>NC_047038.1:68926212-69553984 GCF_011762595.2 Tursiops truncatus | reverse complement strand
CTTACCTACCCTACCAGGTCTAAGATAAAGTTCTCTTTTTTCATATATCCTTTTTTTGATAAAAAATGTTGCCTATTAGGAAAGGATATGGACAGACATTGGAGGGTGACAAACCTGGTTTTGAAACCAAATCTTCTGCTTATTGTTATGTGACTGTGTAGACATTATTTAGCTTCCCTCATCCTCAATTTCCCCATAAAATTGCAAATATTGGTGTAATAATTGCCTCCAGCTTTATGAGAAAAATATTACAGCATGTTAAACATCTGAAGAATCATAAAGTGTTAACAAATATTTTTCTATAGCGTTTAATAATCCAAAGATTGTAAAGTAGCAGCTCACAGGATGCATAGGCCTCGGAGTTGTGTCTGTTTGATTTACACCATGTTTAAAAACGTTTAAATAATTTCCAACACTAGAAAAAAATAGATATTTTACATAAACATCTAAATTCTTGTTTCTGTTTAGAAAATTAGAAGATCTGGGAACTCGGGACCTCCATTACCAAATGGCAGCAATCCATGGGCAGCTTTTTTGAGAAAACATGCTTCAGTGTGGCTCAACATCTACGTTGCCCATTTTACTTACTTGCCTTTCTTGGGTCTGATTATCATTTGAATTTACTATCCTGGAGTTAAACCATTTATTTTTGTATTTGAATACATTCTACCTTTCATCTTTAACTATATGTGTCTTATTCTATAGTATATAAAAATACCATGTATTTTTTATACACTATATTCTATAGTGTATAAAAATACCACATTAATACCATATATTTTAATGTACCTTATTATAGATAACATCTTATATGTCTTATTCTATTATATATAATATATAACTTCTAGGACAGACATGAGATTTTAAAAAAATCTTAAAAACCCTACCAGCTTCTAATATCACATCGTAAGTTAATAAATACTAGTTAGATTATAATGTTAAAAGGTGAAAACATGTAATGTCAGTGAAATTAATTTTATCTGTCATCAGTATACCTTCCATCTCTCTATGAGACTATGAAGGAGGGTACATGGAGAGAAAAGAAAAAGCTTATTTTTTTCTCTTTTCAATACTAGGATTGGATTTTCAGGGATTTTCTTCCATTCACTGAAACTTTAGTATGCATACATTCTAAAAACTCTTTGTTTTGATCAGTTTTTACTTCTGTAGCTCCCCCACTGGGAAATTGTACTCGCTTTTTGTTTAATTTAGCTGTTACATAAATATGTTGAAATGCTTCACTATTTCAGTTCCTGCTGTGAAAATATTTTTTAAGCAGCAATATTAAAACACTTTTTTTCTCCCAGCTATATAGATCATAGGAATTTGAAAGCAGCAAGAGAATGTAGAGCTTATCCAGTACACCTCATGACACCACTGGGGCTTAGAAAAGAAAATGGTATGCCCATAGCTCACGTTGAGATCGAAGAACCTCAACTAGGGCCTAGCATTCATGACTCCAGTTCAAACTGATGTTTAAATTTTAAATAGTAATTCAACTTCTTATGTTGTAAAGCAAATAAAATGAATTCCACTGAAATAGTTACGTTCTCCACCTCATAATCTAAATCAACTAGTATTTATTAAACTTACTATGTGGCTTTATTTTATTCTCCCAAGAGCCATGTAAGTTAAGTATTGTTATTATCCTCATTTTACAGTAGAGAAATCTGAGTGACTTGTTGAGAGTTAGACAGCTAGTGATGGTGGAGGTGAGATTTCCACTCTGGCCATCAGACTTCAGCTTCTGTGCCTGTAACCACTAGACCACCTGCCTTGTCATCATGTGCTTATTTTCTCTATTTTGTCCTGAGTTTGTCATGTCCATGTATAAGAACTGGTATAATGTTGACAAAGTTTTCGGTCTATCTGTGATTGCTTGAAGTTTAACTTTTAAAGTTAAAAGTTTCTACCTTCATTACACAGTTCTATCAAACTGTATCTCATTGTTCCAACTATTTCTGTTCCTATTCACCATTTCACCTGTCTGTGAAATTCTGAAATTGGGAATTTTCTTCCACTGCAAATATCTCTACGGATGTTTGCCACAAACAAACAAAAACACTTCAGCTATGATGACTTTGGATGAGCCAAATAATTCTTTTAATAAGTTTGCCTCAAGCTTTTTCTCAGTTACTCAAAAAATCTCGTTTCCCCTAGGAGTAGTTTTGGTCTTCAACTATTAATTTCACCCTTTGTATGAAAAGAGTGCCTGATGGGATAAAAAACTGGGCACTTTCTAGTCAAGGGAGAATTTCCTGTTCGACTTTTTAATGTCCTTATTTTTGCAATAAATAAGGATGCTGGATGAGACATTATGTAAGGAGACCAAAGGACTGGAACCTGGACTTCACAGTTGAGAAGTAAAACATATGAACAACCTGGCAAATAACTTAAGTCCATATAAGGCGACCCTGAGCAGTGAAAGTCAGTGTCCCAGTCCTCTAGTGCTGAGCTGAGGTGAGTGTGTGGAGTGAAGCACAGTTGAGTTGAGTGATGTTAGTCAAGGGCTTTGGAAAGAAATACTGTCCAATTCCGGTTCCGTAGTCATATCCTCTGCCTGGCTCTCGTTCCTCACTGATCTGTAAGAACTCAGAGGAAGCACATAATTCAGATCCTGGGCTATTTTTTTTTTAGAACACATTATTTTTCTGATTAGACAACAAAACCTAACTTAACTGTGAATATTGTAGAACTGTAAAAACAGTATGAAAACAATATTGTCATCCAACATCCAGAGAAATCTACTGTAAACAGTTAATTATCTTTTTCTGCAGGTCCATGTATTTAACTGCCTAAACACCTCTCTGTTGCCTCTATATTATATATGTTCAACAAATTTAGGAGCATGTTATCTATGTAATTTTTAGCTTATTTTTTCTCACTTAACTCAAAAGTCAGAGTAGCACAAAATATACAACTGGTTTGCATACATTTAATATTTCTCAAAAGCATGTTTTAATGCCTTTGTCATGTTTTCTTCTGTGATGATTAGTATATTTTGTTATTCTCCTATTATACTCTTCTCCATTTTTTTCTCTCTTCATTTTTTAGTTGTAGTTGATCTACAATATTAGTTTTAGGTGTACAACATAGTGATTCAATATTTTTATAGATTATACTACATTTAAATTTATAATAAAATATTTGCTATATGCACTGTGCTGTACAATATATCCCTGTATCTTATTTATTTTATACATAATAGTTTAGACTTCTTAATCCCCTATCTTTATCTTGCCTCTCCCCTCTTCCCTCTCTCCACTGGTAACCACTGGTTTGTTCTCAATATCTGTGAGTCTGTTTCTGTTTTGCTGTGTTTATTTATTTGTTTTATTTTTTTAGATTCCATAAATAAATTTAGATTTTTTAGATTTTAGATCCCATATAAATGATATCATACAGTATTTGTCTTTTTTTCTCTGACTTATTTCACTAAACATAATGCCCTCCAGGTTCATCCATGTTGTTATAAATGACAAAATTTCATTCTTTTTTATGGTTGAATATTTCATTTTATAAATATTCCATTTTATATCTATCTATAGATAGGTAGATAGATCTATAGATATATCAATCACATCTTCTTTATCCATTCATCTGTTGATGGAAACTGAGGTTGCTTCCATATTATGGAAATTGTAAATCTTGCTGCTCTGAACATTGGGGTGTATGTATCTTTTTGAATTAGTGTTTTCATTTTCTTCAGATATATATCCAGCAGTGGAATTGCTGGATCATATGGTAGTTACATTTTTAATTTTTGAGGAACCTCCATACTGTTTTCTATAGTGGCTGCACCAATTTACATTCCCACCATCAGTGTACTAGGGTTCCCTTACCTCCACGTCCTTGTCAACATTTGTTATTTGTGTTCTTTTTAATGATAGCCATTCTGACAGGTGTGAGGTGATACCTCATTGTGGTTTTCATTTGATTTCTCTGATGGTTAGTGATGTTGAGCATCTTTTCATGTGCCTGTTGGCCATCTGCATGTCCTCTTTGGAAAACATGTCTATTCAGTTCTTCTGCTCAGTTTTTAATCAGTTTTTTTTTTTGATAGTTGTATGAGCTGTTTATATGTTTTGGATATTAATCCCTTATTGATCATATAATTTGCAAATATTTTCTCCCATTCAGTATGTTGTCTTTTTGTTGTATTGATGTTTTCCTTTGCTGTGTAAAAGTTTTTAAGTTTAATTAGGTCCCATTTGTTTATATTTGCTTTTGTTTTCTTTGCCTTGGGAGGCAGATCCAAAGAAATATTGCTGCAATTTATGTCAAAGAATGTTCTGCCTATGTTATCTTCTAGGAGTTTTATAGTTTCTGGACTTACATTTAGGTCTTTAATCCATTTTGAGTTTATTTTTGTATATGGTGTGAGAAAGTATTCTAATTTTATTCTTTGACATGTAGCTGTCCTCTTTTCCCAGCATCACTTATTGAAGACACTATTTTTTCTCCATTGTTTATTCTTGTCTCCTTTGTCATAGAATAATTAACTATAGGTGTGTGGGTTTATTTCTGGGCTTTGTATTCTGTCCTCTTGATCTGTGTGTGTTCTTGTGCCAGGACTGTACTGTTTTTATTACCATAGCTTTGTAGTATAGTCTGAAGTCAAGAAATATAATATCCCCAGCTTTATTCTTTTTTCTCAAGAGTGCTTTGGGGATTCAGGAACTTTTGTGGTTCCACATAAATTTTAGGATTATTTGTTAGTTCTGTGAAAAATGTCATGGGCATTTTGATAGGGATTGCATTTAATCTGTAATTGCTTTGGGTAGTATGGGCATTTTAATTCTTCCAGTCCATGAACATGGGATATTTTTGCATTTCTTTGTATTATCTTCAATTTTCTTCATCAAGGTTTTATAGTTTTCAGAGTATAGGTCTTTCATCTCCTGGTTAAGTTTATTCCTAGGTATTATTTCTTTTTGATGTGATTTTAAATGGTATTGTTCTCTTGCTTTCTCTTTCTGGTAGTTCATTTAGTGTATAGAAAAGCAACAAATTTCTTTATATCAATCTTGTATCCTGCAACTCTACTGTCTTCATTTATTACTTCTAATAGTGACTTTAGGGCTTTCTATATATAGTATCATGTCATCTGTTTTACTTCCTCCCTTCCAATTTGGATGCCTTTTATTTCTTTTTCTTGTCTGATTGCTGTGTCTAAGACTTCCAATACTATGTTAAATAGAAAGTGGTGATAGTGGGCATCCTTGTCTTGTTTCTGATTTTAGAGGAAGAGCTTTCAGTTTTTTACCACTGAGTATGATGATACCTGTGGGTATGTCATAAATGGCCTTTATTATGTTGAGATATGTTTCCTTTATACCAACTGTAGATGAGAATTTTTATTATGAATGCATGCTGAATTTTCTCAAATGCTTTTTCTGCATTTATTGATATGATCATGTTATTTTTATCCTTTTTTTCATTAATGTGGTGTATCACATTGATTGATTGTGAATGTTGAACCATCCTTGTGACTCTGAAATAAATCCAACTTGATCATGGTGTACAATTCTTTTTACATACTGTTGGATTCAGTTTGCTAATATTTTATTGAGAATTTTTGCACCTATTTTCATCAGAGGTATTGGCTTGTAATTTTCTTTTTTTTTTTGTAGGTTTTTTTTTTTTTTTCTGGTTTTGGTCTCATGGTAATGGTAGCCTTGTAGAATGAGTTGGGGACTCTTCCCTCCTCTTCAATTTTTTGTAATAGTTTGAGAAGGATAGGTATGAGCTTTTCTTTATATGTTTGGTAGACTTCCCCTGTGAAGCCATCTAGTCTTGGAGATTTGTTTGCTGGGAGTTTTTTTAATTACAAATTCCACTTCACTACTAGTGATCTATCTGTTCAGATTGTCTATTTCTTAATGATTCAGTCTTGGAAGATTGTATGATTCTAGAAATTTATCCATTTCTTCCAGGTTGTCCAGTTTATTGGTATATAAATGTTCATAGCGTTCTCTTATGATTTTTTTTGTTTCTCTGTGATACTGATTGTTATTTTTCCTCTTTTGTTTATTGGGATCCTCTCTCTTTCTTTCTTGATGAGCCTTCCTAAAGGCACATCAAATTTGTTTATCTTTTCAAAAAACCAGCTCTTGGTTTCATTGATCTTTTCTATTTTTTCACCTCTATTTTATGTATTTCCTCTCTGATCTTTATTATTTCATTCTTTCTGCTGATTTTGGGCTTTTTTTGGTCTTTTTCTAATTCCTTTAGATGATAGGTAACCTTGTTTTCTTCGAGCTTTTTCATTTTTCTTAAAGTAGGCCTGTATCATCATAAATTCTCCTCTTAGAACTACTTTTGTTGCATCCCACAGAATTTGGATTGTTCTGTTTCCATTTTCATTTGTCTGGAGATATTTTCTCATTTCCTCTTTATTTCTTCATTGACCTATCGGTTTTTTTCATAGCATATTGTTTAGTCTCCATGTGTTTGTGTTTACCCATTTTTCTTCCTGTAATTGATTTCTAGTTTCATACCATTGTATTTGAAGAAAAATGGTTGATATAGTTTGTCTTCTTAAATTTTTTGAGACTTGTTTTATGGCATAGCATGTTATCTATCCTGGAGAACATTCCATGTGTAGTTGAAAAGAATGTATAAGCTGCTTTTTTTGGATGCAATGTCCTGTAGATATCTATTAAGTCCAACTGGTCTAAATTGTCATTTAAGACTAATGTTTCCTTATTGATTTTCTGTCTGGATATTTCCATTTATATATGTGGGGTATTAAAGTCCCCTACTATTATTGTATTATTGTTAATTTCTTCCTTTATGTCTGTTAATATTTGTTTTATATATTTAGGTGCTCCTGTGTTAGGTGCATACATGTTTATGAGTGTTATATCCTTTTCTTGTATTGATCCCTTTATCATTATATAATGTCCTTCTTTGTCTTTTGTTATATACTTTTTTAAAAAGTCTACTTTGTCTCATATACGTATTGCTATCCTAGCTTTCTTGTCATTTCCATTTGCATGAAATATCTTTTTCCATCCCCACACTCTGTCTGTGTGTGTCTTTAGCTCTGAAGTGAATCTCTTGTAAGCAGCATATAGATGGGTCTTGTTTTATCCAGTCACCCACCCTATGTCTTTTGATTGAGCATTTAGTCCATTGACATTTACAGTGATTACTGATAGGTATATACTTATTGCCATTTTGTTACTTGTTATGTGGTGCTTTTTGTAGTTCTTCTATGTTGTTCTTTTACTTTCTTCCCTGTGGTTTAATGATTTTTTTTAGTGGTATGCTATGTTATTTTCTCTCTAGCTTTTGTGTATGTCTCATATTTCTTTGATTTGATGAACCATGGGGTTTATATGTTGACCTATAACTGTATGTAACTAATTTCAATTTCAGTTTCAATAGCCACATATGTCTAGTGGTTATTGACTTGAATAGAGCAAATAGAGTTCAACTATTGGTAATTTTGAACCTGCTGACTATCTTAACTGCTGCTTACTGTTAGAACTTTCATAGATCTGTATTAAGATGTCCTTTCATATATTCTGTGACGAGAAATATCTTTGTTACTCTATTGCAGAGGTTTTACTAAATTCAATAATACTTTTTCAAACTCAGTGAGCTAATTAGGTAGCTAGTTATCTGAAGTAAATGTGAAAACCCTTAAAAACTGTATGTTGATACATACTGATGCATATGTTATTATATATTGTACTATATCTTTTACAAATGATTAAGATGAACTTAAAAATTAATTAGTTGTCTAATTTTAAAATAATCACTCTACATTCTGCTCAGTGTACCTTACTACTTTTATTTACATGGTTAAAAGTAGATTAAAAGAAGTAGAGTTTACTTGAAGTATTTGAAAATAAGACATTTGATTCTTCTGCCTTTAGATTTTCTAATTTAACCTATATGAACACCTATAGTTATGTAGAACTGCATGTAGCAAACCTAGGTTCTAGAATTGAAATGGAAAACATTTAAATTTGTAATTTGTAAATAACAGAATCAATTCAATTGAAATATATCATTAGTGACACTAGTGACACTTCTGTGGGTATATCTTTTTGTATGACTCTGATTCTTGGAATTATAGAGTAATATTTTATATATCCCTCAAATAAACCAATATATAATTAAAATTAATGAAGAGGTGGGGGAGAAGCCAAAATAGACCACAAACTGAAAAATTAACCTAACTACATTGCAAGTGAGTATTTTAACCACACTGAAGAGAGTAGTAAAGAAAATAACCATATTTACTCTGGAGAACAGAGTCTTAACTGGATACATATGACAAAAACATGTACATAAATGCTATAATCTAATTAGTAAAAGTGTTCCTAACAGGAATGGGTTAGCAAAGCACATTTTATACACATATTATATTACTAGAATTTTTATGTATATACTAGAATTGAACAAATAGACTAAATAGACTGTAGATAATGAGAGCTGGGCTCCTCACTGTTTCAGAAAGAAGTATAAATAAAGAAAGGAGGAAAGGCTAAAGTGAATCCTGTGGCGTTGGATTGGAATCAGAGGTATCAATATAAATTCATTGTTTTTAATATATAAACAGATAGATAGATAAAGAAATATAGCCTGTTCTCATTATTCACAATGGTTATAATCTACGAAGTCACCACAGACAGTGAACTAGTGAGTACCAAATCATTGCTCCTCTGGAAAATATAGGATTAGTTTCCTGCAAGCCTTTGTTCACAGTATTCTCATCAACTGATCAATATTTAGCCTTGTTTTATGTGTGTTTCTGTTTAAAGACACCTTAGTTATTGCTGATTCTTTAACATTACTCTCACAACCAGTGGTCCTATAACTCATTTTTAATGAAGCTTATCTAACACACATGTTTTCTCCATAAGGCACATCACAGCCTTCTTGTGCTTAGAAACACTAGATGGCACTTCAACATTACCCTTGGGAGCCATATTAAACAGTAAAATCACCAACAAAACGCACAAAAATGCAGAAAAAATAGCACTAAATAGACTGCCCAAAAACACATGTTTATACTATGAAAGCTGAAATAAGAAGGCAAAAGCTTTTCTTGTTTTATTACCTTAGCTGCAAACATGTATGGCAGGTGACTCAAATTTTTCACTGCTCTCCACATGTCTGAGGATGACTGTGAAGGTGCTGCAAATGTTGATGACTGTGAAAGTGCTACAAGTGCTGCAAATAAATCTTAGCCATTAGGTGATTTTATAAATACAATCAGATCAACTGTGTGTGTGTGAGTTTGTAGGCACACATATATAACCTAGCTATGTATGTTGAGAGAGTCAGAAGCCATGATGCTCAAGTAACAGTGAGTATACCCAACATCTAGATCTTGGTCCTAAACACCATTTTCCAGTAAAAAGGAACCAGGACTCCTTAGAGAAGTGGTTGATTATAGGCATAGGACAAAAAAAACCACAAATTGAGTCTGCAGCATTGTGTGGTTCCAGGAAGTAAGAAAATACCAAAATAATAATAATAATAAGTTGGTTGCTTTTCCAAAGAACATAGGAGGCAACCTGAAAGAGCCTCTGATGGCCAAAGCCATAACAAATAGAATAACTAAATAAATAATAATAGTATTGAACTTTAACACAAGAATAAAAGAAATATTCATGCATTCTTGCTGATATTAATAAATAACTCAATAAATAAGCAAATATGTGAGGGAGAAGAGATAGCTCTTCCTCACAGTGGAATTTCAATTAAAAAATGCAGAAGAAAATAGAGAAATAAGAAGTTACTACTAGGCAGACACCACAGTAATACATGTTGCAGATAAAACCCTCTAAAGATAGTGGGGAGACACTGAGGAGAAACATGATTTGCATAGTCTCAAAGTATGTCCCTAAGATACTTTTCAACAAAAAAAAAAACCTGTGAAAAAAACCTGGCTAACACCAACTTAATCAAATGATCACCATAACTATCATTAGTAATATGACATATTGATAGATATCATGGACCTCTTGGTATTATGCACTGGGAAAGTCACAACATTGTGTTTGTGGTATTTTTCCCAAAAAATGCATAACTTATTCTAATCTTGAGAAATTATTGGACAAACACAAATTGAGGGATATTTTAAAAAGTAACTGATCGGTACTCTTCAAAAATGTCTAGATCATGAAAGAAAAGGAAAGACTGTGGAACTATTAACTGCTAGAGGAAACGAAGGAGAAATAACAACTAAATGCAATAAGTGATCCTGGATAGGATCCTGGAACAGTAAATGACTGGTGGTGGAAAAATTGGTCAATATCAAATAAGGTTTAGTGTTTAGTAATAATATTGCATCACTGTTAATTTCCTCTTCATAGTAATTGTACTTTTGTTACGTAAGATGTTAACATTAGGGGAAATGAGTGAAGGCTGAAACATCTTTCTCACTAAGTTTGCAATTTTACTGCATGCAAAAATTATTTAAATAAAAAAGCTTTACAAATACTCTTAAAATTTATTGACTCCATGCTTCTGTGCTCATGTCTGATTTGGAGTTAGTTTTGTTATCTGGAAACTGAGATTCTACAAATGTCTAAGAATACTTTTAGAAAAGTTTGGATTACCTTAGATATACAATTGCTCTAGTTTATCATTTCTGGTTCCCAGCAACTAATACTTCCTCATGTTATCTGAAGATAAAGCTGTTTTCAAGAGAGAAAGAAGGCCATTATATCTTATAAAGGGGTCAATTTATCCAACAGATATAACAATTGTAAATATTTATGCATTCAGCATCAGAGCACCTAAATATATGAAGCAAACACCAACAGAACTAAGAGAAGAAATAAACAGCAATGCAATAATAGTAGGGAACTTTTTTTTTGAAATTTATTTATTTATACAGCAGGTTCTTATTAGTTATCTATTTTATTCATATTAGTGTTTATATATCAATCCCAATCTCCCAATTCATCCCACCTTCACCTCCCCACCCCCTGCTTTCCCCCTTAGTGTCCATACGTTTGTTCTCTACATCTGTGTCTCTATTTCTGCCTTGCAAACTGGTTCATCTGTACCATTTTTCTAGATTCCACACATATGCATTAAGAGATGATACTTGTTTTTCTCCTTCTTACTTCACTCTGTATGACAGTCTCTAGGTCCATCCACGTCTATACAAATGAACCAATTTTGTTCCTTTTTATGGCTGAGTAATATTCCATTGCACCACATCTTCTTTATCCATTCGTCTGTTGATGGGCATTTAGGTTGCTTCCATGATCTGGCTATCGTAAATAGTGCTACAGTGAACACTGGGGAGCATGTGTCTTTTTGAATTATTGTTTTCTCTGGGTATATGCCCAGTAGTGGGATTCCTGGGTCATATGGTAATTCTATTTTTTAGTTTTCTAAGGAATGTCCATACTGTTCTCCATAGTGGCTGTATCAATTTACATTCCCACCAACAGTGCAAGAGGGTTCCCTTTTCTCCACACCCTATCCAGCATTTGTTGTTTGTAGATTTTCTGATGATGCCCATTCTAATTGGTGTGAGGTGATACCTCATTGTAGTTTTGGTTTGCATTTCTCTAATAATTAGTGATGTTGAGCAGCTTTTCATGTGCCTCTTGGCCATCTGTATGTCTTCTTTGGAGAAATGTCTTTTTAGGTCTTCTGCCCATTTTTGGATTGGGTTGTTTGTGTTTTTAATATTGAACTACATGAGCTGTTTATATATTTTGGAGATTAATCCTTTGTCCGTTGATTCATTTGTAAATATTTTCTCCCATTCTGAGGGTTTTCTTTTCGTCTTGTTTAGAATTTTCCTGTGCTGTGCAAAAGCTTTTGTTTCATTAGGTCCCATTTGTTTATTTTTGTTTTTATTTCCATTACTCTAGTAGGTGGGTCAAAAAAGATCTTGCTGCGACTTATGTCAAAGTGTGTTCTTCCTATGTTTTCCTCTAAGAGTTTTATAGTGTCCAGTCTTACATTTAGTTCTTTAATCCATTTTGAGTTTATTTTTGTGTATGGTGTTAGGGAATGTTCTAATTTCATTCTTTTACATTTTACTGTCCAGTTTTCCCAGCACCACTTAGTGAAGAGACTGTCTTTTCTCCATTGTATATCTTTGCCTCCTTTGTCATAGACTAGTTGACCATAGGTGCGTGGGTTTATCTCTGGGCTTTCTATCCTGTTCCATTGATCTGTATTTCTGTTTTTGTGTCAGTACCATATTGTTTTGATAACTAGCTTTGTAGTATAGTCTGAAAACAGGGAGTCTGATTCCTCCAGCTCCATTTTTTTCCCCTCAGGATTGCTTTGGCTATTCGGGGTCTTTTGTGTCTCCATACAAATCTTAAGATTTTATTGTTCTAGTTCTGTGAAAAATGCCATTGGTAATTTGATAGGGATTGCATTGAATCTGTAGATTGCTTTAGGTAGTATAGTCATTTTCACAATGTTGATTCTTCCAGTCTAAGAACATGTTGTGTCATCTTTGATTTCTTTCATCAGTGTATTATAGTTTTCTGAGTACAGCTCTTTTACATCCTTAGGTAGGTTTATTCCTAGGTATTTCATTCTTTTTGTTGCAGTGTTGAATGAGATTGTTTCATTAATTTTTCTTTCTGATCTTTTCTTGTTAGTGTATAGGAATGCAAGAGATTTCTGTACATTAGGATTGTATCCTGCAACTTTACCAAATTCATTGATTAGCTCTAGTAGTTTTCTGGTCGCATCTTTAGGATTTTTTACGTATAGTATCATGTCATCTGCAAACAGTGACAGTTTTACTTCTTGTTTTCCAATTTGTATTGCTTTTATTTATTTTCTTCTCTGATTGCTGTGGCTAGGACTGCCAAAAGTATGTTGAATAATAGTGGCGAGAGTGGACATCCTTGTCTTGTTCCTGATCTTAGAGGAAATGCTTTCTGTTATTCACTGTTGAGAATGATGTTTGCTGTGGGTTTGTTAGGTATGGCCTTTAGTATGTTGAGGTTGGTTCCCTCTATGCCCACTTTCTGGAGAGTTTTGATCATAAATGGGTGTTGAATTTTGTCCAAAGCTTTTTCTGCATCTATTGAGATGATTATATGGTTTTTATTCATCAGTCGTTATATGGTGTATCACATTGATTGACTTGCGTATATTGAAGAATCCTTGCATCCCTGGGATAAATCCCACTTGATCATAGTGTTTGCTAGTTTGGATTCTGTTTGCTAGTGTTTTGTTGAGGACTTTTGCATCTATGTTCATCAGTGATATTGGTCTGTAATTTTCTTTTTTTCTAGTATCTTTGTTTAGTTTTGGTATCAGGGTGATGGTGGCCTCATAGAATGAGTTTGGGAGTGTTCCTTCCTCCGCAATTTTTTGGAAGAGTTTGAGAAGGATGGGTGTTAGCTTGTCTCTGAATGTTTGATAGAATTCACCTGTTAAGCCGTCTGATCCTGGACTTTTGTTAGTTGGAAGATTTTTAATCACAGTTTCACTTTCATTACTTGTGATTGGTCTGTTTATATTTTTTATTTCTTCCTGGTTCAGTCTTGGAAGGTTATACCTCTCTAAGAATTTGTCCGTTTCTTCCAGGTTGTCCATTTTATTGGCATAGAGTTGCTTATAGTAATCTCTTACGATGCTTTGTATTTCTGTGGTGTCCATTGTAATTCCTCCTTTTTCATTTCTAATTTTATTGATTTGAGTCCTCTCCCTCTTTTTCTTGATGAGTCTGGCTAAAGGTTTGTCAATTTTATCTCCTCAAAGAACCAGTTTTTAGTTTTTTTTGATCTTTGCTATTGTTTTCTTTGTTTCTATTTCATTTATTTCTGCTCTGATCTTTATGGTTTCTTTCCTTCTACTAACTTTGGGTTTTGCTTTTTCTTCTTTCTCTAGTTCCTTTAGGTGTAAGGTTAGATTGTTTATTTGAGATTTTTCTTGTTTCTTGAGGTAGGCTTGTATTTCTCTGAACTTCCCTCTTAGAACTGCTTTTGCTGCATCCCATAGCTTTTTGATCATGGTGTTTTCATTGTTATTTGTCTCTATGTATTTTTTGATTTCCTCTTTGATTTCTTCAGTGATCTCTTGGTTATTTAGTAATGTATTATTTAGTATCCATGTGATTTATGTCTTTTTTTACCTGTAATATATTTCTAATCTTATAGTGTTGTGTTTGGAAAAGATGCTTGATGTCATTTCAGTTTTCTCAAATTTACTGAGGCTTGATTTGTGACCCAAGATGTGATCTATCCTGAGAATGTTCCATGTGCATTTGAGAAGAAAGTGTTATCGGCTGTTTTCGGATGGAATGTCCTATAAATATCAATTAATAGTAGGGAACTTTAAAACCCCACTGTGAACAAAAGACAGATTATCTAGATAGACAATCAATAAAGAAACAGTGAATTTGAACAACACAATAGTTCAAATGGACCTAACAGATCTATATATAGAATGTTTCATCCAAAAATAGTGGAATACACATTCTTTCATGATAAAAACTGTCAACATTGGGTGTAAAAGTTATGTACCTCAAAATAATAATGACTGTATTTGACAAGTCCATAGCTAACATCATACTCAACAGTGAAAGGCTGAAAGCTCTTCCTCTAAGATCATGATCAATACAAGGGTGCCCAGTTAAACCACTTGTATGCAACATGGTACTGGTAGTCCTAGCCAGAGCAATTAGGCAAGAAAAGAAATAAGAAACATCCAAATCAGAAAGGAAGTAGTATAAGTGTCTGGTTGCAGATGACATTATTTTATATATAGGAAACCCTAAAGACTCCACTGAAGTCTTGTTAGAACTAGTAAACAAATTCAATAATTCCAAGATACAAAATCAATGTATAAAAGTCAATTGTGTTTCTAATATACTTATAATGAATTATCTGAAAAGGAACTCAAGAAAACAGCCTCATTTACAATATCATCAAAAGTAATAAATTTAAGCAAAGTGAAAGACCTGTACACTGAAAATGATAAGACATTGTCAAAAGAAATTGAAGAAGACATATATACGTGGAAAATATCTTGTGTTCATGGATGAGAAGAATTAATATTGTTAAACTATCCATACTACTTGAAGGCATCAAAAAATTCAAGGAAATTCCTATCAAATTTCCCATGGTATTTTTCACAGAAGTAGAAAAAGAAATTAAAATTTGTCTGGAACTACAAAGTCAAATTTGGCAACCCAAATTGCCAAAGTCACCTTGAGAAAGAACAAAGCTGGAGGCATCGCTTTTCTTGATTTCAAATTATATTAAAAAGCTGTGATAATTAAGAAGTATAGTCCTGGCATAAAAACAGACACATAGATAAATGGAACATAATTGAAAGCCCAGAAATAAACCCATGCATATATGATCAACTAATATTTGACAGGGGAGCCAAGAATACTCAATGGGCAAAAGGTAGACTATTCAATAAATGGTGTTGTGAAAGCTGGACATTTCCATGGAAAAGAATGAAACTGGACTCCATCTTACACAACTGAGAAAAATTAACTTAAAATGGATGAAAGACTTTAAGACCTGAAACCGTAAAACTTCTAGAAGAAAATGGGAAAAATCTCCTTGATGTTGGTGTTGGCATTTTTGGATATGACACTAAAAGCACAAGCAACAAAAGCAAAAATAAATGAGTGGGACTACATCAAACTAAAAAACTTCTACACAGCAAAAGAAACAGTCAACAAGTGAAAAGGCAATCTATGGGATGGCAGAAAATATTTGCAAACCATATATTTAATAAGGGATTACTATTCTAAATATAGAGATTCATACAACTGAATAGCAAAAGATTCTAAATAATTGGATTAAACAATGGGTAGAGGACTGGGATAGGTGTTTTTCCAAAGAAGATACACAAATGGCTAACAGTACCATGAAATGGTCCTTAACATTACAAGTCATCAGGGAAATGCAAATCAAAACCACAATGAGGTATTACTTCACCTGTTAGGATCGCTGTTATCAAAAGGCCAAGAGACAAAATGCTGGGAAGAATGTCGTGAAAAGTAACACTTGTGCCCTATGGTGATAAAGTAAATTGAGGCAGCCATATGGAAAATTATATGGAGATTCCTCAAAAAATTAAAAATTGTACTACTCTTGTGATCCATCTATCCCATTTCTAGGTGTATAGCCTAAAGTAATGAAATCATTTCCATAGGGAGAGATAGCTGCACTCTCATGTTTATTGTAGCATTATTTACAATAGCCAATATATGGAAATAATTTAAGTATCTGTTGATGGATGAATGGATAAGGATGTCCTATACAGGTTTCACTCACTATTCGAAAGGAGAGTGTTCCTATGAAACCTTTCTTAAGCTGAAATGGTGTAAAGTGAAGAAGCAGTTACCTTAGGATACATACATTTTGCTAATGGATGCACGAAATAAATCTGGATAAAGCACAGATGCTCACAGACACAGTTCAAACTATAGTGGCTTGATGCTGAGATGCTGAGTGTAGTTCATGGGGAAGGAGCTTGGTGGTGCCACTCTTGCTACTCCAGGTACACACTGCTTATATAATGGCCTCACTGCAAAACAAGCATTGAACACTATTTTTACTTTTTGCCTTTTTTTGTATACGTGAAAAATCCTCTTCAGATTTCTTTTGATTAACAAAAACAGGTTCTAAAAGCCAAGTAGTGTAAAGCAAGCCTTTGAAAAGCAGAAGATATATATATATATATAAAATTAATATAGTGTGTTAATTATTGATATTGATAATATATAATCGTTGATGTATAATATTATTCATACATAGTATTTTCTAAATAATATAAATAATAATATTCAGCCATAAAAAAAGAAAAATATCCTACGATTTCCAACAACAAGGATGGAACTTGAGGGCTAAGTGACATAAGTCAGAGAAAGACAAATACTGTATGATACCACTTATATGTGAAATCTGAAAAAACTGGACTCAGAAACAGAGAGTAGTTGCAGTGGGAGAGAGGAATTGGGTGATGATGGTTAAAAGGTACATACTTCCAGTTATAAGATGAGTAAGTTTGGGGGATCTAATATATCACATGCTTGAAAATTGCTAAGAGAGCAGATCTTAAAGGTTCTCACCACACACACACACACACACACACACACACACACACACACAGGTAACTGTGAGGTGATGGTTGTGTTAACTGGCCTTACTGTGATAATTATTTTGCAATATATATGTCAATCAAATCATCACATTGTGTCTCTCAAATGTACTCAGTGTTGTCAAGTATATCTCACTAAACCTGGAAAAAAAAGGATTAAGATGTTTTCTTATTAGAACACAGATGGATTTGTATTGAACTGCAAAGCAAGTGCTTTTGGAGGCCACCTACCTTCTTGGATCCTGTCATAAACCAAAACACCTCCGATGGCAACTCTGTTATCCTCTATGCCTATATTCCTAAGTAATTTTTATTCCCTCATTATTCCTCTGTCACTTTCAATTCTGTCACTGCTCAATCTTCCTGTCATTTCTTAGTTTGAATCCAAAGAGAAAAAAGAAGTACATTGGCCCCAGCATTTTTTAAAAATTGAACCAGTTCTCATTTAATGTCACAAACCAACCCAATAGATTCACTGCCCTTGGATTAGATGCCTAGCCCAGGAACACTGACTTCTGGTCCTGTGGGGGCATGGACACGTGGTACAAAGCCTGGCTGCCTAATGATTGCATTCATCGGGGATAATGGCTTCAGCGGCTTGCTGTGGTACTGGCAGGCAATGCATTTGGCCTATGCAGAGTAGCAATTTGTTCTCACTAATAAAACACTGATAAATAACTATACTTTTTTCAATGTTAGTCACTAATTTACATTTTTGCAGTGTCTTATAAGCTAAAATTGTGTTCACTTATGTAACTTTATGTGATACTTCATATTAAAATAAAGTCTTACTCTTTAATTTTTTAAAATATCTTTATTGGAGTATAATTGCTTTACAATGTTGTGTTAGTTTCTGTTGTACAACAAAGTGAATCAGCTATACATATACATATATCCCCATATCCCCTCCCTCTTCCGTCTCCCTCCTATCCTCCCTATCCCACCCCTCTAGGTGGTCACAAAGCATCAAGCTGATCTCCCTGTACTATGCAGTAGCTTCCCACTAGCCATGCATTTTACATTTGGTAGTGTATATCTGTCAGTGCTACTCTCTTGCTTCATCCCAGCTTCCCCTTCCCCCTCTGTGTCCTCAAGTCCGTTCTGTATGTCTGCATCTTTATTCTTGCCCTGCCGCTAGGTTCATCAGTACCGTTTTTTTTAGATTCCATATATGTGCATTAGCATACAGTATTTGTTTTTCTTTTCCTGATTTCACTGTGTATGACACACTCTAGGTCCATCCACTTCATTACAAATAACTAAATTTTGTTCCTTTTTATGGCTGAGTAATATTCCATTGTATATATGTGCCACATCTTCTTTATCCATTCATCTGTTGATGGACATTTAGGTTGCTTCCATGTCCTGGCAATTGTAAATAGTGCTGCAATGAACACTGTGGTACATGTATCTTTCTTTTTTTTTTTTTTTGGCGGTACGCGGGCCTCTCACTGTTGTGGCCTCTCCCCCTGCAGAGCACAGGCTCTGGATGCGCAGGCTCAGTGGCCATGGCTCACGGGCCCAGCCGCTCCGCGGCATGTGGGATCCTCCTGGACCGGGGCATGAACCCGTGTCCCCTGCATCGGCAGGCGGACTCTCAACCACTGCGCCACCAGGGAAGCCCTACATGTATCTTTTTGAATTATGGTTTTCTCAGGATATATGCCCAGTAGTGGGATTGCGGGGTCACATGATAGTTCTATTTTTAGTTTTTTAAGGAACCTCCATACTGTTCTCCATAGTGGCTGTACATTCCTACCAACAGTGCAGGACTGTTCCCTACGCTCCACACCCACTTCAGAATTTATTGTTTCTACATTTTGTGATGATGCCCATTCTGACTGGTGTGAGGTGATACCTCATTGTGGTTTTGATTTGCATTTCTCTAATGATTAGTGATGCTGAGCATCTTTTCATTTGTTTGTTGGCAATCTGTATGTTTTCTTTGGAGAAATGTCAATTTAGGTCTTCCACCCATTTTTGCATTGGGTTGTTTGTTTTTTTGATACTGAGCTGCATGAGCTGCTTGCATATCCTGGAGATTAATCCTTTGTTAGTTGCTTCATTTGCAAATATTTTCTTCCATTCTGAGGGTTGTCTTTTCGTCTTGTTTAGAGTTTCCTTTACTGTGTAAAAGCTTTTAATTTTCATTAGGTCCCATTTGTTTATTTTTGTTTTTATTTCCATTACTCTAGGAGGTAGGTCAAAAAAGATCTTGCTGTGATTTATGTCAAAGAGTGTTTTTCCTATGTTTTCCTCTAAGAGTTTTATAGTGTCTGGTCTTACATTTAAGTCTTTAATCCATTTGGAGTTTATTTTTGTGTTTGGTGTTAGGGAATGTTCTCATTTCATTCTTTTACATGTAGCTGTCCAGTTTTCCCGGCACCACTTATTGAAGAGGCTCCCTTTTCTTCATTGTATGTCCTTGCCTCCTTTGTCGTAAATTAGGTGCCCATATGTCTATGGGTTTATCTCTGGGCATTCTATCCTGTACCATTGATCTAAATTTCTGTTTTTGTGCCAGTACCATATTGTCTTGTTGACTGTAACTTTGTAGTATAGTCTGAAGACAGGGAGTTTGATTCTTCCAGCTCCGTTTTTTTTCCCTCAAGATTACTTTGGCTATTCAGGGTCTTTTGTGTCTCCATACAAATTAAAAATTTTTTTTTGTGCCAGTTCTGTAAAAAATGCCATTGGTAATTTGATAGGGATTGCACTGAATCTGTAGATTGCTTTGGATAGTATAGTCATTTTCACAGTATAGATTCTTCCAATCCAAGAACATGGTGTATCTTTCCATCTGTTTGTATTGTATTTGGTTTCTTTCATCAGTGTCTTATAGTTTTCTGCATACAGGTCTTTTGCCTCCTTAGGTAGGTTTATTCCCAAGTATTTTTTTCTTTTTGTTGCAGTGGTGAATGGAAGTGTTTCCTTAATTTCTCTTTCTGATATTTTGTTGTTTGTGTACAGGAATGCAAGAGATTTCTGTGCATTAATTTTGTATCCTGCAACTTTACCGAATTCATTGATTAGCTCTAGTAGTTTTCCAGTGGCACCTTTAGGATTTTCTTTGTATAGTATCATGTCATCTGCAAACAGTGGCAGTTTTACTTCTTCTTTTCCAATTTGTATTCTTTTTATTTTTCTTCTGTGACTGCCATGGCTAGGACTTCCACAAGTACGTTGAATAATAGTGGTGAGAGTGGACATCTTTGTGTTTGTTGTTCCTGATCTTAGAGAAAATGCTTTCAGTTTTTCACTATTTAGAATGTTGTTTGCTGTGGGTTTGTTGGATATGGCCTTTATTATGTTGAGGTAGGTTCCCCCTATGCCCCCATTCTGGAGAATTTTTATCATAAATGGGTGTTGAATTTTCTCCAAAGCTTTTTCTCCATCTATTGAGATGATCATATGGTTTTCATCCATCAGTTCGTTAATACGGTATATCACGTTGATTGATTTGTGTATATTGAAGAGTCCTTGTATTCCTGCGATAAACCCCACTTGATCATGGTGTATGATCCTTTTTTTTTTTAAAGAAGATGTTGGGGGTAGGAGTTTATTATTTAATTAATTTATTTTGCTGTGTTGCGTCTTCATTTCTGTGCGAGGGCTTTCTCTAGTTGTGGCAAGTGTGGGCCACTATTCATTGCAGTACACAGGCCTATCACTATCGCGGCCTCTCTTGTTGTGGAGCACAGGCTCCAGACGCGCAGGCTCAGTAGTTGTGCCTCATGGGCCTAGTTGCTCCGCGGCATGTGGGATCCTCCCAGACCAGGGCTCGAACCCGTGTCCCCTGCATTAGCAGGCAGATTCTCAACCACTGCGCCACCAGGGAAGCCCTGTATGATCCTTTTAATGTGCTGTTGGATTCTGTTTGCTAGAATTTTGTTGAGGATTTTTGCATCTATGTTCATCAGTGATATTGTCCTGTGTTTTCCTTTTTTCTGTAGTATCTTTGTCCGGTTTTGGTATCAGGGTGATGGTGGCCTCATAGAATGAGTTTGGGTGTGTTCTTTCCTCTGCTATATTTTGGAAGAGTTTGAGAAGGATAAGTGTTAGCTCTTCTCTAAATGTTTGATATAATTCTCCTGTGAAGACATCTGGCCCTGGGCTTTTGTTTGTTGGAGGAATTTTAATCACAGTTTCAATTTCAGTGGTTGTGATTGGTCTGTTCATGTTTTCTATTTTTTCCTCGTTCTACCTTGGAAGTTTGTACTTTTCTAAGAATTAGTCCATTTTTCCAGGTTATCCACTTTATTGGCATACAGCTGCTTGTAATAGTCTCTCATGATCCTTTGTATTTCTGCAATGTTAGTTGTTACTTCTCCTTTTTCATTTCTAATTCTGTTGATTTGAGTCTTCTCTCTGTTTTCATGATGAGTCTGGCTAGTGGTTTATCTATTTTGTTTATTTTCATAGAGAACCAGCTTTTAGTTCTTTGCTCTTGATCTTTGCTATTTTTTCTTCATTTCTTTTTCATTTATTTCTGATCTGATCTGTATGATTTCTTCCTTTCTGCTAACTTTAGGGTTTTTTTTTTTTGCTGTTGTTCTTTCTTTAATTACTTTACTTGTAAGGTTAGGTTTTTTATTTGAGATTTTTCTCGTTTCTTGAGGTGAGATTGAATTGCTATAAACTTCCCTCTTAGAACTGCTTTTGCTGCATCCCATACGTTTTAGGGCATCGTGTTTTCATTGTCTCTGAGTTTTTTGGTTTCCTCTTTGATTTCTTCAGTGATCTCTTGGTTGTTTAGTAGCGTATTGTTTAGCCTCCATGTGTTTGTATTTTTTACAGTTTTTTTCCTGTAATTGATATCTCATCTCATAGCGTTGTGGTCGGAAAAGATGCTTGATACAATTTCAATTTTCTTAAATTTACCGAGGCTTGATTTGTGACCCAAGATGTGATCTATCTTGGAGAATGTTCCGTGTGCACTTGAGAAGAAAGTGTATTCTGTTGTTTTTGGATGGGATGTCCTATAAATATCAATTAAGTACATCTGGTCTAATGTGCCATGTAAAGCTTGTTTTTCCTCATTTATTTTCTGTTTGGGTGATCTCTCCATTGGTGTAAGTGGAGTGTTAAAGTCACCTACTATTATTGTGTTACTGTCGATTTCCCCTTTTATGGCTGTTAGCATTTGCCTTATGTATTGAGGTGATCCTATGTTGGGTGCATAAATATTTACAATTGTTATATCTTCTTCCAGGATTGATCCCTTTATCATTGTACAGTGTCCTTCCTTGTGTCTTTTAGTAGTCTTTTTTTGAAAGTCTATTTTGTCTGATATGAGTATTGCTACTCCAGCTTTCTTTTGATTTCCATTTGCATGGAATATCTTTTTTCCATCCCCTCACTTTCAGTCTGTATGTGTCCCTAGGTCTGAAGTGGGTCTCTTGCAGACAGCCTATATACGGGTCTTGTTTTTGTATCCTTTCAGCCAGTCTATGTCTTTTGGTTGGGGCATTTAATCTATTTACATTTAAGGTAATTATTGATATGTATATTTCTATTACCATTTTCTTAATTGTTTTGGGTTTGTTTTTGGAAGTCTTTTCCTTCTCTTGTGTTTCCTGCCTAAAGAAGCTCCTTTAGCATTTGTTGTAAAGCTGGTTTGGTGGTGCTGTGTATTCTCTTAACTTTTGCTTGTCTGTAAGTCTTTTGATTTCTCCATCAAATCTGAATGAGATCCTTGCTGGGTAGAGTAATCTTGGTTGTAGGTTTTTCCTGTTCATCACTTTAAATATATCTTGCCACTCCTTTCTAGCCTGTAGGGTTTCTCCTGGGAGATCAGCTGTTAACCTTATAGGGATTAACTTGTAAGTTATTTGTTGCTTTTCTCTGACTGTTTTTAGTATTTTTTCTTTGTGTTTAATTTTTGTTAGTTTGATTAATATGTGTCTCAGCGTGTTTCTCCTTAGGTTTATCCTGTATGGGACTCTCTGCACTTCTTGGACTTGGGTGACTGTTTCCTTTCCCATGTTGGCGAGGTTTTATACTATAATCTCTTCAAATATTTTCTCAGACCCTTTCTTTTTTTCTTCTTCTTGTGGGATGCCCATAATTCGAATCTTTGTTCACTTAATGTTGTCTCAAAGGTCTCTGAGACTGTCCTCCATTCTTTTCATTCTGTTTTCTTTATTCTGCTCTGCGGCAGCTATTTCCACCATTCTATCTTCCAGGTTACTTATCCATTCTTCTGCCTCAGTTATTCTGCTGTTGATTTGTTCTAGAGTATTTTTAATTTAAGTTATTGTGTTGTTAATTACTGTTTGTTTTCTCTTTAGTTTTCTAGGACCTTGTTAAACGTTTCTTGTATTTTCTCTATTCTATTCCACGATTTTGCATCATCTTTACTATCATTACTCTGAAATCTTTTTCACGTAGTTTGCCTATTTCCTCTTCATTTATTTGGTCTTGTGGGGTTTTATCTTGCTCCTTTGCCTGTATGATATTTCCCTGTCTTCTTATTTTGTCTGATTTACAATATTTGAAGTCTCCTTTCCTTAGGCTGCAAGGTCATAGTTTCTCTTGCTTCTGTTCTCTGCCCCCAATGCTGGGGTTGATCCAGTGTCTTGTGTAGGCTTCTTGATGGGAGGGAATGGTGCCTGTGTTCTGGTGTGTGGAGCTGCATCTTTTCCCTCTGATGAGCAGGGCCGTGTCAGGTGGTGTGTTTTGGGTTGTCTGTGTGCTTAGTATTACTTTAGGTAGTCTGTGTATTTATTGGTGGGTTTGTGTTCCTGTCTTGTTTGTTGTTTGGTATGAGGCATCCAGTGCTGGGAGGTGCTGTCAGTTGGGTGGAGCTTGGAATCAGACAGCGGCCTCCATGAGAGCTCTTGGCGATTAATCTTCCCTGGGGCCAGCATTCTCTAGTGTCCAGCATCCTGGACTCGGTGCTCCAACTCCAGAGCCTCAGGCCCAACTTCTGGTCGAGGGACCAAGACACCACAGGTCACTTGTCCCAGCAATAAAGGGGATTTGAAAAAAAAAAAGAAAAGACTAACAAAACCCCAGACAAATGGTAGAAAGTAAAATCAACGAACAGAAACAGAAACAAGGAAACACACACAGACAAAAGAAACAAAAACAGAGCCAAATAAGTCAAATAGAAACATAACAACCAAACAAACAGAAGAACCCAAGAGTGAAATCAAAAAATTAAGAAGAAAGCTGACAAAAACCCTAAACCAAAAAACAAAGCCAAAGCAGAGTGCCAACTGAAAAGTGAAGCAAAGAAACCAAGCAAACTGACAAAAATAATATTAAAAAAAAAAAGAAAATGAGAAGGGGGAAAGAAGGGAGAACAACAGAAATTCAACATAGAAACAGAAATATACAAAAAAATATATATTTAAGAAAAAGAAAAGATAAAGAAAACTCCAGAGAAATGGTAAAAGCAAAATCAAACAAAGAGAAACAGAAACAAGGAAACACACACACAGGTAAAAGAAACAAAAACTGAGCCAAACAAATCAAAAAGCAAGAGAACAACCAGACAAATAGAACTCAAAAATAAAATCAAACAATTAAGATTAAAACTGACAAAAACATGTAACCTAGAAACAAAACCAAAGCAATGTGTTAACTGAAGAATAAAGCAAGGAAACAGAACAAACTGATAAAGGTGATTAAAAAAATAATAATGATAAAATAAAATAAAAAGGGCAAAAACGAGGGACAAGAAAGCAAAGTAAAAATAGATATTGAAAAAATAATAAAAATTAAAAATATGTTATAAATCATGGAGATCCCAAAAGACTAAAAAAAAAGAAAAAACTAACCAATGAACAAAAAAAAACTAGAACCAACAACAGAATGAATCAAAACATAATAAAATTAATCGTGATAATTATGTTTCCCTCGGGTCTCCGCTATATGTGTCCTCGCCCACGCCATGAGTCACAGCCCACCTCTGCCTCCCCAAGAGGCTCTCCTCTGCCTCTGGGCTGGTGTCTGGACCTGCTGTGGGCCCTGTGGGCACCACTCAGACTGTGATCTGGCCCACTTCCTGCGTGTGCTACCCCCAAAGTCCGCAGCTGCCTGAGCTTCACCATTTTCATTTGTGGGAACACTCATTGTCTACTTAGATATTCCATAGATGCAGCGTCTACCCAGCTGATCGTGGGGATTTAATCTGTAGCTTGTACAGCTGATGGAAAGATTTTCATTCTTCTTTAGTCACCCTGTCTCTGGGGTAAGGTTTGGTTTTATCCCTGCCTCTGCGTGTGGCCCACCTACAGGAGTCTGGTCCTGAGGCTGCCTTGGAGCTCTTGGCTCTGCACCTGTGAGGACCGAGTGCAGAGGTGGTATGACTGCTTGGATATTGGGAGCCCCAGTGGCTCCAAATGCACAGGGAAGCCAGTGGCCATGGGCTTAAGAGATATGGCCCTAATGAGGCCTTTTCTGGTGCCTGGCATAAGGCACGTGAGGGCTAGCTCTGAGGGGGCTTTTCTTTTTATTGCTCAGCAGCTGGCACACAGGAGCCAGCCCTGAGCCGGCTTCTTTTATTGTCGTCAGCAGGCACCGGCGTGTGGGGAGAAAGAGGTTACAATAGTGGCTCCTCCCCCTGTGTGTGACTCAGAAATAGCACCCAGTGGCAGTCCAGTCTTCCTCCATAGGCATTCCCTGCTGCAGATTTCCTCCCTCCCATCCCCTCAGTCTGTCTCCCCACAGCCAACAGCAGTTTTCTCTCTGGGCCTGTTCTCCAGTCCCCATGCATCAGCTCCCAGCGCCCTTGCACACCTGTGAACACACATCCCAGTCTGGGGCACGTACAGCCGTGGTACGGACCATATGTGTATTTCTCACTCTGTCCCCTGTGCCACAGATTGGCCGCTTCACCTTCTTCTGACAGCCTCAAATGCTTCCCTTTTATCCCAATCAATTTCCCTGTCGGAGAGGGGGTTTCCCCAAATTTGGGAATCTCTCCTCTGCTTCATCTCCCCCACCCTGGGATGCAGGTCCCATCCCGTTTCCTCTTCTCCTCCTTCTCCCTTCTTTTTTTCCATCCTACTCAGTTATGCAGGGATCTTTATAGTTTTTCCAGTGTCCAAGATTTTCTGCTAGTTTTCAGCCAGTGTTCTGTGAGAATTGTTGCATCTATAAATGTATTCCTGATGCATCCATGGAGAGAAATGAACTCCACGTCCACCTACTCCTCCGCCATCTTGAATCTCCCAAGTTTGCTCTTTCGGGGAGTAGAAAATAGATATTAATGTTGAGGTATGTTTTTTCATGCAAGATAACCTATACTGTACAAATATATTGTGCATTTGGGAAAACATATAAGACATGTATGCTCATTTAGCAATCTGCTGTTCTTTTTCTTCTGTTCTTGAAAATGCTCACCAACTTGTTCTAATAAATAATAATTATCCCTGGGTATAGCCATAAATAACACAAAGAATGATAGTTGATAGAATCACAACAGAAATTCTGGCAAGAGCTGTATATCTCACTCAATCCAACACATTCATTTTAGCAATTCTGTGTCAATTTATCCATCTTTCTTTAGATCATTAAGGAAGATATGTGCTCTGATTTTTGCTTTAATCTAATTATCTTTGCAATAAATTCTTAGAATTCATCACCCAGGAAAAACATGCTTTCTTTCATAAAATGAAATACTTCTTTTTGTTGGAAATAAGATTACACAATCTGTATTTTGGTGTTTGTAATAGCTGTGAGAAAGCACAGGGCCAGATTTAATTTTCAAATATACTTATGTGGACATAGTTTTAAAAACAGTTATTGTCTTCAATTCATTAAAACAAATTGTTGAGTGGGTTAAACATTTTGTAGGCCCTTTTTATTTAGCTTTAGTTTGTATATGTTTATCTAATGGTGTATTTCCATTTGCTTGTCTAAATGCATATTTCCATTTTCATGCAAGCCACCTCAATCATTTTGGAAAGTAGCTTTTCAGTCAGGTGATGCTTATTGAGAACATACTGTGTGCTAAAATGTGTTTCAATGGAAAGCTAATAGGAATAAATTCTATGGAAGGGCATACATTCAAGTGACAAAGAAGATTAGGAAAGCCATTAGTAATAAAATAAGTTGAAAACGCCTCCATGCCATGATCTAGTCTTATACTTCCCTTTGTTTCATGGTGCCGAGGACATGACTGAGAATAATGAAGCCTGCTAACCTGAACCAAGTGAAGTACATCAGCAATTGATTTAACTTTTAGCCTTGATGATGGAGCAAAACTTGGGGAAAAGCTGATGATGCAAGGGTTGTATTGCTAGGTTAGCAGAGTATCTACAGATAAATAAACAGTAAATATATATATATATATATATACGCACATACATACATGTATATGTGTATACACTATATATCAGGCAGAGTAAATGTGTATATATATATATATATATGTGTGTATATGTTTATATATATAATTGACCCTTGAGCAACACAGATTGAAATTGCAGAGGTCCACTTACAGGCAGATTTCTTTCAATAGTAAATGCTACAATACTACATGATCCGAGGTTGGTTGAATCCACAGATGTGGAACTGAGAATATGGAGGAACCATGGATATAGGAGGCTGACTATAAAGGCATAGGAGAATTTTCAACTGCACTGAGGGTTGACACCCCTGACCCCTGTGTTGTTTAAGAGTCAAATGTGTGTGTGTGTGTGTGTGTGTGTGTGTGTGTGTATTTATACACACATACAACACATACATATACACACATACATTGATAAAGTATATTGAGGACATAAATGAAAAGGGAGATGTTTGGCACATTTTGGATAGCATTGTTCTTATAGAACAGGAACATTGAATACTTGCGCATTTTTTATCCAATTTGCCCCTCTATGTAACTAAGTGAGTGCTCAGTATATCTTCATTGAATGAATGAATAGGAAAGAAATTGCTTTCAAAGCACTATAGGGAAATAGGATGCTCACTGTAGATAAACCTAGATAAAAGCTGAATACTAGTCACGTTAGGGCACAACATAGTCTTTGATTGTGTGACTGCTTTATAAATAGTATAAGTTTGCATATGAATTATAGATACACAAAAAGAGGCAGGGCAGCTTCTTTCACTGAGCTATATACCTAGTTAATTCAGGGCCTTTCACATAATACATGCTCATTAGATTTGGTTGTATTGATTTAAAAAAAACACGTACATTAAAAGCCAATCTAAGCATATCTAAAAACAAAAGTTTAAAAATAAGTTATGTTAGCTACTTAGTAGTTAAAATGAACTGACTTTGATTAGTATTAAGTGTTAGCCAGTTTTGAAATACCAACTTTCAAAGCCTTATAAACAGTGAAGTAGCACAACTCTGGCACTAATTGGGTCTTCCAGGGAGCCTAATAAGTATGTATGTCTTTTACTTAGCAGTGCCAATTGCCACTTTCTCCTTGGAAGGAGGCTGAAGTGGAGGTGGCTCAGACTTGGCTTCTCATGTCCCTTTCAATGGTGATCACCTATGAGCTGGCTAGACTACTAGAGCCCACCCCCTCAAAAACATCTGTAGGGAAACTCATCATTGCTAAAAAACAGCTGTAAATGTTTCAGCTAATATTCTTAGTGAATGACCACCTAGAGCAGAAAGAACTGAATGCTTTCTGGCTTCTACCAGTACCCACGTAGAATCACTGGCTCTTACCACTTTCTTCCAGGAAGGGGTAACGTAGACGACCCCATGGTTGGAATGGAGGTGGCTCCACCTGGCTTCTCGTGTACCTTTAGTAGTGATTACACATGAGCCTCTAGCAGGTCAGGGGACTCAACTTTCTCTTTGCTCTTTATCTATTTGTCAGATTTCTCTGAGGAAGCAGGCAATAAGTCCCTTGGAGAAATGCTTTTCTCTTGGTTTTCCTCCTACCTCACCAGCCTCTCTTCCTTGGTCTTTTCCTGGCTCTTTCATAGCTCCCTCACCTCTAAATTTTGTAGTATCTCGGGTCTTGCATTACTTTTCTATTGGTGCATAACAAATTACCTAAAACTCAGTGGTTTTTAAACAACAGATATATATTATCTCACAGTTTCTTTGGGTCAGAAGTCTAGTGTAGCTTAACTAGGTCTTCTGTAAGACTGCAGTCAAGGTGTCAGCTGGCGTTGGGGTATCATCTGAATGCTTGACTAGAAAAGGATTTATTTCCAAGCTTAAACAGGTTGTTGGCAGGATTTATTTTCTTAAGGCTATAGGAGTGAGGGCTTCATTTCTTGTTGGCTGGGGGCTGGAGACGTTACAAGATGCCAGCTAGAGGCTGCCCTCAGTTTCAAGAGGCTACCCTCACTTCTTTGCCCAGCAAAGGTTGAGGTTCCCCAATATGGCTGCTTGCTTCACAAAAGTCAGCTAGTGAGGGAAAAAGCTCCAGCACAATTGGCACTGTAATAATGTGATCACACAGTGTCAATCACCTGCATGCTGTCATGTATTCTATTGGTTAGAAGCAAGTTACAGGTCCTGCCCACACTCTAGGGAATTGGAATCATACAAGAGCATGACCACCAGGAGGCAGGGATGATCGAGGCACCTAAGAGTCTGCCCACCCCAGGGCTAGTCTCTG
Organism: Tursiops truncatus; assembly: GCF_011762595.2. Taxonomy (NCBI): domain Eukaryota; kingdom Metazoa; phylum Chordata; class Mammalia; order Artiodactyla; family Delphinidae; genus Tursiops; species Tursiops truncatus. The sequence goes on along the minus strand of NC_047038.1, from coordinate 69,524,360 downwards.
TCATCCGTCTTCTCTGTCTGTACTCACGTCCTCTCGTATCTCACGTCTTTAAATACTGTCAGTGATTGGACAACCCTGTTTTATATTTAAAGCTTGATATCCTTCTCTAAACTCCACACTGATATAGCCACTGCTTTCTTTATATTGTTCCTCTTCTGATAGACATCTCGAAATTCATATATCCAAAGTCAAAATAATTATTTCCCCTAAAAGTAACCTGTTTTTCCCATGGTTTCCCAGTCCCACTAAATGGCAGCTCTGTTCTTTCAGTTGCTCAGATCAAAAACTTTTATGCCATCCTGACTCTTCCTGTTCTCTCATATCCAACATCCAATTTATTAAATCTTTATTTTTAATTTGCCATTTCTTGGTTAGTGTACTTATCTTCAGGTAACACTAGGACCTGATCTAAAATATAGGGCACTTGGTGGCTCTCTGGCAACTGGAGTCCTAATGGGAAGAAGTAACCTCTGTCTCCATTTTATACCAGCTGGCTCCGGGCCTGCTTCTAACAGGATGGACCACATGGAACTCCAACACCACTGCTCTCTGACTTCGCTATTGATGGAAACTCTTGTGGCTTTGCCACATGCCAGATTGGTTCATGTCAGATGTTGCCTCTCACCAAACAAGGCTGCATTTGCCTTAATGAACCTCTCCGTACAAAGATTAAGGAGTAATGCCGATAATGGTAGTCACCTAACTCCTCCTAACATACTCTCTCTGCAGGGTTTTCTCCTCTGGGGCCTGTCCTTTTTTCATCCAATGTTCTTTTTTTCTTTCCTTCTCGCCCACATTTTTTTGTTTGTTTTTAATTAATTAATTAATTTTTTGGCTGCGTTGGGTCTTCATTGCTGTGCACAGGCTTTCTCTAGTTGTGCCGAGCCGGGGCTACTCTTTGTTGTGGTGTGCCGGCTTCTCATTGCAGTGGCTTCTCCTGTTGCGGAGCACAGGCTCTAGATGCACGGGCTTCAGTAGTTGTGGCACACAGGCTCAGTAGTTATGGCTCACGGGCTCTAGAGCGCAGGCTCAGTAGTTGTGGCACATGGGCTTAGTTGCTCCGCTGCATGTGGGATCTTCCTGGACCAGGGCTTGAACCCGTGTCCTCTGTATTGGCAGGCGGGTTCTTAAACACTGTGCCACCAGGGAAGTCCCTCACCCATGTTTTGGAAAACTGTGTTAATATCTGTTTCTGGGTAGGTAGGGCTTCCTATCATCCACATATACTTTGGTCTAAAGTAATAAATGTATCATTTTCTCCAGGTGTATTTTTACTTTATAGAATGAAAAAAATTGTTCCTATCACTAGAATTCGAGACATTAGTATGATGGCAAATTTGATTTATGGCACAAACAGTAGAGGAGTTCATGCTTGTTTCCCTGAACTCACGTGGAAGAGGTAGCTCCCTATTCTCCATACACATAAGGTGAACCTTGATCAGAACTCTCCCTATTTGAGCTTGGGTACAGGTAGATAGTAACTCATGGAGGCAGCTGACAGATGAAAGGGGGTGATCTCAAATACATGGGTTGAGAAAAATTTACAAACTCCTTCTGTATCACTATAGAAAGACAGGTAACTATGTCCTCTTCCTTTCAAATACTTTGCAATTCTTTCCTTTGTACTTTAAGTTATTTCTTAAAGTTTATTTAATCAGGTGTCACTCGTATAAAAATATTTACTGTTGGTGAAGTAGTCTATGGTGATTTTCTCTGGGTAATATAGCCCATCCTTACCTTTTGCCTTTTTCTGTTTCCTTGAAACCTCACACTAATTTTCTAATTATATTTTTAGGAATCTGAATCTTGAACTTTCTGAGGAGAGCATCTGAGCTTCAGAGTTCCTATCAGGTAATGACAAAATATGGAAAAGACCCATGGTGCTGAGATTAGAATTTCACTGTGAGTGTCAATTTTAGATAATGTTGAGGATCCCTCCTTTTTTATGAAAGAAAGAAAGAAAGTTAAAGTTCTGGTAAGAAATTTTGTAAAAATTAAAATTGACAACAAAACCGTTTTAAAAAGTTGTATGTACTCTTAAGCACTCTATTTATTATTCAGAATTAGCCTAACCACAGAAAGTATAAGAGACATATACCAGTCTAAATAAACAAATGTTTCCAAAATAAGATATTTCCTATCTGTCGAAAAAGTTTTACTTGATTGACTAACTTGATAGTCTTAATGCAATCAGTTGGATGAAAAATAAAATGTGTATTGCCAGCAAACATTTTAGAGAGATAAGCACTTGTTGCAAGTACTATACATGCTTAGAAAAATCTTTACTTTGGCCAGCTAAGACCACCACATGTTTTAAAATGTCATCCATCATTTCAGTGTTAAGAGCGCCCCCTGGTGTGATTGTCTAATTATGTTTATGAGAAATTTAGGCACTATTTTTTTTTAATTTTTAAAAATTTTTATTGAATTCTTTTTTTTTATTGAAGCATAATTGATTTACAATATTATATTAGTTTCAGGTATACAGTATAGTGATTCAATATCTTTGCAAATTATACTCCATTTTAAGTTATTACAAGATAATGGCTGTAATTCCCTGTGCTGTACAGTATATCCTTGTTGCTTATCTATATTAGACACTGTTTTTAAAACCTCATTTTGCTATTAGATGGTAATAGACCTTCTTTTTATACTCTGCTGACCTGACCAGTATGGTATGTAACTATCTAGAAATATGAATTTAATTTTTTCCTTGCTGTTATCCATGTTTATATCTGGAATCAGTGGTTAGCTTGAAAGTAGAATTTGGTAATAGTAATCCCTAAACTTCTTCAGTTAAAGTTAAGGACCAATAATATATCCTTTGGTAAATGTGAAATTGTATACTGAGATAAAATTTTATAGGATAATCAAATTCTTTGGTGGTAATAACCTTGTTAAAGGGCAAATTTCTGTGAACAGTTTCTTTTTGGTAAACTCATGGGCATTTTAATAATTAAACATGAGAATTCAGACATTGCATTTTGATTTTGAAATATTCATTGTTTGGAAAAATTAATCCAAGTTTTAAGATTTTCTTACAACCCAGCAGCCCCCCTATAACCACGGAACTTGCAAATGTAAGCATAATAATTCATCCCTGAATCACAATAGACCTCTCATCCATCCCCTAAAATCACCCCCACTCCTGTAAATTCTCATTCGAACTTGGCAGCAGGGTGTCTATTTTATTACTGTCATTTTTCCTTGCATTTAATATTTAGTCCTTTGGGAATAATTAAACCATCCTTGCAAAGTGAAAGTGTGCATAATATTCTAAACTACATTTCTGTAAATTTGATAACTGCAATTATATTTCCCCCTACTGTGTCTTCTCCAAACTTAGATTGTTGTGATCGTTTTAACCATTTCTCATAGGTTCTATGTTCTAAACTTGATCATTTACAGGGCTATCACACTGAGCTGTTTGGAATAGACTGCTTTTACTTTCATTTTCTTCTGTATGGTTCCTCTTTCAATTGAATTCTGAAGCCATAAGCTTAGCACAGTATTTATATTATGTCCTGGCCTGTTAAAAGGAAATTTTCTAAAATATAGAATAAAAAAAAATCAGAACAGCGAACCTATCATAGTAGACCTGTGTTTGAATCTGGTTTGCAAATTTATTAGCATCGTGACCTTGGATAAGTCAGTGAGCCTCTCAGAGCCTTAATCTCTTCTCCTGTAAAAGGGAAATACAAATCAGTACTTTGCAGAATGTTGTTAATTCATCTTTTATGTTAATATGTATTTGAGATTTATTATCTGCCAGATTTAAGGCTGGATGCCTCATGAGCATTTAGTTCTCACAACAGTTCTGTGAAGTAGGTGCTTTTATTTCTATATTATTGATGAGGCTTAGAGAAGCTAAGAAGCCTGTTAAGTGCAAAGGCCAAGATTCCAATCGAGGTCCTTTTGACTTAAAATGAGCTTATAAACACTATGCTTCGTATATGTTTTAATCCTACTTACTCATTTCTGCTAATTTATTGATTTTGTTGTCCTTAAGGTCAGATTATCTCCCAATGCACAAACATACAGGAAACCAATCTTTTGAAAAAGAAGAGCTGGATCTTTTAACATGGATGCTCTTCTTGTCCGAAAACCAGAATTATTTTGAGAATTTATTCTTCTATACAATTTTTTTCAAACCAGGCAATGCACTAAGAGATCCTTTGTTATTATTTTCGTTGAGCTAATAGCAGTAACAAGGACTATTGGGTTGGTGAACCTTAAGGCACCTTCATGCAGAATATAAAGGCAGGATAATAGAATGCTAATTTTAGGCACTGTTGCATGCTTCCACCTCACCATTTCTGCTGGTTTTCTCTGGAGCTGGGACCACAATCTATTCCTTTTTGCCTTGCTGTTCTTATTTAAGTATCTAATTACTTGGATTGGCTTTGTGAAGACTACATCATTTTCCTTATGGTTTAAGAATTTTTCCTCATATTCTAGATACCAGATTTTATTCATTAATTGCTACAGAGGCTATAAGTTTCTGGTTTCGCTAATAAGTTGTTTTGAAGGCTACTAAGTAACTCACCATGGAAACATGGTGTGAACAGGCTTGTCCTTTGCTTAATAAAATCTAGTGTTTCATAATATTCCTTTGGTCCTTGAGATTTGCTCTAGGAAGTAGGCTGTTCAACCATGATTCAAGAGCACATTGTTGGGTTTCTCAATGGCTGAGTGACTGTTTTCTTGTTGAAGTTGCCTCATGTGCTTGGGTCAGATGTATAGGCATTAATGTGAGCAGCTGTGTATATTATTATGTCTTACTGAGGTTGCACATTACGCCAAACACCACTGCCACTAGGAAAATCAACTCAATCATCATCATTGAATCCATGAATGAGTGAAGAAATGGGAGTTGTTTTAGTTTTCTACCCTCATTTCTGCCCCACTCCTACACTTATTCCCCTGACTGCCTACCACACACATGTGCACACACAGCATTTGGTGAGTTTGTTCTTGGACTTGTTTAATGTTTGTGGAATCCGGTCTTTTTTTCCAAATCCTCTGATATTATTTTGGGTTAAGCCCTCATATTTTTCATTTGAACAATTGGAATACTCCTTTAACTGAATTCTCTCTCTTCAGTGTTACATGCCTCCAGTAAACTGTCCCTAGTAACACCAGAATAATTTTCCTAAAACATAGAACTCATAACAGCTTAAAATTATTCATTGTCTCATTGTTCAGAAAGAGCCTTTGGTTCTTGCTTACTCTCTTCTAATTTGTCTCCCTACCATTGTCTTTACCTTCTGAATTCTGTGCTTTGCTCCACTGAAAAATTACAAATCCCAGAATGCTTTTCACTTCCTTTGCCTTCCTGTGCCTTTATGCACTAACGCACATGCCTTTATGCCAGTAACACCCTTCTGCACTTCATTTGGCGGGCTCCACTTTCTCCTCTAAGACAATCCTTCCCTGACAAAATTCTCACCCCACAAGCACATACTCAGTCTAAGTGCTTCTTCAGGGGAATTGCAAGATCCTGTGCTCACTTCTGTTGTTACAAGGCTTAGATTAGGTGGGCAGCTTGAAGGCAAGTATTATGGTATATTATTCAATGTACCACAGAGCCAGATATTTAGAAAATGCTCAGGACAACTTTATTTATGAAGCCCATGAAGAGGCTTAATGAAGAATAGAAAGATACTGTGTTAGGATTCCCACGAAGATCTCATGCCTCAGTCAGGCTTCCAAGCTTATAGATCAAAATGTCTGACTTCTGTCAGCCATTACTGGGCAAGATGGTGAAGCAGCCATCAGTTGACGTTATATGCTCTCTTTCATTTACATTGAATCTTTTACATTTTCACTTAAATTGACTTTTTCCCAGCACTCATATACGCCTCAGTACCCCTCTGTGACAGTGATTTTTTGTGGCTTAATATTCATTCTCTTCTTCTTTTTACTTGTGGTGTCAAGAGAAAAAAAAAGACCGCAAGCCCCCCATTATCTCTTTCTCCTTTTTGCTATGGGAGACAATTTGCCATAATTCTGTCCAATGAAATATAAACAGGAATCTGATGGAATTTCTGGGAAGTCTCTGTGTTCTTGCTGTTGATGGTATCTTGTCTTCCTTCTGGCCCTTTCTTTCTTCCTTGCTCCTGGAAGGTACACACGATGACTGGAACTGGAGCAGCCACCTTGCTGCCTTGAAAGGTTAGGAATATTACTGAGATTTTAGCCATGACATACCTGAACTTTCAAATCAATAACAGTAATTTCCTTCCCTTGGAATTCTCATTATATGAGCAAAATTTACCGTTTTGTGTTTAAGCCATTGTTATTTGAGTTTTCTGTTGCATCAACTGACTCACTTCCCAAACTGATACTTCTTACATTTTAAATGAATGCATTAGAAGTTAGTGGTATAAGTTTTCCACCTCTCCACCTATGTTTTATATCTGTTAACTCAACAACCATGTATTTAGACCTACTGTCACCATGTATGTACTACCCTAGACACTAAGATATAATGACTGGAACACCATGCCTATGTAAATGGCTTACAGTCTCATGGGTGCATAGAAACAAAATTAATTATGATATTGTGTATTAATAATGATTAACTATGACAATATGAGATAGAATATATAATACAGCAAATGCCACAGCAGTATATGTAGAAAAGCCTGAAGGTAAACAGAAGAGAGTATTTACAATTTGATCAAGCTCTCCTAAAAATAAAATCAAAATTTTTAAAATCAGAGAAATGAATCTCTCATCTGGGATTTCAGGCACCCTGAACAGGACTTAGTCCTTGTGCCTTTTTAGTGACAGCGTAGGTGGTTACTTACCTTTATGTGTCAGCCTTCTGCCTCTTACTAATAATTAAAATGAGCACTGTCTAGGAGACCAGAGATAAAATCCACACTTTGAATTGCTGACAGGCTGTCTTTGGAAAGCCAAACTGGTGAAAAGCAATTTGTGGAGAAGGAGGGACAAGAAATGACACAGGAAGTTGCCAAGGATTCAACTGACACACAGAGTAGTAAGCCAAGAGCTGTGACAAGGATGGCAGTAAACAAGAAACCGAAGCTCAGTTGTTGAAAGGCAAGAGTTAGGTAGTGGAGAGAGACATCAAAGCATTAGGCAGCCAACATCCTGGAACAAACTCACAATGAGGGAGAGCTAGGGAACAAGCCTCCTCAGGAGAGCACAAAAATAGGCTCCAGGACTCCAGGACTCTCGCTGAAGTCTGTGAGGAAGGCCAGAAGCAGATCATAATAAGGACACTATTTATAAAATCACAGCAACTCAAAGGAGTTAAAATGAGAAAATGGTCTCAAAGTAAAGCATAAAAATTTTAATCAGTCAATGTTTTGAAAAGACACGAAACACTCAAAGAAGCTGATTCAAAAAGAGAGTCCAGGGACATTGGCATTGATTTCAGTGCTTGATCTTAAGGTGATTATTTTTGGTACAGATTTTGAAATGAAAAAAAGCTCAGGAAAGGCAAAATCAATCTGGAATAAAATTTCTGGGATTGGGCCAAATGCCATTCAGAATTCTCAGGTCTTGGGATAAGCTACAGAACTGAGCACATTACCATTTATTCTAACTGTGACACAGGGTTTTCCCAGAAGATGAATGAGAGGAAAGCTGCCAGTGATCCAGGTTTGAATAATAAGGACTGACCATCTCCAGTCTACCACACACTTGAGAGAAGCTATGAATACCAATAAGGCATCAAGACATGTTGTGTGATCACAGAATACTCCATACTTTTACTCTACTCAGGATTAATGGACCAAGTTATGCTTGGTCCGTTAATGCATGACCACCAGGGTCTGATAGAAAATTATAGATACTCTCCTAGGGCATAAGTCCAATCTTCCTGAAAAAAACAGGGAACAACTAACATAGGTAACAGGTATTTTGGCTTCTGTGACCATATTCCATCTGTACTCTTCATCTAATGAGGGATGCTAATTACCTGTTCTAATGAAATTTGATCAAGAGTGGTTTTCTGAGATATATATATATCATATATATGAGATATGTTTGCATTTTATGTATTTTTATATCTGAACTATATTGAATCACTTATAATATTACAAATTATCTAAATTATTTCTAATGTAAGACATACAGGTAGTTCATTCATGATGTTTTTTTTTTACTTTTAAAGTGCTGCCTCTGAGGAAGCATGATTATTTTGCATGATGTCAAATGTCATAGAATAGGGATTTGACCTAAATAACTTTTAACTTTCCTTCATCATTTGATGCTGATCTAGAATATGCAAATTCACCTAAATTTTCCTAGAAGCTATTTTGCTTGCTTTGCCTCATCTGTGAAGCAGTAATGTGCTTTCAAAGAGTATACTGTTTTCTAGATTTACATTCTATGCATCCAGAATTCAGTAAATACCCATGTTCACTTATCCATGTCTTCTTTGTTTACAGTAATTTCAGTTATTTCAACCTCAGTCTTTCGGAATGAGGAGTTCTGACCTTTGGTATCTTTTTCACTTATAAATCTGTTCTATGGTTTATTATTATTATTGTCCTTCTCCAAACCTTACCTTGCTCTTTGGTATTTCTGAAATGTGGCAGCAAACAGCATGAGGCTGCATAGGAACACATAAAACAGAATGTTATAAAAAACTCTTTGTGGATATTTAATCATCATTACTTTTCTGAGAGCACTGTCTCATCCTGTTGATGAAACCTATTCCCAAAATTACATATTCCTGATTTTTATAAACAAGTGTGTGATTATAGTAAGCCATTAATATTTGATGAATATGACTTGAAGATTGCATTAGATTTCCAAAAGGGATCAAGGATATATAATAATCAGGAATTACTTACGAATTTGCAAAGGAGTTTGATTTAAAGAGGTGTTTTTTTAGCTTCCCAGTATCCTCTTTAGATTATTTATATAGGAAGAGATATTTTTATGCCAGGAGTTTTCATCTATAGAAAACCCAAGTTAATGTTTTCATTAATTTGTGCCTATATTTTTATGTTTGGGTTGGATCTCATTTTTATGGTGTGCAGGCTCCCACAGGTGAGTCTGATGCACACCAATATATGAGAACATTCTAAAATATCCAATAAAATTATGAAGAGAGACAGTTTTTATAATGAGAAGATACTTAGAAATATGTTTAAGGTTCTGTGTTGACTTCAAATTAAATATAATTGCAAAGTATATGTTGCGGACTGAATATTTGTGTTCCCCCAAAATTCATTTGTTGAAACCTTAACTTCTAGTGTGATAGTGTTAAAGGTGGGGCCTTTGGGAGCTTATTAAGTTTAGATGAAGTCATGAGAGTGGAGCCCCCATAGTGGGATTAGTATTAGAGGTATAAGGATTATCAGTATAATTATTATAAGAAGAGGAAGAGACTAGAGCTCTATGTGAGGACACAGCGAGCTAGGACACACTGCAAGCCAGGAAGAAAGCTCTCACCAGGAACCAGATTTGCCAGCACTTTGATCTTGGACTTTACAGCCTCCAGAACTGTGAGAAATTCTGTTGTTTAAGCAACTAAGTCTATGGTTTTTTGTTACAGTGGCCTGAACAGATTAATACGGTATGCATTGGAAGCCAGGAACAGTTTGAAAAATTTCAAATCTTTTTCTTCCTTTTTCAAAAAAAATATATATTTATTTATATATTTGGTTGCACTGGGTCTTAGTTGTGGCTGGCGGGCTCCTTAGTTGTGGCTCGCCAGCTCCTTAGTTGCGGCACGTGGGCTCTTTAGTTGTGGCAGGTGGGCTCCTTAGTTGTGGCATGTGAACTCTTAGTTGCGGCATGCATGTGGGATCTGGTTCCCTGACCAGGGATCGAACCTGGGCCCCCTGCATTGGGAGTGCAGAGTCTTAGCCACTGTGCCACAAGGGAAGTCCCTCAAATCTTTTTCTAATTAACTAAAGTTGGCTACTAAACTCACAGCTGCCTTCAAGTGTAATAAAGAATGGCAGCCAAATGACCAATAGTGGGCATTACTGAAAAGATGCTCTATCAGGAAATAGAATGTTCGGAAAATGTAGTGCAGATATTTTCTATAACTAAATTGAAATATGGAAAAACTTGGTTAAACAGAATGCCTAGAGAACAGTGTTCTAATTTCATTGGATCTTTGATAAAATTTGAGCTGAATGTCCTTTGTGACTCAGTTGTTATTGACAACTTTCTTCATCATCAGTAAAATGCTATCCTATCTTCTCTCCCTTAATGTAATCAGAACTGAATCTTTTTTTTTTTGCATTTGGAAACTTTACCCTGAAGCATATTTCTCATTCTGTAGTACGATGGAGGGATAAAGATGAAGAATGCATAGGCTTCGTTTGTAATGGGACTCTCTAATATTAGTTTTGTGTGATTTGCCACCTTATGTTACTAATGGAATATAGAGAATTCTAGATAAAGTTTCAAGTTAATGGTTTTATTGAAAAAAAACTGTTTCAAATCTTAACTCTTAAAAGTATTTTTCAATAGTTGAATTTATAATGAAGAGATTGACACTTTCATCATAATAGCCATTAACCTAAAGAATTTTGTAAGAGAGGACTTAGGAGATTGATATAATCTAAAATAAACTACTTAAAACACACTATTTAAAGCACAACTGATTCTGCACACTACTTTTTGAAATTAATGTAGGTCTAAACAGAGCTCTATCTATAGTTTATGTCATACCACTACGCAGTATGAAGTACTTATTCTGTGCTGGGCATTGAGTTAAATGTGTACATACACATGCATACACATATAAAATCTCATTGCTATATAATATATATAGTCTAATTTCTGTAACAACCTAGTAAAATTAATATATTTGTGAAATTAACATGAGTTTGTGTGTTTGTGGGTATGTGGGTGTGAGTGTTCAGAGCAATAGCAAACAAAATTGTTCTATTTTATTATCAGGTAGAACATATTTATTATTGTTGTTGTTAAGCTTGTTCTAAAATTTGAGGAAATAAAATTAAAACTTAATTGAACTCTCAGAAATAAGGGCTAAAATAAAAATATGGAAGATATAAAAGAAGCAACACTAAAATTATTAAAATAGTGTCCTCACGGGAGTAAGAATCAGGAACAGGGCAGGAACAGCAGGAGGCTTGTGTTTTATCTCATCAACCTGTTAAAAACCACTTGATTTTTTAAAGAATATGCTGTTATAAATATGAGGTTTAAAATGTAAAAAAGTAATAAAATCATTTTATGAGTTAAAAAAAAGAAATGAAGTGCTTAAAATACATACTGTCAGAACCATTCTAGGGTGCTTTAGAATCAGGTAGAAAAGAAGCGAGTTCATCAATTAGGTAAGTATAAATTAATTAACTTTAAAATAGCAGTCAGTAGTTATAAGCCAACTTCTATACACTCATTTTAAAACATTTTTTTAAATTGTGGTGACATATATATATAACATAAAATTTTCCATTTTTAAGTGTACAATTTTGTGGCTTTAATTACATTCACAATATTGTACAACCATCACCACTGTCTATTTCCAAAATTTTTTCATTGCTCCAAAGAGAAACTCAGTACCCATTAAGCAATAACTTCTCATTCTGCCCAGACCCTGGTAATCTCTAATCTACTTTGCATTGTTAGGAATTTGCCTATTCTAGGTATTTCATGTATATGTCTTATGGTCTAAGACATAAATGGACTTACACTACCTAATGCACTTAAAGGCTGGGTTAGTAGTTGAGTTTTCCTTAAGAAGCTATATCCTATTCAGTGAGTTTTTTTTTTTTCCTAGTAAAAGCCATTTCTTTCACTTCTTCTAAATCAATAAGAGGACTAGGCATGCTTACTGTCTCAAATGCAGCTAACGGACCATTCTTTCATTGCCTTTCTCCAGTGGTCTGCCCTCTGAGTGTAAGTGAGAATTTACGTGTGTATGTATGTGTGAGTGTGTGTGTTTGTGTGTGTGTGTGTGTGTGAGAGAGATGTATTGGTGTATCTCAAAACAATTATTTCATTTGTTCTGATTCTGAAAACAATCCATTTTCATTACAGTAAACTGGAAGAACATTTGGTTGCTAACTTTGATATTATAAACAATGTAGCAATAAACAGCATGGTGCATCATTTCTGATGAATTCTACTTTAATTTAACAATATGCCTTCCATTACCCAGAGAAGCAGTGGAAGCCCTTTGTTAAAGACGTAGAAACTGTTAAGCCAAAGTTGCTGAATATCTGTGAAACAGACTCCCTACCCTCTCCTACACCCTTACTAGACTAGGCGAGCAAGAAATAAATATTTATTGTGTGAAGCCATTAAATGTCAAGGTTTTTCTATTACAGCAGCTTCCATTACCTTAACTAATACAATCACCCTTTGAACATTTCCTGTTAAAGTTGCCTTAGGCACTTAAAACTCATTAAGTCCAGAGTACATTTTCTTATCTTCTGCTAAACCCAATGCCCAGAAAGGAAAATGTCCTGTATTTCCTCACAACTCTACTACTGCTCTGGCCATCAGATGTGTGTGTGTGTTTTTTTCCCCACAGTAACCAGTTCTCCAGCATGTCAGATGTTGATGCAATTCAGTTAAATTCTGACACTAACCAAAGTTAGTAAAAATTCCACAGATTAAGGGCTCAGTTCCACAAGACTTCTGCTCACTTCAGAAGTCAAGTGCAAGTCGTAGGTCCCCAGGCTACCCGCAACTTGACTACAAATTAGAGGTTCCCATGATACCCTCCTCATGTTCGATAATGTACTGGAGTGGCTGATAGAACCCAAGAAAACAGTTTAGTTACTCTTCCCAATTTATTATAAAGGATATTTTAAAGAATACAAATGAACAGCCAGATGAAGAGATACATAAGTTGAGCCTAGAAGAGTCCCACGTGCAAGAGCTTCTGTCTCTGTGGAGTTGGGTGTGCCATCCTCCTGGCATGTGTATGTATTCACCAACCTAGAAGCTCTGTGAACCCTGTACTTTTGGGATTTATATGGAGGCTTTATCATGTGGGCATGATCAATTATTAACTCAATTTCCAACCCCTCTGCCTTCTCTAGCGAATGGGGGTGGGATGGGGTTGAAAGTTCCTAGCTTCTCATCATGACTTGCTTTCTCATGACCAGCCCCCATCCAGGTGCCCATCAGGAGTCACCTCATTAGAACAAAAGGTGTTTCCATCACTCAGGAAATTATAAGTGTTTTGGGAGCTCTGTGTTAGAAACTGGGGTAAAAGACTAAATAGTAGCAGGAACCAGGGGCAAATATATATATATATGTGTGTATATATATATATATATATATATATATATATATATATACACACACACAAATATTTATATTTACTATTATTTCACACCTGGTCTTCCACCTTTTTTTCTTCCTAGTAATGAACTAAGTGTACTACCAGTCACTTACACTAGGAAAAAAAGTCATTTTAACTTACTTCTTATCTCCCTTACCCAATGGCTTTCCATTTCCTAGAAAAAAATTTCTATGTACATTGTTCCTCTTGTCTCTATTTGCATAGCATCTTCCCTAATTCAAGCTCTCTTTATCTCTTGGTAGGACAATTGTCATAACTTTCTAACCCATATTTCATTTCTTCTACAAGCTCTTCCTGTGGAACTGATTAATATCCCTAACTTGTTTCTGATATACCAGGACCTTTTACCCAAATTGTATGTACTAAAGTTCAAATTCTTTATCTGTGATCTGCCTTTTGACTTAATTTTGCTGTCTTATTTCATATGGCTCCCCATATGGTACAGTATATTGTGTGAACTGAAATACTTGCAGTTCTATTACATACTCTTTATTTTCTTACCTCCCTTTGTTCTCTTTACTTGGAATATCTTGCTCCTCCATCTCAGAATATGTGAATTCTCCATTATATCAAGGTCCAACTTAAATGATATTTCTTCCACAAACTTCTCTGATCCTCTTCTTTAATAATTTCTTCATTCCTTAAAGGAAGGGGTATCATTTATGACACATTGCTTTTCTTATAGTTATTCTTGTATGTCTTATCTCTTCCACTAGAGAAAGAACTTCATGATGACATACTTTAATAAAACTATTATTAATAGAATTTTACCTGAAAAAAATTGCACATGGAAATAAAGATATCAAATATTTTTGTAATAGAGTAAAAGTGGGTACAAGCTGAGGTAGAAAATAGGTCTCCAGTGGACTTGTAGATTATTCTTAGACAACATAAGATACACTTACTCCCAGTCACCAAATAATTGTTGTGAAATGAGGGATACTGTTACTTCATAAGGTTCATCTAAACTAAATCATGATTCTTGGCATATTTTTCAATGTAAAATGAGATGAGTCTTGGCAGTATGTCACATACCATGATAAATAAATATATTCTCTTTAGAGAGGAATAGGTGATGAAATGATCCTTTGATGTTCCCCAAAGAATGCTGTATCCATTTTGATATGTAGAAAGACAGTAATCCAAAGCACATGCTTAGAATACTACTGTTGTCTTCATAGTTTAGGCTATCACTTGAGAAAGGAGTATTCTGTTTAATAGGTTTTCTACTCAACACTATTTTTTCTTGTGATTTATTAATTCTACTGTGCATCTAAATTTATTCTTTTGATTGTTACCTTGACTTTCATCTCATGCATATACCACATTTTATTCATCTTATCTCCTATGATTGACACTTAGTATTACCAGAAGAGGATTTTGTAGGTCACATGTACATGTAATTTTACTAAGTACTTCCTGATTGCTTTCCTGAAACAATTTACAGGCCTAACAGCAAAACCTGGCAGCTTAATTTCACCCTTATACTTTCTAACATTTCTACTATCCAACTTCCTGATTTTTGTCACTTTGAAAACTGGTATTTTGAAATTTGTATTACCTTAGTAGTGAAGATGAGCCTCTTTTTCATATATGCAGCCTTAGTTCATTCCTTCTTTTGGGTTTCTTGTCTTTCCCTGGTTAATTTTTAGCAGTTCCTTGTATATTCTCAATTAATAGTTTACAAGCATCTCTCCTAGTCTCTAATATCTTTTTTCTTTAATTAAAAAATTTTTTTACATCTTTTTTGGACTATAATTGCTTTACACTTTTGTGTTAGTTTCTGCTGTATAACAAAGTGCATCAGCCATATGTATACATATATCTCCACATCTCCTCCCTCTTGCGTCTCCCTCCCACCCTCCCTATCCCACCCCCCTAGGTGGTCACAAAGCACCGAGCTGATCTCCCTGTGCTATGCGGCTGCTTCCCACTAGCTATCTATGTTACATTTGGTAGTATATATAACTTTTCTTATAGTATTCTTCATTGCACAGAAATCCTTCATGTTTTGTCAAATCAGTAGTTTTTGCTTTATGTATTTCTTAATCAAATTTAATAAGGTATAATTTATATACAGTAAAATGTACCCATGCTGAGAGTACATCTTTATCCCTCCATCGTACTACAGAATGAGAAATATGCTTCAGGGTAAAGTTTCCAAATGCAAAAAAAAAAAAATTCAGTTCTTCTCATTACACCAAAAACTTCCCTTAAGACCCTTTGCAGTCAATTCCTGCCTTTCATCCCCAGCCCTAGACAACTAATGATCTGTTTTCTGTCACTAAAGATTAGTTTTGTTTCTTTTAGAATGTCATATAAATGGGATCATGCAGTGTGAACACTCTTTTTCACTTCTATTTATACTCAACATAATGTTTTTAAAGCATTAAAAGAAAATTTATATATATACATACATATATACGCATGTATACATGTATATGTGTATATGCATACACAGAGATAGATGTATACATAACTATACGTATATGTACAGTTTACTTTTCTTCCTATATATCCAAGTTGCTATTTGGTCTCATTTCTCTTCAGTCCTCCAGACTTCCTTTAGTATTTATTTTAGTAAAGATCTGCTGCCAACTCATTTTTAAAAAAGTGTATTTCAACTTCATTTTGGAAGAGTAGTTTCACTGGATATAGATTAGGTCTTAGCTGAATTGTTTTTCCTTTTGTACTTTGGACATGCCATTCTGTTGTCTACTGGCATCCACTGTTTGTGATATAAAGCCCATCATTGATTGCATCACTGTCAACATCTATGTAATGTATCAATTTTCCCCCTGCTTCCAGGGTTTTCTCTTTATCTGTAGCTTTCAGAAGTTGACTGTGAAGTACCTGAGTGTGATTTTCTTTGTGTTTATCCCACTGGGAGTTTGTTAAACTTCCTGGATATGTAAGTTAATATTACTTTTTTCTTTTTTTCCTTTATACTAAGTTTGTGAAGATTATTATAGCCCGTATTTCTTGAAATATTTTTCTTTCACTTTTTGTCTCTACTCTCCTGGTACTCCAAGTGAAATGTACATTGAATCATTTGATGTTACCCCAGAGTCTCTGAGCCTTTGTTTATTTTCTACATTTTTTTTGTCTCTGTTGTTCAAATTTTATTCATTCCATTGATCTATTTTCAAATTCACTGATTCTTTCTTCTTCAACTGGTGTTGACCCCATTTAGTAAATTTCAGTTGTACTTTTCAGACACAGAATTTCCATTTCATTCTTTTTTATAGTTTCTGTTTCTCTGCTAAGATTCTATATCTGTTCATAGATTGAAGTATATTTTCCTTTAAGTTTTGAATGTCTCCCTTTAATTCTTTGAACATATTTATAATAACTTCCTTGAATTATTTGCCTGGTATGTCTAGCATCTGTGGCCATTCAGAGTCAGATTCTATTAAATGATTATTTCATGAATAGGGGTCACAGTTTCTTGCGTTTATTCTTGTTTTGTTGCTTGCCTAATAGTTTTTGGTGGAAAAGTAGACATCGTAAGTAATATACTTTAATAATTTAGAAACTCCTTCTTTCTTTCAGTGATGATGATGATGATTTTGTTCTTCCAAAAAAAAAGAGGAAAAGGTCCTTATAAATTAACTTGTTTGGAATCAAATTTTGAAATCTATTTCTCCTGCAATGTTCAGCAGCTGATACTTTTTTTCAGCTTCCAGTTGCTGTTACTGCCTCTTTGTCCTCCTCCTCTTCTCTCCTGTTCTTCTTCCTTCTTCTCTCTTTATCTTTCTTCATTTTTCTTTTTCCTCTTTTGTCAAGCCTCCCAGCTCTTACCTGAGCCTGCTATTTAGTAATTAATCAAGAATTTTATGTGTAGAGTTTATATTCAGATTCTGAGGCTCATCCAGTCTATTAGCTTTTTCTTCAGTTATTGACATAATTTTTTCTACTTTATTATCTTATAATTGTGCACTACATTGGTTGGTTTTCAAATGCAAAAGCCCTGATTCTGACCTACTTACATATGATTTATTTTCCTTTTTATATATTTCTAGATTTGACTGTAATATATTGTTAAAGTTTTAATGTTGATTTTTATGTAGCTTTTTTTCTCTAATAATGTTGGTCTAGTTTTGATTTCAGGGTAATTCTGGACTCAAAGAATGAGGTGTGATGTATTTCTTCCTCTCATTGTAAAATTGTTCTGGCAGGGTTGATATTGTTTCTTTTTTATAAGTTCAGTAAAATTATCAGTAAAGCAGTTTGTCCTACAGTAGTCTTTGTGGGGAGTTGTTAAGTTACAAGTGCAATTTCCCTAGTATATATAGGGCTACTTAGTTTTTCTATAATTTTTAAGTTAACTGTATTGTAGTCATGAAATGTAATCTTTGTGATATGAGCACTTTAAATTTACTGTGACTAGTTTTATGGTCCAATGTATGATTTATTTTTAAATGATTGGGTGGAGAGTTCCATAAATGTCAATTAGATCAGGTTGATTAATAGAGTCATTCAAATCTTTTATTTCCTTAGTAATAGTCTATTTATTTAGTCTAATGCTTATGGGGTCATATGGTAAATATATGTTTAACTTTATGAGAACCTGCCAAACCATTTTCCAAACTGGCTATATCATTTTGAATTCCCACCCTCAATGAATGAGAGTTCTTATTGCTTCACATCTTCAGCAGATTTTGATCAGTCAGGATTTGTTCATTTGTTTTAATTTTAGCCGTTTTAATAGGTATATAGTAATACCTCATTGTAGTTTAAATTTCTTTTCCTAATGCCTAAGGTTGTTGAGACTCTTTTTCTATGCTTATTTACCACCTGTATATATACTTTGATGAAATGTCTGTTTATATCTTTTACATCTTTTTAAAATAATGATTTGTTATCGTGGAGTTTTCCCCTTATTATTGAGGGCTTTTTTTTTAACATCTTTATTGGAATATAATTGCTTTACAATGGTGTGTTAGTTTCTGCTTTGTAACAAAGTGAATCAGCCATACATATATCCCCATATCTCTATTATTGAATTTTAAAAGGTCTTAATATATTATACATGCAAATGTTTAATCCACTATGTGATTTGCAAATATTTTCTTTCAGTCTGTAGCTTGTCTTTTCATTAACAGTATCCTTTGCAAAAGTTAAGTTTTAAATTTTGATGAGGTCCTAATTAGCAAGTTTTATTTTTCCTTTTATGTATGTTACTTCTGGTGTCATAAAAATACTTATTACCAAACCCAAAATCTTACAGATAGCATTTTATTTTTCATGTTTTTTTCGAGAAATTTTAGTCTGACAGTTTCCATTTACATCTATGATCTATTACGAGTTAATTTTTGAATAAGATATTAGTTGTAGGTGGAGATTCATTTTTTAAAAATAAGGATGTCCAGCAGTTCCAGCAATAATTGTTGAAAAGACTATCCCTTTTTATTAATTTGCCTTTGCAAAAATCTATTGATTGTATTCATCTTGGTCTATTTCTAGACTTTCTATTCTACTCCACTAACATATGTCTGTTCTTTCACCAATACCACACTGTCATAATTGCTTTAGCTTTATAGTAAGTCTTGAAATGGGGAGTGTGAATCTTCTAACCTTGTTCTTTTTCAGGATTGTTTGGTTAGTGTAGTTCCTTTGTCTTTCCACGTGAATTTTAGAATCAGCTTGGCAAAATCTACCAAAATGTTTGCTGTGTTTTTGATTACGATTGCATTCAATTTGTAGATTAATTTTGTTAGAAGTTATATCTATTGTCTTATATCTGTTGAGTCTATCAAGCCACTTGCATGGTATATTTCTCCATTTATTTAAATCTTCTTTAATATATTTTATTAGTGTTTTGTAGTCCTCAATATAGAAATGTGATGGCTAATTTTATGTAAACTTGGCTGTGCCGTGGTATACAGGTACATAATCAACACCAGTCTGTATTTCACTGTGAAGGTATTTTTTAGATGATATTAACATTTAAATCATTAGACTTTGACTAAAGCAGATTGCCTTCCACACACACACACACACACACACACACACAACTGGTCTGTTACTCTGGAGAACTGGACTAATGCATAGAACTTATATGTATTTGGTTAATTTATATGTAAATTTTTTTTTTTTGGCGGTACGCAGGCCTCTTACTGTTGTGGCCTCTCCCGTTGCGGAGCACAGGCTCCGGACGCGCAGGCTCAGCGGCCATGGCTCACGGGCTCAGCCGCTCCGCGGCATGTGGGATCTTCCCGGACCGGGGCACGAACCCGTGTCCCCTGAGTCGGCAGGTGGACTCTCAACCACTGCGCCACCAGGGAAGCCCTTTAAATATTTTTGATGCTATTTCAAATGGGGTTTTCTTTTTAAAATTTCAGTTGTTGATTGATGCCATAAAGATATTAGATTCACTTTTGTTTATTGGCATTTACCCTGCAACCTTGCTAAACTCACCTAATAGTACTAGGATTTTTTTTTTTTTAGATTCTTTGAGGTTTTCTCCATAGGTATCTGTGTCATCTATAAAGCGAGGCAATTTTATTTCTCCTTTTCAATCTGTATGCCTTTTATCTCTTTTTCCTGTCTTATTGCACTTGCTAGGGCTTCCAATAAAACAAGGAATAAGATTGGTAAGGGAAGATATTTGTCTTTTTTCTGACTTTAGGGAGAAAAAATTCAGTCTCTCATTATTTTGTATTATGTTAACTGCCAGTTTTTCATATATTTTTCATTAAATTAAGGAAGTCTCCTTCTATTTCTGGTTTGCTAAAAGTTTTGTTTGTTCACTTTTATCAAGGATGGATATTGAATTTGGTTGATTGCTTTTTGGTATCTACTGAGATGATCATATATTTTTACTTAAGATGGTAAACTGCAGTGATTCACATTTGAGAATTGAATCAGCCTTGAATTCATAGAATGAACACAATATATATATTGCTTGATTTGATTTACTAATTTTGTTGATCATATTTGCATCTATGTTTATGAGGAATATTGGAGTATGATTTCATTTTCTTGAAATATCTTTATCTTGTTTTGGATAATGCTGGCCTTATAGATTGAATTAGAAAGTGTTTCCTTTTATTTTCTGGAAAAGATTGTGTAGAATTGCTACTATTTCATCCTTAAATGTTTGGTAGAGTGTACAAGTGGAACTTCCTGGGTGTAAAGTTTTCTTTTAGGAAGATTTTTTTTCCCTATAAATTTCTTTTTTTAAAAATAGATATAATATTAATCAGGTTATCTGTTTTCTAGAATTTCCTTCTTGTCTTTTGGATGCCTGTGTTATCAGTCGTGATGCCCCTTCTTTCATCCCTGATATTGGTAGTTTGTGTCTTCTGTCTTTTCTTATTTGTCAGTCTTGCTCTAGATTTGTTGATTTTACTAATTTTCCAAAGAACCTGTGTTTGGTTCTTTGATTTTTATCTATTGTTTTCTGCTTTAATTTCATTGATTTCTACTCTGATCTTTATACATTCCTTATCTTCTGCTGGTTTTTGCATTTAATTTGCTCCTCTTTCTTTAGTGTTTTAAACTGAAAGCTTAGGTTGTTGATTTTACATATTTTTAATATAAGCATTTAATTCTATGTATTTCCCTTTAATCACAGCACTTGCTGCATACACATATTTCTATATGTTGTATTTTAATTATGTTTTAGCTTGTCATTTAAAAAACTTCCCTTGACAATTCCTTCTTGGTTCATGTGTTGTTTAGAAATGTGTTGTTTAATTTCCAAATATTTGGGGATTTTCCAGATATCTTTCTGTTATTTAGTTTAAGTTTAATTCCCTTATGGTCTAAAAATGTCATTTGCTTTATTTCTGTTCTTTTAAATTTGTTAAAGTTTAATATATGGCCCAGGATATGGTATATTTCTTTGAAAGTTTCATGTACACTTGAGAAAAATATATATTCTGCTATTGTTGGGTGGATTGATTTATGAATGTCAATTAGGGCAAGGTGGTTCATAGTGCTATTTAAGTTGTTTACATACTTAATGATTACTTGCTTAATTTTTCTATCAGTTACTGAGAGAAGAATGCTGAAGTTTTCAACTATTATTGTGGATTTGTAATTTTTTCCTTTCAGATCTATCAGTCTTTGACTCATATATTTTGAAGTTCTTTTTTTTCCTCTCCCATTTGAAAACCATTTTTAAAATTGAAGTATAGCTAATTTACAATGTTATGTTAGTTTCAAGTATAGAGCAAAGTGATTCAGTTATATGTATATATAATATATATAATATATATTGTTTTCCAAATTCTTTTCCATTGTAGGTTATTATAAGATATTGAATATAGTTTTGTTTGTGGTTTCCTTTTTCTGTGCAAAAGCTTTTAGGTTTAATTAGGTCCCATTAGTTTCTTTTTGGTTTTATTTTCATTACTTAGAAGGTGGATCCAAAACGATATTGCTGCAATTTATGTCAAAGAGTGTTCTGCCTCTGTTTTCCTCTAGGAGTTTTTTAGTGTCTGGTCTTACATTCAAGTCTTTAATCCATTATGAGTTTATTTTTGTATATGGTATTAGAGAATGTTCTAATTTCATTCTTTTACAAGTAGCTCTCCAGTTTTCCCAGCACTACTTATTGAAGAGACTGTCTTTTCTCCGTTGTATATTCTTGCCTCCTTTGTTGTAGGTTAACCTACCTAAGGAGGCAAAATACCTGTACTATGAAAACTATAAGATGCTGATGAAAGAAATTGAAGATGACACAAACAGATGGAAAGATATACCATGTTCTTAGATTGGAAGAATCAATATTGTTAAAATGACTATACTACCCAAGGCAATCTATAGATTCAGTGCAATCCCTATCAAATTACTAAAGGCATTTTTTCACAGAACTAGAACAAAAAATTTTTAAATTTGTATGGAAACACAAAAGACCCCGAATAGTCAGAACAATCTTGAGAAAAAAGAATGGATCTGGAGGAATCAGACTCCCTGACTTCAGACTATACTAGAAAGTTACAGTAATCAAAACAGTATGGTACTGGCACAAAAACAGACATATAGATCAATGGAACAGGATAAAAAGCCCAGAAATAAACCCACTCACTTATGGTCAATTAATCTATTTTGAAGTTCTTTTGTTAGGTTCATGCACATTTAAAATTCTTTTACCTTCTCATAGAATTGACTGCATTATAATTATGTATTGTCCCTCTTTATACCAGATAACCTTTCTTGTTCTAAGACTACTTTGTATAAAACTAATAAGACTACAACAGCTTTCTTTTAATTTCTGTTTTCATGGTATGCATCTCCGCATCCTTTTAGTTTTATCCTACCTAAGACTTTATATTTAAAGTGGCTTTCTTGTAGACAACATACAGTTGGGTCTTGCTCTTTTATCCAATCTGATAAGTTCTGTCATTTAACTGGTTTGTTTTGACCACTCATATTTCAAGTGATTTTCCATATGATTGGATTAAAATCTACCATCATGCTAGCTATTTTCTACTCATTACATTTGTTCTTTGTTTCTTTTTGCCTCTTAATTATAATTATTTCTTCTCCTTCTCCTTTCTCCCTCTCTCCTTCCCTTTCTTTCTTTTCTTCTTTATTTCTTTAGTCCTAGTTTTTACAATATACATTTCAAAATAATTTATGCCTACCTTCAAATACGGTATGCCACTTCACATGTAATGTGAGTACTTTATAATAGTATATTTCCAGCTCCTGTCTTCCATCCCTTGATCTATTTTTATCAAACATTTCACTTGTACATGTTATTAAATACAAACTGTACTGTTACACTTGTTGATTTAAACAGTGTTTTTAAAGCAAATAAAAATATGATAAAATTTTACCATTATTCCATTTCCAATGCTCTTCATGTCTTTGTGTAAATCCAAGTTTATGAGCCCTATCATATTTCTTCTACTTTAAGAACTTTCTTTAACATTTCTTATAGATATCTGCTGGTAATGAATGTCAGTTTTTGTTAGATTGAAAAAGTCTCTCCTCCCCACTTTCCTTTTTGAAGGATATTTTTGTTATAGAATTCTATATTAGCAAGTTTTTCTCTTAATACTTTAAAGATATCACTCTCTTGTCTTCTTGCCTGTCTGGTTTCTGATGGGAAATCTGATGTAATTCTTGTCCATGTTCCTCTGTAATATATTTTATTTCTCTGGCTTTCTTTAAGATTTTCTCTTTATCTTTTGTTTTAGCAGTTTGAAATAAATACATGTTTTTGTATTTTTCTTATTAGGTGTCCTACAAGGTTTTTGGATCTGTAATTTGGTGTGTTTCACTAATTTTTGAAATTTCTCAGCCCTTTTCTTCCTTTTTTTTACCTTATTCTCACTTTAGAGATTCCAATTACACATATGTTAATATGTTTGATATTGTTAACAGCTCTTATGTCACAGCTCAGTTCTGCTGTGGTAGGTTTTTGATTTGTTTTGTACTGTTACTCTTTTTTCGTTTTGCCTTAAGTTAAGGTAATTTCTACTGACCTATCTTTCACCTCTCACAGATTCTTTGGCTGTTTAAAGTCTACTTACACATCAGGCAAAGCCTGGCTTCCTTCCTTCCTTCCTAACTAAACTAACTTTTTTCTTTCCCTTTCCTTTCTCTCTCTCTCTTTCCTTCTTTCTTTCCTTCTTTCTTTCTTTCTTTCTTTCTTTCTTTCTTTCTTTCTTTCTTTCTTTCGCTGTATGTCTCATTCTTCTCATTTCCATTTGTTTCTTTTTTATAATTTCCATCTTTCTACTCAAATTACCTATTATCCTTGCATTTTTCTATATTTTCCATTATAGTCTTTAACACATTAATTACAATCATTTTAAATTTCTTGTTTGATAGTCCCATCTATGTCATATCTGATTTGGATCTTATTCTGATGATTGTTTTATTTCTTAAACTTTTTTTTTCTTCCTTTGCCTTTTCACATGTCTTGTGATTTTTGTCATTGTTGTTGAAGACCTAATATGCTATAAAGGACAGTAGATACAGAAATAAGCTTCTTTGATGTTGTTTTTTGTTTGGTTTGTTTTTTGGATTTTTTTGTATGCATAGAAATCAACACAGCCTTCCTTCTGCTAAGCCTGTAGTATGGAGTTTGTGTTAATCTAGTCAAGAGTTGTGCTGTATTCCAGTGTTATTTTACTCTATACTTATTAGCATGGTGATGAGGATTAGGGGAACTGATGATTTTGTCATGTTTTAATTAAGCCTGCTATAGGCTGGCACGTCTTCACAGTTCTTCTTGCCCCTTCTACAGTTGTAATCCTGGAGATAGCACATATTTTTGTCTCACCCCAGACCCCAGAGATAGAGCTTTTTTTTTTCCTGTTGCCCTTCCCCAGCTTCAGTGTCTTTCCACCAGTGCCTGAGGCTTTAGTTTTATTGCACTTCCCCTTATATATTAAGGCTTTTGTTCCTGAAGAGATATAAGGCATGTGATGGAGTTTTGGTGTTGGCTGCTGTTCTCTCCTTCAGCTGTAGTGGCTTTCCACCAGTTCACTCAGGCTACAGAATTTTTTCTTTTTTGAGGGATTTTTTTTGTTTTTTATTTTGTTTTCTCTGTTGTTGTTTTAATCTTCCCCCAGCAAATTAAGGCTTTTGTTCTATAGGAGAAACAATGGTGATATGTCTGGATAGAATTTTGAAAGCAGAATGCCATTCTCCTCCAGCCAGCACCATGGTAAAAATTCTTTTAGGATTTTCCCAGTTAACAGGTGAGTTTCCTGGAGGAAAAGGCATACTTCATTTACTATACTTTGGAGATATTGCATTTTTTTGTTTGTTTTTAACAAATTGAAGATTTGTGGCAAACTTGCATTGTCAAATTTTGGTTAGCATATTTTAGTAAAAAAATATTTTAAAATTAAGGTATGTACACTGGTTTTTATTTATTTATTTTCTTTATTTTTTTTGGCTGTGTCAGTTCATAGTTGCAGCATGCGGGATCTTTTGTTGTGGCACACGGGCTTCTCTCTAGTTGTGGCGTGCGGGTTTTCTCTCTCTAGTTGTTGTGCATGGGCTCCAGGGCATGTGGGCTCTGTAGTTTGCAGCATGTGGGCCCTCTCATTGAGGCATGTGAGCTCAGTAGTTGTGGTGCACGGGCTTAGTTGCCCCGCAGTATGTGGGATCTTAGTTCCCCAACCAGGGAATAAACCCATGTCCCCTGCATTGGAAGGCAGATTCTTTATCAGTGGACTACTAGGGAAGTCCCTACATTGGTTTTTTAGACATAATGCTATTGCACACTTAATAGACTACAGTGTAGTACAAAAATAACTTTTATGTGCAGTAGGAAACCAAAAAATTCATGTGACTTGCTTTACTGCATTATTTATTTTATTGTGGTGGTCTGGAACCAAACTAGCAATATCTTTGAGGTATGCCTTTTACTATTTGTATTGAGATCTCAGTTCTCTGGTGGGTTAAAGAAAATTGCTATTTTGCTTTTTGTCTAGTTTTTGTTTTTTTTATGTAAAGGTAGGAGTGAGGCACTTTCTAGTTTTTTTTTTATCACTAAGCTATTATTTTTTAATATATTAGTGTGTTGTTATCTAATAATTTATATTTGCCTTCATGAACACTCTCCTTATCCAGTTTTAGAGTCTGGATTTTACTAGGCCCATAAAATAAGTTGGTAGCATCATTTCAGTTTTTCTGTAGGAATTTATATGACATAGATATCATCTGTTTTTTTTAAAACACTGTGATTGTTGAAAACATCTAGGATTTTTTAATGTTTTGGTAAGGGAAGGCGTTTCTTTTAATAAAATTTCATTTTGTTTATTTTTTTCTATTTTTGTGCCAATTTGTCACAGTGCTGCTCTTTTCCTGCCTGTGACAATGGTTGGGCAAAAAATTCATCATGAGGAAGAAAAATAATACATATGTAGATATTTCTCCCTATCCTATGCCCCATAGCCCTTTCCCCACCTGTACCTCCTTTATGCATCTTTTGTCTCCCCAGAGGTTTCCTGTAGTTTTTAATGCTGTATTCTGGGCTCTTTTAGTCATTCCTTCTCACTTTTGAAGCATATCCCATGTTGGTTTTGTGGAAGGGATCTAGTTCATGTTAGTGGTCATTCTTGAGAAACAGAAGCTCCCATATTTTCTGTTAAAAACAATTGAATAAACTGAGTTCTTAAAGTATATTAAACACTTGACAGCTATTTTGGTAATGTAATAGAGACATACTTCATGATTTCTGTTTCCTAGGCTTAGTTTATAGTATAATATGGTTAATCAACAGAGATTCCTCCATATTCCATTATAACCCCAAGTATTTGACATGGATAATAAATATTTGTGACAGTGATTATTATTCAACCTCTACATTTGAATAACACTTCAGAGTTTATACTGCTTATGTTCATTCAATTTGATTCTCTTTTCTGCAAGTATGGTACAAGTACTGTTGTTCACATATCCAAGATTAGAGAATTTGATGCTCAGAGGGATTAGATGATCTGTTTAATATAAAAAAGTAAATGGTAGAGCAACCACCAGGTCTGCATATTCCAAATCCAGTGCTTGTATTGCTGAAAGACTGCTGTGTGTGATCACCCTTCTTTGCTTATTATGTTGTGTGTTAATATGTGTCCATTTACACACAGGCTGTAACACATAGAGTCAAAAATACTTAAGGATTCACTGAAAACTTCAAAGAATGTTGCTGCCAAATAGAGTTCATATTTTCTTCTGGAAAAGTAGTTTCTGTCAGAAGGAATTATCTATGCTATCTAATATTATTTTCTTTGATAAGAGTGGCTGAATTCTCTCTGGTGCAGTTTTCAAAGTGCCTCTCATGGCTTTTACCTCATATTTTCCTGTTGAATTTATGACACCTTGTTAAAAAAATAATTAAAAGTTCATATTTGAGTTGCATTCAGAGCAGAAGAGCTTCAACAAAACAACCAGGTATGAAACTCAGATGTGGTTTTTAAGTAAGCAAAGTCAGCATAAGGTAGTGGATCTAATTTCAGTATGCAGAAAACTTAATTGATGAACCTGTTAAAATTAGGTTCCTAGTCTTCAACTGTAGTAATTCTGGTGGGCTTTCTGTGATGGGCTATTGTATCTAAATTTTTATCTTTTACCTTAGATTGGACTGTTTTTTGAGATGCACTGCCTAACTTACTGTTCTGTGTAAGTAAAAAGCAAGTCATCAGATTAGAGAGTTATTTTAATCTGAATACCTAGCAATCAGCCTTGCAGAAATGGTACAGTTACCTTTTGAAATGAAGACAGTTAGTTGAAAGGTCTGGGATTTCGTCCTGAACTCCTAGTTTCTATCTGGGACTAGATCAGGATTTCCTGTCACTACTCTGCTTTGCTTTAGCATTTAATCATGGTTTGTAATTTTTATTTGTTGCTTTTATTGATTTCTTTACCTATGGACTGTAAGATTCCTGGGAGTGAGGTATTAGTTGCTCTTCTGCTTTCAGCCCTTAGCATGGGAGCTTTAATTATTATTATTATTAATTATTAATTATTTAATTCCATATGTAGAAAGAATGAATGAGATGTGATCCTGAAATGGTACCAGAAAAGGGGGTTTTGATGGAAAGGTGAATCAAGAAGTTCTCCAAATCAAATTTGCCCTCATTTTGCAATTTTTTCTGTGAGAAGTACTCATTTAATAATCCCTGTTATACGAGGAACTCTATTATTTGTCAGCCCAGAGAAGCTAACGTGCTATGAAAGAAAATACTTTGTTTTAAAAAGGGCAAAATTTGAGGTGATTGTAAACATGTCAAAGTGACTCTGAAAACATTGTATTCATTTATTCAGTCATTCATTAAAAAAATAGTTATTTAGCACTTATATAAAGCACCACATATACATTAATAGGTAGAAATAATGGCCGCTTCATTTTTGAAGCTTACAGTGTTTGGGGGAAGAAAGACAGCCAAATGAGTAGTTAAAGCAAAGTGGGAGCTTTCTGCAACATTGGAATATCTGAAATATCACAGAATAGAGGCTCCATGTTTATGGCACAGATAAGACAGATATGCCATCTGTGGTGCACTTCATACAGAAGTGTGCATACACATGTGTATGCCATGTCTAAGAGCACTGTTCATAGTGTTGAGCGCATTTTTGTGCACTTATTTGTTCTTCCATTATATTGAAAGATGCTTAAAGTCTAGGAGTCTGTCTTTTATGCTCATGTATTCTTTTCAGAGTTCACTGCAATACACGGAACAGAGTGGACCTCCAATTAAAAAAAAAAGAACAAAAAACCCCAACAAGCTGATACTTCCTACATTAAAATCAGGATTAATAAGACAGTAAATTCAATAAAGGTTACTGAGTACATACAGGAGAATTGAATAATTGAGAATTGACATAATTTTTCTCGTTACTCATTCTCACTTGTACAACCATTCTGGATGTTTTCAAACAGTCCATTCTGGCATGGATGCCAGTGCAGTTACCATTTGTAAGGGGCATAATAAGAAGCCACGGCACAATATTTTGGGAATAAATCTGTCTTTTGCAATTTTGAATGTTTCTGAAATTTAAATTTCTAATCAGTTCTTTTTCTGTGTTCTGCTGAGAAATGCGTAGGTTCAAGGAGTTATTCAGACATCTCATGTACAAAGCAAGTTTTGAAGTCAAGGGAGAAAACGTGTTTGAAGAGGGTCTCAATAGGGTGAACTTCCAACTCTTCTCAGTACCAAAACTCTAAGCTACTGAGATGATTAGAGTGTCTGGCCTTCTTTCAACTGCCCCAGTTTTCCCCATCTTCTGGTTTTCTTTAAATTTCATTGAGCCTGACTCTGCAACCAGACTCTAAGCCTCTTTGTGCTATTTTTGCTTTAACTTCATCATGTTTCCTCAAGAGGGGAAAGTATTTCAGAAAGTCCTCTTTACTCTGTGACCTAGGATTATGCCTTGATTATGTAATTATTCAGAATGTTTAGAGCCCATAGTTAGACAGTGAATTAAAGTTGCCCAATTAAAGAATGTTAGGGAGAAGAAAAAATTTTTTAAAAAGCACAGTGACAGTGCAAGTGTCAGTATTCAGATCGTACCTGAGTTTATTCAGCATGTTATAGTGGAGAGGTCATAAACTTGAAGAACTGATGGGATGAACTTTTCACCTGGCTTGTCTGTTGACCTTGTAGCTGTACTTAAATCCCCAGAGCTTCAGCCTGTTCATCAATAAGAAGGGGAAATATGATTCTGCCTGTTGTTAGAATAGAATAAAATAATTCATGTAAATCACTTAGCAGAATGCCTGGCTCTTGTCAACATCTAATGTGTTAGCTTCTTTCTGATTCTTCCTTTTTCTCTCTTCCTTCCATACACAAATAAACTCTAGCAAAGAACGATGGTATGTTATCAGTTAAGCACTTAATCTGTATATTTGAGGTTTAAAATTCACTTGCTTCCCCTCTATCCCCTTTCTTCTTGTCTGTCTCTTATTTTAACTTCCCAGTTAGGAGCTGTTGCCTGAAAATACTGAGGTAAGGTTGAATCACTCTCTCTCTCCACACACTAAATCTAAAAGGCAAAGTGAAGCAAAATCCTGAATCTAACCTCCCTTAAAAAAAAAAAATTAAAAATAAATAAATAAGTAAATTGAGAGAGTATAGCAAATACTCACTAGCTAGATGCCTCTTATGTAGGTCCACTTCTAGTCCACACATAGCCAGGGTTACGGTGAAAACGAATCAGTGAGATATGTAGTGTTCTGCTGCAAGTGAATACTATGCTATTTTATGAATTATTTTCCTTTTTTTCTTTTGTGGTACGCGGGCCTCGCACTGATGTGACCTCTCCCATTGCGGAGCACAGGCTCTGGACGCGCAGGCTCAGCATCCATGGCTCACGGGCCCAGCCACTCCGCGGCATGTGGGATCCTCCCGGACTGGGGCACGAACCCGTGTCCCCTGCATCAGCAGGCGAACTCTCAACCACTGCACCACCAGGGAAGCCCCTGAATTTTTTATTATTATGCACTAGACTGTTTTTTTCTGCTTGTGGAAAATCATCCTAATGCAAACAAGATATTATTTTTAAATTAAATATTTTTTGAAATTAAATAATATTTTCAACATTTGATTTGTGTTTCTGCTATGTACAAGATATTTTGTAGAGGATTAAAAAAGATTCAGACACCAATCATGATTTTAAGGTGATTACAGTATAATAACAGATAGGATAACTATTTAAATAATTATAATACAGAGTAAATAATTTTAAAAGTTTTTAATAACATACTGTGAGAATTCAGAGAAGAACATGATTACTTCAATTTAGGTTTAAAGACGGGTGGAATATTTTGAAAAATGGCGGCATTTTAGATGTCCATTAAAGTATAGAAGATTTAGGTCTTCCCTGGTGGCGCAGTGGTTGAGAGTCTGCCTGCCGATGTAGGGATGCAGGGGACACGGGTTCGTGCCCTGGTCCGGGAAGATCTCACGTGCCGCGGAGCGGCTAGGCCCGTGAGCCATGGCCGCTGAGCCTGTGCGTCCGGAGCCTGTGCTCTGCAACGGGAGAGGCCACAACAGTGAGAGGCCCGCGTACCGCAAAAAAATTTTAAAAAAATTTAAAAAAAAAAGTATAGAAGATTTAGAAAAAAGAAAGAGCATCCAGGCAAGGGAACAACCTAAGCAAATAACTGGAGGCCAGAGAAGATGAAATGTGTATTAACAATGGCAAAGAAATCTAATATGCATGAGGCCTAAAGAGAGAATATGAGTTAAGGTTTGGCTATATCATTAAGGGCATTGAATAACAAGCTACAATTTGTTTCCTTCACATATATTCATGGATACAGCAATTTTACTTGCTATTGCAATTACAGGATGTAATCCCAGTCTTGTATTCACTATATATATTATATATATATTTTGTTGTCCAGTGGACTGACTGAGGGTAGTCAACATTCATGGAGGATATAAGGGGATCTACATATCTGTTTCTCCTAATGTCATCAAGCTTTTATTTTGATAGACTCTCAGACTTTTTATTTATATTAAAAATCTAACAGTCACAAGTCTCACTTTACTCCCATACATGAGACAGAATGGGACAGTGTCACTGATCTTGTAGTTTGACAAATCTTAGAAGTATTTATTTCATACCTTTCCAAAGTAGAAATGGCAATTTAACTATTACCAGGGAAACAAAGTGTTATCTACTAAGACAACTAATCTGTATTACAGACATTTTAGAGGTTAAAACTTACTTTCACAGGGCATTGCAACATTCTTAGAAGTCCTGATATCACAAATACTCTTTGTTGAAATAACACTTCCAAGGACAGCTTTAACAATAGAAAATAGAAGGATTGTATATTTCCTCCCACCTGAACAAGAAAGTAAAAATTTTAAGTTTTTAATTCACTATTTGAGCAGAATTGAATCTGCATTTCTGCAGTTGTAGGTGAAGGCAGAACATGTCCTCCTTAATTTGCTGAGATTTCGTTTACTAGAGTCAGGGCTGTCTTTAATTTCCAAGGTTAAGCTCTGGAATTTTCTTGGTTAGCACTAAGGAAAGGTATGGGGAAGACAGATCTAAGATGCACAAAAGGTACGATATAAATAGGGAAAAGATATATTAGAATTATTAACAAATAAGATAGTTAATGATCACATTACAGGCCATAACATAACTATCATGATTTCTGTCTAAATAGAGTCAATGCAGTGTGAAGTTAATAGACATAAATTTGTTCATACTTATTCTACAACATTAATTGATAATTTATTGATTATTTTAAAGAAGAGTCTAACTTCAACCCCAACTGGAGATAACTTTTATTTACTATCTGAATAATTTGTATGCCTCTGAATGACATTTTTTAAAACCACATCTGTATATTAACAAATAAAACAATGATAGGACTGCTAGCATGTTTTTTTTACCAACACATACAAATTCTCTAACATCTCAAATATAACTACATTAGGAAATCATAACTAATGCTGATGTCTCTTCAAGAAAAATGTCAAATGACAGTCAACTCATCAGTAGTACACAGCCATAAAAAATGACGATGCAATATAATCTTTGAAATCATTCATTGCCAACAACCTTATAACATATCATCATTCATTAGTATGAGTTGTAACTCTTACTTTACATATACATGTCTTTAAAGAAGGAAGCTTTTCTAAGGTGCTTTTATTAAAAAATAACTGTAGGCTTAGTTCATTTCCTAAATGAAACATTTTATTTTATAAATATTCTATAGTTTGCACTCAAATCAACTATGCAGTTTTAGTAGTAAGTTTTCAGTAGGAAGATGATTACATCCAGGAAGGATACACTTAAATAGGTGTATTACAGATCACTTTTCCCAGGTTGATCCACCTAAAGGAAATCAGATGATATATTATTTTGCACAAGGCAGCTTCTCTGGTGAACTACAGGAAACAAAATGGAAGTCTCCTTCTGAAATCTGCAGTGCTACAAGTTTGGTATCCGATGACAGACCAGTAATTAGGCAAATAAGTATTTGGTTCTGAAGAACCTAGGGGCAGGACAGGAATAAAGATGCAGACATAGAGAATGGACTTGAGGACACGGGGAGGGGGAAGGGTAAGCTGGGATGAAGTGAGAGAGTGGCATGGACATATATACACTACCAAATGTAAAATAGATAGCTATTGGGAAGCGGCCACATAGCACAGGGAGATCAGCTCTGTGCTTTGTGTCCACCTAGAGGGGTGGGATAGGGAGGGTGGAAGGGAGACGCAAGAGTGAGGGGATGTGGGGATATATGTATATGTATAGCTGATTCACTTTGTTATACAGCAGAAAGTAACACACGATTGTAAAGCAATTATACTCCAATAAAGATATTAAAAGAAAAAAAAGTTTGTCATACGACTAAAGAGGTATCATCAAATTGACCTCAGAATTCAGATGCAGCTAATCATATTGTTATAGACATTGCTGGTTGCTGACCAAAATCCATGTTTTAATCTTTTTCCTAGTCACACTGGTAGCATTTGCCAAACTTTCTTGTGAATAGGCATGGCCATGTGACAGTGCCAGAAAGTGGAATGGGAGCAAAAGTAAAACATGCCACTTACAGGCTTGAAAATGAAATAAAACATCTCATGTAGGTACCTCCCTGCTTATTGCCCCTTTCAGCAGCCTGGAATTGAGACTGCATTTTTCCATGGGAGGTCAGTCCTACTGTTTACCTGCCTAATGCTTTTAAGTGAGAAAGAAATAAATTTCTAATACATTTCACTCATACTATATTATGGAATGTATTTGTTTTAGTCATTACAAATGACTCTAACTCATATAAATATTTATTATAGTAATTAAACAGAATGCTATTCTGATTCAATACTAAATATAGGGAAGTCATACAGTTTAGGTCCACATTTATTAAAAAGAACAAAAAAAACAAAAACAGAACTAACTGATAAAGGTTACCTGAAAATATTTATGTAAGCATTTTATGGAAAATATTTATGTAACCATTCCTTTTATATTATCTTTTAATTTTCATGATATGGAAAGTCAGTCATTAGCATTGGGATTTTATTTTTCCATTTAGAGGCCCTAAGCCATGCTTCTTGTCATTTGACTGTTGGTTATTAGAACATGAAATATTAAAATGGGGTATCAAGATATAGATACCTTGTTACCTGTTACCATAGAGATGAATAAAAGGAGGAAGATTGCAAGCGCATAATTAGGGCCAGTACATTAAGGGCCAGCATGAATCCATGTAACATAGAATAGCAGCAAAGAGATAAGATGAATGCACAATGACAAGAAGATTGAATTTGAACCAAACAAGCATTTCTTATGAGGTAAATTACAAAGGCACAGCCAGTGCATCTGAGATGTGTGTGTGCATGTGTGTATATGTGTACGTGTGCACACGTGTGCATGCCTGTTCATATTGATTAAGCATACATGCTCTGCCAAGAGTTAGGAAGAAAAAGGAAGAGGAAGAAAAAGACCTGGACCCCAGGTGATCAAATTATAAAGGTATTCAAGACATCTGGTAAAGAGCTTGTATCTTCCCATTCCTTCAAATATTTAAAGGTTACCTGAAGACATGGAAGGGTATTCTTTTTATTTTATTTTTTTTAAAACAACATCTAATAGAAGCGGAAAAGAGTAAAACATGTCAAAGATCTCATTTACCTATGAAAATCCACAAAGTGGCTGAAAATATGAGGGAAAAGGAAGACATTGCATGAAGATAAATGAAGAGAACCAAACCAAACAAAAAGGAGAAGGAAACAAAAAAGACATCATTAAAACATTATATTTGAAGTCTTCTTTAAAAATTTTTTTAAAAAAATTTTACTGAAATGTAGTTGATTTACAATGTGTTAGTTTCAGGTGTACACCAAAGTAATTCAGTTATACATATTTATATATATGTATATTCTTTTTTGGCATTCTCTTCCATTGCAGGTTATTACAAGATATTGAGTGTAGTTTCCTGTGCTATACAGAAGGTCCTTTGTTGGTTATCATCTATTTTATATATAGTAGTGTGTATATTTTAATCCCAAACTTTTAATTTATCCCCCCTTCCCCTTTGGTAACCATAAGTTTGTTTTCTGTGTCTGTAAGTCTATTTCTGTTTTGTAAATAAGTTCATTTGTATTATTGTTTTAGATTCCGCATATAAACTAAATCATACGGTATTTGTCTTTGTCTGGTTTACTTCACTTAGTATGATAATCTCTAGGTCCATCCATGTTGCTGCAAATGGCATTATTTCATTCTTTTTTATGGCTGAGTAATATTCCATTGTAAGATTTGAAATCTTAAGAAATCTAGGTTTAGCCCCTGTATCTCCCATTTCTTGGCCATGTAATCTTCAATTTTACCATTCTTACTTTTAGTAGTCCCATCTGTGAAAAAAGGAACAAAAATTCTTGATATATTTATCTTGCAGGATTATAATGAAGATGAAATAAGATAATGGGTGTGAAAGAACTTTACAACCTGTAACATAGTCTTACACACACATAGTTTTTGGAATAGATTCTTTAATTAACATGTAGCATTTTGAGGTTTTTTGGAAGGAGTATATTGATATTTTCCTAACAGAGACCTCAAAGGTAGCACAAAGGCAAGATCGCTTTAGAAAGTCTCATTCTGATTTTTTTTTAATGAGGAGGGTGTAAACTATAATGAATATTTGACTTTCTTTGTGGACAGCTTTATATATTGGAAA
Organism: Tursiops truncatus; assembly: GCF_011762595.2. Classification (NCBI taxonomy): domain Eukaryota; kingdom Metazoa; phylum Chordata; class Mammalia; order Artiodactyla; family Delphinidae; genus Tursiops; species Tursiops truncatus. The sequence goes on along the minus strand of NC_047038.1, from coordinate 69,488,955 downwards.
GTAGAAAAAGCAATCAAGTAAATTAAGTTTAATTTTTGGCCAAAGAGCAAGAACAGTTGTGATGTGAAAGCACTGGGAAAAGAAAGAAAGTGGAAAGAAAGTGTCCGAGTTACCTGAGAATAAAGATATGTACTATATTTATAAGTGCTAAACATATTTAGGGTGGGGGAGGAAGTGGAAGAAAATGTAAAGATACGATTTCATGGTCTGAGACTCTTAAAGGAACATTGGCTCAAGACAGGTGAGAATCTTAAAAATATTGACTCTAATGAAATAAAATATTTGTTGGAGAAGTCAGAAGCTTGGTAATTGGACAGGGAGCACTAATTGAGCTCAGATTTTTTGTAAAGATCCAGAGAAATGATGAAAAGAGCATCAATTAACCACACAGCACGATGAAGGAATAGCAAACAGAGCTCAGAATGAGCTACAATTTGAGAAAAGTGCTAAATATAAGAAGCGGGGGCCTTCCCTGGTGGCGCAGTGGTTGAGAGTCCGCCTGCCGATGCAGGGGACATGGGTTCGTGCCCTGGTCCGGGAAGATCCCACATGCCGCGGAGCGGCTGGGCCCATGAGCCATGGCCGCTGAGCCTGCGCGTCTGGAGCCTGTGCTCTGCAACGGGAGAGGCCACAACAGTGAGAGGCCCGCGTACAGTAAAAAAAAAAAAAAAAAAAAAGCAGGGAATTTATCTGTAATAAGAAAAGTTGGACAGGATCCTAGCTATGTATAGATGTAATGATGTTAACACATGAAGCAAGAAGTCAGAACACCATGGTTTTATTTGAATTCCATCTTCTCCAATAAGTAGGAAGTGGTTGAAACATAGAACCTCTTACCTCCACATAGCATATTTAGAACAAGTAGAAAAAGTTACCCCAAAAGAGCCACCATGAAAGTTGGGACATGCTATAAATTTTCAGTAACTGAAAATCTGATGGTTTAGCCTAGAAGGTAGTGAAACTTCCATTTCTAGAAGTACTCAAGTAAAGGTCATATTGTTAATATTATTACTGAGTGGAACTTAAGTTGGAGTAATTCTAAATTCCCTACCAGTGCTAAGATTCTGCAGATCTAGTTAGGATCAGGGTCTGTTCATTCTAGAGTGGAGTTGCCAAGTTTAACAAAAATGCAGGACACCTGGTTAAATTTGAATTTTAGATAAACAATGAATAATTTTTTAGTATAAGTATATACCAAATATTTTATCCAGCAACGCTTCTTCTAGACATTTTTTCCCACTGATTCTCTGACTCAATTTTTCCCCTTTTCTGAGGATGTAAGGAATAGAGAATAAAGAAATTGCCGGCACAGCTGAAAACTACTCATAGACCTGACCTCAGGGGTTTTGTCAAGATTTATAAGTGCTAGAATCCATGGGATCACAAGACTGAAAGGAACCCCTATGTGACATCTGGGAAATTCCTTAATTTTAAGGGGAAAATGAATGATTTGGCTTCTCTAAGATAGAACATGATATAGAAAGTTGTTTGCCACAGTTATTGGTTGCTAAGAGAGTTTATGGAATCTCCTTTATTGTAGATGATTCAAAACCATCTAAAATTCATCCTTCCTGTGCTTGTGGGAGTGGAAGATAAACTTCTCCAGGTACCTTTGCTCTGGAAGCCTATTTTTAAGCCTTACCAGAATTCCCCTCAGGCATAATCCCTTCACAGTTTTATAGGACTAAGTTTTTCAGCTCATCAGTCCCTGAAGCTCCAGATAGTTGTGGGGATAATTTAAGCAAGTCCCATATCCCTCCAATTTCCTTTTCCACAACTCCTCTACAAGGTAACCAAGCATGAGACATTTTGTAAATGTGGCAGCCTAGTTTTCAGCCTCTCCTGTAGTTAGAAGCTCTTGTGGCTAACCTTTGGAGAACTAACTCAAAGTAGAAATCCCTTAAATAGATTGTGATACTGCAATTCATTCTTTGTTCCTTGAATAACTTATATGAAATGATAATAATGTTGCTGGGGGTGGGTGGTGGGGTGAGTACCTGACTTATAACTAGAGCCATGTGCCAAGAAAAGGACATTTTAAAATAGCCTGCAGTAAATGCTAGAGAGGGTGTAGAGAAAAGGGAACCCTCTTGCACTGTTCGTGGGAATGTAAATTGATACAGCCACTATGGAAAGCAGTATGGAGGTTCCTTAAAAAACTACAAATAGAACTACCATACGACCCAGCAATCCCACTACTGGGCATATACCCTGAGAAAACCATAATTCAAAAAGAGTCACATTTCACAATGTTCACTGCAGCTCTATTTACAATAGCCAGGACATGGAAGCAACCTAAATGTCCATCAACAGATGAATGGATAAAGAAGATGTGGCACATATATACAATGGAATATTACTCAGCCATAAAAAGAAACGAAATTGAGCTATTTTTGATGAGGTGGATGGACCTAGATTGTGTCATACAGAGAGAAGTAAGTCAGAAAGAGAAAGACAAATACCGTATGCTAACACATATATATGGAATTTAAGAAAAGAAAATGTCAAGAAGAACCTAGGGGTAAGACAGGAATAAAGACACAGACCCACTAGAGAATGGACTTGAGGATATCGGGAGGGGGAAGGGTAAGCTGTGACAAAGATATAGTCCTTTAAGAGGACCTGCTGATAGACAACAACCAGCATAGAAGTTACCTCTGTGAGAGTTCAGTCTGAGATGATTTCCATTTGTTTGGTTAGAACAAACCAGGCAGATGTGCCAGTCTAAAGGGCCAGTGCTTAGATGAGGAGCAGAGGAGCTCAAACGATTGTTAGGGATATATTAAGTGGTTTTGGCTACATGTTATGTGGGTAAGTCTATTAGTTTAAAGGAGATATGCAGGACTAGACAAGGGAATTAGGTTGAATGTGTATGAACCATCTTAGAAGGTATCCTTCAATGTGACAAAAACTTGCTTATTTAGCTAATTTCTATGGCTTCTTTCATGGAATGAATAAAATGGACACTGGTTTTATGGAAGTGCTGATGTTGAGAAAATCATGCATACTAGAAAAATTTGCAGGCTATTTTATTTTTTTAACATCTTTATTGGAGTATAATTGCTTTACAATGGTGTGTTAGTTTCTGCTTTATAACAAAGTGAATCAGTTATACATATACATATGTTCCCATATCTCTTCCCTCTTGTGTCTCCCTCCCTCCCACTCTCCCTATCCCACCCCTCCAGGTGGTCACAAAGCACCGAGCTGATCTCCCTGTGCTATGCGGCTGCTTCCCACTAGCTATCTATTTTACATTTGGTAGTGTATATATGTCCATGTAAGGTCCTCTTAAAGGAAAGAACTATATCCAAGAAAGGGCTGTCTCTATTGACATTGTGTATGGAACTCACAGTGCTGAGAATAATATCTGCTCTAAGCTCTAAAGACCTCTGCATACAAGGGATACATTCAGAGCTTTCTGAGGCATATTTTCTATGAGTTCCTTGATCTTCTTGGCAAAGGCTCCTTCTATGTTAAGGAAACAAATGGGGAACTCACAGGCAACAAAAGTACTAAGTACTTAATTTGGGGCCTGGGTTGTTCCTCAGCCTTCTCAATCGACTGTTTCAGATGGGATGGTGAGGGTTAGAAAATTCACTAAACTAGACGGCCAAGGTGAATCTAAGTCATTGATATCTGGTAGAGCAATGAATGATAGAGCATTTAAAATCTGATTTGGGGAACTTCCCTGGTGGTCCAGTGATTAAGACTCTTCACTTCGAAGTAAGTCAGAAAGAGAGAGACAAATACCATATGCTAACACATATATACGGAATTTAAGAAAAAAAAATGTCATAAAGAACCTAGGGGTCAGACAGGAATAAAGACACAGACCTCCTAGAGAATGGACTTGAGGTTATGGGGAGGGGGAAGGATAAGCTGTGACAAAGCGAGAGAGAGTCATGGACATATATACACTACCAAACGTAAGGTGGATAGCTAGTGGGAAGCAGCTGCATAGCACAGGGAGATCAGCTCCGTGCTTTGTGACTGCCTGGAGGGGTGGGATAGGGAGGGTGGGAGGGAGGGAGACGCAAGAGGGAAGAGATATGGGAACATATGTATATATATAACTGATTCATTTTGTTGTAAAGCAGAAACTAACACACCATTGTAAAGCAATTATACTCCAATAAAGATGTTAAAACATTTTTTTGAAAGATTATAAAATATGTGAAAAAAAAAAAAAGACTCTTCACTTCCACTGCAAGGGGCATGGGTTCAATCCCTGGTCAGGGAAGTAAGATCCCACATGCCCCTGGAGTGGCCAAAAAAAAAAAAAAAAAAAATTCTGATTTGGGTGATCGCAATGCCAAATTTTTCATTTGGGTTATGCAATATATTAAAGGTTGCCAGTGCCTAATAAATCATAGTTTCTTTGGCTTCTTGGAATCTGGAATGGGAGTAATTGATCTTGAGAATATCTTGCAAAAATACCTGGCTCAAGCAATATAGAAATAATTTCAATGACATCTCCTCTGGGTCAGTATAGACTCAAGACCCGTGTTAGAGTCTTGTTTAAGCATCTAAAGGTCATGGTCTTAGGCAATCTGATTGAGAATCTGAAAGATTCTAATTAAAGTATTTGCTATCCTAAAGGATTCCTGATCTATCAAGGGTTAGATAGACAATAGGGATTCTTACTGCAGACATTGAAATCTACTTCTGGAAGTTAATCAGGCATGTTTCATTTGATCTTTGTGATAACTGAAATATTGGGGGAATTTGAGGTGCTCTTTGGCTCTGTACCCATTTGAGCAATGTTATCTCATTTCACTGGTATATACTAAAGTCAGAATTGAAAATAGCTGTTAATTATAATGCCATCTTTTCTTGTAGTGTCTAAAGACTTGGGTGTGTACCAATATGCATCACTGGGTGCAAGCTGGACTTTATAGGTGGGAGAGTCAGCAGATAGAGAGGTCCACTGTTCTTTCAGAGTCCTGTAGAAAGGAATGCTTGGATAAGAGTGCAGCTGTATGTTCCATGGGTTTGGATTCTGACAGTTATTGTTTTCTTTAAATAGGGCAAATGTGAGAACAGCTTTGCATGGGAAGAAATGGACAGTTTGGGCTTAGGTGCTAGGCATTTAATTGTTAGAAAGCCAGGTACCTAGCACTTTGAGATCTTGGAAGCTCCTGGTCCCTTTGGGAGTTTAGTTTGGAAGAAGGAGAGCTACTTGGTCCTAGCTAACTAACTGCAAAGCAGTCTAGAGGAACGTCCCAATGTCATTCACTAGATAATCCTATCCAATGTGAAGTAAAAGAAACAAATGGATATCTGAAAGTCAGTCGATTCACCTACGAATCTATTTAAAACCCAACACTTTTGTTCAAAATAATATTATTTTGTTAAAAATAGAATTATAAAATGTTGTATGTATTCCCTGATACTATTTCTACTCAGAAAAAACTGGGTAATTAGTACATATTATTAGGACTTCAGGCATTGACTGAGGGTAAAACGAAGTACCCTTATGAAACAAACTGAAGTTCACAATGGAATTCTACTCTCACTGAGGAAGGACATTTTGGAGAAAAAATCAGAAAAGTGAGAATAGGCTAGGGCTTCATTCATAAGCAACAAGAATGGGGTGTCTCATCAACAGAGTAGGGGCATAATAGATGGTTCCAAATGATGGTCAGGCATGTGCCCAGAGCTCATCTAGTAGTGTTTACCTTAGCAGATCCCAGTGAGACTGATATGTATTGCTTTCTTTGGACAGATTTGTCAGGAATAGTAAGAGCCTGAGCTTTTTAGAAATTCCAGGAAGATATAGGAAACTAGAACAGGTATGGGCTGAAAATAATTAAAATGTATTGGAAGGTAGGGTACCAAAGGCAGGGAATACAGTTTGGGGTGACCCTGATTGTCTTTGTCTGAATGGCACAGTCTTGATCTGGGATGGAGCAGTGACAATGAAAGAGGCACAACAATAAGACAAGCATAGCAATAATAAAATAATAAATTACCTATATATATAATTTGAGTTTTGAAAATGAAGTGACCAAACTATTGATCAAAAAATATTATTCAAAACACTACAAATGTTAAATGTATGCCTAAAAGACTCAGGAGTTTGGCTTTTCAGGGACTATTTAGCTGCCCACCTCCAAATGAAATAAAACCCATACATTTAGGGTATAAGCTATGAGTCATCTGTAGAGCTTAGCCTTAGGTCAGGGCTTAATAAATATTTGCTGAGTAAGTTAATAGAATCATAAAGAACACACCTGAGACAGATAAATTGCTTACTCTGTTTCTGCCTCAAATGTCCCAATATTTCCTGATTGTAAGTAGACATTGTATAAAAAGATGTGCTTAGATGACAGACATAAAAATTAAAGACATTATACCTTTTCACAGAAAGTATACTTGATTTTAAGATATAGCATGTCCAAACCAATATATTTTTTGCTACCTTTTTAAAACAAACCTACAAAAATAGTTTTTTTGATGAAAAATGTATGATAACCTTTGTTTCCTTTAGTTACTAAGTGGCAATTCCACAGAGGGTCTTACTTTTCTCATGTTGTCTTTAAAATTCCAAGAAGTGTCACCTATATTATTAGAAATGTTTGCTGAACCTGAACTTTCAGAATACTCGTAGGATACACTTTAATTGGATCTATAAAAGCAATTCCCCAAAGAGTATAGCTCCAACCAGTTTACAAAAACCAATTCAGGGTTTACAGAGAGAGGTAAAAAAAAAAAAACAACCACTGAGAAACTACAAGTCTTCCTTTGCCCAGCTTAATGTTTAGGGGAAAAACAGGGATGAAGTTTCAGCGATTCATTTGGATGACAATTCATAATTTTTTCCCCTTGGATTGGATGAAATATCGTCTTATTTCATTTTATGTAGTTTTCTCCAATGCTCCAGGATTATGACATTATTAATGCCGTGAACAGTAATATGCCCACCAGAAATAGCTCATTCTAGAATTTTCAGGTAATGGTAAACAGTGGTATATCAATGAAATTTACAGATAACTCAAAAGGGTCTTTTTATTCAATAAACAATTTCAACATTCCTGAAGAATACAACTTTTTAAATCTATTTTCTGTTTTGAGATTGTATTTTTTGTAATGGTTGTTTTTAACCAGTAGTAACATAACAAGTAGGAGAGGCACAATATTGATCTGTTCTATGATTCAGTCATCTCGTTTACTTATTTTGGACTTTGAGAAGAGAAGTAAATGGCCTCCATAATCCATACACTAGCTAATCATCCACCTAATTTTTGAGCGTTGATTGGATTCACAGGCCGTGAAATGGAGTCCTGTAAAGTTTTTCTGACTAAACTTCAACTTATTTTTGCTTCCCAGTAAAAAACTTTGTGAAGTTCAGAAACCAAATACTAAGTTCGAACACACCAGAGGTGACTGAGGGCCCAAAGCAGAAAATAGAAAAGCAGGTATTTGGGGAAACTAGCTGAGTCAGCACAGTGCTTGTTAGAAATGGTAGCTTCCACACCTAAGTCTCTCTACAATCCTGAGGATAAAGTAGTTTGTTCCATGGATCATTCAGGGACTGACTTCGGTCAACACTTTTCTCTGCTTTTCACTAAGACAGGCAAAATCATGTTTTCCATGAACGTCTCATTTTTTTTTTTTTCTGTAGCATTTCTTTAACCTGGAACAATATGAATTTACTACTAGTATTGCTTTAATTAGACTACTCCTTTTGTGACTTTTAAAGTTTTATTTATTAATTATATATATACATATATATATACACACACACACACATATATTTTTTTAACATGGCAAGAATCAATCCTGGTGCTTCTAAGGATTCTAAAAATTATCATTTAGGTCAAAATATGCTGGTTAGAAATTCTTTTTGAATTTCTAACTCCTTAGTTTAGCTTTCTGACTCCTTAAAACTAGCCATTTCACTTGATATGGATTTTTTAACTGAGAAGTGACCCCTAGGTATTGAAAAAATACCATGGGTTTAACAAAATAAATCTTTTCAAGGACACATTAATGTCATCAAAACTCTCAAAAGGCAACTTTTGCCTTTTGTTATCCTGCTATGTATAATGTTTTTATTGTCTGCCATAGGAATAAAATTGCTTTTTAAATGCAGTTTTTAAGTATTATGTAATATCCAGCCTTGCCTGGTTTCATTTATATTGATTTAAATATAACTGGACTGAATATATATGACCAGGAACATTGAACATGTTAAACTATGAAATTTGTGGCGTCTCTCCTATCTGATACTTTGTTCTACAATGCTGTTCTACAACTTTTCCCTTTACTTTTCTTTCCTGGGTTTTTCCTTGTGCTATTTTCTCAATTTGGAAATATTCTAAGTCCAGGTACCCAGCTCAATTTGTTGAAAGCCTTGTCTCTGAAGTCCCAAGCTACAAGAGAGATAGCTATAGGCTGAAGAGTTAGTATCATTTAACAATATTGTATGGTACATATAAAGATGTATTAAGAGGGTAGATCTCATGTTAAATATTCTTAGCACAATAATTTTTTTTTTTTTTGCGGTACGCGGGCCTCTCACTGCTGTGGCCTCTCCCGTTGCGGAGCACAGGCTCCGGACGCGCAGGCTCAGCGGCCATGGCTCACGGGCCCAGCCGCTCCGCGGCATGTGGGATCTTCCCGGTCCGGAGCACGAACCCGTGTCCCCTGCATCGGTTCTCAACCACTGCGCCACCAGGGAAGCCCAGCACAATAATTTTTTTTAAGAAAAAGCAGGAGGGAGAGATTTTAAAAAAAGAAGGAATTGGGGATCATAGGCCATACAGATCAGGACAAAAAGCCATTCAAGAGACTTGGAGTGAGGAAGATACACTTCAGGTGGTGGGATTACATGGGTGGTCAGGAACTGGATAGGCTGAAGTCACTAAAACTAGAGTAGACTAAAATCCCAGGAAAGAAAATAGGGAGAATACTTGAGTACATAGAGCCAAGGCAGGGTATGAAAGTAATTTCAGAATTCATTTCCAGTTTCCTTACAGCTTGATGAAGTCCTGCTGAGCAGGCGCTGAGGTCTACGTATATCAAGGCTCTGCCAGACACTGTCTTCTAGGATCCTTATCTCAGATGTTTTCTCTTCAGTAAAATCTCTTCGGTATCCCTCAAGCTACAGTTAATATGCCCCCTCAATATCCACCAATATTCCCATTGTATTTTTACTTTCTAATTCAATTTAATAAATAATGAGTGGCTGCAATGTTTCAGGCATTCTGCTAGGAAATTGCCTGTCAGTCTTTCTTGGTCTCCCGTTCTCTCCTAACACCACAAAAGGAGAATTTGCAATGATTAGAAAATGGAAGAAGGCCCCTGACTGGTCTCTTTGTCATGATTGTTAGTATGATCATCTTTTCCAAGCCCACAGCAGACACTTGAAGTTCAGGAACTTTATCTATTTTCCTACATTTTTGCTAGGATTCAAGTTTCTAAGATGTGGTCTCCTGCCACTATACCCTCTTAGGTCTGGCCACCTTGGAGACCAACTATAGTCTATAATACCAAAGGGACCTATAGATATCTTTTTCTACAAGCAGGCATCCTTACCTTACTGTTTCCCACCCTAGGATACCTGACGTAGTCTTCTCAGTGATTTTAGGCTTTTTATAAAGGACAGGCCTCTTAGACTGCTTCCACTTTCTACCAGGCTGTAAACCCTGAGGGGAAGAAGTACAAAGCCAGATTATCTCAGTAAAATGGGGGAAGGGAAAAGAAAAAAATGTATCTAAAGGTCTCAAAAATTTACTTGCCAGACAGATATTGAACAAGTAACTATTATAGATGAGAAAAATAATTGTAGTTATAGCTACCAAATACACCTAGAGGATTTATTTATCCCAAACAATCAGGCACACTAGTATGTAGCTACGTTTATGCCTATCACAGAATCACTTATTAGAAAAAAGAAAAAAGAATCAGCATTAGTGCTCAGCAGTGGGAGAGTAGTCAGATAAAGTGGCCAGATAAACTTGCATCAGTACAAGGGTGTGCTACATGGGTACCTGAGCATTAAAATGATGTTGATATTGACATTAGAAAACGTTCACAATATTTATTTAGATGCAAAATATAGTTTATAAAGAATATGATTGACAAGATACATCCCCAAGTTTGTTACCAGTGGTTATGACTAAGTAGTCCTTTTAGTGGGAATTCAAGAGTTTTCAGCTTTATTCTTTTTGTTCACTTGCATTTTTAAGTTTTTCTCCAAGGAATGTGTATTTTCTTTTCACCATGAAAATAAAACTAAAAAGAACGATTTTGAATTTCAAAAAGATCTAATTGCTTCCATCTACTACTAAGTGTTTGCTGTGTGTAGTCACTTTGGTAGGCACTTTACATACATTATATTTATTTTTCTCACCAGTCCAGAAACATTGGGAAAAAAATGGAATTTTTTTTCTGTTTATTTCCCTTATTTGTTCCTAGAGAAGGAAGTATGAATCAGATTGGTAGATGGAAGAGCCGTGTTTCCTTCTGGGCAGGATTGCCATGTGGTAGCAGGCTCTTCTCTCATGGGTAGCCGCTCTTCTACTCCATCCATATGGTTAGGTGAAGAAGATCCCTCAAACCAAGGCTTTCTTTTTTCCTTTCTCTTTGATTAATGTCTTAGCATGCTTGCCGTTGCTGTTAATTTGGGTAGAATGTAGTGATGAAGGGAGAGCAAATGTACTTTAAGCATGAGAATGAGAAGAAACTTGATTTTTAAGAAGATAACTGTTGAGAAATTTCCACACAAATTGCTGGATTAGATTACCTGGAATGCTTTTGTGTTCATTTCCCAGCAAGAGGAGAGATTTCTCAGGAAAGCAGCACTGTGTTAGGTCTAAACCTTTGGCAGTATGTTCCACCTCAGTGATGGTATAACTTTCCTTAACAGGGTATCATCCGCTCATTTAACAGGCATGTGAGTGAATCTCTGCTGATTTGAGAATCAGACAACTGCACAAGCAATGAGACATAAAGTGATAAAATATGTGCCTTATCTGATGATTTTTAATGCTACTGAAATATATTTTTAGAACTCAGAGTAATAAAATAGATTCTGAAAGTTTATTGGGATACTTTAATTTCTTTTATTTTTACAATTTGATGCCAAATTCTTTTCATGTATCTTTAGCATATTATATTACTGTGTAATTGTTCTCTTTAATAAACACTTTTACCTGATAAATAAATAAGAAATTAACTTGTGTGAATTGAAAGATGATGACAATCCTATCAGGATCAGGGAGTTAATAATTGATGATCTTTAATACTTTACAAGCATAATACTGTATGAGCAGCTCTTCTAGATGGTAGTAAAGGTAAAGCTAAGTAGTCAACACTTATTGATAAGACACCATTGAATTATGAGAATTACAAACTGTCATGGCAGAACTGATCCTTCTATGTCTGACATAGATCTTGGGGCTGAGAATTCTACTCCAGTTGTTTTTTAATAATATAGAAATAGATAATTCACTTGATTCACATAACTTGTTTTATTTCTCTAAGCCTGTTCAATCTTTAGTATCCAATGCTAAATTTGTCTGATACTTTATATTTTGCAATGTAGTATTTTTTAATGCACAGTTTGATTTTTGTCTACCCAGTATCAATTTTGCTAATACTGGTAGCATCTTCTTCATACTTTGCCACTCTTCTACCCCATGAGGTTCTGATGAGACTGCTGTTCACAGAAGTCGTTGGGTTGTGTAGGAGGCTTGTAATGTAACTGAGATTTGGCTGTGATTGGGATGAGCACATATTTAACATTTAATGAAATATTATATACAGACACTGGGAAATAGAAGATAAGTTTATGATATTATCTGTCATGTCCTCTACCAAAGAGAGGACTCCCACCATTAGTAGAAAAGATGAGGAAACTAAGGAGAGGAGCCAAGCTGTCAAATTCAGAGACCTGGCAATGTTGTCTGATTACTCTATGTCTGATATAGGTACCATCTCTAACCTTCCCAGTTAAGTAAATTGGTCATGTTTTTTTAGTTTGCTTCATATCATTTGCACACAAAATGTGAGTTGACCTCATTAAATAGGCCCAATATATGTGAGTTTTCATTAGTAAGACCCTGCTTCAAAGAAAGGTAAATAGGATGACGTATTTTGTAGGTGCAGTCATTCTCTTTCCTTTGTCAACCCAGGGTTTATTCAGTGGGGTCATTTACAAAATGGAACAATAGGGTGAGTATGGAAGTGATGGTGTGTTCAATAATATGGACTTCCTCTTACCAAGACTGACCTGGCTACAGCTACTGAGAGTGCCTAATTTTCCTAAATCGTTGATAAGCATCAGGGCCCTAATATGAAATGGTATTTCTAAGAGATCAGCCAGCTACCTGGTTATAGGCAATGTTTCTGTCAGATCCTACCTATAATGTTTCTGTCAGATCCATTACTCATAGGCTAACTGAATGTTCTAAATATTGTCAAAATACTCCACACACATCATCTCTCATCTTCTGTCTCACTTCACAGTGGAACAAGGAATATGGTGGACCAATACTGGTGGGTTCCCTAGTCTTTTCATGTACCCCACTTGAGGTACCAGGTTAGAATTTATAACTATTTTAGTAGTGAAAAAAGAACTGTCAAACAGAATATGTAGGAAAGGATTGACGAGAAGATTTGAAAACCAAGCCTTGAGATGGTCAGAAACTAGGGCAGCTCTGTTTTTGTCTACAGTAGATGATGCTGACTGAATCTCTAAGGCATTGTTATCAGAAACTAAGTTCTAATTTTGTTTTCTGTGTGTGTGTGTGTGTGTGTGTGTGTGTGTCCCAAGACTAACATTTCTGGAGGAGAGAATCTGGTTGGCTTAGTTTGGGTCTGTGATCACTCCTATGATCAGGGTGGGGAGGAGTCCATTATCAGAAGAAAGAAGTATATTAAATATTAGGCATCCAAGGACTGGACTGTAGTAGCTACTACTTTTGCTTTCTCAGTATGTTTCCTGTGTGCCTCCCTCTTATCCCTAATGCCCACCATTTAATAGAAAATCTATTCTCCTAGATATATGGTTGAACATATGATCTGAACTGTTGATAAGCGTATGTGGCTGTTACTGGGGTGACTGTTTCTAATTTCAAAATGATAATTGTCATCCTATGTCTGTCATATTGAAATTCATCATCAGCTGTAAAGTCTCCTTTGCAGGGATGATTATAATGGAAAATACTTCATATGTTTAATAAGTTTAATGTTTTCTTAAGTGCAATAAATGAAGACATTGGCTTCACATCATAAAAATGATGTAGTGTTCTGGAATAATTTCATTAATTTTATAGAGAAAATGCGTATGGACTAAGTCCAAGTGTTACTTATGGTATAATATAAAAACAAAGATTTTGCTGTTGTTCAAATAGTTAATAAATGGGAGCAAAAGAGGGTCTTCGTATAACACATAGATATGTAGGCATGCCAACCTGAGGACAAAGGAAAAGGCCAAAGCAATTAGGGTTGTATTTATGTTTCAAGTGTATGTAATCACAGATTTGATGTTTTCAGTTCTTAGGGAACCAACCAAATTCTCTGAGATTGTATGCCTGCATCATTCCATACTTTTTCCTTAGAGTAATTTATTATATTCTGAAATTTTTGGTTTTATGTTCTTTGTCCCCCTATCACACTGTAAGGCAGGGACTGCGTCATTCATTTCTATATCTCATAATCTCCTCTTTAGTTGGGGACATGATAGTCACAGACTTAGAACAAGGCTTCAGTGATAGCTGAGTTTGATTATTGGATTTACCATATTCTAGCCATGTAACCATGGGTAAGTCATTGAATCTAATCAACTTATTATATTTTTATATGTGATTTTGGAATAACATTGCCTCTTTGGGTAGTGTGAGAATTAGATGTGATAATGTAAGTAAATTTCTAATCACAGTTTTGGCAGATAAGTTTTGGATGAAGTGTAGCTAGTAGCATTGGTTATTCAATAAATATGTGTGGCTTCTTAAGTGAATGACTACCTAATTCTTCTTGGTAAAAGCCATGTTTTTTGTCAAAAGAATTATATCAATGAATGTAAACATTTCCAGTATCTACAATGCAAGAGTAATATCTGTGTTTAGTATTTTTGAATGTATGCAATTATGAAAACTCGGTGTTATTGAATAAGAACATGTGCCTGCTATATAAAATATTGTTATTTGAGAAGAATGGGTCTTGCAGTTGAATAACAGAGGCAGATGGACTCTTGAATTTCTGCAGTGAAAGTTTAATTTCATTGATTATTCTACTAGCTGAATTAACAAATGCTAAAAATACTAGCAAATATTTTAATGCTGATGGAGCTAATTGATATATCAAATTATTCAATGGATCATCAGTTCATGTGATTAAATATGCAAGATATAAGCTATGTTTTAAAATGTCTACTGATTCTATATGCTTAATCTCCCACATTAACACCAAATGCACATTTTTAAATTCAAGTGTAACAGTGGGAGACTGTTTAAGTAGGTCATTCATAATTGAATTTGATATACGGTGTTTATTTTTCTTGTTTTACTAGTCAACAAACATTTTGGTTGGGTAGTCATGAAAAATAATGAAACTCAAGATCTGCATGCATTTACCTGTAACTACAGTATTACCAGGAGAAAATACTGATAGCCTAGAAAATTCAGAAGATAATTTGGTTTGCCGAATGCATGTTATTGTAATGGTTACTATGTATTGAAAAAGAAAAATTAATGAGAATAGCAGATACTGTAACTCCCTTTAGGAGACATATAAACAGTAAGGATAGTGATAGGAAAGGTTTTAGCCTTGTTCATGGATACTCCTGAGAAAGAATCTGGAAGTTTTCAATCTATTACAGAGCTTGATTTTTAGATCATATCTTTCACACCCACTCTCCCCCCATCTCACACACATGTTAACCACAGGGAAAGGTCCCTTGTCTTTATCATGGAATGAATCATTTCACTCTGAATCAATGAAGATGCTGTTAAAATTAGTAACTGGTGGTAATAATAATAGGTCACACTTTTTGAACACTTACTGTATGTCAGGTACCATGTAAGTACTTTTCAAGTGTTATGTATGCCTACTAAGTCTTGGACACAAACACTAGGGATATAACATAAAAAAGGGAAAAAAAAAGATGGAAATTCCTGTCCTCATGGAGGTTATATTTTATTGGGAAATATATTGGAAAACAGATACATTGTGTCATTTAATCCTTTTCAACTTTATTCATTTGGTACCAGTATTATCTTCATCTACCACTGAAGAAATCGAGGTGTAGAGAAGTTTGGTAATTTGCTTTTAGGCAAGTGGCTATTTAAGGACTGAACCAGGAACTAAAGCCATGCAGTGTCTTGCTCTACCATGATATTCTGCTTTTCCTAGTCTACTGATTCTTCCTTTACAGCCCTGTGCGTTTCTTGAGAAAATTGAAGTTTACCTGCCAGCATCTGTACCCACATATTCTGCCTGCCTTCTTATGATACAGATGAATTTTCTAAGTGCCACTCTGAAGCCAGCCCCTCCATTTGTACCTAGGATCCCTTTGCTCTTATCTAGTTAAGGACCTTGTTCTAGCAATTTTCTCCTTTCTTTTCTGCATTAGTTTTTTTCCCTCTCTCTCTCTGCTGGGTCATTCCCAATCAGAAGACATAAATGCTATTATTCTCTATTATTTAAAACACCCACACACACAGGTATACACGTACTTTCTCTTTATCTCATATTACCTTTCAGTTACTGACTCATTTATTTGTTCTTTGTTAAAAGCAGAATTTCTCACGAATAATCCATGCTGGCTGTACTCAATTGTACTTCTTCCATTTTTTCTTAAAACCATTGCATTCAGGCTATCACTCCCTTTCACTACACTGAAATTTCCTTGTGTAAGTCCAAAGTCTTCCAGATTCCTAAATCCAGTGGTCATTTGTCAGTTCCCATTAACTTGTCATTGACTTTTGACACAAATAATAATTTTTTCCTTGAAATTCCTTCTATGCTTGGTTTCCAGTTGACCAGACTCTTCTGCTTTGTTATTTTAGTGGTAGCTTTTTCTCAGTCTCTTTTATCGATTTTTCATCTAGTCATCCTTCTAATGATAGAATGAGCCAGGGCTCAGTCCTTGATAATTTTGCTTCTTTTGCTATACTCACTTATTTGGTGATCTCATCTAGTCTTGAGGTTTTAAATACAAATATATAATCTGTGATACACTATACCATTGCACTCAGTCACTCATTCCCTGTGTCCCTGCAACAAGATGTCACATTCTTTTCTCTTGTAGCCTGGCTAGCATTGAATAGCACCTCTTGTAAGTACAGTATGTATCACTACTCCTCTCTCTGGCTTGATCATGTGATTGTGTTAGGCCAATGAAATGTGAGTGGAAGTGACAGTATGCCAGTTCCAACCGGAAGCTTTACCTGTCCACACTCTTGCTCCTTTGTTTTTCTCATGAGAGATAAAACTAATATATCTTAGAAATAGGTTCTTCTTCAGCCAGGGTGCTGGAATAAGAAGACAGAAACAGAAGTGCAGTATGAAGCCCATATAGCTACCAAGAAGTAATGTGAGTGAGAAATAAATATGTGTTGTTTTAACCCAAAGAGATTTGGAGAAGGGGTTGCTACTGCTGCAGAGCTGACTAATATACCACCTGAGTGCTAAGGACTCCCTAATTTCTATATCTAGCCCAATCTTTCCTTGTACTCCCAACCTATCTGAGTGTTTGCTCAATATTTTTAATTGGATGACTAGCAGACATCTCAAACCTAACATTTCAAAAACGAAATCCCTATTCTTTCCCCAAATACTCCTGATGCTTCCCTATGAGTGCCACCCTTTCATTTGCTCTGGCTAAAAACATGGAATCATCCTTGATTCTTCTCTTTATCATTATCCCCACATTCCAATCAGGAAATCCTATTAGCTCTACTTCAAAAGTATATCCATAATCCTGACACTTGTTATTTCTTACATCGCTACTAATCCTAGTCTAAACCACAGTTATTTAATGCATGGACTTAAAAGAACCTCCCTGCCTCCACCTTTACTCCTCCATAGCCTATTTTCACATGGCAGTCATATTTTGAAATGACAATTGAAATGTCATTCTTTTGCTCATTACTTTTCATTAGCTCCCATCTCATTTAGAGGTAGACCAAAATCCTTAAAATGGCTTGTAAGCCCATACCTAATCTTGTCTCTTGTTTCCTTTCTAAATTCTACCTACTCTTTCTCTCACTTGTTTACTTCCATTCAGCCACACTGGCCTCTTTGTTGTTTTGGAATATGTGAAGATCACTGTGCTGTGAGGATTTTTACCTGCTTTTGCCTCTATCATGAACCTTTTTCATCCAGTTAGCCACACTGTTTACTATCTCACCTCCTGTTAGGTCTTTGCTCAAATCCTGTCTTTTTAATGAGGCTTTTCTTCAATACTCAGTTCCACATTACACTACTTATAGTCCCCGTGCCCATCCCTTTTCTTTTTCTCCATAGCATTTTCCATCTCTGTTATATTAGAGGACATATTTTGTTGGTTGTTTTCTCCTCCCCCATTTGAATGTATGCTATAACACTGCAGAAAATTTTGTTTGTTTGTTCACTTCTATATACACAATACCTGGGCATATAATAGGCACAATAAATATTTGTTAAATGAATATTTTGAAGTCTTTCTTGATACTCCCACATATACTGTTACAGATTGAATGTGTCTCCCGAAAATTCATCTGTTGAAGCTTTAACCCTCAATATTATTGAGGTTATTGGTATTAGGGGGTGGAGCCTTTGGGGCATAATTACATTTATAGAAGGTCATGAGCATAGAGCCCCCATGAAGAATGAGTGTCCTGATAAAAAGAAGTGTCCTGATAAAAAAAAGAGACCAGGTCTCACTCTCTCTCCATGAGTGAGGACACAGTAAGAAGGCAACAGTCTGCCAGCCAGGAAGGGGCTCTCACCATGAGCCAAATTGTCCAGCACCTTGATCTTAGACTTCCCAGCCTCCAGAATTGTAAGAAATAAATGTCTATTGTTAAGAAATAAATTTTTTCCGCTCAGTATATGGTATTTTGTTATAGCAGCCCAAGCTGACTGAGACAGATTTTGGTATTAGGAGTAGGGTGCTGCTGTAACGAATAGTTGACTGTATGGAAGCAGCTTTGGAATTGGGTAGAGGCTGGAAGAGTTTTGAGGTGCATACTAGAAATTTGGAATGTAAGGGCAATTCTGGTGAGTTTTGAGATGGAAATGAGGAATATGTTATTGGACACAGGAGGAAAGGTGATTCTTGTTATCAAGTGGCAAGGAACTTCTCTGAACTGTGTTCTAGTGTGTTATGGAAGATGAAACTTGTGAGTGATGAAATTTGATATTTAGCTGAGGAGATTTCTGAGCAAAGTGTTATAGGAGCAACTTGGTAAACTGTAAAGAAAGAGAAATGAATTGAACAAGGGATTGTTAAGCAATAGGAACCAGAACTTGAAGACTGGAAAATTCTCAGCCTAATTTTATTGCAAGACTGAAAAATCATGTTCTGAAGAGAACCAGGGGTGTGGCTGGACTATCACTTGATAAAGTGACAGAGAAAGCTTATGGAATTACACATGCAGAAGCTCTGCCAATTTGAACTGAAGGGGGCAGAGATGGGATGAAATGAAGGAAGACTGTTGGACTCTGGATTTGACAAGGTTGAGAATATAGTTATTCAGCTGTGAACGTTTGCTATTCTTCAAAAAGAGGAAAAAGTTACCCTGAAAGTGATTTAGAGATGGGACACTGCCTTGGTGTCAGTAGACCAAATGGCCTCCATTCGAAGCCTTGGGGCCAGGACCACCTTGCAGAACTTTGGAGCAGTGCCATGGAGACAGGACTACCACCCCAGTGAGCCTGGAGGGCAGAGCATCAAACCAAAGAGGATTATTCTCAACCCTTGAGGTCTGTTGGAATTCACCTTGCTAGATTTTGCACTTTCTTGGGACCCATCACCTTTTCCTTCTTTCCTTTTTCTTTCTTTGGGGATGAGAATGTCTATCCTTTGTCTGTCCCACAGTTGTATTTTGGAAGTACATAACTTGTCTGGTTTCACACGTTCACAGCTGGAGAGAAATTTTGCCTCAGGTTAAATAATACCTCAAGTTTCATCCATATTTGATTTAGATGATATTAAAGTGAAACTTTGGACTTCAGATTTTCGAGTTGATGCTGGAACGAGTTAAGACTTTGGGGACTGTTGGGATGGAAGGAAAGCATATTGTTTGTGAAAATGACATGAACTTTGGGAGGCCAGGGGCAGAACAGACTGAATGTCTACATTCCCCCGAAATTCTTACGCTAAAGCCTTAACCCCTGATGTGATGATGTTTGGAGGTAGGGCCTTCGGGAGGTAATTATATTTATTTATTTATTTATTTTTAACATCTTTATTGGAGTATAATTGCTTTACAATGGTGTGTTAGTTTCTGCTTTATAACAAAGTGAATCAGCTATACATATATCCCCATATCTCTTCCCCCTTGCATCTCCCTCCCTCCCACCCTCCCTATCCCACTCCTCTAGGTGGTCACAAAGCACTGAGCTGATCTCCCTGTGCTATGCGGCTGCTTCCCACTAGCTATCAGTTTTACATTTCATAGTGTATATATGTCCATGCCACTCTCTCTTTGTCCCAGCTTACCCTTCCCCCTCCCTGTGTCCTCAAGTCCATTCTCTAGTAGGTCGGTGTCTTTATTCCCATCCTGCCCCTAGGTTCTTCATGACCATTTTTTTCTTTTTTTTACATTCCATATATATGTGTTAGCATACGGTATTTGCTTTTCTCTTTCTGACTTACTTCACTCTGTATGATAGACTCTAGATCCGTCCACCTCACTACAAATAACTCAATTTCATTTCTTTTTATGGCTGAGTAATATTCCGTTGTATATATGTGCCACATCTTCTTTATCCATTCATCTGTCGATGGACACTTAGGTTGCGTCCATGTCCTGGCTATTGTAAATAGAGTTGTAATGAACATTGTGGTACATGACTCCTTTTGAATTATGGTTTTCTCAAGGTATATGCACAGTGGTGAGATTGCTGGGTCATATGGTAGTTCTAGTTTTAATTTTTTAAGGAACCTCCATACTGTTTTCCATAGTGGCTGTATCAATTTACATTCCCACCAACAGTGCAAGAGGGTTCCCTTTTCTCCACACCCTCTCCAGCATTTATTGTTTCTGGATTTTTTGATGATGGCCATTCTGACCAGTGTGAGGTGATACCTCATTGTAGTTTGATTTACATTTCTCTAATGATTAATGATGTTGAGCATTCTTTCATGTGTTTGTTGGCAATCTATATCTTCTTCGGAGAAATGTCTATTTAGGTCTTCTGCCCATTTTTGGATTGGCTTGTTTGTTTTTTTGATATTGAGCTGCATGAGCTGCTTATAAATTTTGGAGATTAATCCTTTGTCAGTTGCTTCATTTGCAAATATTTTCTCCCATTCTGAGGGTTGTCTTTTTTGTCTTGTTTATGGTTTCCTTTGCTGTGCAAAAGCTTTTGAGTTTCATTAGGTCCATTTTTGTTTATTTTTGTTTTTATTTCCATTTCTCTTGGAGGTGGGTCAAAAAGGATCTTGCTGTGATTTATGTCATACAGTGTTCTGCCTATGTTTTCCTCTAAGTTTTATAGTGTCTGGCCTTACATTTAGGTTTTTAATCCATTTTGAGTTTATTTTTGTGTATGGTGTTAGGGAGTGTTCTAATTTCATTCTTTTACATGTAGCTGTCCAGTTTTTCCAGCACCACTTATTGAAGAGGCTATCTTTTCTCCATTGTATATTCTTGCTTCCTTTATCAAAAATAAGTTGACCATATGTGCGTGGGTTTATCTCTGGGCTTTCTATCCTGTTCCATTGATCTATAGTTCTGTTTTTGTGTCAGTACCTTACTGTCTTGATTACTGTAGCTTTGTAGTATAGTCTGAAGTCCAGGAGCCTGATTCCTCCAGCTCCGTTTTTCTTTCTCAAGATTGCTTTGGCTATTTGGGGTCTTTTGTGTTTCCATACAAATTGTGAAATTTTTTGTTCTAGTTCTGTGAAAAATGCCAGTAGTAGTTTGATAGGATTGCATTGAATCTGTAGATTGCTTTGGGTAGTATGGTCATTTTCACAATGTTGATTCTTCCAGTCCAAGAGCATGGTATATCTCTCCATCTGTTTGTATCATCTTTAATTTCTTTCATCAGTGTCTTATAGTTTTTTGCATACGGGTCTTTTGTCTCCTTAGGTAGATTTATTCCTAGGTATTTTATCCTTTTTGTTGCAGTGGTGAATGGGCGTGTTTCCTTAATTTCACTTTCAGATTTTTCATCATTAGTGTATAGGAATGCAAGAGATTTCTGTGCATTAATTTTGTATCCTGATACTTTACCAAACTCATTGATTAGCTCTAGTAGTTTTCTGGTAGCATCTTTAGGATTCTCTATGTATTGTATCATGTCATCTGCAAGCAGTGACAGGTTTACTTATTTTCTGGTTTGGATTCCTTTTATTTCTTTTTCTTCTCTGATTGCTGTGGCTATAACTTCCAAAACAATGTTGAATAACAGTGGTGAGAGTGGGCAACCTTGTCTTGTTCCTGATCTTAGTGAAAATGGTTTCAGTTTTTCGCCACTGAAGACGATGTTGTCTGTGGGTTTGTTATATATGGCCTTTATTATGTTGAGGTAAGTTCCCTCTGTGCCTACTTTCTGGAGGGTTTTTATTATAAATGGGTGTTGAATATTGTCAAAAGCTTTTTCTGCATCTATTGAGATGATTATATGGTTTTTATTCTTCAATTTGTTAGTATGGTGTATTCCATTGGTTGATTTGTATATGTTGAGGAATCCTTGCATTCCTGGGTTAAACCCCACTTGATCATGGTATATGATCCTGTTAATGTGCTGTTGGATTCTGTTTGCTAGTATTTTGTTGAGAATTGGTCATTATATTTAGATGAGATTATGAAGTTGTGGCTTCTGTGATGGGATTAATGTCCTTACAAGGAGAAGGAAGACCAGAGCTCTCTCTGTGAAATGAGAGGGCACAGTGAGAAGGCAGCAATCTGCCAGTCAGGAAGAGGGCTCCCACCAGGAACTGAATTGGTCAGCACCTTGATCTTTGACTTCCCAGCTTCTAGAATAATAAGAAATAAATGTCTGTTATTTAATCCACCTTCTTATGGTATTTTGTTATAGCAGTCCAAGCTGACATAAGATATATATCCTCTTGAATTCTAATTAAACTATGGTGTTCTAAGTTGCCAAAATAACTCCTCAGGCTTTATTCTTACCATGCAAGAGGATGAATTTCAGGAAAGGATCACTCTAAATCAGTGGATTTTGACACATCGAACCAAAATTTTCTAAAAACTCTTAATTTTCAATTTTGTAGATATTAAGTGAGCTTAATATCTATATAATAGCACATGACTTTGTCTTTCAACCTAGCAGTTGGATTTCCTTGTGCACAGGAACAAGAGTCTCTTAACAGTAGGATAATTGTATTCAAGATTCATGTTTTTCTCCAAAGGAGTAAAATTTTCAAAAAATATAGTTCTCAGAGACAGAAAATACATCTTTAAGACAGCTTAGTATTCTTAGTTCCATTTGGACTAGCTTTTCTCCATCACTTAAGCTTACTAATTCACATACACATTGTATTTACTCTGGGTAATGCAACAGTCTTTCTGTATCTGTAAAATGTTTGTATTTAATATGCATCCAGAGGAGTGGCATAAATGGTAAGAAGAAATTAGGATGTTGCCTTAAAAATAAGGTTGACTAGGAGCACCTTACTGCCACCTGTTGCAGATTACTTGTTAACATGTAGGTTAAAAGAAGGAAAACAGTCTATGGTACTTAAATTTTAAATTAGTTATTGTATGGTAATCAAGAGAAACCTGAATGTGAGGGATAGGATTCTTGGTGAGCCTCTCTTGCTTTTGTAGGGTGCAGGTAAGGGATGTGGTTCACAATCTTTACTGAGCTCCTCCTGGGTACATGGAGAAGTCCAAGGCCTTATTTTATTGCTTCGTCTCCAGCTGCTCAAGGAAGGAGACAGAAATCCAAGAGACATTATTACTCCTCTTTTATTTTCCTTCTTTATAATCAGTCAGTCACCAAATTCAGGAGAGGCTAATATTTCTTGATCAGCTCCTCTTCTCTGCATTCCCATTGCCACTACCTTAAGCCCTGAATCATTTCCTGCTGAGTTTATTACACCAGTGCTCATCTTGCTTCTGGGTCTTCCCCTTTCCACTTTGTGAATATAGTTGTCGTTCTGTAATTTATAATATCATGAGACTACTCTCCAGCTTAAAATTCTTTAGTGGCCCCTTATGGCCATCAAGATCTAGTCCAAACACCTTACCTGGAGATGGTAAAGTCAGTCCAAAAATAGCTATGTTTTGCAATCCTGACAGCTTTGCTGTTTTATATCACATGCAGATTCCTTTAAAAGCATCTTTTTTTTTTTTTTTTTAATTTTGGTCCCCTGCTTCCCTGATGCTGCAAGCTGGAGCTTTGTCTATTAGATAGTCCTTCACTGCCCCATAGTCATAGAACCTGGGGGGCATATGCTTTTCAACCTGTCTGTAATTGTCTGTTGACAGTTTTCTCCAATGGACTATAAACTTTATGAAATCAGGAAATATGCCTTTTTTGCTGTTTTGTCTCCAGGATATAGGAAAATTCCTAACACAAAATAAATATATGTTAGATAAATTTTCTCCAATTAAAATAAATATTCTGCTATCTTTTCTAAAATTGCCAGTTACTGGCATCTCATCTTTTGACAATGACTTGGAAACAGTGGTGGCCATTGCCCTGGTTAGTATTTGAATTTTCCATCGCTTTCAGCCTTCTTTGAACACCTCAAATAACAGAGATCTCACTACCTCCCAAGATCCCCGTTTCCTTATAAGTTAGCTTTAATATTTATAATCCTTGTCTTCATATTGAGCGAAAATCTACCTCTAAAGTTCTGTTCTAATTTGTCTTACTTTTGCCCCATTAAACCCCATCTGTTGTTCTTGCAGACATCATAAATAATGGAAGGTTTTGGCTCTCTATGTATCTTGCTGCTGTAACAGATTTTACTTTGTATGTGGAGAAAAAGATATTATTCAGGAGCTTCCTATTATACATCAATACTTAATGGAGGGGGCTGTTCATTGCAATATGACCCAATTAGACAAAAGCATTTAAATGACATATTTATCACTGAACAGTGAGAGATTATGCTAATAAAAGTAGTGTACAGTTATGTTCAGTATACTTCGGGGAAATGTAAAATTCTAGAGACTGGATATTATGCTTTCCATGATGAAAGATTTAAAGTCATCCTAAAGTACAATGACTTTTTGCAATTGTATTAGAACACCAAACTGAATAGACATGATTCCATTAACAATATATGACTGTAGTGCTAAAATTTGGCTCCAGAAACCCTGATACTCTGCAAATATAGTCTTATAAGATAGGCTTTTCATAACATGCTGGAAGTCCTATTTGTACTTTCCTGTAAAGAATATAGCTTGTCTTTTCTTAGTCATTATCTTTAATAGTACTAAATAATGAGTAGCAAACCATGTATATTTATAGTGTATTTTTAAGTATCAAGCAGTACCGCATATAATATCTAGAGCAGGGGTAATTATGTAGTTGAGGTAACTAATCAGAATATTAAAACTTACAGAAGCCTAATTTTATTTCAAAGATATAGAAATATCAGTTGTCTATTTGATGATTAAATGGTACCTTTTATTTATATTTCAAAGTAAACATAACCTGTCTTCTTATATAATGCCATATGTTTCTGAGTGAATGACTTGCTGTGTGAATTGAATAGTGAAAGTGTAAATTTTACATTTTGTCAAATCTCTGATACATTTAAATTGTTTTCATTTTGGAGTCAGGATCAACCCTAGGAAAAATAGAGCCTTCACTACTCCCAAGAGGGTTTATTGTCAGCTACCATTTTTACCCACCAGCAATACGATTTGAGGGGAGGAGGAGTCCAGGTAAAAATTGAACTTTCAAAATAGATGGAGATATGAAAGAAGAGTAGGGTGTGTAACAGAGAAGGAGGAAAGAGAAGTAATGGGTAAACTTTCTATAGCCATCAATCCAACAAATGATAGTTTACACGGAATTAGGAGAAAGAGACGATAGTCTACCAATGGAAAAAGGGTAAGACAGATATCACCTTCCTTTTAAAGTCAAGTATTCCACTTTGTGCCAACATAGTAAGACTATGCACAAAAGATTTAGAGTGGAAAATTGGTGATAGGCATGCAAAATTAAAACTAGAGTACTAGAGCAGTACTGAGTATAGGGAGATGGGGAGTTAGTACAATTTGTCTGGATATGAGGACAAGGTCAGGCAAATTTAAAGTCCAGTACAGAATCTTTGAAAGTAGCCATTAATAGAAGAATCAAGTCTTCAGATAATGAGTTATAATTGTATGGCGAGCCAACGCAAGTAAGGAAGGTGGCGTTTTCAAAGAGAACCATCTGCAAAAATTGGAAGCACCTTTCAAGAAGGGATTAATGGCTCCTTGAGCTATTGAAAACACTAAAAGGTGAATGTTTTGACTGAAAGGGAACCATGAAAAGCATAACCTAACCAAATCTGTACCAGACTTTTTAGAAACTGTTAATGGGCTGGATTCCTGAAAACCAGAGCCTGAGAGCAAATATCCAGGTCAGTCCAAAGAGAAAAATGGGATGAGGGAATTAGGAGGATGCATGTTTCCAGTTACTATAGGAAGTATAGCCTTCTCTGGATCATGAAATCAAGTTTAGTGATTGTCTGGCTGAAACATCCTTCTCAGTCCATTTGGGCTGCCAGAACAAAATACTACACGTGGAGTAGCTTATAAACAGTCCTGGAGGCTGGAAGTTCTGAGATTTATTTCTCACAGTTCTAGAGATTGAGAGTCTGAGATTAGGGTGCCAGCATGGTCGGGTAAGGACCCTTTTCTGGGTTGCAGAGTACCAACTTCTTGCTGTGTCCTCACATAGTGAAAGGGGCTAGGGATCTCCCTGGAGCCTCTTTTATAAGGTACTAATTCCATTCATGAGGGCTCCACCTTCATGGTCTAAGCACCTCCCAAAGCCTCCATCTTATAATACCATTACTTTTGAGGGTTAGGATTTCAACATATGAATTTTGGGGGGACACAAGCATATAGACCATAGCAACATTCCTCTAGAAGCAGTTCATAGACTGAATATGGCCCCCAGATGTGTTTTGTTTGCCTTACCCCTTATTTTTAGAAATTAAACCTACTACTGAAAATCAGAATATCTCACATTCATCATCCAGATGGTCAGCTTCTCTTAAAAAATTAGACCTGGAAACCTAGCTCAAGTTCTAACAAGGCAACAGTGAAATACAGTTTCCTTTTGTGGAAAGAATATGATTTCATTACTTTACCACGGTTTCCAACATAGCCTATCTCTCCCCAACATTAAGCATGATGTCAGTTCTCAATTTTTATCATGCTTACACCATGGGTTTTCTTTGTAACAATATAGAAATATTTTTCTGTGCCCACATCTCTATCTAGAATGGAAAGTCCGATCAGTGTAAAAATAGACATTGTATTTCATGTGCTACAAGAAAACAGAGAATACCTATATTTTTGTTGAAATGTAAAAATTTTCTACCTAATTCTTATGAAAACCTTTAACCCCTTTGCTACTTTTCCATTATTTTTCTAGCTTCTGTGGACATTTGAGTCTATGCCTTGTGCTGGACTCTCAACAATCCAAAATTTTAAAAAAACAATCTTACTTAAAGCTCACCACACAGACTCCTTAAGTAATTCGGTGTCCTTGAGTCAGGTACGCTGAGTATTGCACTAAGGAGGCACTAGCAGTAAATCATCCAGGTGTCTAAGACCGTGAGTTTGGACAGTATTGTTTAAACATCTGAAACCTAAACAACCTGCATAAGTTGTTGAAAAAAAAAGACTTTCTGTATGAATTAAGGTCAGGTACTGGATTGTGATCTCTCCACATAAGCACATAATGTAGCTGACTATTCTGTTCCTTGGCATTTCTTTAAGTGAAAAAATGCATTTTGTTGTTTTGAATTTTTTGCATGTCAACATTTCTGAAATCAGAGTTTATCTGACAATCAATGTATACATTTGATGAGGCAATATTTTCTTTTTAAATAATTGTTATTAAATTGATAACCAACTAAGCAAACAGGAAATTAAATAATACTCATTGTCTTAATATATACACTTAAAGATCCTAAATAGTAAGAAAAAAAATGCTAAAGAATTCAGGCATAGCAGCAGCTAGAGAAAGGAAACAGTTTTGGAAAGGTAATCTTTCAGATCACTTCAAATCAGTTATGTAGGTGGTTACCTACTTCTGAGTGAGGCTGTTCTTAGTGTGTTGTCATTGGCCATATTTTTAACTCCAAACTATTTTGTCTTCCCTAATATACTGCAAGAGTTTGAATTACCTTCTTTGTGTAGCCAAATTACATTTGAACTACATGAAGAGATTCAGATACTCATATAAGTAAAACCTGGGCAGAGAATCAATTTGTTGCCGAAGTCTTTAGTCATTTATCTATTTTGTCTGTATATGTATATGCATATATCTTTATATATAAATGCATATGTGGATGCAACTTCAAATATAAATGATATTTGAATTCTCTGGTGGCTTCATACTTAGTTCATATAGTTGAAACTTTGATTTTCCACTTAAGAAATTATATAGAATATACACCTCATACCTGCCTTGTGCTGGATCTCTTGCCTCTTAAGTTCCTATGATTTGGCAGGGGTGGAGAGATAATTATTGAAGTACATATAGAGTCCGTTAAATTAGGGTGAAATTAGGTTGAATTAAGATCATGTTCATGAACTCTGATAGAAAT
This sequence comes from Tursiops truncatus, assembly GCF_011762595.2. Classification (NCBI taxonomy): domain Eukaryota; kingdom Metazoa; phylum Chordata; class Mammalia; order Artiodactyla; family Delphinidae; genus Tursiops; species Tursiops truncatus. The sequence continues at coordinate 69,461,039 of NC_047038.1, read as the reverse complement.
GGTCAGGAGCAGGATGAAAGGCCTTATTTTGTGCTTGAAGATTTAAATGTAGTCCTATGGAAAATATATCAAAGGCAATTTGAAGTCTAACTAAACGACCTGAGTCACCATTGGTAGGAATAGGATTCTATCCTTGGGTCTGCTCTAAGACCATTTAACATAAAAGATCACATACACACAAAAACGGGGAAATGGGACATTTCTTTTTTAAGTTCATGAAGTTATACCCTTTATAGAAAAGAAAACTGAAGTAAGCAGCTATATATATCTATATGTCTATATGTATATGTTTCCATTTAACTGATGTGACATATGAAAACTGTGATGTATACACCCCCATTTCCTTGTCATCTCTGGTATGGTGCTATAGTTGGACACCTATCTTGATTTAACTCTATCAGAATTTATTCACTCAGCAAACATTTATTGAGAACTTTTATATGGAGGATACTCCATAAGTGCTAGAAATGCAAATATGAATAAAAGACTCCCTATTATTAATGTTTTTGATTAAGTGGGAAAAAAAATCAGAGGGCAGGCCTTCTTAATAAAGTTTAGACTATGCAATTATAGAGCTAAAAGCCCTTTTGTTCTCCTCTGTTGGACATTGTATTCCATTGTCACCTATTCCTACTCTCATTAAACCTCTTATAAGCCATTTCCCCTTAGACTACAATAGTTATCATTATTCTTATTTATATATAAGGAAAATGAAGCAAGGAAATTTTGCAACCTGCCCAAGATCACATAGTTAATGAAATTGCAGAGCTGAGACTAGAATTTCCTGGATCCTGCACCCAGGATCATACTGTTCATGTGGTTATTTGCAGTCTCAGAAGCAGTTTAAAAAAATACAATAGATGATTATATGACAGTCATGATTAAAGAAATCAGTAAGTTGCCTTAATAAATGATGGGATTTTTAGGTCTTTTGTAATTCACTCTTCTCAACAACTTATGATCTGTAGTTAGAATTTCTGATCTCTCCTGGGCTCTCTTGATTTTTATTCCCTAATGCTTCCAAAGGTCTGAGAAGGGCATAACCGAAAGCAATTCATCATGTTTGGCCAGCAGAGATCCATATTTCCCTGGGGCAAAGCAATGAACCTTTGAGTTTCAAACTGCTTGGGATATTGAGTCCAAGCATTCAGATTACAAACATAAAACTAAAAGAAACTAGTAGTTCTGGAAAATGCATTCTCAGCCTTAATTCTATCCATACTTTCTCAGCAAGAAACAGTGGTACCATAACACATACAGGAACAGTTCATCTCTCTCCCCTCTCTTGGGACTAGGAAAACACAGTAGGAATGAATGACCAGTTAAAGCAGTATAATCTGTATGTGGAAGGCGGAGGAGACTGTGTATTTAGTAAAGGCCATTTCTAATGTGGCTCTCGAAGCTGTGCCAGATCTTTAATGGATACCTTGGCTGCATGAAAACAGCAGGAAGCTATATTGCACTTCAGATGCTACCATTTAGGTGGCCCCCTGCTACTGGTTCTGCTGACAAGCAAGACACATAGAAGGAAGGGCACATAGAAGGAAGGGCAATTTTTCAGGGAGCTCTGACTTCTGCTGGCATAGCATTCTTTTTAAAGCTTTTTCTACTCACTGAAAAAAAAGCCTCTGATTGAGCAAGGGCTGAGGCCCTGCTAAGAGAATATTTAGCTTCCTGTGTAAGTAACTCACCTGCCTTCCAAGAAGTTTTCCTGTGTTTGATTTGCAGGCAGCTCAAGTGACTGAGAAATTAAAGGCCAGATTGGTTTTAAGGGTCAAAAGAAGGAGGAAATCTCTGAGAGGCCCAGCTGGAAGGCATATTTTACCGTAATTTGCTGCCATGTACACTCATCAGTGTGGTCTGAGTTCTCTTCTAGGCATCTGAACACATCAAAAACCTTTCTTCATACTTTTTTCTTTGTTTCTCTCTGCTGAATTTTGAATAATTTCCTCATAGTTACCTTCTTCTTCACTAATTCTCTCTTTAGTTGTGACTAACTGCCATTAAACCCATTCATTGGGTTTTTAGTTTTATTTATATTTTTAGAAATTCTTTTTGGTTCCTTTTCAAATCTTCTTAGTCATTCTATATAGTTTCTTGTTCACAATATATATTTTAAGATTAAAAAAATATTCAAATGTCATAAATATGTTTATCAGGGAGGCTATCTCTGATAATTCCATCATCCAAAGTACTCTTGAGTCAGTTTCTTCTATTATTTCTTCTGGTGCTTGCCTGTAATGCCTTGTTTCTTTTGTGTTTTGTACTTTGTTTATGAGCTGCTCATTTTCCTTAGACTTTTAATTGTGAAAATCCTTTGAGATCTGGGGTAGAGATGTGTTCTTCCAGAAAGGATTTACATTTACTTCTGTGAGTCTAGTCTCTCTTAATTATATTCTCAGTTTGTGGGCTTTCAGACGACCGTGTGAAATTGGGCTGTAAACCTGAGAGAAGCCAGTTTGTGGTTCTAAAATCTTATCCACCATTTTTAACCAGTGCTCTCTAGGCAGTTTCAAGGTTTGACAGAGTTAGTTTTCTTGTAGTTTTCTGCAGAGTGGGTTATTTCTGGCCTACCCTTTCCCTGAAGATATAACCCTTTAGAATCTCAGTTGTAAGAAGACAGATTTCTGCCTTGGACAGGTTTGGGCTTTGGATACTAGTTTCCATACACAATGAAACCATGAAAACTGAAGTTCCAATTCACTTTTTGGGGAAAAGATCTCAGAATAAATGCTGTCCAACCTCCTGTGCTTATTTGACTGGCTTCCTCCATCACTAAACCTCTGCTTTGAGATGGATACAATTCTGTGTATCCTGCCACATTACTGCAAATATAAATCTTAATTAAAAACACTCTATGAAAGAGATTTTGACTCAACACACAGCTATTTTTATAATTTGCTTTTCTTTGGCTGGGGTGGAATGCCTCGTTATTCTTTTCTTCATGTAATACCAGCTTTGTTACCTCCACTTCTGGAGATGAAAATATATTAAAGTTTCATCAGAAAACGCATAGAGACTGTCTGCATGTTTAGGCACTTACCTGAATGCAGAGACATGAATTGACTTGTCATCTAATTCCTGGCAAATATATGGCTGAGATAATGGCTTTCTTGAGAAAGAGAAGAAGATTGATTGTCTTCAAGGACCCTAACACCACCCACTTCTCTAGATTATCTGTGCTCTATTACTCTCAACTTAGAACATTAGACAGCAGTATATCTAGACTAGATTATCTTAATTGCTATAGGAAAATTTTCACTGAATTCTGATTGAATAGTACCCCAATTTTTATGGAGCAATACTGTAACTAATGGTTATATATAAAAATTAAAGTATTGTACTTATAAATAAAATCCAAAATCCCCTTGAGGCTTTCAAAGTTCTGCATTACTGGCTTCTACCAACATTTCCTAACTTTCATGTGCTGGATTCCCTCCAGTTCACAGTTCTCCAGTCACACTGAGCTTCTTTCAGTTTCTAGCTCAGGGCCTCCATGTGTGTTGAGCCTTCTTAGACTTTCCTTCCTTCTCTTCTACTGGAACATTTCTAGTCATTGTCTGGTCTCACCATAAATGTCTTTTGCTCAGAGAGGTCTTCCCTGCCCACTGATTATAAAATAACTTTAAAGTTATTAATACTTGGCATTTTATAGAATTTATCCCATACTGTAGTTGTATCTGATTGTGGTTGTTTAAATGACTTTCTTTCCCAGTGACCTGTGTAAGCTCCTAGAGGCAAGAGAATGTGTCTGGTTTTTTACTGGTATTTCAATAAATACTCAAATTTACAAATAACAGCATAGCATAAAATCTTCTCAACTTCATCTGCTCTAAAATGAAGAGAATAATTAACTTCCACATTTTCTAATGGAAGTTAAAAGAAAATGTTGGCATAAGAAGTAGATCCTGGACTTCCCTGGTGGCGCAGTGGTTGGGAGTCCGCCTGCCGATACGGGGGATGCGGGTTCATGCCCTGGTCCAGGAGGATCCCGCATGCCGCGGAGCAGCTGGGCCCGTGAGCCGTGGCTGCTGAGCCTGTGCGTCCGGAGCCTGTGCTCTGCGGCAGGAGGGGCCGCAGCAGTGGGAGGCCCGCATACCACAAAAAAAAAAAAAAAAGAAGTAGATCCTAAAGTAGACATACAAATACTCACTATATACCATGCCACGAACTCCACCACCAACAGTAACAAATTCATATGTGTGCTTCAATAAAATTGCAAATGAGTCATGTCATAGACCTAGTTTTTGTTTTGTTTTGTTTTATTTTTAAGTAATTGAAACAATCAATGAGAAAATATAAAGGTCTCTCTGAGAACAATTTGAGCTCATAACAGAAGGATGAGTTAGAATTGGCTACATGAAGTAAGAGGAGAAAACTCAGCAAACAGTGGAGAGAAGGAATAGGAGTTCCAAAAACTGAAAGAAGTCCACATGTAACTGGAATGCAGGCAGTGAATAGAAGATTTGTGTGAGATGTTGCTGACTAAATGGTCAAGGATCATATAAGCCTTATAGGTCATTGTTATGGACTGAATGTTTGTGTCTCCCTAAAATCCATATGTGGAAGCCCTAACCCCCAATATGACTCTTTTTGGAGATAAGGCCTGTGGGGTTATCAAGGTTAAGTCACGTCATAAGGGTGGGGCCCTAATGTAATAAGGCTGGTGTCCTTACAAGAGGAGAAAGAAGATAGCAGAGCTTGTTATGTCTCTGCCATGTGAGGACACACAAGGAAGTAGATGTCTATAAGTCAGGAAGAGAGCCCTTACCAGAAAACAAACCCTGCTGGGCCTTGGTCTTAGAATCTCCAGCCTCCAGAACTGTAAGAGAATAAAATTCTGTTTAAGTCATGCAATCCATGGTATTTTTTCATGGCAGCCAAAACAGACTGGGATAGTCATATCAAAGATGTAAGTCTTTATCTTAAAAGTAATAAGAAACTATTGAGTGGTACTGTGTCCTGACCTAAAACAATTTGGCCTTTCACCATTGTCAGGTTCTTTTCGTAAATATTTGTATTCACTAATAGTTTGAGTAGGTTGTTCACATGGATGGTATTATTATGAAAGAAATTCTTCAATTTAATACTATCAGATATATGGAATTGAATAGAAAGAAGTCATGAGAACATAAATTCAGGCACTATCCTTAGACACTTTGGCATACTTCTTACATTAAAACAAGGCCGATGATATTCTTTTTAAATGCAGGAGCAGCCAACCGGATTGTTTAATTACATAGTAGAATTCTGCATACAGTAGATAAACTCAGGACCAATAGAACTCTAGAACTAAAGGGCTGTTCCCAGTTTATCAGGACACTATGCTTGCGAGATTTTCATTCTTCATTAATGCAAGAGTATTAGCCCTAATATAACATTTCTGGTGAACCATGTATCTTGAATACAACTCATATTATCAGTGAAAAAATTGTTTCTAACATTCTTCATGCTAATTAAACCCTCTGATATATATTTCTATGGTTATATGTCAGGTGCATATGTAACCATTCCTGAAGTGTGCTTTTCTGATTAGTGTACTTCAAATGCTAACTAACAACCCCTAAACTGTAAACGAGGTTAATTTATTCACATGTATATCATACTATTTGTATTTAAACATTTTAAAAGCAAATCATCTGAGAACATAACAGAGATTTGTCAGTGTGGATGTGATAGTCATATTTCTGCTTTTAGATCCCTGGTGAAGGAGGGTTTAACATATATAAACCACTAAATGTGATATGGACATTAAGAGAATGAAAGATAAAAATCATATGATCATCTCAGTAGATGCAGAAAAAGCATTTGACAAAATTCAAAATCATTTCATGATAAAAACTCTCAAAAAATTGGGTATAGAAAGAATGTACCTCAACGTAATAAAGGCCATATATGACAAGCCCACAGCTAACATACTCAATGGTGAAAAGCTGAAAGTTTTTTCTCTGTGATCAGGAACAATGCAAGGGTGCACACTCTTGCCACTTTTATTCAACATAGTATTGGAAGTCCTAGCCAGAGCAATCAGGCAAGAAAAATAAGTAAATAAAAGGCATGCAAGTTGGAAAGGAAGAAGTAAAAGGGTCTCTGTTTCCAGATGACATGATACTTCACATAGAAAATCCTATAGAATCCACCAAAAAAATTTTCAGTAAAGTTGCAGGGTATAAAATCAACATGCAAAAATCAGTTGCATTTCTATACATTAATAACGAACTATCTGAAAAAGAAATAAAACAATCACATTTACAGTATCATTAAAAACAATAAAATACCTAGGAATGAATTTAACCAAGGAGGTGAAAAACCAGTACACTGAAAACTATGGCATCGATGAAAGAAATTGTGGAAGACACAAATAAATGGAAAAATATCACATGTTTATGAATTGGAAGAACTTATATTGTAAAAATGTCCATACTACCAAAGTGACCTATATAGTCTATGCAATCCTTACCAAATACCAGTGGCATTTTTCAAAGAAATAGAAAAATAATCTTAACATTCTTATGAAACCATAGGGACCATAATTAGCCAAAGCAATCTTGAGAAAGAACAAAACTGGAAGCATCACAATTACTTATTTCAAACTATATTACAAAGCTATAGTAATCAAAACAGTATGTACTGGCATTAAAAACAGTCACATAGATCAATGGAACTGAGTAGAGAGGCCAGAAATAAATCCACATGTATGTGGTCATCTAATTTTGACAAGGGCAACAAAAACACACATTGGGGAAATGATAGTCTCTTCAATAAATGGTATTGGGGAAACTGGATATCCACACACTAAAGAATTAAGCTAGACCCCTATCTTGCACCACTCATAAAATTTAACTTGAAAAGGATTACAGACTTAAATGTAAAACCTGAAATCATAAAACACCTATAAGAAAACATATGGAAGAAGCTCCTAGTTCTTGGTCTTGGCAATGTGTTTTTAAATTTTGACACCAAACCACAGGCAGCAAAAACAAAAATAAACAAGTAGAACTACATCAAAGTGAAAAGATTCTGCACAGCAAAAGAAACAACCAACAAAATGAAAAGGCTACCTATGGAATGGGAGAAAATATTTGCAAACCATATTTCTGATAAGGGGTTAATATACAAAATATATAAAGAACTTTTACAACTCAGTAGTAAACAAACAAACAAACAAATAATCCAATTAGAAAATGGGAAAAGGACCTGAATAGACATTTCTCCAAAGAAGATATGCAGATGGTCAATAGGTACATGAAAAGGTGTTCAACATCACTAATCATCAGGAAAATGCAAATCAAAACCACAGTGAAATAGCACCTCACACCTGTTAGGATGGCTACTGTCAAAAAGACAACAGATACCAAGTGTTGTAGAAGATATGGAGAAAAGGGGATACTTGTGCACTGTTGGTGGGAATATAAATTGGGGTAGCCATTATGGAAAACAGTATGGAGGTTCCTCAAAAAAATAAAAATAAAACTAACACATGATCCAGTAATCCCATTTCTGGGTACATATCCAAAAGAAACAAAATTAGTATCTCAAAGAGATATCTACTCCCCCACGTTTTTTGCAGCATTATTCACAATAGCCAAGATATGGAAACAACCTGTGTCTGTTGACAAATTAATACATAAATAAAATGTGGCATGTATATCTATACTATATCTATGTGTGTATGTATGTATCTATCTATTTATGCATAATGGAATATTATTCAGCCATAACAAAGAATGAAATCTTGCCATTTGGGACAACATGGATAAACCTAGGGGGCATTATGCTGAGGGAAATAAATCAGACAAAGAAAGACAAATTCTCTGTGATCTCACTTATAAGTGGAATCAAAAAAAACCCACACACACACAAAAAACACCTGATCTCATAGAAACAGAGTAGATTGGTGGTTGTCAGGGACAGGGGGTGGGGGAGATGGGGAGATGTGTGTTAAAGGATGCAAATTTCCAGTTACAAGTTCCGAAACTCTAATTGATAGTTTGTTATACATATTAACAATATTGTACTGTAAACTTGAAATTTACTAAGAAAGTAGATCTTAAATACCCTCATATCTCTCTCTGTCTCTCTGTCTCTGTCTCTGTCTCTCTCTCTCTCTCTCACACACACACACACACACACACACACACACACACGATAACTATGTGAGGTGATGGATTAGCAAACTTTATTGTTGTAATCATTTCACAAAGTATACATACATCAGATCATCACATTATACACCTGAAATTTACATGATGTCATATGTCAGTTATACCTCAGTAAAGCTAGGGAGGAAACAAAGACGCAAAATCCCAAGCAAACAGAAAGAGATCACTTATGAGCAGTTGGGAGAATAGACGGGGGATGGCAGAGATGCTGTGGGAATGCCATTTAAGGAAAGCATGTGAAGAAAAGTTGAGCTATGATAGATACACTTTAGATAGAAAGAAATTAATGGATTTGAGATGTCTTTAGGATGAAAATTTCTTTGAGAAGATAAACAAAATTGATAAACCACTAGCCAGATGCATCAAGAAAAAAAGTAAGAAGACTCAGATTAATAGAATTGGAAGTGAAAAAGGAGAAGTAACAACTGAAACTGCAGAAATACAGAGGATCATGAGAGATTACTACGAGCAACTATATGCCAATAAAGTGGACAGCCTGGAAGAAATGGACAAATACTTAGAAAAACACAACCTTCTGAGACTGAACTAAGAAGACATAGAAAATATAAACAGACCAATTACAAGCACTGAAATTGAAACTGTGATTAAAAAATCTTCCAACAAACAAAGGCCAGGACCAGATGACTTCACAGGTGAATTCTATTAAACATTTAGAGAAGAGCTAACACCTCTCCTTCTCAAACACTTCCAAAATGGGAGGAACACTCCCAAACTCATTCTATGAGGCCACCATCACCCTGATACCAAAACCAGACAAAGGTGTCACACAAAAAAGAAAACTACAGGCCAATATCACTGATAAACGTAGATGCAAAAATCCTCAATAAAATACTAGCAAACAGAATCCAACAGCAATTAAAAGGATCAAAAAACCCCATGATCAAGTGGGGTTTATCCCAGGAATGCAAAGATTTGTCAAATATACGCACATCAATCAATGTGATACACCATATTAACAAATTGAAGGAGAAAAACCATATGATCATCTCAATAGATGCAGAAAAAGCATTCGACAAAATTCAACACCCATTTATGATAAAAACCCTCCAGAAAGTAGGCATAGAGGGAACTTACCTCAACATAATAAAGGCCATATATGACTAACCCACAGCTAACATCATTCTCAATGGTGAAAAACTGAAACCATTTCCACTAAGATCAGGAACAATACAAGGTTGCCCACTCTCACCAGTGTTATTCAACATAGTTTGGGAAGTTTTAGCCACAGCAATCAGAGAAGTAAAAGAAATAAAAGGAATCCAATCGGAAAAGAAGAAGTAAAACTGTCACTGTTTTCAGATGACATGATACTATACATAGAGAATCCTAAAGATGCTACCAGAAAGCTAATAGATCTCATCGATGAATTTGGTAAAGTAGCAGGACACAAAATTAATACACAGAAATCTCTTGCATTCCTATACTCTAATGATGAAAAATCTGAAAGAGAAATTAAGGAAACGCTCCCATTTACCATTGCAACAAAAAGAATAAAATACCTAGGAATAAACATACCTAAGGGGACAAAAGACCTGTATGCAGAAAATTATAAGACACGGATGAAAAAAATTAAAGATGATACAAACAGATGGAGAGATATACTATGTTCTTGGACTGGACGAATAAACATTGTGAAAATGACTCTACTACCCAAAGCAATCTACAGATTCAGTGCAATCCCTATCAAACTACCACTGGCATTTTTCACAGAACTCTTACAAAAAATTTCACAATTTGTATGGAAACACAAAAGACCCAGAATAGCCAAAGCAATCTTGAGAAAGAAAAACGGAGCTGGAGGAATCAGACTCCTGTACTTCAGACTATACTACAAAGCTACAGTAATCAAGACAGTATGGTACTGGCACAAAAACAGAAATATAGATCTTTGGAACAGGATAGAAAGCCCAGTGATAAACCCATGCACCTGTGGTCCCCTTATCTTTGATGAAGAAGGCAAGAGTATACAGTGGAGAAAAGACTGCCTCTTCAATAAGTGGTGCTGGGAAAACTGGACAGCTACATATAAAAGAATGAAATTAGAACACTCCCTAACACCATACACAAAAATAAACTCAAAATGGATTAAAGACATAAATGTAAGCTCAGACACTATAAAACTCTCAGAGGAAATCATAGGCAGAACACTGTATGACATAAATCACAGCAAGATCCTTTTTGACCCACCTCCTAGAGAAATGGAAATAAAGACAAAAATAAACAAATGGGACCTAATGAAACTCAAAAGCTTTTGCACAGCAAAGGAAACCATAAACAAGATGAAAAGACAACCCTCAGAATGGGAGAAAATATTTGCAATTGAAGCACCTGACAAAGGACTAATCTCTAAAATTTATAAGCAGCTCATGCAGCTCAATATCAAAAAAACAAACATCCCAATCCAAGAATGGACAGAGGACCTAAATAGGCATTTCTCCAAAGTAGATATACAGATTGCCAACAAACACATGAAAGGATGCTCAGCATCACTAATCATTAGAGAAATGCAAACCAAAACTACAATGAGGTATCACCGCACACTGGTCAGAATGGCCATCATCAAAAAGTCTACAAACAATAAATGCTGGAGAGCGTGTAGATAAAAGGGAGCCCTCTTGCACTGTTGGTGGGAATGTAAATTGATGCAGCCACTATGGAGATCAGTATGGAAGTTCCTTAAAATCTAAAAATAGAAGTACCATATGACCCAGCAATCCCACTACTGGGCATATACCCAGAGAAAACCATAATTCAAAAGGAGTCATGTGCCACAGTGTTCGTTGCAGCTCTATGTACAATAGCCAGGACATTGAAGCAACCTAAGTGTCCATCGACAGATGAATAGGTAAAGAAGATGTGGCACGTATATACAATGGAATAGTTCTCAGCCATAAAAAGAAAAGAAACTGAGTTATTTGTAATGAGGTGGATGGACCTAGAGACTGTCAAACAGAGTGAAGTCAGAAAGAGAAAATCAATTACCATATGCTAACACATATATATGGAATTAAAAAAAAAAAAAAAGGTTCTGAAGAACCTAGGGGTAGGACAGGAATAAAGACGCAGATGTAGAGGATGGACTTGAGGACCCAGGGAGAGGGAAGGGTAAGCTGGAAAGAAGTGCGAGAGTGGCATGGACTTACATACAGTACCAAATATAAAATAGATAGCCCAGGGAGATAGTCCAGCTGCATAGCCCAGGGAGATCAGCTCGGTGCTTTATGTCCACCTAGAGGGGTGGGGTAGGGAGGGTGGGAGGGAGACGCAAGAGGGAGGAGATATGGGAATATATGTATATGTATAACTGATTCGCTTTGTTATACAGCAGACAGTAACACACCATTGTAAAGTAATTTTACTCCAATAAAGATGTTAAAAATAAAATAAAATAAAAGTAAAGTAAATAAATAAAAGAAGCCAATGGATCTATTAAATGTTTCAAGGGAATTGAAAGTATCACAAAGGATTTCTGAGCTTAACTTTCTCAACTATATGTGTGGAAGTGATGTGTAGTGGTTTGGGGAACATTGGTAAAGACCAAGTTTGAGAGTGGAAGGGCATGGTTGTACACTTATGCCTACTGATTTTTTAGACATCAAATTATCTTTGAATTATGTTTGAATTATTTTGGAATTTAAATTTTCTTGGGAGAGATGTTAAGAAGGCAGTTTAATGTATTGCCCAGGATCGAGAGAGAGAGAGAGAGAGAATATAAAGTGAAAATCAAACCTATGTCTTAGCCTTGAAGAACTCCTTCACTAAGGACCTGTTACAGAAAGATGAGTTTGTAAAGAAGAAATAGCCATAGAAATAGAAATAGAAAGAAAACTAAGGGAATATTATAGAAGCTAATTGAAGAGAAGGTATCCAGAGGAAGAGTGCGTCATTGGTATTATTATAGTGGAAAATTCAAGAAAAGTGACTTAATAATGTCCATTTTAGGGACAGAGGGGCCATTATTTATCTTTGTAATATCTATTTATGTTGAATGATGAGGTGGAAACTGGATGGGGTGCAAGAAAAAAAATTGAAACTCAGGAATTTTCCAAGGTTCATTAATTGCTGTTTGAAACTAGATCCCATTTTCCATGGAATAGTGTCCTTCTACACATTCTCACGTTGTGTACAGTTCACATAATATAAATTGCTCTTTTGGCTTAAGGTATTTTTGTTGTTGTTGTTCTGGAACTATTTTCTCCAGTTAAATAAATGAATGTTTTATGTAGGGAATCCCCAGAATCATCTAGCTGCTGGGTGTATGTTGTATCAATACTTTGGGACTTTCCCAATATTTTGGCAAATACCATTTGTAGGCTCTTACATAATATGTGACATTGATTATAAGGTATACTTAAAGGAAACATTTTCACAATTTAGCTTAAATCCAGTCCTGGAGGGAACATGTGCTTCTGAAGCATGGCTCTGGTTTATTTTCCCAGTATTAATTCCAAGATTTTCTTAGTTATTCCTAGTTATTCTCTCTGGCTCTTTAATATAAATTATAAAGTTATAGGTGAAACTGCAAAATCATGAACTATGAAGTAAAAGCAGGGAATTACTTCACTTTGGATATTATTAATTCAAAACACAATTAGATTCTAACAATCTTAACTCATTATTTTGTGTCTACCCAGTCTTATAAATTATCTACATTTGTTCTCAAAGAAGTCTCTCAGGCTTATCTGCTATTATTTCTTAGTAACGTTAACAACACATTTTTATGATGATTATAATATGATGTTCAATCTACAATTCAATTAATGTGATAAAATACATTATATAAGAAGCCCACAGATCCACCATCAGCTATCGTTCTAAGCTGCATAAATTGTATGTGTAATCAAAATTATGGCCTATTTGCATGTAAATCTCACTTCTCCCTTAACAAATGTTCAAATGGTTAAATTATGCCAATTTAGTTTAAGCATACCCTTTTAGTCTATGAAGTTTTAGACTCCATTAGATTAAAGAAACTGAAAGTAACCTCTTTGAAACCAGAATTCTAATTGGAAATCTTAAGACTTCAAAACAAGAATCTGTTCTGAATTTCTGTTGTATGTGTTTAGATGGGTAACCTCCTTCAGGTTTGCTTTCTTCTTTAGCCTTTTTCCCTCAGGAATTTAAAAGAAAAACTAAAATGAAATATCAGTTCACTAAAGCAGGCACCCTGCCCCAAGGTTTGGCAAAGTGCATCCTGTCTCACTGTTTCTTCTGAGGATCTACAAAGAAAAAAATCAGTTTACTAAAGTCAGCCCCTCTGGCCAAAGTCTTTCTCACTTCCAAATAATGAATTCTAAATGGAAAAGAAAACAAAAAGTAGAATGCCAACATCTTGTTAAGAGTTTTCAAGAAGTTTCCAAAATTTTATGAAAGTGAAAAGAAAAAAATAAATTATACTGAAAGACAGAACTGGCCTGGTAAAACAACTTGCAAAGTGATCACAGTTACTACTTCAGGGCTGTGAAGTGCTCTTCTCATCAAATGGAATTTCTCAGCAAATGCTCCATAAGTTGCCCAGGTGATGGCAATAACAAAAGCCTTACTCATAAAGGTTTTATTTACAGATACATTTTGAGCAGAGTTTAGGAGGGCAGAGATAGTCCAAGTAGGAAATTTTAAAATCTGGAGTTTTCGGAAACAACAGGGAAAGTATTATTTTGCAGCAGTAAGTATTCCAATCCAATGTGGATTTGATCAGAATTAACTTCTGGAGTAGACCCCTACTAGCCTAATTTCTGGTTAGCACCTGAAAACAATTTTCATGAAAAATAGAAACACTTGGAAAACGTGTCTTTCAAGATATCTAAAAGTTAAATATTTTATTTTTTTCTTTACTTTATATGACTATATCAGTGATATACTTAAAGACAAGAATGGCTTGTATATTTTCATTTCAAGGTTTAGATGAAAGTTTCAAATTATGCAACAAGGGGTCACTGATGCAACTCTAATGGCCACTGAAAAATTGTACAATCTTTCTGCTCATAGAGCGTTTAATGAATAAAGGTAGATGTGGAGAGGAGAAAAACATCTGCACAAATACTAAAACTGCAAAAGTTAGACTCACATAACGAAGGCAAGAGTTAATTGCTGTGGGTATTGTTATGATACCCTAGGCTTACCACACCCTCTGTACTCCCTGAGTCATATGTTACAAGTCCCCACAAGGAAGTGATTTAGTTTGTGAAATGCCTCCTGGAACTATTAAACAATTTTAAATGAGTACAATGGTGTAAGAGCCTTGAGAACACAGAGACATCCTTTGGTATTCCCCAAAATGTGTTCTGGAAAACACGAATATGGAGATATGCTCCAGAGGGGAAAAAGCATGGCGTGCTCAGCTAAGTTTGGAAAGCACCACATGGTACCCCTCTCAGAGAATCGCTGTATGCGTTAGCACCATAGAGGTTTGGGAAATACTTCAGTAAAAAAGAATTTGACTTTGTTACCTGCATATTTCTCAAACTTACATGACACGGAAGCCCCTTTTATAAATAACACCCGCTAGCATCAAACAGAACTACTGAAATAGGCACGTGTTTGGGGAAATACTGATAGAAGGTTACTTCATGATTTGGAATCAGTGTCAAGCCAGTTAAGCCAAAAGATAAATTATGTATGCCAGTCACTGGAATGGAATATTCTTTTTTTAAAGTTAATAAAATAAATTCTCACATTCCAGTTTATATGTCAAGTTCTGAGAGTTCCAGTGGCCTGAGGTGGATCCTCAGAGGCTCTCACCTTTGTGTGCGTGTACAAAAGAATTGTGGTCTGGCTCTGCAAAACAAAGGATTGGATGCAGAAATATAATGACTGCAGAAATAAGGGACTGGCACATTTTAAGATCTTGACTGGGTGAACTGTACAAGTGCTTACTATTACTCACTAACATCTGCATTATTCCCCTGCAAACTCTTCCCCACCCCAGAGTAATGTCTAAGCTGCAAATTTGACCCCATTACTCACGTTCCTAATGTCTTTCAATGGCTCCATATCATTTTCTGGATAAACTTTTCAAAGTTTCTAGAATTTATTATAACCACGATCTCTTTCTTTCCTAAGATTAAGTTGGAGAAATGCTATGCATTTATCCAGATGTTTTGATTTGCCAGATCCACTGAAATAGACTCTTCTAGCTGGACATGACTATATCACAACCTACAAGCCATGGAATGTAGTTAATATAAAATCTTTTGGGAGGAAGCACAGCAGCCCACTTTCTAACACTTAATACATTGCTTGAAATAACAAGGATTTGTTATTCAGTCCTTGTAATTTCCAATATTTGAAATGGCCTGTAATGTAAAAATAACATGGGCTCTAAGGAAATTTTCTGGGCCTACTAAAGTTTAATAGAGAACAAAATAAAGTTTAATAGAGAACAGTCATGCCTTTGACGTGCAGTGCGGCATGGAGAAAAGCTCCCAATGTCTCTGTTATTGTTTTGTTCTCTTACACATAGCTATCAGAAAGGGAAAAAGTGAGTATAGTTGAGAGCACTTTGTGACTAAAAAAATATAATGGGATTCATGAGTGAACCACATTAATGTAATTAGGTTCATAAAAGGAATTGCCTGAATGAACACTGTGGTTATTCCCAGGATGGACATTATTGAATACCTTCAGCATTCTATATAGGATAGAAACAGTCTGTTCATGGTGGCCATGGGAAGCAGTACCTGAGGGAGAGTACATACCTTATCTCCCTTCACTCTTGGAGCAACATGTGCCATTTAAGGACATTGATTCGCGAGTTGTCCACTCTGTCATTTCTCCCTCCTGGCATAATAATCCACCGCTGTAATCTGCCTGTTTATTTGTTGAGGTAACGTCCGTTATGTCACTTTTTAGGCTTAATAAAGTGACATAATCTACAGCCTTAATCAAATGGCTGTACCGTCCATTGATTCATTGACTCAGGAGATGATACCATCACATCTGAAACAGAACCATTTTTCAGCATTTCCACCAGCAGCATTGCTTGTGCAGGGTTCCCAGATTTCCTGTTACAAAAAGGCTGAAGGTTTAAGTAATCCTGATGGGAGACACTGCTCCATGTACACTTAATCCCTCCTTGAGCAACCTACTTTTCTGAGAAATACATAAATGAACGGAAGACACTGCAGGTTAGGTGCATTTCATTTCAAGAAGATTGCCTTTTTACTGTTTCTTGTTTTCTGTTGTTCTGAAGCTGTCAAAGAAGAGTAGAAATAAAAGGTGGAAATAAAGATGTTACAGTTGAGTAATGGAGTCTAGGAGCCTTAGCTTTGAAAGTGTATCTTTCGTTATACAGCAGAACACCAGTGTTACTAGTGCTTTTAATGTTTTTAAATGCTGCCAAATGTTTCTGTTGACTAACTTATTCCCAGGGGGTCCCTATAACTCTTTCAGGTTACTCGGGTACTGCTTTCTAAATTACCATGGTGGTGAATTCAATTACTACTGTACTCTTTCAGTGGCCTAAAAGAATAAATGGTCTTCCTAAAATGTTTTTCTCTTTGAAAGGTCTAGAGTATTAGAGCTGGATAGGACCTTAGAGATTATCTGATTCAGTGTTCCATAAACTTGTCTGATGACAAGACTCTCCTGAGAACTTGTTTAAAAAAATATAGATTCTCAGGCTACTCCCCTGGATACTCTGTTACAATACATTTGACATGGAGCCCAGGAATCTACATTTTGTAACAAAGAGTCCAAATAACTCTTAGGATCAGGCAGGTTTGGGAAAAGCTAAATTAGTTCCACTTTTTAATTTTATGGATGAGGAAGCAGATGTCTAGATAGATTAAGTGATTCATCTAAGTTATACTGCACAAAAAATTTGAAAAATTGAGATTAGTTCAGGAAAAAAAATATTGTTGGGCAACCTTCATGCATCCCATAGTAGGGAATGTATTTTCTTAGAATTTAAGCCTTCTGTATTGAATAGAACAATGCTATTTAGAAGATTGTGGGAGAAGTGATGAGGCACTTTACTCTGTATATGACAGTGGAATTCTCTGTACACAACAGGGAATGATTTTGCTCTACAAGTGACATTTGGCAATGTCTGGAGATAGATTTTTGGTGTCACAACTGAAGAGAAAGAAGTACTACTGGTATGTGGTGTATAGAGGAAGGGATGCTACTAAACCCCCTGCAAGGCACAGGACATCCACCCACAACAAAGAATTGCTTGGACCACAATATCAATAGTGTCCAGGTTGGGAAAGCTCGGTATTGATTGCTTCTTGAGCATTATCTCCCTGTGAGATACTTAACAGTACTATCTGAACACATTTGAGGAGTAGGACACAGTTTCCAATTTTCTTCCTGAAATTAGATAGAAAGCCTTATATCATAGCTAAGCAGGTCATTTATTGGTCCATGTTAGGCTATACTTAGACTGGATGAAATTTTTTTTTCCCCCGTTAGGACCATACAGTAAATCTTTTAAGGATTCCTCCTCTTTCTTCTACTCACGTATCTAGACCTGTCATTCCTAGCACACCTCAATTACGTCTCCTTTGACCTTTCTGCATTCTGTATCTAAATCACCCAAACTCTAATTCCCTGGGATCAGCTAAAAGCTACAGTGTCAATGTCTGCTGATTTTTAACAGAAATTGAGACAGAGTTTTGGTCATAATCTTAATGCAGAGGCTAAGTGAATAGAATACACAATTTGCTTAGAGTAACTTATTTTCCAAATCAGTATGATTTTCTTTTCCTAATATTTCTCAATTCTGTCTCCTCTCTGTCTGTTATCAGTACTTAATTCAGATCCTCATCATCTTTTTGATAAACCATTGAAATAAACACTTAATTTTTTCCTCCAGATTTTTTCCCACCTCAGCCTTTTCCTGATTAAACCAATCAGTAGTTTCTCCTCACCTATAAGAATGTTTCTCAAATGTGGATTACATATGGCATCTTTTTTTTTTGAATTTTATTTTATTTGTTTTTTTATACAGCAGGTTCTTACTAGTTATCCATTTTATATACATCAGTGTATACATGTTAATCCCAATCGCCCAATTCATCCCACCACCACCACCCCGCTTTCCCCCCTTGGTGTCCATACGTTTGTTCTCTACATCTATGTCTCTATTTCTGCCCTGCAAACTGGTTCATCTGTACCATTTTTCTAGGTTGCACATATATGCGTTAATATATGATATTTGTTTTTCTCTTTCTGACTTACTTCACTCTGTATGACAGTCTCTAGATCCATCCACGTCTCTACAAATGATTCAATTTCGTTCCTTTTTATGGCTGAGTAATATTCCATTGTATATACGTGCCACATCTTCTTTATCCATTCGTCTGTTGATGGGCATTTAGGTTGCTTCCATGTCCTGGCGATTGTAAATAGTGCTGCAATGAACATTGGGATACATGTGTCTTTTTGAATTATGGTTTTCTCTGGGTATACATATGGCATCTTTTTAAAGAGGAAACATTATTTCATCTCAACTTGTATCATCTTAAATTATTTGATTATAAAATCACTTATATATGTGTAAACATAAAATCAAATTCATCCTCTTTATGCTTAAAGCTTAACACAACTATGAAACCAAAACAAATTTTCAAATTAAAAATGAATCAAACTATTCAACAAAGAATAGTTGAATATTATTTTCTTGTATTTCTTTATATTATTGTGAAGGGAAAAATCACAGAATTAAGAATTCTCTTTGTTAACTCACATAAAAGGCTTTGAGTTTGAGCATGGTTTTCTCAACAACAGGAAACACTGACTTACAGAATCGAGTCCAGATGCCACAGCAAGGCATATGAAGTCCTCAGTGTCTGTTGTGGTCCTTTTCTCATCCCTCCAGGCTCATCTGTGGGCATTTGCTGCTTCAGCACTTATTACTTAGTGTTACTGAGCTCATCAGGCTGCCCTGCCCCCATACTATTTCAGCTGTCTGTGCTTTCGCTTGTGCTACTTGGTCTACGTGTTTTTTTCCCCACCAGTTTTGTGTTTTATGTTTCTTAATCATCCTTCAAGATCTAACCTAGGTGTCATTTCCTGTAAAACCATTCCTAGAACCCCAGGTTGAAATGTACCTCTCTTCTGTGGATTAAGGGCACCCTGTGCTCTTCTGTAGCCTTGTCTCCTCCCTTATAACAGTGCTCTATCCATCCCCTCCCTCTACCATGAACTACCATAAGAGTAGGGGTGGTACCAATAGCACCCAGACCAGGCCCTGCCATGCCAGTAGTCACTCCATAAATATATAGTAAACTGAAGTGAAACATTTTCAACTAAAGACCCATCTCTGGTAACCACATTGCTTTTTGTTTCTTTGTATGTTTGTTTGTTTCCAATGCTTAGAATTGAATATACTTTAAGAAAACATGACATAGTTGAAAAATGCACTGGATTTAGAATCATAGGACTTGAGTTCACATCTTGTCATTTGTTCTTGTGTGTAAAATGGAGATAATCACCATCTCACATTCTTTTTGCAGATGTGCAAAATTCCGGCATGATGTTTGGCAAACAAGCATATATAATAAGTATTAGTTTCCTTCCTGCATTATGCTTTACTTCTTTTTATGGACTTTAGTGATTTAAAATTATTATCGTTACCAGTGAAGCTTCAAATCTGTATACCTCCCTATCGCCATTAGATTCAGGTCCGGTATTAATTATTTTTCCTGAACTGAGCTTCAGCATTGCTGTATAAAGTAGATGAGACAATCAGTCTTTCCTTTTCATCCTCATAGGCTACTTCACTCCCTTTAACTATTTATATTTATTCAGAACATATTTCTTTTATTGCCACAGGCATGAGAGAACCTCTGCTTTGTTCTTATTACTTAGAGAAATCTGTCTTCTTCCTTCTCTTTGTAGGTGGTTTTCATCAGAAAGCATCCACTTTGAGAAGCATTTTCTTTACCTGCATTATATTATTGAATTTACCTTTTTTATGCTTTCATATGGTTATTAGAATCTATAGCTTCAGTTCTTTGGGTAATAGGCTTAAGGCTCCTAGATAACACAAAATTTATTGTAGAAGTAAGTCATGTGGAGTTCAGCAAGATAGAAAATTTCTCTAATCAGTGGGTTTCTAGCTCTTACATGTGTTTTATAAACAAAAATAGATCAAAGGTACTACAGAAGGCATTCCTAATAAAAAAATTCTTAATAATGGATACATTGGTACAAGCAAATTCAGACTTAGATGGCAAAGAAAATGTTCACAGATATGGGAATAGCCAGAGGATGAACTAATCTACAAAGGGATGCGATCATTGTCACTAGAGACAAAGTATTTGAGCTTCAACTTAACATTGAAAGGATAGGAATAATGAAACCAATTTGTCATAAAGCAGCAGGCATGAGTTGATGATCCACAAGAGATCCCTATTATCACAAATTATTCTCTGGTTCTGTGCCTTCCTAAAGACTGAAAGCTATGTGTGGCACAAGTGCTTTTGTACTGGATTAAGGCTGCACCTGTCATACTCTGATCCATTTCACTTTCAACCAACTCTCTGAATTCAATTCAAATTAAACCTGTAGTGCCTTTTGGTGAAGAGATTCATGACTAACAGGAAAGAACTTTGAATGTTTGGAACCTTAGAGGAAATGCATTTGGTTCTGTTTTAGTCCTGTTTGTCACAATCATGAAAAGTACCACTTTACCATCTGGTAGGAAATAAAAGAGAACCTTAGGGTCTTGTTTTCTAAGTTGGGAATAAAATCATTTGCGTTTGCAAATCTCAGTGAGCAGTTATAAGTTTACAAGTACTGACCTCAGGCCCTTTTGTATCCATGCTGCCTGCATTTGGGCCACAGTTAACATATGTCATTGCTAGAGACTGAGCACTGTTTGACAGCTTGCACTGAGAAGAGACGTTGACGGAAAGAACTCCTCCATGTGTTTCTGCTTCTATATCTCTTGTTCAGTATAATTATCTGTTTAAAAAAAGAATTATTAGGGCTATTATGGACATGTACATCCGATTTCATGATTTTTTTGGCTTGTTCTCAGTTGGTTTTAACTTCTTATGAGGATACCAACGTCCATTTATATTTCAGATTAGCTCAGAAATGTTCTTTCTTTGCTTTTGTGTCAGCTATTGTGTATGCAAAATTACATCTTTTGATCTTGAAGATTTTGCAGACTATTGGAGGAGAATGTAAAGATAATTCCTCAAGAGAATGACAAGACAAGCCACAAGCTGGAAGAAAACATTTGCAAAAGACATATATGATAAAAGACTGTAATTAGGTTCATTGATTGTAACAAATATAACAAATGTTACTCTGGTACAGAATGGAGAAGGCATGCATGTATGGAGTCAGGAATTACATGGAGACTCTGTGCTTTCCATTCAATATTGTTGTGAACCTAAAACTACTCTAAAAAAATTGTTTTTAAGAATGATAAACCGAATGCATCATGTCACATGGTGTGAAAGAAGGGTTATAAAAGTGTAGAAGCTCAGAGAAGAGTTGGCTTATTCAGCCTAGGGAGGTTTCGAAAGGACTTCACAGAAACAGTGGCTTTTAGACTGGGATTTAAAAGGCAAGTAGAATTTCATCTGTAGGAAAGTGCAAGGCAAGAAGTACTGGTAGAAATGAGAAATGGGAAGGAGGTTAAAAGGAATGGAGAAAAGGAGCAAGAAGAAGAGGAGGTGGTATGACATACCCTGTGAATGCCTTGTAATTCTGACTGAAACCAGAGTTTATAGTAGGCATAGGCAGGTCACTGGAGTAGTGGGGCATGTTGGCATTTTAGCCATTTTATCAGCTGGACATTGTTGTCTCAGTTTGCCATTGAATTTTCCTTTTTTATGCTTTCATATGGTTATTAGAATCTATAGCTTCAGTTCTTTGGGTAATAGGCTTAAGGCTCCTAGATAACACAAAATTTATTGTAGAAGTAAGTCATGTGGAGTTCAGCAAGATGGAAAATTTCTCTAATCAGTGGGTTAACTAACTGCGCAAGTTCACATAGCTAATCAGTGGCAGAGCTAAGACTCAACTCCAGACATCATGATGTCAAAACTTACCTGCCTGGCCACACTGCAAGACGTGGTGTGGGTGAAACCTTTAAAGTGAGAAGAATTAAACGTGGATCAGATGTCATCGCCTATCTTTTGTTTTTGCAGGTTTCTTTGCAAGGGAATAGACCAGCAGCTTCAATCAACTGCAGTTCTGTCATACCTCCATGATGTTTCCCTTGGTCAGAAATGCACTAAGTAGCCTCAGGATTCGAAGCATTCAGCAAATGAGGGCAAGACAGAGCCACTCAAAACACTCACCAGATTTTCATGACAAATATGGTGATATTATACTAGCCGGTGGAACCGCTTTCTGTGTTGTTGTGTGGGTGTTTACAGCCACACAGGTTGGAATAAAATGGAACCCCTCCCCTGTTGGCAGAACCACCCCAAAAGAGTGGAATGATGAGTAAGCATCACAGTTACTGTAATACACAAGTGTCTCAAAGTCAGCTTGTCATTTCAGTACTCTGCTGTGCATTGAAATATAGCATAATCGAAGAAATAAAATGCATTTGAAAACATTAAAAAGTCTCTGAAAATAGTCATTATAGTGCCTGAAAGCAAGGCAGTAGCAGTGGGTATAGATTACAGGGGATTATGAATAATAAATATTTGAAAGTAGAATTAAGGAAGCATGTATTTTTCTGGCTTAATGATTTCTGCTAGGTATCTTTCAGTGGACATACACACATAGGTACTTAACAAATTAATTTAATTGTTTGGCAAATCCTATTGAATCTTTCTTAAAAACATATTCATAATTGACCATTTTTCACATCCTTTATCTTTCCTTCCCTGACCTGAACCACTATGCTTTTCCTGGGATTATTATAAAAACTCTCTAGCCAATCTCCTTTCCTTTATACTTGATGATCGTCAAGCCTGCCCTGAACCCCCCCCAATGCAGTCACACACAGTCTTTTTTAAGCACAACAGTGACAATGATCTTTTTTTTTAAAATTAGTTTAGTAATATCACTCCTCTTTTCAAAACACCGTGACTCCCCATTTTACAAGGACATGAGTGCCTCAAGTCAAGGATAATTGGGACTATCTTATGGGTGACTTATCAGAGTTGGCAGCGGAGACCACCTCCTACTCCTGAATGATCAGCTTCAGGGTAAGTGTACTGTTCCTCAAGCTCAAATATATAGAGATATCATTATTCTCTGGATAAAAGACATGTTCCTAGGTGTATAATTTATAGGTCTTAGGCAATGCTCATTTTCAGCTTTATCAGTATTGCTAAGTTATTCCCCAAAGTGGTTACATTCTCACCAGCAATGTGTACAACCTCCTCTTGTTCCACATCCAAACTCACTCTTAAGAGTTTTCATGCACTTTAATATTTGCTACTTTGATGAGCGTGAAACAATAGCTCATATTTTAATTTATGCTTCCCCGATTACTGATCAGGTCAAACATCTTGTGTTAGCTTTTTGTGTTTTGGGGTTTTTGTGTATATGACCTTTCTTTTTTTTTTTTTTAATCATTCTTTTTTTTTGATTAATTAATTTATTTTATTTTTGGCTGCGTTGGGTCCTCGTTGCTGCTTGTGGGCTTTCTCTAGTTGTGGCGAGTGGGCGCTACTCTTCATTGCGGTGCATGGGTTTCTCATTGCGTTGACTTCTCTTGTTGTGGAGCATGGGCTCTAGGCATGCGGACTTCAGTAGTTGAGGCACATGGGCTCAGTAGTTGTGGCTCGCAGGCTCTAGAGTGCAGGCTCAGTAGTTGTGGCACACAGGCAACTGCTCTGTGGCATGTGGGATCCTCCCAGAGAAGGGCTCGAACCCATGACCCTGTGTTGGCAGGTGGATTCTTAACCACTCTGCCACCAGGGAAGCCCTGACCTTTTTATTTGTTGCTTTTGCCATTTTTCTATTCAATTGTTTGTCTTAATCATTTGTAGAATTATTTTTGGATATTCTTTATAGTAATTATCTCAGTCAGGATTTAATCAGAGAGGCAGAAGCAGTGTGAATAGTATAGAATATAGGATTGATTTGGGGAATTAAAACTAATACAGCTGTGAGAGCTAGTAGAGAAGTTTTTGCAGGACTGTTGCCTTTGTATCTGGTACTAAATATGTTCACAGTAAAGCAGGAAAACTGAACATGAAGTAAGGGAGAGCCAGGGCCAATGGGAATTGAGAAGGATGCACTGGGATCATGACTGTAAACTGGAACCTGTGCCTGTTTCTCACTGTCTCTAACTAAGATGACATGGATGACTTATGGGAGAAGCTGGTGCCCTTCTCTGTGGAACTACACATTCACCTTGCTCAGGACTCAGAAGAGCTGGAGAAGAACTGGTAGGAGTTAAAGTAGCTATAGGCCCAGGTGCTGTTTCTTATCAATCAAGCCGGAAGGTCAGTAGCAGCATACACAAGCTGCTGCAGCACAGGGCTGCTGTTCTACACCAGCCTTCCAAGTGCAAAATGGATGCTGGTTCATGTCCACCATCCCTATCGCATGCATTCTCTCTTGTGGCCAATCCTAACCTGAAACCATAGAGAGGAGGGAATTCTGGAAAAAGCAGTTCAAGCCTGGCTAAGTTGACATTTAGAAAGCCACAGTAATCCACCCCTTGTCAACTTGACATCAGTGCACATCTTTCCTAACTGTACCTATATTTCAAAAAAAGACAGTAGCAAAAACTAATCCTATCCCCAAAGGAGGACATCACAAAGACCCTTTATCCATGGCAGTGTTGCACTCTCAACTTCCAGTTAATGGAACCATTGCTGTGATCTCTAATGAAAGCCTAAGACTTCTAGACCAGCAAAGCTCAAAGTTATAGGGACAGGAAACAAATACTTCTCTAGTGTGTTGCTAGGGGTAATTGTGAAGAAGCCAGTCTGATCTCCACCTCTTGATTCCCAGACCTGTAAATCTCACCTCTAGGAAAATAGCACTATATATCTGTTGGTTATTTACAGGATGTCCAACATCTTAGAAGACATTACCTCAGCCTGGCAAGGTGGTGTTACCCAGCTGTCACAGTCACTAACACTTCACAAGGCCATTGTACCATTTTATCAGTGATGGGATACATGGTAAGATCAGTGACTCCCATAAGCATAAGCCCATTACTATACATTATTTGCTTTTTATTATAAAAAAATAAGCTTCTTGGTCAGAATCAGTGCTGTGTCGCATACCATGGTAGTAATTAAGACATTTTGTAAATTCATGGATGATGGTATTCACAGGAAAGTCACAGGGAGAGAAAGTAAATCTACATTGTTACTAAGTGTGTATTAAAGTGAGAACAAAGTATTGCCTTTTCTGTGATGGAAATGGTCTAATGAAATCAACCTGGCACTGATGATTCCCTTCCTTCCTCCAAGGAATAGTGCCAATGGAGGTGCAGTGTTGGTCTGTACGTTTGGTAGATTGGGCACTCAACGGTGACTATAGCCAGACTAACCTTGATGAGTGCAAGTCCGTGTTGTTGAGCACACACAATCTCCATCCCTGCTGTGATGACCACTTTGTCTCTGAGCCATTGTGAAAGCACAGGGTGGCTGAGAAGGAGAGTGATAGCCGTAAGAAGGGGTCATCTTGTCCATCGGAGTATTAAGATACTCCTCTGCTGAGTATCCTTTTGGTGAGTGTTTATATGGAACCTGAATATCTTCCTACTCTGTGCTCATTTAGAGTAGTCTGTTCACAGAATCCATTCCCATGCTTGTCACCAGTTTTCCAGTAGTGTTCCTTCTAATTCCCTGCCCAGCCTGCCAAGCCATTAGCTGGCATCTGTGGCTTGGTATACAGTTGTACCTCTGGCCCAAGCAACAACTCTGTACTATTTCATGTACTGCCCACCAGGAAGATTTCCCTTCCTCAGGGCCAATTTGGAATTAAGCTGTATTACTGAAGCTTTCTGCTTTCAGGTATGGCCAGCATATTTTGTAGAACCAGATCTGAATTCTTTCTTTCTTGGTCAAATGGTTTACAAACCTGTAAATCCTAGGTTTGGAGTGACATGAAACCTTCCCAAACACAAAACTTGTAAACAGTGGAGCCTGGAGTCAAGCTTTAGAATATGTTCTTTTACTTCCAAGTTACACTGTCTGTTAGTCTTTCTTCAAGTTTACAGGTTGAAAGTTCTGGAGAAGGATTCAATCTGGAGCTAGAGAAGATAGGGAGCTATCTAGATTGTTGTGAAAACCATGGGGGTGAAAAACATTATCAGGAGAGTATATCAACAAGGAAGTGGATATAGGGAATGCATGAGGCATGCAGTGAGTACTATATTTTAAAATGGCAATTTCTTTCTTTCTTACCTTCACCCTGAATATTTTCTGATTTGAAGTGAGGATTAAAGCCTACCTCTTTAGGTTTATATATGTATGTGTAAGCATGTGCCCGCATGCGTGCGAGTGTGTGTGTGTGTGTGTGTGTGTGTGTGTGTGGAGTGTGCATACGTGGGTATATCTGTATAGATATAGATATGTATACACACATGTCTATACAGATATATATATATATTTAAAAAAAGAATTATTTTAGGAATGTATATACACATAAATATATAAATTATTTTATATTAAAATTTGTGACTGCTGGTTTCTTATAAGAAAATTGAGATATTGAATCTTTTGCTATTTCTAACTTTTCTCACTGGATTATTATAATTTGATCATACATAAAACATCAAATACAAGCTGTTTTGTTGTTCTCCATGTGTCTTAAAACTAACTTTTGAATGAAGTTATCAAATTTCCAGCCATAATGTAATTCTTATAGTGCCTCATACACTTCTTGGAAAATTATATTATTATATATTATTATGAGGAAAATATTACTTGGCAGTTACTGAATACATTTGCTTGCTGTCAGCAAAGGAAGAGAACTTCATTTTGACACATACTCCCCCTTTACTTGGAAAAACTGGGCTACTAGGGCTACACTTTGGTACTGGGCTTAAGTATGAATAATAAGTGAAGAATGAATAATTAAAGCTTTCTATATCTATGTGCTGTTATAGTTGTTGAAGGATTGAATGCTTTTCTCATTTGAAATTTACAGTAATCCTGTAGAGTACATAAGCTGGTCATGTATCCTATTGAATATATGTATACACATGATTAGCCATGGGTTGGTTAAGTGACATGGAAGCCATCTAAAAATGAAGATAGAAATAGAATCCACATTGGCTTTTGGTCTACTGTTCCATTAGAATTTCTCATGCTTTCTAAGAAAAGACAACCCTGATCTTATCCTGTGTGATGACGGTAAATTGATAAATAACTGGGGTGGCTGCATGCCAACTATTGGGAGGGCTGGTAAGTTAAAGGGTCAGACGGGAGAATAGGACTGAAAGGGTGGTGTGTGTTTGATCAGCCTAGTTTATGTGCAGCCACTTTAATGGGATTTGAATATGAGGTCCAGTGTTTACTAGTTCTTGCTTCATGACACACAACCTTATAGATAAGTTAATAACAATGACAAGAACTATCCAAAAAAAAAAACTGTATAAATTCTGGTCTCAGGTGTAAAATAAAGTAAGAGATATCTCTGTGTTAGAGTTTTCTCTCACGTCCTTAACTGATCTAACAGAGGCAGTGTGTGCCGTCTTCAAAGATGTGAGAAAAATGCAGTGGAGATAGCAAGCTAGTTATTAGCAGCCATTGTTAAAACATTTCAACAGAGAATTCCCCTTCTAAGAGAAATTTCTGTGAAATTTGGAAATTGTTTAAGTATTATGTTAGTTCCTCATTTGTTATGAGTATAGTAAATGGCATAGATGTACGACATACATCATAAAATCTTTCATGTTTTGCAGTAACAGCAGTTGCTTTCCTGGGGGAATGACATTAATTTGAGCAGTATCTCTTATTTTCCAATAACCTTTTATGTTACAAAAAAATCGGCAACTTCATTTTCTTCCCCTATCTGGAAACCATAGAAACCAATGTGAAATTATAGCTAAGAAGTTCGTCACTGGGCTATCTCAAGCTGATCTCCATGGAAACATATCACATTTTCTTGAAATGAAAGATCTTCCAATCAGACACACAACCATAACTGATGGGTGTCTGACAAATATACCAACAACAACAAAAAAAGTATATGGATATTTTATTATATAATACATTCAGAAGAGTTTTAAAACTGCTTCATAAATGAGAACATTTAAATGGTATTATGCCAACTACAGAAATAAAAATACAGTTTTGAAAACAGTATTCTGTCGCTCTGTTTAAATGTTGTTCTTTCTAGATTTTTGCATTAAAGGCAACTTTCTAAACTCATACGGACTTTGAATTCAGAAAAATCTGTATTCAGAACCTAACTCTGCCCCTTAGCTATCTGGCTCATCTCTCCCAATTTTTTAATTATAAAATTAAGGGATATAATACCTGATTTACAGATTCTGTTTGCTAATGAGTTAAGGTAAATGCTTAATAAGCAGTTATAAATTTTTTTTTTTTTTTTTTTTTTTTTTTTTTTTTTTGTGGTACGCCGGCCTCTCACTGCTGCGGCCTCTCCCATTGCGGAGCACAGGCTCCTGACGCGCAGGCTCAGCGGCCATGGCTCAAAGGCCCAGCCGCTCCACAGCATGTGGGATCCTCCCGGACCGGGGCACTAACCCATGTCCCCTGCATCGGGAGGCGGACTCTCAACCACTGTGCCACCAGGGAAGCCCAGTTATAAAATTTTATCTAGTTACATGAATAAATGAGTGATGGAAGTATTGCTGAAGATGAGGATGAGATTGAGGATTATAATTTCAGCCCTTTAATGAATGGTTAAGAGATAGTATTGTTCTAGATGAAAGAGACTAAATAGGAATGTCACTGTCAAGGGCTTTGACTATGATTTAGCTTTGATAATACAAAGACTATCCCTAGTTCAAAATTTGAATAATCTCCAAAAATTTATTTTTAAGACTGTTGTTTGGAGCTTGGGTCATATGAATGGGGTGGGGAAGGGACTTCATCATATTATAGGAGTAGGCTCTAAAATAAGCCCGTAAGGTAAAAATCATATTTTCAAAATTACCTTAAATTACACATAAAATTCTGTATTCATTTAATGTGGTGTTCTGTTATATAAAGAATAGATACAGTAGTATATGTTTACCAGACATACACATGACAAATATAATTGTACAATACACCCCCCACAGAGTGTGAGGACATGTCCTTTTGTGAGAGCAAAGTGAACCACTCAAGAATACACAGTCTTATGGAGCAGAACAAGAAATGGAATGTTCTACTCTGTATGCACTATTTTTCCTTTTTTTTTTTTTTTTGTCTCTGTCATTCTGTATCTGCATCACAGTCTCTTAATTTCTCCCCACACCTCTTTCCATTTTCCTTTCCTCTGTTCCTGTCTCTTTGTCTCCAAGTCTACAGAGTTGAATCTGATTAAATTAAATATATATATGATGTGACTCCACTATATCACCCCGGAAACAATATTAAAATCAAGCAGCTTTTAAACTTTCTCTGCTGCAACCCATGCTGAATGATATACAACAAACTTCTATGCCTGTATTCAGAATTTTATTTTTCCAAAAATAAGGAAAGAAACCAATAGAAACATTAATGTTTTGTGGATTAAGAAGTCATGGTTATTCTTAAAAGTATTTTAAACACACATGATTTCATTGATTATAGAATTTCTCAAACTGTTTTTAAGGAAATAACTAAATATTCATAAGCTGTATGATAATTTATGTACCTCAAGTATGTTATAATTTATTTACTTCAAGCACGTTAAAGAACTATATTTTAAAATTTTGCTTACCTCAGGCTAAGATATAGGCTTTCAATTATGTTACAATTTCAAGTGCATTACATTTGACCACACACCTTTTTTTCTCGATGAAACACGTTCAAATGTTAATATATATGAGGGGCATATGCTAGCAAAACCTTAAATTCACTCCAATTTCTTTCTTTTTCTCTATATACCTACTTCCCCTACCTACTAAATAATTTGTGAACCTGAGTTTTTAACTCTTAGGACTGTAGTAATAAAGACATTATGTGATTTTTACATCACTCGATGTTAATGAGAATGCTGGTTAGGATCATATGCCACCCTGCCAAAGTTTGTTTATTTCATACATTCTCTAAATTGTGATACTAAGAAATTGTTTCAGTTCTAATAACTGTAAAAATTACTCCCTAAGAATACTGAAAAGCAATAAAAGCTGTTATCCCCAGTGGAATAGGGTAAGACTTCGGACCTTACAATTATTTTTTAAAAGTTATTCATAAATTAAGCTTGTAAGAAACTACCCACTTCATATATGAGTGAAAATTAATTTTCAGTGTACTTTCACAATATTATATCTGAAATACAAATAAGTTTGAAATATGCTTGTTATTTTCCTAATGTGACAACATAGAATGATTTGTTGAACATGAGAATCATTCTGTAAATTTAAAAAAATAATAATTTAACTTCACCTTGGAACAAACAGCATTAAAATTTGGCTAATTAAAGAATCAAACCAACAGGAAAAAATAGCGTTTTCTTTATTTGCTAAATGTTATCCAACTTCGGTAGTCAATTTTTGAGTTATTACCTAAGAAGTGAAGAAATTTAGGATGGTTGCTTCTGTCAAATGAAACAAAAATGCTATTACTAGCACTTAAAAGGAAGATTCCAGGACAGTTGGATGAAAAGGAATTTTATATTGCACACAACTACAACTACTTTTTCTGAAATATTACATAAAAATTTTAAGCAAGATTATTTTCTTGGTCTTTACTTATATGTCACATATTTATATAGTTGTTTAATTAATAGAATGCTACAATAGAGTGAATGTTTGTATCCCTCCAAAATTCATGTTGAAGCTTAATCCCCAGTGTGATGGTATTTGAGGTGGGGCCTTTGCGAGATGATTAGATCATGATGGTAGACTCCTCATGAACGGGATTAGTGCCCTTATAAAAGAGATCCCAAAGAGTCCACTTGCCCTTCGGACATGTGAGAACATAGCCAGAAGAAGCATCTTTAAATGAGGAAGTAGACTCTCATCAGACACTGAATATGAAAGCAGCTTGATCTTGGACTTCCCAGCCTCCAGAACTGTGAGAGAATACATTACTCTTGTTTATAAGCTACTCAGTCTATGGGATTCTGTTATAGCAGCCTGAATATACTAAGACAAATGTTTTGAATACTTTACTCATTCAAAATCTATAATTTATTGGGTTGCATTATGAATCTCCTCAGAATATAATATAATTAACTAGTCTGTGGAATAGGATTATTAGAATTTGAAGTGACTGTGGAAAAGAGAGTGGCAAAATAACAAAAAGCATCTTCTTTTATGAATTAGTCCCAAATACCTGCCACACCTTATTTGTATTAGTTGGAACTGACCATTTTGTAAAGCTCCCTGTCACTGAGCCAAACCTCTCTTCAGAGCTAAACTTTATAAACTTGTTAAGTTTGTCTGTGGTTAGATACAGTAAGGCTGAGCTAAAGAGAGCGATCTAAAATGCAGTTTCAAGAAAATTGAAATTTATTTCTCTCTGATTTAGCAGTTCAGTGTAGGCACATGGTTCAGGGCCATAAGCAACACCATAGTGACAACAGAGGCCACTGGAGATGCAAGGACAAAAAAGAAGCATTAATAATAGGAAGGAGATTTACATATCTCTCAAGTCAAAATAAGTTCACTCTTTTCCCCCAAAACAGTATGGTTATAGAAACAGTAAGATTATGTTTGTGTTGTGTGTGTGTGTGTGATTGAAGTAATATAAATACTATGACCTTATTACAATTAAAACCAAAACCAAAAAAAAAATCCCAAAATTATAAAACAGAAAGCCTCGTCCACCTGGAATGAATTATATATATATAAATGGCAATGTTTCCTTCAAACTGAGGAAAAAATATAACAGATTATTTGGCATATTCCTATGCAAATATATTTGAAAATCTAGATAAAATGAATAATTTATCAAAATTCATTAATCCTAAAGGATATAAAGTCTAAACAGACCAATTACCATAGAATAAACAGAGGAAGTAGAGAGATGACTCCAATTAAAAAAAAAAAAAAAAAAAACACGCCTGAATAGGCCCAGTTGAAAATTTTGCCAAACTTTGAAAATAAGAAAATCTTCAATCTAAACTATTCTAGAACAGAAAAAAAAGAGGAAAATTCCAAATTCATTTTAGGAATGACATGAGTGTATTATAGACTCCAAACATTACAAAGATTTTACCTAAAATAAAATTACAGTCCAATCTCAGTATGGGAAAAATACATGATGATCATGTGGATTTATTCCAGGAATGCAATGTGCAATGATAGTTAAATATCAATAAACATTTATATAACCCATTGTATTAACAGAGCTGGGGAGATAAATCATCTGCTCATGTTCATAGATGCATAACAATATTTAACTATTTAAAATGTATTATGCTTTAAAAACAAAATAAAAATATGATTCATGCATGTGAGTGCATACACACACACCCCCTACAACCCTTGACCCTAAAGTCGGCATCTTACCTAATGGAAAAACATTTGAGACTTTTGATTAATATCAAGCACAAAGCAAATATGTTCTGTATTTCTGTTGTCACTTAACATTTTTATTGCAGGAATTAGTTTATAGAATTAAAATGCAATTAGAGGCATAGGAATTGGAAAGAAAGAGTTAACTTCTATTTGCAGATGATAGAATTATGTATGTGGAAAACCAAAAAACACTGATGGGGTAACTACAAACAATAAGAGAATTCCAGGGTGGGATCAGATTATAAAATCATAAGATCAGCGTTCGAAAGGATAATGTGGATGAGGCAATTCCGTTTACAAAAGGAAAAATAAATGAGCACATAGAACTATGTCCAGCATATATGTGTGTGTCTATATAAACGAATGAAAATACATACCATGTTCTTGGACAGGGAGACTTAATGTCATATAGAGTTTAATCTTCCTTGAGATAATTATAACATTAAAGCTTTTCCAGGAAATACTAATAAACTATATTTCTTTGGGACTTGGCAAGTTAATTATAAAATTTATTTATCACAGCAAATAATCAGGACACATGAAAATCCTGTAAGTGTGTGACTGACTCTCTTAGTTATTAAAATATTTTTCAGAGTCTGTATTTCTAAAGCCCTGTGCTATCGTGTACAAATGGAAGCTCAATATAAGAGAATAGGGAATCCATAAATAGAGCTTATTGTATTTAACATATGACAAAGGTAGTGATCTCGGCTGGCCTCGGCCTGCAACGGCTTGAAGGAGGGTTTCGGTTCCTGGCCAGAGATTGAAGTCAGGCTGGGGCAGTGAGAGCGCTAAATCCTAGCCACTAGACCACAGGGGACCAGTAGCCAGTGACAAGGCCTTGGCCCATCACTGTGTGGAAATGAATTTTCACGTAGAGACGGAAAGTAGTGAAACAAGTGAAGTGTTTATTAGGAGGAAAAAGGGTACGTGTGGGTAGACACATGGGCTGGCTCAGAGAGAGAGAGTCGCAGCCTTGTGGTAGTTTGAATCACTTTTATAGGACGTTTCTTCTGGGTCTCCTTTGGCGAATCATTTTGATTCGCCTGGTTCTGAGTCCATATTTGGTATATCTCAGGAACCTCCCATGTGTGCACATGCATCTCTTAGCCAAGATGGATTCCATCAAAGAGGCCTATGGGTAGCTTAACACCACTCCCCTTTTGACCTCCAAGAAGCTTTATAGTCAGAAAGGTCTCCTTGACTTTGAGAATGAGAAGTATGTGGTTTCTTATCTTTTATCTGGGCAGAGCCCAGCCTCCTCTCTGGCTCCTGCTGTCAGGGAGTTTCTGTCCACAGGGAATGAACTCCTGCTGCCCACCCTGGGGCACCTCTGTCTCTTGCCTCAGTAGCATTTACACAGTGGGGAGAAGATGAATTTTTAATGAATAGTGTTGGGATAACTAGTCAACCACAAGGAAAATAGATAAAATTGTATCCATTTCTGACACTGAAGACAGAATAAATTCTGACTGGTTTGGATCTCTAAATACAAAAAGTGAAAATATAAAACAAGAAAAAAATATAAAACAAGAAGAAAACATGGGGGAATTTATAAAGCAAGAGTGTGAAATTTTTCCTAATTATGAATCAAAGTCCATATGCAAGGAGAAAAAAATATTGATACATTTAACCATATAAAGAAATAACTTTTACATTGCAAAAAATCCAATAAGCAGAGTAAAAAACACATGATGAATCAGAAAAACTGTTTGAAAATTATGTCAATTTAAAGAGTTACTATCCCTAATATATAAAAGCCTTCTGAAAGTAGAGAGGTAATTGAACAATGGGCAAAAGAGATAGGAACAGACAGTTCACAGAAAAAGAAATGCAAATAGCTCTTATATACATGAAAATATTCACAACTTTCCGTAAGAAATGTGCTAATTACAGCTAAACTGAGATACTGTTTCTCACCAATCAGATTGACAAAAATCCCAAAGTTTGACTAAATGTTGATGAGGTTGAGGGAAAACAGGCACTTTCATAGATTGCTACTGGGAATGGAAAATGGTAAATTTCTCTGAAGGAGAATTTGGCTATATTTTGCATTTATCTTTTAACCCAGCAATCTCATTTCTAGGAATCTATCTCAGAATGCACTGGCAAATACATGAAAAGGTATATGCAGAATGCTATTCATGGAAACACTTTTGAAATAGCAAAATACTGCAAATCGCCAGTTACTGAACTCTTTTTTTTTCTCTGCTTCAAAATCCACCCTCAGATTTGCAGTCTGGGCCTCCACTAACCACCTGTTTGCTCCCTGGCTTCCCCAAGTCTATATGCCTGCAGGGGGCACTATAGCAAAACTGGAACTTGAAAAGGAAAGAAAGGACGCCAGCCTTTCCGAAGGGTCTAGATGATGCTTTGCCTTTACTTCCTTTGAGTGTCACAACAGCAACACTTCTTCACTCCAGCAAGAGTTTGTTCCCCACTGATTTAAATACTGCCTTTAGCGCACACTAAATGCTTTTGTCTGGACCTTGACTTGGATCATACAATTTATTTGGAAGAACAAACAATATCCAGGAAAACTTGGACTTTTTCATAAGTAGTGTTGGACTAGCTGGTTAACCATAGGAAAATAGATGGCACTGATTCCATTTACGGCACTCTTCATAGGTTTGATTCCAAATTGTTCTGAGATTTAAATATTTAAAAAATGAAATCTTAGAACTAGATGAACATGAGAACACTTATGTGTCACACAGGTAGTAACTAGAGGTAAAAACAATACCCATGACTAGGGAAACAAAGGGAAAAAAAGCTGCACTTATGAGAACTTCAAATCATAAAAAGGGTGGTGGATAGAACTGTTACTTAGACCTCCAAAGAAGGGACACTGCTTGGCTGGCATTGGCATCTTTGATCTTGGAGTCCGGTAGATGGCATCCAGACCTCCAATGAGGGGCAACCAGCAGGCTTGTGCTGGTTGGTGTCTGTGATCGCGTAATCATCTGTCTGTGAGAATCAGAAAAACTCTAAAATGGAATTAAATGTTCCCTTCAGAGAATATTAGGAAACCATCTCGTTATTTCAGAAATTGGAATAAAAATTTTAGCATTTATATTTTTCTAGCTAATAAGTAAAGAAAAAAGACAGTTAGAATATTACCACTAAAAGAATGGATCTAAGCAATAGTAATTAGTGACTACTTACATCACAAAAGAAGAGAAAATAAGACAATATATGCCTACTGGTGAGAGTACAAACACTGTCTCTGAACTACTGTTGCCAAAAAAACCCACAGTTGAATATCATTCTAACTACCGATTTACAAGAAATAAGGAGACAGAGAAACATTTTGGACAACACCATGGGGCTGCGGTATGCAAAATCAAGACTGGGAAACTCTTTTGGACAAATATATCCAGTTTCCTCTGCAAATAACTGGCAAGGGAAAAAAAAGAAGAGAGTGGGAAGGAACATATATATTAAGTGAGACTTAACAGACAAAATAATTGCAATATATGGACCTTCCTTGGATCTTAACTCAAAGAAACAAAAAATATATGAGACGATAGGGAATTTAAATACTGACTAGACTGGACGTGTGATGATTTTAAAGAACTTTTTTTAGATGTAATGATATTTTGGTTATGTTAAAAGTAAAAGAATGCTCGTATTTTAGAAATACACCCTGAGACATTTTTAAGTAAAATGCTGTCTAGAATTTGCTTCAAAATAATCCAGTGTGTATGTTGGGAGTGGGTGCATAAATGAAATGATAATGGCCATTTGTTGAAAACTATTAAAACTTAGAATTGTATGCATAGGAGTTCATTTTCTTATTACTTCTATTTGTATATTTATATATTGTTTTTGACATTTTCCAAAATTAAAAATACATTTAGTATACTTATAGTATATTTTGCTGATAATCATAGTGAATAATAATGACAATGTGCCTTTCATTTTGAGAACTATGATGTTTAAGTGCACTTTAAATGCATTATTTCTTTAAATTTCCCCAATAAATATGTGATCTTTTTATGATTATTTCCATTTGTTTGATTTCAAAGCCTTTACCCTTACAACTATTTGCCTCTCTGCCATTCTATCTAATTAGTGGTAAAGGTGATAAAAATTTCAGTTGCAAGTTTGGCAGTGAATAAGTCCTTTTAATATTAATATTTAATAATTATGAAATAATAATGCTTGCCTATTATTATTATGTGCCAGGCACTGTTCTAAGGACTTCGGGTGTATTTATTTGACACCCTTAACTACCTTATGAAGTAAAAGTTTTATTAGCTAACTTCATTTTATCATGCTTGGAAACTTGTGTGATTTGAGAGTCACCTATCCAGAATCTGTTTAAATATTTATCTTCTGTTAGACCTATAAATTCCTTATTTGTTACTATTAGAAATAATACTATATGAAGCAGCCTATACACAAATCTTGAATCTTCACTTCTGGTATTTTTAAGTAGCGTCTTATAAGAGAAATTGCTAGGTATAACCATTTTTAAACTTTTGTTATATATTGATATGGATATTGACAAAAGTGCTTTTTAGAAAAATTTTGCCAACTTCCACCAGTTGTACATAGCAGTTTCAGCATTATGTGGAGTTCAGTACACTTGAGTCCCACTTTGTAATCTCATTTTTAAAAAGCAGGATTGAAACCTGAGAGGTAAAGAAATGCCATGTCATTTGTATGTTAATTTTCATTTCTTTGATTGTTGATAGTATGGGGCATTTTAAAATAAGATAATACTGTATTATGCAACTGTATGTATGTGTGTATATGTATTGTCCATTATATTCCTTCATCTACTTTTTAGACTGACATTCTCATCCTATTAAATTGTAGGACTTCTTGATACCGTAAAGTACCAGTTATTTTCAGTCATATGTGCTGCAAATGCTTTCTTACTTTAGTTTTTGCCCTTTAAATTTGTTCAGGATATTTTTGACAGGTGAATTTTTTCAGTTTTGATGTAATCATTTAATCAGTCATTTCCTTTGACCTTTTCCAGTGAGCTTTTTCCCTTGGATAGTCTTTTGGGATCACAACATCAGAGAAGCATTCACAGGCTTGTGCACTAGTTGGTTTGTTTTTGAGACATTATTCTCCCCTTTGTCCAAAATGCTCTAGTCAACTGATTTCCTTTCATATCCTTGAATCTACCAAGCTCTTTGCCAGTTTAGTCTGGGGAAGGGATATTGTAGTGCCTGTTCTCTAGGCAGTTCAGAGCTGGACCAACTTGTTTCAAGGCTGTTTTGTAGTCTGAATTGGTTGAAGAATCCTGGCTGTCAAAGAACCTGATCTCAGCAGGAAATTCCCGGCATTGAGCTGAAGAGCATTATTAGTCTAAAGGCTGCAGAAGCCAGCTTGTGACAAGAGGATCACCAATGCCTTACAGTGTGAACACATGGCTTTGATGCAAATAGGTCATGAGAAGAAAATACAGAGGAGAATTAATTGAAAAACGTCAACATTTTAAAAGCAAGGTTTAATTTTTGTTGTCATTGCCTCTTTAATGATGGCATAGGAGACATTTAGCAAGATGCTTGGAGAATTTCATTCACAGACATAGCTTATCTAAACCACTGAAATCCCAAAGTTTCATCCCACTATTTAACTCACATCAAGTACATATTTGACTACAGACTTTCAGTGACAACAACAAAATAAATCATTCCTGTTAAAACTTCAGAGATGATTCTCCATTTCTCTTTTCACTACTCAGAAAGAGAGTTAAAACAAGTGTGAATTTAGAAACCTGACTTTTGTTTGGAAATCTTGTTATTTTGAGAAGGAACATTTTGAAACAGATTTTTTCCCTTTTATTTTTAACATTAGTTTTTATTTGTAACGAAGTAATACAAGTCCATGGTTTTAAAACTCTAGCAGTGTAAAGGGCTTAACAAAATAAACAGTCTCCCACATGATTCCCTTCTATCTTCAGTCTCTCTTTCATTAGAACCATTTTACAATTTTCTAATTGTTTTTCTGTTTGTTATTTCTTCTTATAACTCTACATCATTAAACTTAAATTGATATGTCTTGATTAATCCATTTCAGACATTGTCTGTGGATGTCTTTGTATGATACATGAATATCTAGCAATTTTTTCTTTGTACCACACTTTTCTCATTTGGGGGATTAGAAAATCTTTTCAAAATTTCATGTTTAGGGTTAAAGTTCTTTATTTTTTTAAAGTTCTCTTCAGTTCCCTGATAATTGATATTTCTACTGGACTTTTTCAAATTTGTTTACCCTGATCTTTCTCTTGCTACAGGTTTTTGTTCAGTTTCTAGCATTTTTCTTTCATAATGAGAATGACTGACAATGTCAGGTGTATGGATGGGACCTGTGAACTGGCAGACTTCGTTTTGAATAACTGAGCAGAGGACTGGAATTATTCTGAATAGTAGAATTTGAACAATTTTTCTTTTGAGGCAAATATCCACTTATCCCAGTTTGCCCACGGAGAGCCACTTCAGTTTCATAGAAAGAAGTCTTCTTCCCCCTCACCCCAACACTTTGGGTAGGTTTGCATTATTTAGGGGTCAAGGTACATGGGGAATATTTCACGTTTTCTAAAACTTAACAGTGAGGTGTTGTATCTAGAAGGCCAGCTTCCTCAATTTCTGGGCCCTTCTTAAATTTTAGGATGGGTGTGTCCTCCTTTGTTTGTCCATATTTGATAAATCTTCTGTCTGCTGAAAGCCCTTATCTCACTTTATTATAGTTGTGTATACTTTTTACTCTTTACTGACCCTTTTTGAGGATCTTGAGTTAAGAGAAGAAAATTTTTTGTATTCAGTCAGCTGTCCTGAACCAGAAACCAACTTACTTTTTAAAATAAATTTTATTGCATTTTGTTTTAAAAACAAATACATAATCATTGAAGAAAACTTGTAATACTCAGGAACATATAAAGAAGGAAGTAACCATCAATGATTGCCTAATTATTAATAATAATGACATTTTGCTACTTTTTTTTTTGCAAATCTGTATCTCCTTTTACTTCTGTATCTATAACTCTAGTGTAGATTTGGTCCAAGTTTGATCACAACATGGTATGGTAAAAATTTTCCATGTGAATAATAATTACTCTTAAATAAATTTTATAGGAAATATAATTCTCCATTGTACACATGAGTGTATCATAAAATAATTTACTATTCCCTCATGGTTACAGTGTAAAATGCCTTCTCTTTAATCACTGTTGTAAATAATGCTGCAGTGAGAATTCTTTACATAATCTGTACCCATTCCTGATTATTTCCTTGGGATTTTATCTTAAAAGTAAAAATTCTGAATCAAAGTCTATAAAAATATCATTTCACAATTCATGTGCCAAATTGCTTTACAAAAAAATGTATCCATCAGCAGTATATAAGGGGCCCATCTCCTCAATGTCTCTACATAATATAGTATTAACTTATTAAAATCCAATATCACATATAGAACTTGCATCTTATTTTACTTGGCTTTTATTGAATCATTAACGAGGTTGAATTTTTAAAATTTTATTTGACTATTTTCATTTCTTCTTTCACGAATTATCTGCTTGGATCCTTTGCTGATGTTTGAGATCATGATATGTAACGGCTGCATTTTAGAATTTGTAACAAAGCAAGATGTGTTCCATATCAAAGCTACCTCTATACACCACTAGTTTTGTTTTGGAAATTTTGTAGTGTAGAGCCTGCCTGAAATGTCCAGTCAACTTTGGGGTTTTCTGTTATCATCTACATACGGTTTTGCATGTTGCCAAACTTTAAAAAATAAATCATAAACACAATAGGAGCATAAAGAAAAGAAACATGTAGCA
Source organism: Tursiops truncatus (assembly GCF_011762595.2). Lineage (NCBI taxonomy): Eukaryota > Metazoa > Chordata > Mammalia > Artiodactyla > Delphinidae > Tursiops > Tursiops truncatus. The sequence continues at coordinate 69,420,547 of NC_047038.1, read as the reverse complement.
AGAACGATAACAGTAATATTCTTAGCATGGGAGAAATAACTGGAACACAATTGCAAAGTATGCAAAGTGCAGTATCTACTATAGTGCTGGCTGAGAGGCTGTCCCCCCGTACATATTTTGTGAATGAATGAGTCAGGGAATTATGAGGAAGCAGAGGACTTCAGACATCTCCTTCTTTCAGCCTTTTCTATGATTTGATAAGTAAATAAGGCAGATCAGGAATTCTTCTTTTGTTTTAGTTTTTCTGTATTACTGAAAATAATCATATCCACAACACTTCAAGGTGATGTTGTATTTATTAGCTAATGTTCAAAAATGGTCTGGACTCTTCAGAACAGAGTTGGGTAAATACAAGCAGTTCTTATCAAGATATCATACATAATGGAAAGGGTATTAATTCATATTCAAGGCAGATACAGTTGCAAAAGTTAGTATTTCTTTAAATAGCAGGTGGTGTGATTGTTTCTATAGCAATAAAACAACCTTCAAAATGTTTAAAAGTTATTCTCTTTTTGGCAAGAAATCTTTTCTTCAGAACCTCTTAATTGTAAAAACAATATCAGAATCATATTAAAGATAATTTTGGAAAAAAAGAAACAAAATTGTTTCAAGTGCAGCTGTTGTTAATTTACATTCCATTTATGCAACTGTTAATGGATATATATTTGTTAGAAGCTATTGTAGGCACTTCAAACTAGGTTTGAGAAAATAAATTTTCAGTGAATTTGAACTCTATGTGCAAAAATTAAATACGAAAAAATGAAGTTAGGGGTCATTTCAGTTGTCTATTTTGATTGCCAAAAGTCATTATATGAACGTTTTTTGAGGCTCTCTAGGTTACCATGGAATTTATCTGTGACCTTTACATCTTGGAATTTATCTGTGACCTTTACATTTTGTCTGTATTCCTTCCTTTGGGTGAGTTCCTGTCCTCTATATGTGAGATTCCTGGCTATACAAGAAAGAACATAATCCAGGCTGACCTGTAAGAATAGCCCTTACTGTTGGGAACAATAACCTCTCCAAAACTTTTCAAGGGATTACTATAGATGTTGGTAGTAAAGGGATCATTATATTTTTGTGGCAGGAATTTTTGGTATAAGGAAACAGCAAAACCCAGAGCACCCATCTTTGTTAAGATGTGGATAGTCTGTTTGAGAATGAAAAGACAGTACCATCTTGATAACATCTGAACCTTTGGATCTAGCCAAGCCTAAAGCACGAACCACCACATATATTTTCATATTAAATGAGCCAATAGGTTTCCTTTTTAGCTGAAGCTAATCTGGGTTGGGTTTCTGTTTCTTGTTAAAGAACTGTGTCCTGGTGCCTTGTGTAGACACTGGGTATGCAGCTTCCATCTTCAAGTGAAATGAACAAAAACAGACTGTTGTCACCCAGTGTAGATGAGTGTAGATGGTGGCAGCAAGTGCACAGGAGCCCAGATCGATAGAGAAACTTGTATAAATTCACGGAGGTAAAAGAGATACCAGGACACATTAAGAAAATCAACATTTGGGGGGTTTAGGTCTGGCATCTAAGGAGCTTGGAAGTTGTCACTCTGTCCTAAAAACAAGTAAAACGCTTAACAGACTGAACATCCACAACTCTTCTACATCCATCGGAGAATTGAGGTCACAGGGCAAATTTCTGCCCCCCAAATTAGAGAGAGAGACAGGAGGACAGAGAAAATCACAATTTACTGGAGCAGAAATCTAAACTGTACTTGACAAATTGCTAGAGTTTCAGTGTGGGCAGTCCTGAGGTTTAAAATGTCAAGGGGACCCAGGCTTAGGGGGAACCTCACACTAAACTTACTACCATATGATCCAGCAGTCACACTCCCTTGATGTATACCCATCTGAGTTGAAAACATGCCCACAAAAAAACTTGCAAACGGATATTTATAGCAGCTTTATTCATAATTCTCACAACCTGGGAACAGCTAAAATGAACTTTAGTAGGTGAATGGATAAATAAACTATGGTAAATCTGTAAAATGGAATATTATTCAGCACTAAAAAGAAATAAGCAATCAAGCCATGAAAAGACACGAAGGAACCTTAAATACATATTACTAAGTGAAAGAAGCCAATCAGAAAAGGCTACATACTGTGTGATTTCAACTGTATGACATTCTGTAAAGACAAACCAATGGAGACAGTAAAAAGATCAGTGATAGCCAGGGATTAGGGAAGAGAGATTAAAGAACAGGCAGAGCACAGAGGATTTTTAGGTAGCGAAATTACTCTGTATGATACTATAATGGTAGATACATCTCACTGTACATTTGTAAAACCCATAGAATGTATGACACCAAGAATGAACCCTCAGGTAAACTGTGGACTTTGGTTGATAATAATATATCAGTGTAGGTTCATTGATTGTAACAAATGTACCTCTCTGGTGAGGGTTGTTGATAGCTAGGGAGGCTATGCTGTGCATGTGTGCGGTCAGGGGGTATATGGGAACTGTACTTTCTGCTCAATTTTGCTGTGAAACTCAACTGATCTAAAAAATAGAGCCTATGGAAAGAAACAAAAACATCTAGTATTAGAGGAATAAGGTATGTGAGAAAATGACAGAAAATTAAACATGGAAGTTGTGCAGTGTCCTTAAATATTGTGATAACAGGTTCAGATTTTACTAATAAAGTTAGTTGGGGGCTGATTATATATGTATGTATGTATGTATTTCATCTTTGAGGCTCTATGATTTTACTGAAAGTCTCACCTAACACAGAGTGACTGAGGTATTTTCAGTCTGATACTTCCATCACCCACCACCATTACAACCACCACAACTACTGCGGTGGGAATGGGCTTAGTTTTACATAGTTTTCTTATGTCTATTTGTGCTGATTCCTAATAATCGTGGTGTTTTTCCTAAATGTCTACCAACTTCATTTTATATATATATATTTTTAATTTATTTTCATTGGGGTATTATTGACATACTGTGTAAGTTTATAATGTGTTGATTTGATACATTTGTTTATTGCAATATGATTACCACCATAGCTCTATCAGGTAACATAATTATCAGTTCTTTTTTTGTGGTGGGAATAATTCAGATCTAGTCTGTTAGCAACTTCGAAGTTTTTAATACAGTATTGTTGTCTATAATCACTATGCTGTACATTGGATCTCTAGGGCTTCTTTATCTACTAGTTGCAAGTATGCACTCTTAAACAATATCTCCCTAATTCCGACACCACCCCCCTAACCTCTGGTAGCCACTATTCTGCTCTCTGTTTTTACAAGTTTGGCTTTTTTAGATTCCATGTATAAGTGATATCATACAATATTTGTCTTTCTTTACCTGACATATCTCACTTGGCATAATGCCCTCAAGGTGTTTAAGTATTTAAAGCAAAGTAGTGATATCGCTTATTTGATATGTAGAAAAGCTACTTTTGGTATTGTGAAAAATAGATTTGATAAGAATGAGAACAGAGGAGATGAGACCAGTTAGAGGACTGTTGTTATCATCCAAGTTAAATCCATGAGGATGTGGACAAAGGGAGGGGAAAGATTCAAGAAGCGGTTAGGGGTTGGTCTAGCAGGACTTGGTGAGGGGTTGGTGTTAGAGGTGAGAGAACAGGAGGGGGCTAGAAGGAGGAGGCTGGCCCTTCACATTTCAGGTCCCAGTGCCTAAGTCAATGCAGACCAACATATCACAAATTTTTAGAAGTTTAAGTTAACAATCCAGTAATGAAAACATGTTCTGTCCTTCCATCTTGAAAAATATAATTCTGTAATGACAGATTAACTATAGTGTTAATCTATGATTTTTATATAACAGTGTGGCAAAATATCAATAATAGCTAAATTTAATTATTATAGTACATATATGAGTGTTCTGATCAAGAATTTTTCATGAAAACAATGGCTTAAGAGATTAAAAGCTAAAATGTAATTGTACTCAAAGTATATGTAATTTAATAATTTTTCAATAAAATGGCAAATTGAAGTAAACTTAAAAAAATTACTTTTCATATTTTTGGGAAAGATTTTTCATCTAAAGCAACCCAAATATCTATTAAAATTAAGATGTGAAATGCAAATTATAATGAATATTATATTTAAAGGACAATTCTAGCATTTAATGTCTAGCTGGTTGCCAGTATGAAGAATTGGTGTCATACTTCATTCCTATTTCTTCTAGACATTTACTGATACAAATTTAAAATCAGTATGAATTGTTAGTATTGCTAAATATTCCACAGCCTCCATTGAACAGTTAGTAATATGATACTAATGCTTGAGTACCTCTGGAACTACAAATTGGAACATGAAGAGAACATGAAAATGTATGCTTAGCACTAATGAGAAGTTATTGCCAGAATCCACTGTACCTATACCATCCGAAGGAACATTTGATAAGTTCATTAATTTGTCTTTTCATTTACCTAAGCACATCCACCGCTGAAATCTTCATCCTCCTCCACAGCAAGGCCCCTTTCTGAAGTCAGTAGTGACACAGTCCTCACACCTTCCCATCATTCAGAAGTAGTTCCCAGGGCAAGAGATATGAGAAACATTGTCATGGAAACTGAAGGGTACTTGTCAAAAGGAAAGATTTTGGTGGCACAGTTCACCTTGTGCCAGTCTGGGTGCCAGACTCAGAGGGACAGAGGTGCCCATGACTTCCTTAATAGTGTCTCCTTGTGTGCCTGTGTATGTGTGTGTGAGAGAGAGACAGAGACAGAGATCCAGTGTTTTTTAAAGGGTGTGGATTGGCATAAGGGTTCCTCTTGCCCTGCTTCAGTGATGCTTGGGGGACCACCATGACATTTTTACCTTAAGTGTCTAGGTTCCTGGGGGGGTCCTTAACCAGGACAGGGATTATCATAGCAAGAGGAACAGATATAGGAGAAAATTACAGGTTCTGTTTGGGACAAGTTAATTTTAAGATGGTGGTGGGATATTCAATTTAAGAAATTTAGTTGACTTAGAAATACAGTCTGGGCGGGCCTCTGAATAAAGGAATGAGTTTGCAATATAGACTTAAGAATTGTTAGCTTTGTAGTGTCTGGGGGAAAGAAAGATTTCAAGATTCCAGCCTCATACTCTTCTTTTTTCTTCTAAAGGAGACATCTGTTTATTGGATGTCAAATACTGAAAAGGCTGTAACAACCAATGAGTGAAATTAATCTGTGGATCAAATGGCTAGCTCCATTTGAATTTTTCTCTCATGCCTCCTCGAGTCTTACAGTTCAGGAACTTGGCCATTTCTACAACCCTGAAGCTTACTCTTTTTTCTTTCTTTGCATATTTTTTCCTCTTCCTGCCATGAAATGTGATAATACTGAAAACCTGCCTTAGGTTGAGTAGGTGTGTGTGGGAGGAGAGTTTGAGTGAAATACAGAAGGTGACAGGTTAAGCTTCAGAAGTTCCAACATAAAATGATTACAAGCTTTGAGGTTTAAGGCCAAATATAGCTTCTGCCAAAAGCGTCCTTCTTCCATTTGATATTGTTCGTTGTGTATAGTCTCATGAGAAGGGTGATGTAGTGCAGGTTAAAATTTCAGTTACTCCTGGATAACCAGTCCATCTGAGATTGGTGAAATCCCGCCATAATATTAAACTTCAGGATATTAGATAGTAAAAGTCCTATGATCACCTGCATTATTATTAATTAAATGACAAATTCAAATGGTAACATTTGAACACGTGTGCAATAAAAAAAGAGGTTTCCATTCCAGTTTAGGTCTGGGTCCCACATGTCAACACAAATAGGAGCCATCCCAGCCTACTGCTCAGTGCTTTACTTTACTCACTAACAATATACTGACAGAAAACAACATTGTTAATAAATGTCAGTGCATCCGTTTTTGTGCACATGTATGTATAAGAATAAATTCCAAGAAGTAAAATTTCTAAACCAGAAAATATGTGCCTTTTATTTCTTTTTTTTTAACATCTTTATTGGAGTATAATTACTTTACAGTGGTGTGTTAGTTTCTGCTGTAGAACAAAGTGAATCAGCTATTCGTATACATATATCCCAATATCCCCTCCCTCTTGCGTCTCCCTCCCACCCTCCCTATCCCACCCCTCTAGGTGGTCACAAAGCACCATGCTGATCTCCCTGTGCTATGAGGCTGCTTCCCACTAGCTATCTATTTTACATTTGGTAGTACTGTTTAAATTATGTGATCGCCAAATTGTTCTCCAAAGAAGTGGAGCCAATCTTCACCAGCATTTGAGATTTTTGGATGAATATTAATAAATATTTTCACTTTTGTCAGCCTGGAAGGTAATGATGGTATCAGATTTTTTTTTTTTAAATTGCATTTTGTTGATGATGAGAGAGGTTTATAAATTGGTGATATTTCTTCTTTATATAATCTACCCATGTTTTTATTGGGTTGTTGAGTTATTTTTCTAATGTGTAGAAATGCTATATATCTTCAGGAGACATAGCCCTACTTTTACTTTATCATTTGCTTCTTTTACTTTTTTGTAATATTTTTTCTGGACTGATATTAAATAATTTTGTTATATGCAACTTTAACAATATTTTCTTCTATAGTTTCTGGGCTGTGTTTCTCATGAAGAAAGTCATTACCAACACTAAAATAATGAATAAATATACTCATTTTTTTTCTATTTCCTATGAGACTAATTTTCACATTTTCTACTTTGATATCTATAAAATATATTTTGGTAAAAGATAATAACATTGGGATATAGCTCTGTTTGTTCCTAGTGACTAGCAGTCATTCCAAACACTTTAAGAAAAAAAATAATCCATCTTTTCCCTATTGAGGTGAAATGCCACATTTAGCTATTTGCTGAATCCCCATATGCATTTGCTTCTATTTCTGTTCTCTCTATTCTGTTCCTTTGATCTGTCTACCTTTCTCACACCACAAAAGATCAAGTGAACAAAACTTTTGAAATATGAAAGATGTAAATAAAGCCCATAAGGTATATTTTATATAAATACACATACCTACACACAAATATACATAAAACCAGCAAAGCTTATGTACAGATAGTCTATAAAAGAAATGCAAATGCCTTATGAAAATTTGAAACATCCCAACTTCAGTCGTAATCAAAGATGTGCAAATTAACACGATGATGTTCCATTTTTGGTCTATTATGTTGGCAAAAGTTAAAATGTTTGGTTAACACAGGTACTCCCTTACTGTTAATGGGATGTAAATTGGCACATTTTCTTTGATTAACCACTTGATAAGAACTCTCAGGAGTCTAACTGCACATATCTTTCAACACAATAATTTCCTATAGATGGCTGGTATACATTAAAAATATATGTACAGTGTGATATATACAATATTAAAAGACCAGGAACAATCAGGGGTAAGGGATCTTTTTAAACAAAATATTACATACATACAAAGGCAATGTTATCAGCCTTTGAAAAGTGATTTAAATATGTATTGACAAGGTAAAATCCTCTAAAAACATATTGTAAATGAAAAAATATATTTTAAATGAAGTAAGCAAATAGTGAAGAGTTTGTAAGCTTCCCTGTATGTTGAAGAATATACATCCCTTATATGAAAACAGCACACATATATTTGGCTCTATATGGATAGGAAATTTCTGAAAGAATATATAAGAAAATACTAATAGTTGGTGCTTCTGGTAAGAGGCAGGATGAAATGTTTCCAACATAATTGACAAAGTTTATTTAATCATAAGCTGTTTTTATAAGTAAGAGAGAATACCAACAACTCTTCTCAAAAGTGGAAAGTAAACCAGTAAATATTTCACATGGAAAAATTAACTACAGTGTTCAACCTTACTACAAAATGTACATTAACATGAAGTTCCATTCTTTACCTATCAAATTAGAAAAGTTTGCCAATGCAAAATGTTAGTAGTTTTTTTTTTCCTCATAGTTTGCAATTTGAGACTACTTTATTTCTAGGGATAATTGAATAGTAAAGTCGTGTGTGTGTGTGTGTGTGTGTGTGTGTTTGATTCTGCTAATTTTAACCAGAAATCATTGACTTTCTGTCTGCTGTTAAAAAAAAGAATAAAGAGAAACCTCAACTAAATAGAGTCAAAAGACCAGAAGGGGGAGCTCTCATGTCCTGTGATGATAGCAGAGTTCAACAGGAAGAAGAAAGACTCCTCTTCTTTCCTGGCAAGGACTCGGCCAATGAAAACCATGGACTCTTTATTTACTAGAACCCTCTCAACTTCCTTTCTATAAAAGCTTTCTTCTTCCCTTGCCATGTTGGAAAGTATACATGGCTTGCCATGTTGCAAACCCTGAATTGCAATTCTCTGCTGATCCTGCATAAACCCACCTTTGCTGGAGAAATATCTGACAGTTTCTTTGTTTCAGGGCAACATTTTGGTCACCCATATGGAAACCAGAGAAGACCCCTGAGGGCTCTGGGGCTGGTGAGCAGATTTGAGCCCTTTGTCACTCACTGCTTTTCTTACCAACTCTGGGGTTTGGAGGTATGTCTTTCTCCTGGATCTGAGCTCACACTATCTTTGTGTTTGAAGCTCTCCAGGTTATTTGGGATCTATTTAAGGGTTTTGACTTTCTGTTTAAGACCTTGTTCTGTATCCTAGTACTCGTTTGGCATGTCAAGCTGATCTTGAGATCAGACTGTTTCAACTGAGAGTGGCTGGAACTGCTGTTGGCCCAATTCCTTCAGGAAGGGACTGCTTCAAAAGAAACTGTGCCAAGTTTTTCAGCCTTCAGAGTATTCCTTTGGAAAGACTATCCTCTGCAGACTGGCAAAAAAAATAAATAAATAAAGCCTTTGCCTTGGCCCTTCCGGGACCAAGCTGTCTTCTTAGGACTGGCTGGAATTGGCTTGCAAGCTGTTTGAATTGAGCCATTTGTGCTGTAAGCTGTTGGAGCTGCTTGGAAATTGTTTTTAATGTAGAGAGGAAAACCGCTGAAAATGAGACCCCAAGTATCTAAATATTTTGAGGGTGCCCACCCACATGGACTGTGGCCAATGTTATGTTTAAAAACCGAGGTCCTTCCTTACGTGCATTTCTAACTAAATGGACCAACCTGACCAAAGGCAATTTAGAATATCACTGGTCATTATGGGGAACTTTTGTAATCCCCAAACAATTTCCTTACTACTAAATCGGACCACAATAACTCAAAAATTTCCAGAGCTGAGTGGAATGCTTGTTTTGGTTGGTATTTTGAGAGTTCCTAACATTTTCAGGAGTCTAAAAGTGCCTCTCTGCAAAATAAGATTTTAATATTAACTGAGGCAAACAAATGGTTAAGAAAGATAAAATAACTCCCGAAGCCTCACATTCTTCTTCCTTGGCTTCTTTGCCTCAGGCTCCACCTCCAGAGCCGTCTTGTTTCTCTCCCTTCGGTCTTTCCTGGTCTGAAACTGTCACTGGCCCCATCTTCTTCCTTTCCTTCTACACTGCCTGTGCCTCCACTATTCCCACAATTCCCCTGCAATAATTATCACACCAAACTTCCCCTTTTCTCAAAACTTGCCCCATTCCCTTTTCCTCTGAACGTGTCAGAGCCTGTCTATTTAAATTTAATCCTTCTGAGGCTCCAGAGACTAAACTCTTAATTTCTTAATACAGTAAGTCCCCTACATATGAACTTTCAGAGATGCGATCGTGAGTTCACATGTCCAGTCACATAAGTTCATGTGTCCTGTGTACATTGTCACATGTGTGCATCCTCTACAAGTGGTTGTGTTTTTGTGTACTTTACTGTACAGGACTGTGTAGAGTACAGTAGTACAGTGTCTTTATTTCTAGTCCAGGACGTCCGGAAGCAAGCGTAAAAGAAACGGTGATGTAGCTGAAGAAGTGAAGAGATTCATGATACAGGAAATTTTCTTTATTTGAGGAAGCACTGTTAGTTTTTGAGGCACAGGACCCGAAAGTAGAATGGTATATGAAGGTTGCAGCAGACGTTCGGAATGCAAACCAGGGTCGGGGGAAGGGAAAGTTAGGGAGTTTGGGATTGACATTTACACACTGCTATATTTAAAGATGGATAACCAGCAAGGACCTAATGTATAGCACAGGGAACTCTGCTCGATGCTATGTGGCAGCCTGGATGGGAGGGGAGTTTGGGGCAGAATGGCTACATGTATATATATGACTGAGTTGCTTTGCTGTGCACCTGTAACTATCACAACATTGATAATCAACTATACCCCAATATAAAATAAAAAGTTTTTTTTAAAAAAGAATGCAACCCAATGCTATCATGTCATCTATGATGAGAAAAAAAGAGCTACTACCCAGACATCACTGGATCGTTTTTTCAAGAGGGTAAATAGGATGGATCCAGCAAGGGACCAGAACCTGTGCCATCAACGTCAGGCGTGAGTGAAATTGCAGCTCGCCCTCCGTCTCTTATTGCTGATGATCCTTCAGCTCTACCATCTCCCACCTCCTCTCCCTCCTCCAGTCAGTAACTCTTCTTGCCTCTTCACTTGATGCCAGCCCCCATATGCCAGCTGTTATACTGCACTACTGTACTTTCCAAGGTACTGTACTGTAAGATTAAAAATGTTTTCTTTATTTTTTGTGTGTGTTTTTTATGTATTACTTGTGTGAAAAGTATTATAAACCTATTACAGTACAGTACTATGTAGCTGATTCTGTTAGTTGGGTACCTAGGCTAACTTCGTTGGACTAAACGAATAAGTTGGACTTACGAATGTGCTTTCGGAACGGACCTCATTCGTATGTAGGGGTCTTACTGTATTTTAAGGTTTAAGAAACTTTGTATCTTTTTTTTTAACATCTTTATTGGAGTATAATTGCTTTACAGTGGTGTGTTAGTTTCTACTTTATAACAAAGTGAATCACTTATACATATACATATGTTCCCATATCTCTTCCCTCTTGCGTCTCCCTCCCTCCCACCCTCCCTATCCCACCCCTCTAGGTGGTCACAGAGCACCGAGCTGATCTCCCTGTACTATGCGGCTTCTTCCCACTAGCTATCTATTCTACGTTTGATAGTGTATATATGTCCATGCCACTCTCTCACTTTGTCACAGCTTACCCTTCCCCCTCCCCATAGCCTCAAGTCCATTCTCTTAGTAGGTCTGTGTCTTTATTCCCGTCTTACCCCTAGGTTCTTCAAGACCTTTTTTTTTTTCTTAGATTCCATATATATGTGTTAGCATACAGTATTTGTTTTTCTCTTTCTGACTTACTTCACTCTGTATGACAGACTCTAGCTCCATCCACCTCACTACAAATAACTCAATTTCGTTTCTTTTTATGGCTGAGTAATATTCCATTGTATATATGTGCCACATCTTCTTTATCCATTCATCCAATGATGGACACTTAGGTTGCTTCCATATCCTGGCTATTGTAAATAGAGCTGCAATGAACATTTTGGTACATGACTCTTTTTGAATTATGGTTTTCTCAGGGTATATGCCCAGTAGTGGGATTGCTGGGTCATATGGTAGTTCTATTTGTAGTTTTCTAAGGAACCTCCATACTGTTTTCCATAGTGGCTCTATCAATTTACATTCCCACCAGCAGTACAAGAGTGTTCCCCTTTCTCCACACCCTCTCCAGCATTTATTGTTTGTAGCTTTTTTGATGATGGCCATTCTGATCAGTGTGAGATGATGTTGCATTGTAGTTTTGATTTGCATTTCTCTAATGATTAATGATGTTGAGAATTCTTTCATATGTTTGTTGGCAATCTGTATATCTTCTTTGGAGAAATGTCTATTTAGGTCTTCTGTCCATTTTTGGATTGGGTTGTTTGTTTTTTTGTTATTGAGCTGCATGAGCTGCTTGTAAATTTTGGAGATTAATCCTTTGTCAGTTGCTTCATTTGCAAATACTTTCTCCTATTCTGAGAGTTGTCTTTTGGTCTTGTTTATGGTTTCCTTTGCTGTGCAAAAGCTTTTAAGTTTCATTAGGTCCCATTTGTTTATTTTTGTTTTTATTTCCATTTCTCTAGGAGGTGGGTCAAAAAGGATCCTACTGTGATTTATGTCATACAGTGTTCTGCCTATGTTTTCTTCTACAAGTTTGATAGTTTCTGTCCTTACATTTAGATCTTTAATCTATTTTGAGCTTTTTTTTTTTTTTTTTTTTTTTTGCAGTACGTGGGCCTCTCACTGTTGTGGCCTCTCCCGTTACGGAGCACAGGCTCCGGACGCGCAGGCTCAGCGGCCAAGGCGCATGGGCCCAGCCGCTCTGCAGCATGTGGGATCTTCCCGGACCGGGGCACGAACCCGCGTCCCCTGAATCGGCAGGCGGACTCTCAACCACTGCGCCACCAGGGAAGCCTGAGCTTATTTTTGTGTATGGTGTTAGGGAGTGTTCTAATCTCATACTTTTGCATGTACCTGTCCAGTTTTCCCAGCACCACTTATTGAAGAGGCTGTCTTTTCTCCACTGTATATTCTTGCCTCCTTTATCAAAGATAAGGTGACCATATGTGTATGGGTTTATCTCTGGGCTTTCTATCCTGTTCCATTGATCTATATTTCTGTTTTTGTGCCAGTACCATACTGTCTTGGTTACTGTAGCTTTGTAGTATAGTCTGGGAGCCTATACTTTGTAGTATAGTCAGGGAGCCTGATTCCTCCAGCTCCATTTTTCATTCTCAAGATTGCTTTGGCTATTCGGAGTCTTTTGTGTTTCCATACAACTTGTGAAATTTTTTGTTCTAGTTCTGTGAAAAATGCCAGTGGTAGTTTGATAGGGATTGCATTGAATCTGTAGATTGCTTTGGGTAGTAGAGTCATTTTCACAATGTTGATTCTTCCAACCAAGAACATGGTATATCTCTTCATCTATTTGTATCATCTTTAATTTCTTTCATCTGTGTCTTATAATTTTCTGCATACAGGTCTTTTGTCTCCTTAGGTAGATTTATTCCTAGATATTTTATTCTTTTTGTTGCAATGGTAAATGGGAGTGTTTTCTTAATTTCATTTTCAGATTTTTCATCATTAGTGTATAGGAATGCCAGAGATTTCTGTGCATTAATTTTGTATCCTGCTACTTTACCAAATTCATTGATTAGCTCTAGTAGTTTTCTGGTAGTATCTTTGGGATTCTCTATGTATAGTATCACGTCATCTGCAAACAGTGACAGCTTTATTTCTTCTTTTCTGATTTGGATTCCTTTTATTCCTTTTTCTTCTCTGATTGCTGTGGCTAAAACTTCCAAAACTATGTTGAATAATAGTGGTGAGAGTGGGCAACCTTGTCTTGTTCCTGATCTTAGTGGAAACAGTTTCAGTTTTTCACCTTTGAGGATGATGTTGGCTGTGGGTTTGTCATATATGGTCTTTATTATGTTGAGGAAAGTTCCCTCTATGCCTACTTTCTGCAGGGTTTTTATCATATATGGGTGTTGAATTTTGTCCAGAGATTTCTCTGCATCCATTGAGATGATTGTATGGTTTTTCTCCTTCAATTTGTTAATATGGTGTATTACATTGATTGATTTGCATATATTGAAGAACTCTTGCATTCCTGGAATACACCCCACTTGATCATGGTGTATGATTCTTTTAATGTGCTGTTGGATTCTGTTTGCTAGTATTTTGTTGAGGATTTTTGCATCTATGTTTATCAGTGATATTGGCATGTAGTTTTCTTTCTTTGTGACATCTTTGTCTGGTTTTGGTATCATCAGGATGATGATGGCCTCGTAGAACGAGTTTGGGAGTGTTCCTCCCTCTGCTATATTTTGGAAGAGTTTGAGAAGGATAGGTGTTAGCTCTTCTCTAAATGTTTGATAGAATTCGCCTGTGAGGCCCTTTGACTATATCTTGCTACGCATATAATACAAATCTATTTTGCCAGTGGACCACATAACTAAATCGGCTTGAAATGGAAGTATTGTTTTCTATGGAATACTTCCCAAAGACAGGGACTTACTGTATTCCCTGGACTAAAGCTGAACTGCAAGCTATAGTCAAAGATTTTCCCAAAGTAATTGAGGATTCTCACAGATTTGCTGAGAAATTTAACACAGTCACTCAAACTTATTCACTTGGTTTCTCTGATTTATATCAGCTAGTTCATATGCTTGTCCGTGTAGGCCAGGCTCAGCATTGGATAAAAACCACTAATTGGGAAAGCTCTGAGAGGTCTCTAGAATTACAACTGAGAGGAACTAACATTATACAATCAGGTTTGGGTGATCGCTGGGTGACTTCATCAAGAAATTTCTGGAGCTTTTCCAAAGCCTGGTCATTGGGACAAAATTCAGGCCTGCACACAAAAATCTGATGAACCTATTCATGATTATTGCAATTGACTTCAGATTATTTTTTAAAGAAAATTCTGGCCTTCCTTCAGATGTTGAATCTACCCAAATAATTTTTAACTCTATTTTTGTTAATGGGGTGAACTGGGACCCTTCCCTTCTAGTGAAAAGGACCAGTGTAAAATGGGAAACTGTGTCCACTCCAGATTTAGTTCATCTGGCAAATCAACTCTCTGGTACTTTAGATGAGTTACCTCCAAGGAAAACACCAAAATATTCAACTCCAACAAATGAAGGCTCCTGAAGGAAACCAAAACCCTCCTAGTTTCAGCTACTATTGCAATGAGTCAGGACATTGGAAGAGAGATTGTTACAAATGTACATGCTTTAGGTGCCTCCAGACCTCCAATCAGCCTTTCCAGTGTCCTCCCAATTCTCAACCATGTGGCCCAAGGAAGTACAAGGGCCCTTCCCAGTCCTCTCTCTTAATTGTCTTGGAGAAACATTTCTTCAGATTAGGGATGAATCTCTCGGTGCTCAACCCCACTACTCTAAAATGTCCTTGTCTCAGAGTAATAAAAAAGTTTGAATAATGGAGGTCTCTACTAAACCTCAAGTGATTCCAGTCTCTGAACCTATTCCCTTTTGTTTAGGCCCTTTGAGTGGTGCACACCATTTTCTCCTTAGTTCCTTCACCCCTATCCACTTATTAGGCCAAGACTTCTTAGAGAAGTATGCCAGATTTTCTTTTTCCCAAATGGAAATAATTCTAGAAATTGACAGCAGTTATCAAAATAACCCACCAGGTGAATTAAATGACCCTTTGACATCTTTTTTTGGTTCAGTCTCTGATGGTACTAGAGCAGATTCTGAAAACACTGATCACTTGTCACTATTGAATCAGCTGCCACTTTCCTTATGGGCAAAATTGCCAACTGATGTTGGCAAAATTCACATAAAAATTCAGAGACCCCTCAAAACCCCAGAATTTATCAATACTCTATAAGTAAAGAAGCCCTTCCAGATATGAAGCCCTTCAAGGCTTAAAGCCTATAATAAAAGATTACAAGGCTCAAAGCTTCGTTATCTCTTGTACTAGCCCCGTAACACTCCTATTTTACCAGTGAGAAAACCTAAGGGCTGAGAGTGGAGGTTTGTCCAGGACCTGTAAGCCAGCGGTCCTCGACATTCTTGGCACCAGGGACTGGTTTCGTGGAAGACAATTTTTCTACGGACCGGGGTGTGTATGGGGAGATGGTGCAGGTGGTATTGCGAGCGATGGGGAGAGGCTGTAAATACAGATGAAGCTTCGCTCGCTTGTCCTCCGCTCACCTCCTGCTGTGCGGCCCGGTTCCTAACAGGCCGAGGGCCGTATAGGTCCAGAGGTTGGGCCATGCTCTAAGCAATGAACAACACTGTTATTCCTCGACATCCTGTTGCTCCTAACCCTTATATCTTACTAATATGCATTCCCACTGTAAGTAAATTCTTTACTTGATTTATGTAGTGCCGTCTTTAGTATTCCGGTTGATGAAGCTAGACAATGCCTTTTTCCTTTCACTAGGTAAGAAAACAGTAATGCCTCAGGGTTATACTGAGAGTCCTTATTTTTTGCAAATCCTGAAGGCTAACCTGGATGATGTAAAGTTCCCTAGAGGTTCTACTTTGTTGCGATATGCGGATGATTTTGCTGCTTTGCTTTCCTTCTCAAACTTCCTCACAGGAAGACAGCATCCACTTGCTAATGAAGCTTTTAGTCTTAGAAAAATGTAACGTCACAAAAGAAAAATTTCTGTTTGCCCAAATCCAGGTTTGATGTTTAGGCCATCTGATATTAGAACAAGGGCTACACCTAGATCCAGATAGACTTCACAGTGTCCTGTTTCCCCAGACCCAAAACTAATGCCAACTGGGAGGTTTTCTCAGGCTAGTAGGTTATTGCCAAAATTGGATTCCAGATATCTCTCTTATGGTCAAACCTCTATATGTTTTACTCAACAATAACAAACCTGACCCAATTTTATGGGAAGAATTGAATGACATAGCCTTCAGGGCCTTAAAGGAGAGTTTGATGAACCCACTTGTCCTTGGGTATCCCAATTATTAGATTCCCTTTTCCCTTTTTAGATGTGAAAAGAAAGGGAATGCCCTTGGGTAAACACCCAAAAACATGGGAACCACCATCAATCCATAGGGTACTATAGCCAGCCACTGGGCCCTGTAATGTAGGGATACCCCACATGCCTTAGAGACATTACAGCCACTGCCCTTTTGGTTAAGGCCAATGGGAAGATTGTTGTTCCCTTTAATCATTTTTGTGCTTCATGCAGTAGAAACTCTCGGGAATTCTCGTGACACTCAACATTTCTCAGCCACTTCACCTCCTATGAAATCCTTTGTATTAAATGCCCCTCAGATAACTATTTTACATTTTAATATTTATTTATTTGGTTGCATCAGGTCTTAGTTGCAGCAGGCAGGCTCCTTAGTTGCAGCACGTGGGCTCCTTAGTAGTGGCACACAAACTCTTAGTTGCAGCATGTGGGATCTAGTTCCCTGGCCTGGGGTTGAACCTGGGCCCGCTGCATTGGGAGCATGTAGTTTTATCCACTGTGCCACCAGGGGAGTCCCCTATTTTACATTTTAATAACCTTAGCCTGGCTACTTTTCTCACCTCTGTCACCAACAAAGTCCATCACAACTGCTTAAATCTGGTGGACCACCTCCTGACTCCTCATAATGACCTACAGGAAATTCCATTGGATAAAGTTGACTTCTCATTATTCACTGATGGTTCTTATTTAAAAGGTGACAATGGCAAATGTTGTACTGGGTATCCTATTATAAATACTTTTGACACTGTGGCTAGTTTGGTTCAACAGGCTGGATTATACACTCTTACACAGGCTTGTACTTTGGCCAAGGAAAAAACTGCCAATATTTATACTGATAGAAGATATGCCCTCAGAATAGTTCATGATTTTAGAATGTTGTGGAAGCAACATGGCTTTCTTACTTTCTGTAGAAATAGAATTAAAAATGGCCCCAATGCTCAGGAATGATTAGATGCAATACCTTTTCCAGCCACTTTAGTGATTATTAAGAT
Organism: Tursiops truncatus; assembly: GCF_011762595.2. Classification (NCBI taxonomy): domain Eukaryota; kingdom Metazoa; phylum Chordata; class Mammalia; order Artiodactyla; family Delphinidae; genus Tursiops; species Tursiops truncatus. The sequence goes on along the minus strand of NC_047038.1, from coordinate 69,403,236 downwards.
TCCAAGGCATTCTGAACTTGGCTGTCAGGAAGCTAGAGGAAATCACCTTGCTGATATTTCTGCAGGGAATACTACCCTTAAGGGGACCAAGAGCAGCCAAACCTCTGTCATGGTCCAAAGGGATATTTCCCCAAATAATAATTTGGAAGAACTGTCCAGAGAGACCCAAAAATTGACCCCCCAAAAAAAAACAAGATTGAAAACTTGACAATTGTTTTGGCAAAAAGAGAAAGCTCTGGTTTAGGCTAAATAACAACCCAGGCCTACTGGAGACTCTAAAATTCCCGCTCCTCGCCATTATCCACACATTAAGCCATTCGTTTATGGACAAAATGATAGCTTTCTTGAATTGATATTGGTGGGGAAACATTAACAAGGCCACAACAATGACCTACCCCTCTTGTCCTACTTATCCAAAATACAAGTCAGGGAAGCCTGTTCCTACTGCTCCTGGAACACTTTAAACTGTCTAGTGGACAATTTGAAGTCTGGCAAATAGATTTTATACAACTCCCTCTGTCTAATGGGTATAAATATGTTTTAGTCATGGTCTTTATATTTTCACACTGGAGTGAAGCCTTCCCTTTCAGAGAGGCTATTGTCTCTTCTGTGGCTAAAGTCCCTTTGGAAAGTATTATCCCTACCCGGGAAACTCCTCTTGAACTTCACAGTGATTAAGGAACTCATTTTACTGGCCAGGTGCTTCTGCAAGTCTCTGCTGTTTGGCTGGTTTTACACTTTCACTGTGCTCACCACCCTCAATCCTCTGCTTTAGTCAAACACACTAATGGCATTATTAAGACTCAGGGGACTTCCCTGGTGACACAGTGGTTAAGAATCCACCTGCCAATGCAGGGGACACGGGTTCTAACCCTGGCCCGGGAAGATCCCACATGCCGAGGAGCAACTAAGCCTGTGCGCCACATCTACTGAGCCTACACTCTAGAGCCCGTGCTCCGCGACAAGAGAAGCCACCGCAATGAGAAGCCCGTGCACCACAACGAAGAGTGCAACGAAGACTCAACACAGCCAAAAATAACTTAATTAATTAATTTTTTTTTAAAAAAGACTCAATTGGAAAAGTTTGTAGAAGCCCTCCAATACCTTGGCCACAAGCATTGCTGTTGGTCCTTCCAAATCTCAGATCCATCCCTTCTGGGACTCATCAGCTCTCACCCTTTGAGACAGTCACAGGACTCCCAATGCACTTGGTTCCTGCTTCTTTTGACCTACAACTGATAAAAGGAGAGATACTCTAATGTTGCAAAGGCCTAAGCTTCTATTAAAAATAACCATGGGGCTTCCCTGGTGGCGCAGTGGTTGGGAGTCCACCTGCCGATATGGGGGGACACGGGTTCGTGCCCCGGTCCGGGAAGATCCCACATGCCGTGGAGCGGCTGGGCCCGTGAGCCATGGCCGCTGAGCCTGCACGTCTGGAGCCTGCGCTCCACAACGAGAGAGGCCACAACAGTGAGAGGCCCGCGTACCGCAAAATAAATAAATAAAAGTAAAAATAACCATGGTTGGGTAAAGCAATCTTTTCACAGTGCACCCCAGAAGACGAAGACCTTAAGCATCACACCTTGCAAACAGGAGATTTTGTCTATCGGAAAAGACACTTCCAGGAAAACTCTCTTCAGCCTTGCTGGAAAGGCCCTTATCAAGTACTGCTAATCAGCTCTTGTGCAGCCAAACTCCAGTCATATGTCAATGGCATCAATAAATACAGAATTGAAATTGGTATTTGACATTAGGAGAAGTCACATTGGTGACTTGGTGGTCTTATTGTGAATAATTTCACCAGAGGATGAGGGGCAGAAGCAATAGATAGAGCTGGTAAATATTGGAGTAGAGATAGTTAGTATAGATGTCTATTTAGAAGCTTAATAAAAACTGTTGCTGTATTTATTTCAGATAACACTGGACAATTCATCAACCCAATTGATTAAAATATTGTGTAGCTAGTTGGTTTTTGTCTGGATACAGCACAGTATATTTTTTCATATTTCTGAAATTAAAAACACAACTCTGGAATGTGAAGGCAATAGAGGAGAGATTTAAAATATTTTTCTTCAAGATTATTCTTAAACCACCCAGTCACCCACCTGATTCTTAAATATATCTGGAGAAGGCCGTTGTATAATCACTCGTATTCTCTAATATAACTCCAAGATAGAAGAGTTTTTTCAATATTCTATTATTCCCTACTGGAATTGAAGACTATTCCTGTGTTACTTCTCTTTATTATGAAATATTAATAACCACTGACCTTAGTATTTTAATGGAAATATGTCAATATCTAAAAAAAGAACATCATTAGAATTAAATCTATATTAAAGTTGATATGTAAAACATAAATAAACTAGCTAATGGAACTAGCCAGTGTAAACACTTGCCAGGGAAAAAAAATAATTTAATTTAATGGAGAGCCATATATCTTTTTTTTTTAATTTTTTTAACATCTTTATTGGAGTATAATTGCTTTACAATTGTGTGTTAGTTTCTGCTGTATAACAGAGTGAATCAGCTATATGTATACATATATCCCCATATCTCTTCCCTCTTGCATCTCCCTCCCACCATCCCTATCCCACCCCTCTAGGTGGACACAAAGCGCCAAGCTGATCTCTCTGTGCTATGAGGCTGCTTCCCACTAGCTATCTATTTTATATTTGGTAGTGTATATATGTCCATGCCACTCTCTCACTTCATCCCAGCTTACCCTTCCCCCTCCCCGTGTCCTCAAGTCCATTCTCTACATCTGTGTCTTTATTCCTGTCCCGCCCCTAGGTTCTTCAGAACCTTTTGTTTTGGATTCCATATATATGTGTTAGCATACGGTATTTGTTTTTCTCTTTCTGACTTACTTCACTCTGTATGACAGACTCTAGGTCCATCCACCTTGCTACAAATAACTCAATTTTGTTTCTTTTTATGGCTGAGTAATATTCCATTGTATATATGTGCCACATCTTCTTTATCCATTCATCTGTTGATGGACACTTAGTTTGCTTCCATGTCCTGGCTACTGTAAATAGAACTGCAATGAACATTGTGGTACATGAGTCTTTTTGAATTAGAGAGCCATGTATCTTTTGTAGAGCTCCTGAGAAGGAAATTTTTGGATAGCATTTTACTTTGTTGAATTGTGGCTGAGTCATGTCAATTTCGGTACAGTTTTCAATATGAGATATCAGTTTAGAAATGTAATGTTTTCTGGGAAATTAAGCACTAAAAATAAATTAAAATCGAAGCCTTTACCCAGATCTTATGAAATGCAGTCAAGATACTAGATTTTGCCATATTTTTCAGGCATAAGTGAGAAGACCATATATATCAATTAAGATCAGACTTTTCCAAGCATTTCTATTTCAGTGAAAAGCATTTCTATTTGTTTTACAAAAATGAGTATTGACTTTATATTAATGGCAATTAAAATTGTCATCAAATTTAGTTGTAAACAAAAGTATCCATCTTCAGGAAAGAGTCATTTTCCATACTATTTAACTTGGGCACCGGATCAGAACATTGTGTTTCTCAGCACCCAAGTCACAAACTTCATACCATTTTATGAAACCCAAGAGGGTGCAGAATTCACAGGTAGAACCAGAGATGTAAAAATCACTTGACTGAAATGATACTAAGGGAGTCAGGTACAAAGCAGAGCCCTCTTCTATGAGAAGGAGATTAAAATGTCAGTGAAACTGAAGGAAACTTTTTCTGAATGGTGAAAATAATTGGGTCATGACCAATGGTCTAGTAATTTGGTTTTGCCATAATCTGCTTACCCAATATATCTAGATGTGGGATGGTCAATTGTGTCAGGATACAGAGTTAAACTTTCTATGTGGTTATAAGATTAAAACCTGGTTCTCTTTACTTCAGTCATATTATTTGTCTGTTTAAAGACATGGAAAGTCATGGTTTCCATTGAGTACAGGAGATCTAGATGGGAAACAGCTTAATGACCTGTTCTATATTTGAGATACGGAAACTGAAACCCAGAGTAACTAGGAACAGTAATGCTATGACACATAATTTGTTGTAACACAGGGAGAAACTATTTTTCTTACCTTGGATCCATGTTTCAGTCTCACAGTAGTGCTGCAAGTTCTGAGATACTTCTAACTGAGAAATACTGTGTGTTTCTCTCAGTTCCTCAAGAGAGTTAAGTGTTTTTCTCTCTTTCCCTCTCCTGGGACAGCCAAAACTGTGCCTTTCTAAGTTCTTCTAGGGATGAGAGAATGTATGATAATTGATTCTCTTTGTTTGGGGTAACACTCTAAAATAAGTAACAATCCAGGGCATTATTCACAAGTACAAGTCCATCAACAAATGTAGCTGAAATTATCTTAGAGCAGCCCTGTCAAACAGAAATATAATGGGAACCACACATGTGGTTTTAAATATTTTAGTGACCGTCTTTTTAAAAAAGTAAAAAGAAAGAGTAAACATAATTTTAATAATAGATTTCAGTTAACTTGATATATCCAAAATATTATTGTTTCAACATGTAGTCAAAATAAAAATTGTTAGTGACATACTTAAGACTCTTATTTTCATAGGAGGTTTTTTTTTTTTTTTTTTTTTTGATACACAGGCCTCTCACTGTTGTGGCCTCTCCCGTTGTGGAGCACAGGCTCTGGACGTGCAGGCTCAGTGGCCATGGCTCACGGGCCCAGCCGCTCTGCGGCATGTGGGATCTTCCCAGACCGGGGCACGAACCCGTGTCCCCTGCATGGGCAGGCGGACCCTCAACCACTGCGCCACCAGGGAAGACCTCATAGGAGGTTTTTGAAATGCAGTTTTTTTGGTTTTGTTTAGTTTTGTTTTTGTTTTTCTGTGCTTACAGAACACCTAATTCAGACTGGACACATTTTGTGTGCTTAATATCTATATGGAGCTGATGGCCACTGTAACGCACAGCACGACACTAGAAGGTTAGAGGCAGAAAGAAGAGAGAGGTGATAAGCGTGATCTGGGCAAAGAATGAGATCCTTGGATTGTGAGGATTAAGGGATGCTGGAGATCAGTTTCCTATATGCAAATCTACTCTGCAATTTGGCAGGATTTCAGTGGGGAATGTCTGCAAAATACCTGTGGAGGGGTGTGAGCCAGGGTAATTTGCTTCAAAATATGACATTTCTTACATTCGATTATTGTTGAATAAATTCACACCTGTTGCATGTGTTTGCACCTCCAAATAAACAGAGTTTTTGATTAAAGGTTCTAAATAGAGTAATACATACTCAATACTTCTATCCTCAAAACCACCACTTGTGGCTCAATCTGATGAGGCCTGAATTCTGCCTCTAATCTCCTGTTGAAATTATCCCCCCTAAGACAAGGAAGGAAGAGGGTTACTTGACTCAGAGGAGGAGTCATTATTGGAAATTCTCATGAAGAATTTATTTTGTGATATCATTATTATTTTCTTCTACAACAAAGCAAAAAAGATGGTTGGTTGAGAATAAACTGTACAGGACTTGTAACTTAATATTTATATGGTACTATATACCTTACTAAGGATTTGTAGTGTACTCAGTTTAACTATAAACCTGGGGAAATAAGACTTAGACTAGTCTAAGCATAGCAAAGACTTTTCATTTCACATGTTAACTCTGAAGCTCTGGTAATGGCCACCATGAGCATCTTGTAAATAAAGAATCTGAGGCTAAATTTCTCTTTCTTTTGAACTTTATTGAGGTACAGTTGACAAAGTGGTAAGATATTTAAAGTGTACATCATGATGATTTGATATATGCATTCTTTGTGAAGGGTGTCCTCCCATCTAGCTAATTAAACTGGGGTTGATTAGCAATGAAGACCGTGAGTTCAGGAGGTAGAGTGGATTAGATCGTGTTTGAATTCTATAATTGTACGCATTTTCAGTGAATGTTTTAGACTCCAGAAGTCACATTTGGAGAGTCAGACATATTCAAGAACTATTTCTGCCTCATGTTGGTGTCCAGACCCAACTCACTGCTCATTTTTACTGCTGTGAAAACCAGGAAGAGTAATGGCATCAGTTAAGTTGAAATGTGGGGTAGAGGAATAAGAATGGGCTTTAGAATGAGATTACGTGTATGTAAATGTTAACTCTGCAAACTCAGTTATGTACGTTTGGGAAAATCAATTTCCCCTTCTCTAAAATGAGGATAATAATAACACCTATCTTACAGGAATGTTGTGAAGCCTCCTTTAATGTGTAATGCCTTTGACATTTGTTATTCTTAGCTAAGTATGATTTGGGACCGTTATGCGATTTTTTAAGGGCAAGGACCATGACTTAAGTTTCTTTGTACATAACTGGCATAGGTAAACAATAGGTATGCAAGCAAATTAAGTACTTCTAAACTAGAATGTTATCAAGTTTTTCTTTTTGTGTACTTCAAAGCAAAAGAATAAATTAACTTTCTTTTTGGGTAGGTCAAAGTACAGACTTTATTAGAGACAGGATAAGATGCTGAATGACTTCTTTGGGTTGCTTCCAACCCTTTCTTTCTGTGCTACTTAAATAGAAAGCTGAAAAGGAAGGGCCTGCCCATGACAATTTTCAGCAGAGATTCATTGGTAGTCATTGTATGGTTGTTGTAAAATACAGCTTAGTATTTTATGGCAGCTTAATCTACTTTGCCTTTCATCTGTGCATCTGTGAAAAAATAGTGACAACATGGAAAATATTCTAAATCAAACATATGGAGTGTTGGAGTCTGCAGCCAAAGCCTGTCCTCATCAAACTGTTATTGAGAGAATGTAGAAATTCCAAGGCTCGTGTTGAATGCTAGATTGTTGTACTCAGATAGCCACTCTCTTAAGTTGATTATTATTTAAAAATATCCCCAGAACAGAAAGAGGGAAGAGTCACATGAAGGATTTTTTTTTTCTCGATCTTACCAAACGTTTGACAGAAAAGTACTGTCAGTAAATCCTTATATAAGGAACATGCATACATTACACACACACACACACACACACACATACACACACACACACACACACACACACACACACAATCTACATACCTAATAGTTGAACACTAACGTGTATGGATTCAAAATGAAAGAGGCTTAACATTAAAATTCTGAAATAAGAATAAATTGATGACCTGACATCATGTCACAATAATTTACTACAGTTTGGATTTTTTTTTTAATACTGTGCCTCACACAGAGAGGCGAAGAATGGACTTCATGAAGTGCTGCTAACACCAGGACCAGTGTTTTGTCATTTGGACTGTGCCATCTCTACATCTGTAGGAGGGGCCAGTCACATAGATTATGATGTGAAGGACCTCCCTTTGAGTTGTAATTGGAGCAGCATTCAATCTAAAAACATCAAATGAACTTCAAATAAATGACTTCTATTTTGCGAGAAGATGACTTCATATTATCTTTTAGTTTGACCATTTATTATGTTGTAAATTATTTGATTTTCTACATTTTGGTACAATGTACATTATTCAGCAATCTTTCTCCAAGAGCGATGCTTCACAAATGTTGGCTGCATTGTAATCTCTGGAAGGCTTGTTAAAAAAAAAGATTTCTGGGCTTCCCTGGTGGCGCAGTGGTTGAGAGTCCGCCTGCCGATGCAGGGACATGGGTTCGTGCCCCGGTCTGGGAAGATCCCACATGCTACAGAGCGGCTGGGCCCGTAAGCCATGGCCGCTGAGCCTGCGTGTCTGGAGCCTGTGCTCCACAACGGGAGAGGCCACAACAGTGAGAGGCCCGCGTACCAAAAAACAAAACAAAACAAAACAAAAAAGATTTCTGGACTCTAACCCCTTAGTTCCTAATTCAGTTAGGTTTGGGGTAGAGACAGAGAATTTTTATTTTGAACTAGTTTCTAGGTGATACTGATTCAGCTGGTCCAGGAACCACACATTGAGAACCACTTGATGATTGAAACAATATACATATGAGTAAATGAGCTAGGCAGCAGAATTACATTTATAGTGATTTTTTTTAATAATCTCAGTGTACATGGAGATACTTTCATGTAACACTCTGAATATAAAGTGACGTTGGTTATTTAATTAGATGTTTTCTATACCTAACCTTAAATATCCAAATATTTGATGTCATATAGACAATTACTTTGATTACCTTACATTTTACCTTTGGTACTGGTTTATTTAGATGAACTTGCTGTGTGTGAGATTGTATTTCTAATCAAGATGTTGAAATAATAATTTAAAAACAAGTCAAATTGACAATTCCTATGCTACCTGAAGATCTGCTTCAGAATATTCTTCTTTTAAGAGAAGCTGCTCAAGGCATTTAGACATCAGGGGATGTTTGACTTCAGGATTCGATTATAAGGCATTTCCTTATTGAGTAACTTTCAATATTTTTCTAATTACTGTTTTTTCAATTATAAGGTATCACCTGGTGCCTGTTTAGGGTGGTGCAGGCTTTGCAGTTAGTCTGTTTCCAGCCGTAGATTACTTAAGAGACAAGTAAAGCACAGAGGAATTGCCATATAAAACAAACCTTATACTCTCAAGTTAAGGAGAAATTCAGGCTTTCTAAAAAATATTTTAATATGTAATAAAAAGCACCAAATTTTTTAAAACAAGAAAATAAATGAACAAAACCCCCAAAGCAACAACAACAAAATAAACATCAAAATTTATTTATTACATTGATTGTACTGTATACTATTTCTGCTCATTTAATTAAATAAAATAAATTTTATTTTTGAAAGATACAGAAAATCACACAAAATATACAAAAATATAAAACAGAAGAATTCACACAAATTATACACACAAACACAACAGGATAATTGAACAAATGATATTGTAGAGTCTTTGGGATCATTCGGTTGATCTCTGATTGATAAGGAATGGACATCCACTCAAGCTTGCTCAAATAAGGGGGGAGGTTACAGCAGTCTCACAAAAATCTGCAAATGCTGAAAAACTAGGCCTTAGATAGTCAAAAATGGGGTTAGTTCCAGGATCCCAGCGACTGGATCTTATGGACCTTCACCCTGGTTTCTCTGACTTTATTTTCACTTGTCTGTACTTACTGTATCTGCTTCTCCCCACGCCCTGTTTTGCTAACTAATGTCTCAGTCTCTCTCAGTATTCAAATTTCAAATACCAAGGAAAGAAATGTAAATGGGTGGCCTAACCTGTGGATAAAATCATCTTGGTTCAATGGTTTGTGAGTTGTTTATCTATGGTTACGTAATATATGGGCACAGGGATTCTGACACAGTCGAGTTAAAATGCAAAGACTGGGTGCATATTATAGTCAAATGATTTTTCTGAAGCATTCTTAGAGGAAGCCAGATTGGCCAAGCCAGAATACTCTAAGTAGAGCTGGTGATTCATGTACTGATAGAGTACCCAGATTATAGAGGTAATACTAACAGGGAAATAAATGGCCTCTTGAGGATAGAATTAAAATTTAAACATAAATTGATGAAATTGCAAGCAACAGGAAGCAAAGTGCAGAACCCATGTGAGGCAGGAGATAGATGGGCTCCAGGCTAGGCATTTACAACTGGCCTCCTTTTTACATTGCTTGGGGTAGGAAAAAGGTGGGCTTTAGGCCAGACCCTTACAACTAGCCTCCCGTTTGCATTTCCTGACACAGGAGTTAGGTGGACTCCAGGTTAGGCATTTACAGTCAGCCTCCTGTTTGCACATTGAAATAGAAATAACAACAGAAACAGGGTAGGTAGCCAGGCTTTGTCTCCTGAAGACACTTTACGATAACAGTCATGGCAGGAACAGAGAGGAGCTAAACCCTGTTTGAATAAAAGATCAAACATATCTTCCATCCTTGGGGCAAGGGAGACATTGCACATGTGCAGAAAGGCTCCTTGGGGGTCAAAAAGGAGGGGGCACCACCCCAGAATAGGTGATGCCAAGGCCCCGCCTAAGCCTGTGGGCTGGAATCCATCTTGGAAAAAAGTTGTGCATGCATGTTGGGGAGGGTCCTAGGGCAGGGCAGATGTGGAAAAAGAAATCAGGTAATTGGCCAAAGGTAAACAAAGACCCGAAGGACTGCCCGATATAAATGATTTAACCACCACTTTACTGCACTCCTCCTCACTGGGGGGACGCCCACACCCTTTCTCTCCGGGTGTGCATCTCAGCCTTGCTTCTGTCTTAACAAACTGTTTCTGTGTGTGCTCTCCTACTTGTTGTGCTATGTCTCTAATAATAAACTTTGTACCTGTTTTTACAGTTTTTGCCTCCTTGAGAAATGCATTTTCAGTGGGGGCAAGGGCTAAGGAAAATTTGCCTCTAGCATCTGGCCCTTGCTGGTCTGGTGGCTAGGATTCCTGGTTTTCATCCAGGCTACCCAGGTTCAATTCCTGGGCAGGGAACTAAGATCGCTTCAGGCCACTGCTCACTGCTGCTGTCTCTCCGAGATCACCTGGAGGGAGCAAAATGTCTCCTGCAGTGATGTAGTATGTCGTTTGGAGGGAAGTAGACAGGACTTCCTAAGAGCAATCATACATACTCAGTTCATTAGAAGTGCCTTGAATTTGTTAGAGAAAAAGACATTTTCCTCTACCCTTCTAAGTTCTTTGGGCTCATCTAAGAATTAAATTGACGTGAGACAGACTAACAGGAGAAAAATCTAAGTTTAATAACCTGTGTACATGGGAGAGATCCAGGAAAACTGGGTTACTCGCTTAAATAGCTGAAATCCTCACCTTAAATACTATCTTCAGCTAAAGAGAAAAGAGGATGTTGCAGGTAGTGGTTTGAGACTTCAGAGGGGAGGAAGGAAGTTGACATTAAGATGGAAAAGTACATGTTTGATAAATGTTTGCTGGTCCATGCAGAGGCAATGAGACACGGAGTGGCTCTGATCTTTAGACCCTGCCAGGTTTCCCCCACTACACCTAGACCATATTCTTTGCAGGTATCTCTGGTGATAGCTCTGTTCCAAAACAGGCCCTTTATCTAAATTCTTTAGGCAAAAGAAAGAATTCTTTTGGGTCTTCTGTTTCTCAAAAATAATCAGCCTAAATTAATCCTCATGCCAAAGAGACATTTTGGGGAGACAAATTTTGCTCCTCCATGAGTTTTATGATGAATATCTTATCTTTATACTTCATAGTAATATTGTGTTATAACTTTAATAATTCTCTTGTAGAATAAAAAATTTAAATCTCCCACATGTAAGCCTACTGATATCATCTAATTTTGTCTGGTTATGAATCTCTTATTAAGTGCTCTCATATTTACTATAGGAAGCTTCAAATTTAGAAATATATAGATTTTCCTATATTAAAATTAAGCTTTAAATTTACCTTACTAACCAATTTTTAACAATGGAAGGAATAAAAACTGATGACATACCTTGTCATTTGTGTTTTTTACCACCTGAAATTTAACTATTTAATGGTTAAATACCAAATAATAGAACTCTCTCATTAAAGAAAAAAATTTTTTAAATAATTTGACTTTAACCAATCCTCAATATTGAACATAATCTTAGTTTTTAATGAGAACATGCTTTTTTCACCAAAAAATTTTTTTCACCTAATTATCCCTTTAGAGTTAGTGAATTAGTTAGACAAAATAAATATTAAAGATCATGTATGATTTTCTATTCTCAGAAAAACAAACTTCCTTTTCCTGTTTTTTAATTTTTAAATTAGCTTCTATACTTACTTTACTTCTTTTACCATATGTAACAATCTCTACCTATAATCCAAAGCCACACATTACTTAACTACCTATACTTGCACTGGGTAGATAAAGTGGAAGAGAGAAAGAAAGAGAAGATTAGAAAGGTAGGCTGAGGTCAAATTTCTGAATTATCTTGGAGGCATTCCTAGGATTTCTGGGTTCATGATCCTTGAAATGTGTTGTGCCTCACATTTTATTTTATTTTAAAACTTTTAGGTACCTTGGCCTTCTCCTAAAGATTCTTATTTAAAAGATTTTGATGAGACCTTGGAATCTATAGTTTGATGAATCAAGTGATGCTGTTGCACTTCAGTATTTGGAAAAAACTATCTTTGACAGTGGATAGTCAGTGAAGGCTTTTGAGCACAAAAGTATAAGCAGAGATATGCTTCAGAAAGATTACTTTAGGAAATAATGGGTTTGTGGAGTTTGGAACATAACACAGAGAGACAAGTTAGAAGATGATTTCAAAAGGCCAAGAAAGAGGTAATGAGGGTCAAAGTCAGGACAATGGCATGAGAACTGGAAGGACAAGGAAGACTCAGTGATTCAATAAATATTTACAGAGCGCTTATTATAAGCAGGCATTGTTTTTTAGGTATTGTGAATGCAGAAAAAACAAAACAGAAAAAACATTTTTACTCCTGTGGACGTTATATTCTATTGATATAAGACATAAAATAAACATATTAATTATATAGATAAATACAGATAGATAGATAGATATATTAAGTGCCATGGAGAAAAAAGCAATGAAGGAGGACATGAAGTGCCAGGTGGAAAGAGAGGTTAAATAAGGTGATTTGGGATGGTTTTACTGATAAAGTAATATTTTAGATAAATATGAAGGAGGTGAAGTTTCAAGCCACTCAGTTATCTGGGGAAAGTCATTCCAGACAGAGGGTAATACCAACAAAATATCAAAGAATGGAAGTGTGCTAGAAACAGCAAGGCCTGTCAGTGTGGCTGGGATGAAGGAAGCAATGGGGAGAGGAGTAGGGTGTTACATCAGATGGACAGTGGGATGCCAGACTATTTAGAATTTTGTAGTTTCTTGTAAGAACTTTGGCTTTTGCCCTTGGCTGTGATGGAATACCATTGAAAGGTTTTGAGAAATGGAGAGACACATTGTGCTTTATGTCTTAATTGGATAACTCTTGACTGCTGTTTTGATAGACTTGATGGTGGGGGTGGGGATCAATGGTAGAAAGAGAAAGACTAGTTAGAAGAATATTGCAATAACCGATTTTCATATAGTGACACTTTGGACCTGTGATGGCGGTGGAGATAATGAGAATGTATCAGTTTCTTCAAATGTTCTGAAGATAGAGACAACTGAAGTTTCTGACAATTGGAAGTGAGGTATGAGCAATAAGGAGGACATAAGGGTGTGTTCAGGGAAAGATGGAGTGGTTATTAAATGAGATGAGACAAACTTCAGGTGGAGAAACTTGGGGGGAAGAATATCAGGGGTCTAATTTTGACATGGGTAAACTTGAAATGGATATTAAGGCATCTAAGTAGAGATGTTGAGTAGGAAATTGAATCCTATAATTTTGGAGTTTGAGAGGTCAAAACTTGAGATAGAAACTTGGCAGTTCTCAGTTCATAGATGAGATTACTAAGGGAGTAGTCTTGACAGAGAAGAGAAGAGGTCTAAGGACAGATATTTGGAGCATTCCAACAATAAGACAATAGGTAGAAGAGGAGGAACAAATTAGAGACTGAAAAAAAGCACCAGTGAGTAAGGAGGAAACTTAGCGATTACAGTTTTCTTAAAAGCCAGAAGAAATTTTTTCAAAGTGGAAAGAGTAATCAACTGAACGAAACACTGCTGGTAATTCAAGCAAGAAGTCTAAAAATTGACCTTTGGATTAAATAACAATGAGATCTTTGCTGAACTTCTCAAGAAGAGGTTCTGTGGGGAGGTGGGAGTGAAAGTATTTCTGAATTATATTCAAGAGATAATGGGAGTAGAGGAATTGGTGCATTGAAGTGTTTTGCTTTAAAAGAGTCAAGAGGAGATATCAGATGATACAAGGAAGAATTTGAAAAGTTCAAAAGCAGAGGTATTTTGTGGTTACCTATCTCTACCTCTAACAAAATTTGTTAATATGTCTAGATTGATGATATCACACATGTGCCAAGAAGTTATGAAAAGCTTTATTGCTCATATAATGGTATATATACCATTATATATATATAATAATGCTCATATGATAGTAGGCCAGGCACAAAAACTTGAGCAAAGGGAGGGACTTCTGTTTTTACTTTGGTTAGAGGGTAAGGAGGCTAGAGTAAGTGTTCCTGTGTGGACTGTGTTTGCATAGTTCAATTCCTGCTGGTGCCAAGGGAAGGTGAGTGAAGACTTTCTTATTGGCTTTCTTAGCTGTGGGGCAAGAGGTAGGAAAAGATGGGGCTTGAAAACTGTCAGTGGTCAAACACCAAAAATGCAGTCAGACTGTAACAAAAGAGCTCAGTGACAAATTTGGGGTGGGGTTTTAGGAAATAATGAAGAAATTTCTCTAATTTGGAGAATAATGATTGAAGATATTGATGGCATTTAACCAAGACAGAAACACCCAATGAGGATCAGGTCACATCTAGAAATGCCAGCCCTTCTGACCATATGGAAGAAGCAAGAGGAAAAATGGAAGAAGGAAGGGCAGAAAGCCAAGATAAAGTAGTAAGTGCTGATTGCATGAATTTTGGCATTTGGGTCTTGAAGAAATATTCTCCTGAATCCCAGTTTCTCTGTATGCAAACAGTTCTCACCTAGCTAGGGTTTTTAGAGTATGAGAAGCAGATACAAAGGATTGGGTTGCTTTAATGTAGCCTCAGGTGGTCTTTCTCTGGTATGAAGAATGGTGACAGCTTAAAGAGCTTAAAGACATTGTTATGTTTATCCCTTGAGGTAGAACCAGGATTCTGCCCCAAGGCTGCACTATTGTTTTCTGGCCACCCGGCCCTTGTCTTTTCATCCCTTCCCTTCCCTGATTAGCAACTGTTCTAATCTGCCCTTTGGAACTCAGGGAAGGTCATAGAGGATGGAGTCAAGAAACAGGGGAACAGAAAAGCTTCCATACCCAGGAGCTTCACAGGGTCCTGCTTGGTTTCACTACAAGATTACCTGAGACCAGATTAGAGGAATGGAGGCCCTGGATATGCCCTAATCTTATCAGCAACCCACCCTTGAACTGTTGCTATAAAATTCCTTATCAAATCCTCCCAGGTTGGGACACATAATTTTTGAGAGGCACAAGCCCACTGTGTCCCCCTTTGCCTGGCAAAGAAATAAAGCTATTCTTTTCTCCTTCACCAAAACTCTGTCTCTGAGGTTTGATTCGACACTAGTGTGCAGAGGCTGAGCTTTCAGCATCAGTAGGAACACTTAAATGGCAATTTTGATGAATTGCTGGAGGCTAAGTATGGGCTAGCAAGAGAGTGAGAAACTCATGGGAGCTTCAGTCTTAAGGATCCCCCTGACTTTCATGGGTTTTAACCTCTAGGAATCCCACCATGCTCTCATGTTGAAGAGTTGAAGAAGACCCGTCCTGGCTCTGCTAAGGGGCCTACAAGAGCAATCACTGTGAAATTCACCCAGAGCTTTCTCAATAATAAAGATTTCCTTCAGGAGGAAAAGACTTTACCAGAGCTTTTTCTCCTCTGGAGAAAAAAGCACTCCTCATACTCAAGCCTCCTCTAGACTTCCTGTATCAATTAAGCAAGGGAAAAGCCAGGAGTCAGTGCTGTGCCTCTGAGGTGGGAGAGCCAACTTCAGGACACTGGTCCACAAGAGACCTCCCAGCTCCACGTAATATCAAACGGCGAAAATCACCCAGAGATCTCCATCGCAACACCAAGACCCAGCTTCACTCAACGACCAGCAAGCTACAGTGCTGGACACCCCATGCCAAACAACTAGCAAGACAGGAACACAACGCCATCCATTAGCAGAGAGGCTGCCTAAAATCATAATAAGTCCACAGACACCCCAAAACACACCACCAGACATGGACCTGCCCACCAGAAAGACAAGATCCAGCCTTATCCACCAGAACACAAGCACTACTCCCCTCCACCAGGAAGCCTACACAACCCACTGAACCACCACTGGGGACAGACACCAAAAACAACGGGAACTACGAACCAGCAGCCTGTGAAAAGGAGACCCCAAACACAGTAAGGTAAGCAAAACGAGAAGACATAAAAACACACAGCAGATGAAGGAGCAAGGTAAAAACCCACCAGACCTAACAAATGAAGAGGAAATAGGCAGTCTACCTGAAAAAGAATTCAGAATAATGATAGTAAAGATGATCCAAAATCTTGGAAATAGAATAGAGAAAAGGCAAGAAACATTTAACAAGGACCTAGAAGAACTAAAGAGGAAACAAACAATGATGAACAACACAATAAATGAAATTAAAAATACTCTAGAAGGGATCAATAGCAGAATAACTGAGGCAGAAGAATGGATAAGTGACCTGGAAGATAAAATAGTGGAAATAACTACTGCAGAGCAGAATAAAGAAAAAAGAATGAAAAGAACTGAGGACAGTCTCACAGACCTCTGGGACAACATTAAACACACCAACATTCGAATTATAGGGGTTCCAGAAGAAGAAGAGAAAAAGAAAGGGACTGACAAAATATTTGAAGAGATTATAGTTGAAAACTTCCCTAATATGGGAAAGGAAATAATCAAGTCCAGGAAGCACAGAGAGTTCCATACAGGATAAATCCAAGGAGAAACACGCCAAGACACATATTAATCAAACTGTCAAAAATTAAATACAAAGAACACATCTTAAAAGCAGCAAGGGAAAAACAGTAAATAACACACAAGGGAATCCCCATAAGGTTAACAGCTGATCTTTCAGCAGAAACTCTGCAAGCCAGAAGGGACTGGCAAGACATATTTAAAGTGATGAAGGAGAAAAACCTGCAACCAAGATTACTCTACCCAGCAAGGATCTCAATCAGATTTGATGGAGAAATTAAAACCTTTACCGACAAGCAAAAGCTGAGAGAGTTCAGCACCACCAGACCAGTTTTACAACAAATGCTAAAGGAACTTCTCTAGGCAAGAAACACAAGAGAAGGAAAAGATCTACAATAACAAACCCAAAACAGTTAAGGAAATGGGAATAGGAACATACATATCGATAACTACCTTAAATGTAAATGGATTAAATGCTCCCACAAAAAGACACAGACTGGCTGAATGGAAACAAAAACAAGACCTGTATATATCCTGTCTACAAGAGACCCACTTCAGACCTAGGGAACACACAGACTGAAAGTGAGGGGATGGAAAAAGATATTCCATGCAAGTGGAAATCAAAAGAAAGCTGAAGTAGCAATTCTCATATCAGACAAAATAGACTTTAAAATAAAGACTATTACAAGAGACAAAGAAGGACACTACATAATGATCAAGGGGTCAATCAAAGAAGATATAGCAATTGTAAATATTTATACACCCAACATAGGAGCACCTCAATACATAAGGCAAATACTAACAGCTATAAAAGGGGAAATCGACAGTAACACAATCATAGTAGGGGATTTTAACACCCCACTTTCACCAACGGACAGATCATCCAAAATGAAAATAAACAAGGAAACACCAGCTTTAAATGATACATTAAATAAGATGGACTTAATTGATATTTATAGGACATTCCATCCAGAAACAACAGAATACACATTCTTCTCAAATGCTCATGAAACATTCTCCAGGATATATCATATCGTGGGTCACAAATCAAGCCTTGGTAAATTTAAGAAAATTGAAATCGTATCAACTATCTTTTCCGACCACAACGCTATGAGACTAGATATCAATTACAGACAAAGATCTGTAAAAAATACAAATATATGGGGGCTAAACAATACACTACTTAATAACGAAGTGATCACTTAAGTAATCAAAGAGGAAATCAAAAAATACCTAGAAACAAATGACAATGGAGACATGACGACCCAAAACATATGTGATGCAGCAAAAGCAGTTCTAAGAGGGAAGTTTATAGCAATACAATCCTACCTTAAGAAACAGGAAATATCTCAAATAACCTAACCTTGCACCTAAAGCAATTAGAGAAAGAAGAATAAAAAACCCTCAAAATTAGCAGAAGGAAAGAAATCATAAAGATCAGAACAGAAATAAATGAAAAAGAAATGAAGGAAACGATAGCAAAGATCAATAAAACTAAAAGCTGGTTCTAAGCCCTGTTATAGATGGGGTGGTCAGGAAAGGCCTCTGTGAAGGAGTGACATTTGCAAAACCAGAATAGATTGAATGAACCATGCTGATACTGGAAAAAGAATGTCCAGGCAGTAGAAACCACAGAGGCAAAAGTCCTGAGGTAGAAGCACGTATGTGTCCAAGGAAAAGCAGAGGCCAGTATGACTGGGGCACAGTGAGTATGAGGGATAGAAAGTAAACTGGAGAGGTGTCCGGGGACCAGATCATATAGGTCTCTGGGGCCCACTGTAAGGTTTCTAACTTTGAGTTTGAATGTGATGGGAAGCCAATGTAGTTCTACTATCTGGGAAGTGTATAATCAGACTTGAATTTTAAAAAGATCCCTGTGGATGCTGTCTAGAGAACAGACTGTAGAGGGGGAAAGAGTAAAAGCAAGGAGACCAGTTAGGAGGTCAGGAATTGAACTAGGGGAGTAGCTATTGAGGGGGATACATTTTAAATGTAGAATGGATAGGCTCAATTGGATTTGCTGTGAACTGGATTTGCTGTGTGAGAGTAAAAAATTTTGGTCTTAGGGATATAGTGATGACACTTGCTGATATAAGGAACACTGAAAATAGAGCAAGTGTGAGAGGTAAAATCAACAGTTCAGTTCAGGGCATTGTTTGTGGTGCCTGTTCAACATCTAAATACAGATGCTGAATAAGTAATAAACATTTGTCAATGTATATCACTGGTGCCCCAAGGAATAGTAGGGGCTGGTGATATAAATTTTGGATTCATCAGTATATAGATAGCATTTAAAGCCACCGAGATGGATGAGATCAACTCATAACAGTATATTCTGGTTATAGGCACAGAACAAGAATTGAGAGTAAGTAATATCATCAGTTTAGACTTAGAAAATTTAATGTAGAAAATGTTAAAAATATAATAAGGAATGAAGGAAAGAAAAATCCTGTAGTATTTTAGGTACTTTATAGGTAATTAGCAATGTTAAAAGTTCAAAAAAGCCTTTACTTGAGTCTTCTTAGACTATTGATTTATTGGCCGCTGTCGACTTATTTCTTTCCTTGTTAAAGTACCGATTTACTGAAGGGGAGAACAGAAAAATAGGATAGTGATGTTTTTTCTCCCTCTATTCTGTATTTGTAGCTTTCACACTATCAAGTAAAAGTTTATTTAATTATTCATTTATTTCACATTCTTAACCTAGCTCATTACTCTTTCCTTCCCCTTTTAAAATTTCTTCCTTTTGGCAGAATGTTAGGCAGCAACACTCATGATGATAGTGCTTAGAGCAATAGTAATTCCAATTGGTCTTTGTGGATTAGCATGATAAACAGTCAATGATAAACTCTGACTACTTTTCTTAAAAGTGCATTGCCAGCATAAACACTAATGAGTCCTTCGGAGCCATTATCATTTGCCTATGTCTTCACCGGGCTGAGGCGAACATTCGAAGAGTATAGTATGCTGAGTTCAGGTTATATCTGAATCCCTTTATTGATCTGTTCTTCTAGTTCTTGATAAATTCTCAATACAAAAATTACAAAAATGTCCAACACACATATTATACAAATATGAAATATATTTTTATTTGTATTATATATATGTGATTTTATCCATCTATCTTCCTACCTACCTAATGACCTAACTACCTTTCCATCTATCTAATATAAATAATGATGGAAAGATTGTATATCGATATCTATTTCGACAGATAAAATTTTTGAAGGCTTTGGAGGTAGGTAGAAAAATGAGGGAGACTTCTTTTATCTAACGAGATTTCCTACGGGGCTAATAACTGCCAGTAACAATGAGGGTGGGAGATGCTATGTTGAGGAGGTATATTTACTGAAAGTACATCAGGCTATGAACAAATTATGTATAAATTGAACAAAAAGCCAGAGCCAGAGAAGGAAATCATAGAGGGTTAAAGCAAATGGGCAACCAAAGAGACAAAGTAAGTGATTATGTGGGATAAAAGAGAAATTGTTTTATAACGGAGAGAACTTATTTATTTATTTATTTTTTTTGTGGTACACGGGCCTCTCACTGTTGTGGCCTCTCCCGTTGTGGAGCACAGGCTCCAGACGTGCAGGCCCAGCGGCCATGGCTCACGGGCCCAGCCGCTCCGCGGCATGTGGGATCCTCCCAGACCGGGGCACGAACCCGTGTCCCCTGCATCGGCAGGCGGACCCTCAACCACTGCGCCACCAGGGAAGCCCCACGGAGAGAACTTAGATAGGAGAGCTTAAGTTCATACATACTACTGATAAATCTAATATTTAAGAGAGTAAATATTCAGTTTTACTCACACTTGCACGTGTGCGTGCACACACATGCACCCACCTTACTTAACCAACAGTTTAAAGTTACACAATACCTGTTTAGAGGGGCCCTCTCTATGCTTTGCTAAGCAAAGGAACATTTTAACATCAGTGTGAATATGGATGAAGTATCTCCAAATAACTTTCTTCTTAGAATCCTCTTGTTGAAGTCTAGGACTCTTGACTAGATCTCTCTTTTTGCCATATGTTTTCTTGATCAATTGTTGTCGGGGAAGGTTGAGACATATTGAGCTTGAGATGAAGATGCTTAGTTCACAAATGAGCTGATTTGGTGTAGCTGAGGTGAAAATCCTTTCCATTGCCAAAGGTCTTTGCTCTAGCAGAGGTGTTTCCTCTATTTGTCTAAGACCCAGTGAGTGAGAAAATCTTATCAAATCAGCAAGAGTGCCTTTTGGTTTTAAGACAAAATCCTTTGGTCAATTGTTAAACAATTCACTGAATTTTTGGCCTGTTTCATCCCATGTAAATGCAGATACATATAAACCAATCTGCAGACAATCTCTCTCTATATAATCTATTCATTCCCTCTCTTTTACTCTCCTTGATAACTAAACCATAAACGTAGGTTAATTATTAGCCCGATACCACTAATATGTTTTATGTTTGCTTGTTGTAGTTATTATACCATCATCCTAATGGATTGTTCTTATTATGGTTAACAAATGCCATTGCAATTAGCACTGTCCTAGTTGACCCATAACAACTACTCTAAGTACAAGCAGAATATGAATGCATGTGGGGAAGGTCAAAGCCAGTTCATAATTCAACTTGTGAACACTGAGTTCCCACCAAAATTTTCCTCTTATGGGCAATTTAGGATTTCCATTAGAAAGGCATGGGTCCGAGAGCAGCCAAACCTGAACACAGGTCTTAGGGACAAAAAGAAGTGCTATGTGCCAATCAATATCTTGCCCAATATTGTTGTGTAAAAATATAACATATGTTCTATGCTGGGCAGATTTGTCAATCTTTCCCAATTCTAATGTTATAGGTAAACTTGCTACATTAGTTTGCTAGGGCTGCTATAGCAAAGCACTGCAGACTGGGTGGCTTAAAGACCAGAAAATTATTTTCTCAGAAATATGAAGTCTAGACACGTTGTTGGGAGGGTGAATTTTTCTGAGGACCATGAGGAAGGGATCTGCTCTAAGCCTCTCCCCTTGACCTATAAATAGCCATCTGCTTCCTGTGTCTTGACATTGTCTATACATGTCCGTGTCCTAATTTCCTCTTCTTCTAAGGACATGGGTAGGATTGGCTTAGGATCTGCTCAAATGACCACATTTTCACTTAATTACCTCTGTAAAGACCTTATCTCCAAATACTGTCACAATCTGAGGTATGGGAGGTTAGAGCAACGTATGTATTTGGAGGTACACAATTCAGTCCATAATACCGACCTTCTTAGTAATATTTTTTAGAATCTCCTACAGCGCATATCCCTGTATTAGACGCTGTGTCTACATACAAGGTATATAAGTTAAATACATTTTTAAAGGATGTAATTTTTATGGAGTCAGAGTTCCAAAGCTATTGCAAAGCAATTTGAGGGTCATGTAATAAATGGACACAGGTGGGACTTCCCTGGTGGCTCAGTGGTTAAGAATCCGCCTGCCAATGTAGGGGACACGGGTTCGAGCCCTGGTCTGGGAAGATCCCACATGCCGCGAAGCAACTAAGCCTGTGCACCACAACTACTGCAACTACTGAAGCCCACACGCCTAGAGCCTGTGCGCTGCAACAAGAGAAGCCACCGCAATAAGAAACCTGTGCACCGCGACGAAGAGTGGTCCCCGCTCGCCACAACCAGAGAAAGCCTGTGCGCAGCAACGAAGACCCAACACAGCCAAAAATAAATAAATTTATATATATAAAAAAGGACACAGGTTTGTTCATTCATTCAACAACTACTTGGTGAGCACCAACTATGTGCTATGAACTCTTTTAGGCTTGGGGAATACATAAATTAATAAAACAGATAAAAACTCCTGCCATTAGAGAGCTTACATTCTATCTGGGAACACAGGCAAAATAGACAAAAACTAGTAGACACAATAAACAAGTACATTTTATTGCAGGTTAAACACTATCCCTGTGTACTGGGCAGATTAAGAAATATTCCCAATATTTCAGGGGAAATTTTGCTAAAATCAGTACCTATGCTTCTCAAAATCTTTACTGGCTATGCCCTGAAACCTCTAGGTCTTCCAGAAGTTGCTACTGGAATGAAAGACAAGCAGTACAGATTTTAGTAAAATCCATTTTAGTCGCTCTTCCTCTTCCCACAACCCCCCATCTTTGTCGTTAAGTTATCAACACTGAAGATTCAAACATACTGACACACGACAGATCAACCAAAGTAATCACTGAAGCTTGAAGCACCACTTGCATCCACATTTCAGTAAAATTTTTTAAGATGTATAATACCAGTTATGAATCAAATGGATTGAATCTGAGTAAGATGTCATTGAAGATATTTTAAAACCTTAAAATACTATGGCCTGGAATGCTTCTGCTCTATAGCTGGGCATGTATTTGAAATGTGGCTTCCTGTCTTTCCATTCAGAAATTGGAAGGTGTAGAAAACAGCAAGAAATAGAGAAGTTTCTTGTCCTTCCTGATATATTTTTTTCGCTAAAGAAGAAAGTAAACAATAAGGACTCAGAATTTACAAATCTAGGCAGGAAATAAAAATGAAGAGTAATCCTGTGAAGAAAAATAATCTGACACAGTTATACCATGAGAAGAGAGAGCTGGATACAGAAATAGATCAGTGGACAGTCATAGTCAGCCGATTAGAAATGGCTTTTAAATATTCCTTTTCTTTTGAAAACCAAAGCATTCTATATTTGTGTAATAAGACTATAGTCCTGCCCAACCCAAGCACCTTCAAAAGAACCGTATTATGTTAAACCTTTCTTACCTGAATACAGAAAGAGTTCAGCACACACAAAAAAGCTATAAAGAAGAGGAATCATGATGTTGATTAGGATGGAAGGTCAAGATTTTTAATGAGTAACTTCACAGCCAAGTGTACTGTGATGATTTATCCCAGGGTCAAGTACACTGCTTCTGTATATCCCTTAGCTGCTTGCCAGACTGACCCAGTGACCTTGGGAAGGTGTGCCTGGAAGCACTTGTCAAAATTAATCTCAAAGGCATTGGGATGCTAAAGCTCTCCAACTGAAACCTCCAGAAATAGAAAGTAGAGTATGAGTTGGTTGTTGAATTGAGCTTTGAGAAGAAAACATAAATGCCCTCAAGCATGAATAAGTCTCAGTTTAAGACAGTCCCATAACTTTTGCCTGACCTATTGCTAATTTTGTAGTTAAACTACAGATATTTTGACGCCAGGGATTTCTGGTTTAGAATCCTCTAAATTGAATGGTGATACCCATAAAAAGATTATTTGCTGACCTATTAACATAGACAATTTAATGAGACTGACATAAATATATCTTCTCTAATGTATACTGTAGCAATAAACAGGAACAGCAAACCAAATTTAAGAAAATTGAAAAATCAGGGTGCGTGATGGGATTTGAGACATGCAAGTGGAATTATCAGCTTTCTGACACTACATCTATTTTACCATTTTTAGAGAAGCTAATGCAGATTATAATGTCAAGTTCAAGAAATTCTGATCTCCGTAGCAACACTTGGGCATGCTAAAGACACTTACTTGGTTATGAAACTTCTTGGCTTCACATTCTGGAGTCAGAGTTTAATCAGTTCTCTATCCTATAGGGAATAGAAAGAGTAGGGAAACATAAAGGCAGTCAGTATTGCAGTCTGTCACTTTCATTTTCTTGAAGGCTAAAGACCTTTCGTGGGCCAGAGTTTGGGGTTTCACGCAAAAATTTATCTCTTTTGCTGGTCCCAATAAAATGCTGCCACATTTTCTTAGTATAATGGGAGATAACCCTTAGAAAATGTCAAAGAAAATTTCCCTTCCCCTGTTCAGTTAAATTGTGCCATTTTCCCCAATGTACCTTAGATCTCCAAATTGCTAATGAGTTACTTAGTAAGGTTGAGATTATATTGGACAAAATACATACCAACTACTCCACTCTAATCTCTAGTCTATTTTCTCTATCTATCATACTTTTGTTTTTCAATTTTCCCCAACTGTGTAATTTACCAGTTAGGGCAGGACTGTAAAATATACGTAAGAGCAAAGAGGAGGTCACCGTGATAATTTGCTATCTTAGCATATCTTTAATTCTTCAAGAATAATGGTGATGCAGATAAGGATCTATCTTCAATTTATGTCTGTGAAATATGATGTCAAAGATTTTTTTATGTCTAGCACACAAAATATGATATTTTTACCATATCATGAGCAACAGCAATCCCAAAGATCTAAAGCAAAGTGAGCAATAGTTTTGTAGGTAATTCAATGTAGGAGAGTCTTTTCAGCAACTGGTGCTGGAAAAGTTGGATATCAACATAGCAGTATGCAAAAACAAACAAAAAAAGAACTTTGATACATAGAACCGTACAAACATACAAAATACATTAACTTAAAATGGATCAAAAATCTAAAAGAAGTAAAGCTATACAAGTTCTATAAGAATGTATTGGAGATAATTTTTGTGATCTTGAATTAGAGAAAGAATAGAGAATAGGGAAGTTCTGGACTAAGACATGATTAGTGTTTAATTGTTCTTTATAAACTTGAAGTAGATACACTCCACTGGCCAAAGGTGATGTTCAAAATATGTAATAAGAGATCCAGCATGAGTACCAGCAGATTAGGTTGGATGCCAATCTTGAATTCTAGTAGAATATCACTTTAGCCACCAACTGAGACATAAATTGGTATGTCTATTCCAAATATTCATAATTCATAATTCTGGAAGGAGTACAAATTTCAGTACTCTCTCAGCCACCTCTGAGTACAGAGTAGGAGGGTGAGAAAGGAAGAGGACCTCACAGCTACCCTGTCATCAAGTGCTGACTGAAACCAGGGGGTTGAGAGAAGGTGTGTGTTGGGCCTAGAGGAGAAGCAGAAGACATCTAAACACCTCATTTATTTTGCCATAGTATTTATTAAATAAGGCTTAAGTGCTTTTAGATAACGTTTTATTCTTTCATTCATCCACATGCCAATGTTCTGCACACACTCGTAGGGCAAAACACATGTGAGTAAATACAATTAAAGAAAAGTGGCAAGAAATATTTTTAAATCAAAATTCTGATTCTGTCCCCTGACCTGTCCACCTTAACCCCTTTGCTACAATCCTTCAGTTTTTGAATCCCATGCTATCTCCTGGACCTACACTGGGAATCATTTTTTACTGTATAGTGAATTTCAAACTCTGATACACTTAGGGTAACCGGACTTCATTTTAGAATTGGCTACTGCAACACTGGCTATACATTCTGGACCACATTTTTTTTTTTTTTTTTCAGTACGCGGCCCTCTCACTGTTGTGGCCTCTCCCGTTGCAGAGCACAGGCTCCGGACACGCAGGCTCAGCGGCCATGGCTCACGGGCCTAGCCGCTCCGCAGCACGTGGGATCTTCCCGGACCAGGACACGAGTGTCCCCTGCATCGGCAGGCGGACTCTCAACCACTGCGCCACCAGGGAAGCCCTGGACCACATTTTTAAGTGAGCACTTCTGATCAGCCGTCTCTCTAATATGTCTGATGGTATGCTCTACATACTCCTGTTCCCATCATATGAGGTTGCCATCCTTTAGCTGAGGATTGATGTAGTGTGGATTAATTGACATGACTGATTGTGTGTCTATTTTCTAGGAAATCCTAGTGCTGCAGATTAGAAGGCAGATGCCAAATTTTCTCTTCTGCTTCTATCATTTCTCTGTTCTCACCTTCATTTCTCTTCTTCACAGCATGTACGTCTAACGGACATTATCAAAGTTAGCATCAGGGAGTCCTCTTGGAGTGGTTAATGGACTTGGTGGCAGAGTAACTTTAATTTTGCACTTTCAATGAGACATCTATTTTTTCATTTAATGAGACCTTAAAAATGATGGTGGGTGAGAGTAAGGGAAAGAGCTGCTTCCTTTTTTTCTTCTCTAAGAAATTGTTTTTTGCTGCTAAGAAATAGGTGGATGATAAAGAGTTGAAAATGAAACAAATGGAACTCTTTTTAAATTTTCACCTTTTGATATATTGAAAATCACTCAAAGGGAGGAGAAAGATAGTAGAGTCCAAGGAATCCTATTCTTCTATGCACTAATCTTGTTTTTACTTAGTAGCTTCAATTCTGTGAGTTGACTCTTCAGTATTCAAATAATTAAATGACAAAAATTTCTGGCATTCTGAATATTGTGTGCATTCTGAATCTGTCTACATGCTGAATATTGTACATCAAACGAGCTCTTCTTGGGAGGGGGTTAGTTTGAAAGGTGTTAAATGTGACTTTTGGAAAAAGCATCAGTATTTTCAACATTTTTTTTTCTAAAAATGAGTAGTTACTGTTATGTCAATTGCAAATCTTCTTTCAATTAGGCATCTAGATTTTTTTTTTTTTTTTTTTTACAAAGCTCTCTCCAATTTGCTACAAGGAAAATCACCTGAAAAATGTATTAGATGTCTGACTTAATGGAAACCCCCTGATATCAGGGACTCTCTTATTGGGAAATTTAATATCAGCCCCTTAGAACATGTGTCTAATTTAATAAACCCCATGCAAGGGCCAATAATGTGCAAGGCCCTGTTAGTCACACAGGGAAAGAACACAATGATTCTTGCCTTCCATTAATTTTTAATTAATTATTATGCCAGTCATGTCGAATTCGGCATGAGTCACTTTGCTAAAAATGTGACAAGTGTGGGAATTTTTAAGGTCACAGATTGGCAACCATAGAGATATAGATTAGACAAACTACCCAGGCTTGTGTGTTTAATTTATTTATTTGTTTTTTATTTATTTTTAACTTTTATTTTTTTGTTGAAGTGTAATTAATTTACAATGTTGTGATAGTTTCAGGTGTACAGCAAAGTGATTCAGTTATATATGTATATATATACATATATAGATTCTTTTTCAGATTCTTTTCCCTTGTAGATTATTACAAGATGTTGTGTATAGTTCCCTGTGCTATACAGTAGGTCCTTGTTGGTTATCTATTTTATATATAGTAGTGTGTATGTTTATTACTTAAGATGATCATGTAATTCATTCAAACTGTTACATTTTTGAGAGCTAAAGGAGAAGGGGATGACAATTATTTAAAGACAATAGTGGAAGCCTGGACTAACCCGGGGCAAACCAGGGCATATAATCAATAACTTCTGGTAAATATGTTTTATGTAGAAGATTTGGTCCTAATGATTTTATCATATTGTAGAGGTCAAAAGTTGCCATATACCTGTATGGAATGTCCATCATGAATTTTGTCTTGGTATGAATGTACTGCAGGCTGAGCTCTCCAATGACTAGAGGAAGCAGTTATTTCTCAATCTCAGCTGGATGCACATCTTTGCCTTCTTTTCTGATTATCTCAAAGGTAGATCACGTATGCTGTCCAACTGCTTTCTTCCTCCACAACTGTTTTATGGATTGTTTTATGAGACTGACTTTTTTGAAATGTTGAAACATTAAACTCAGTTCATCCACTCACTCAATATGTTGAAGGCACTATATCCTAGACATTGCAGGGAAAACAAGGACATAAAGATATCAATCCTACTGCTATAGACTGAATGTCTGTGTCCCCTCAAAACTTATATGTTAAAATCCTAACCCTCAAAGATGATGGTATTAGAAGGTGGGACCTTTGGGAAGTAACTAGGTCAATGAGGGTGGAGCCTTCATGAATGGGATTAGTGCCCTTATAAGAGAGAACTCAGAGAGCTTCCTCACCCCTTCCATCATGTGAGGACACAGGGAGAAAGTGCCAGCTGTGAACCAGGAAGTGGCCTTCACCAGAATGTGACCATGTGGACCCCTTGATCTTGTACTTCCTAGCCTCCAGAACTGTGAGAAATAAATTTTCATTGTTTATAAGCCACCCAGTGTATGGTATTTTGTTATAACAGCCTGATTAGACTAAGACATCCACCATGAAAAAGATTATAATTTAACAGACAGGATTAAACAATCAAGTAGATAATAGCAAAAAAACAGGTAGAGTAAGACAAGTGCGATAAAAAGACAAACAAACAAACAGAAGGCATACAGAAGAAGTAATTATATTTGGGGAATCAAGAAGAGTTTTTCATTCATAGGAAGACATTTGAGAAAATCTTGGATGGATATTTCAATAGAATGAATTGAAAAATAGAGAAAGAATAACATCTCAGGGGAATGAACTGAAATATATTTAACAAAAAAATAATAAAAATTAAGATTGAATAAATATGTTGTCAGCAAATGGAGTAGCTGGTCTGCCGGTCAGTTTGTCTTAGGAAAAGATTTGCATCATTTACATTAAAATAGTAATTCAAACTGTAAAATTGGTTGGATTAATCTATGTGGAGAATATAGTAAAAAGAGAATAAGATTGAGAACTATACTTTAGAAAGCTATACTTTAGAAAACTATACTTTAGAAAAGAGAATAAGATTGAGAACTATACTTTAGAAAACTAGATTTTAGAAGATGTCCATTTTTATGATGTAGAAACAAACATACAACAACAAAAAGAGCTACCAGGCAATTAGGAAAATAAAACAAAATGGAGCTGAAGGTAGAAATCGTTTCAAGAATCTGGTTAGTGAAGACAAAATTACTTAGAGAAATCCAGGAGACTGGGACTGAAAATACATAATTATATTTTATTAACTAGATATTGTGAGAACAATTTTTAGCACAGTAGTGAAGACTGATGGTAGATCTGAAGAGTTTAGAATTGAACTGGTAATGGAGTAAAGACAACCTGTGTAGATTTTTTTTTCCACAAAGTTGACATTCAAAAGAGGAAATAGAGCATGATCTGCATCATACCAGCAACAATTAGCAACAGTTAACTGTGGCCTTTAGGATAGTTCCATTGTCCTTATGTTACT
Organism: Tursiops truncatus; assembly: GCF_011762595.2. NCBI lineage: Eukaryota > Metazoa > Chordata > Mammalia > Artiodactyla > Delphinidae > Tursiops > Tursiops truncatus. The sequence goes on along the minus strand of NC_047038.1, from coordinate 69,374,023 downwards.
AAATACATAATGAAAACTTTAACATATGAAATAAAAGGATAACTCACCACATCTCTTGTATTCATAAATCTTCCCAAGGGCCAAACACTGACATAGAAATAAATGGCTGTGGCATGATTTAAAGAGAGAGAAAGGCTAAATGTGACCCAGTATGTGGATTAGGAAGTAATCATATATCATGATCTGTGGGGGGAAAAAAGCACAAATATAACCACACTACTAAGTAATTTCAGTGGGAAAACAGGAAAAGATGGATTTAAATTCAATCAAAAGGATTAAAATTTGTTTTAAGAAATATTTACTGTCGATGACAGGGTTTTTGAGAAATTGGAACTTCTAAATAGGCTTATTTCGTTTGTTATTTTTATTTTGTCTCTCTCTTTTTTTGTTTTGTTTCTACTTTTAATTTTTTACTGGAAATATACCAACATAAAATCAAACTGTTTTGAGTGACTATTACAGTAAGTTCCTTACATACGAACCTGCCAGTTGCAAACTTTTGAAGATGCGAACATGCGTCCGCATGTCCAATCATGTACGTTAGTTCACGTGTCTGGTGTACATTGTCATGTGTGTGCATCCTCTACAAGTGCTTGTGCTTTTGTGTACTTTACTGTACAGGAATGTATAGAGTACAGTAGTACAGTGTCTTTATTTCAAGCCAGTTCTGCAAGAGGACAACTTCATTGAATGCCTTGCTGTGCAACACAAGGAGCTTACTAATGAAGACCTGATGGAATTGGAGGCCCAGATAAAGGACAAAGAGAGACAAGGGGAAGAAGAAGTAACTGAGGAACCGAAGAGATTCACAATGCAGGAAATGGCAAAGAGATTTTCTTTATTTGAGGAGGCACCGTTAGTTTTTGAGGTACAGGACCTGAACATAGAACGGTACATGAAGGTTGCAGCAGACGTTCAGAATGCAATCCAGTGCTACCTTGTCATCTATAAGGAGAAAAAAAGAGCGATTACCTAGCCATCACTGGATCAATTTTTCAAGCGGGTAGATAGAATTGAATCCAACAAGGTACCAGAACCTGTGTCATCAACGTCAGGTGTGAGTGAAGTTGCAGCTTGCCCTCCATCTCCTACTGCTGACGATCCTTCAGCTCTACCATCTCCCACCTCCTCTCCCTCCTCCAGTCAGTAACACTTCTTGCCTGTTCACCTGATGCCAGCCGTTGTACTGTACTACTGTACTTTCCAAGGTACTATACTGTAAGATTGTTTTCTTTGTTTTTTGTGGGGTTTTTTTGTTTGTTTGTTTTGCGGTACGCGGGCCTCTCACTGTTGTGGCCTCTCCCGTTGCGGAGCACAGGCTCCGGATGCGCAGGCTCAGCGGCCATGGCTCACGGGACCAGCCGCTCCGCGGCATGTGGGATCCTCCCAGACCGGGGCACGAACCCGTGTCCCCTGCATCGGCAGGCGGACTCTCAACCACTGCGCCACCAGGGAAGCCCCTTGTTTTTTATGTATTATTTGTGTGAAAAGTATTATAAACCTATTACAGTACAGTACTGTATAACTGATGTGTTAGTTGGGTACCTAGGCTAACTGTTGGACTTAAGAATAAATTGGACTCATGAACGTGCTCTCGGAACGGACCTCGTTCATATGTAGGGGACTTACCGTATTTTAAGTTTTAAGAAACTTTAACTATATCTTGCTACACATATAATACAAATGTAATTATTTTTTCAGTGGATCATGTAACTAAATTGGCTTGAAATGGAAATATTGTTTTCTATGGAATACTTCCCAATGACATCGTGATCTTGGAACCCTAATTACAAAACTCTCAATCCACATGCAAATACATTTGGAGATTGGTTTCTTCCAAACTACTGCCTCTGATAAACATTTTCTTATTTTCATATTGACATAAATATAACTTAAAACAATTCCTCTTTTATATGAAAATTCTTGTGTGAATATTAAAAAGTATTCTTAAGTGGTGAATAGCAAATAGGTTATTTCCTTTCAAAATTAAAATGATAAACCAAATTTAAATGATTCATTTATCTTAAAAATTAAGATGAAAGACAGCACCAGTTTTGCTGACAGATGTTAACCAATTTTGCTGATAGATGAACCTTTTGTATTAGGCGTAGGGAAAGAAGAGGAAGTTTGAATTGGTATTGCAGCATCAAGGCACAAAGTAAGTGACAAGTAGAAATGTGGAGAGAAAATAGCCTAAGTTTTGGTGATTGAGAAGAAATCTTGTGATAGCATTTTAAATTCAGACGGGTAAGGACTAAAGTGAGCCACAAGCTAGGCTGTTGTCCATGAATTGTCTGTAGGGAAATGTACAGCTTCCCGCTTTGTTAAGAAGAGAAATAAGAAAAAGAAAAGTGAAAATACCTAAATCTGCTCAGAAATCAAATCTAAGGACACTGGGGGAATTGCTATACCAAACATTTCCATCTATTCTGCCAGATAAGAGAAATTTAAATAATTTACTTCAGAGAAGTAAAGGATTAAAAGTATACCACTTATTCTTCCTACTAAATTTATCATAAAAGTAAAGAGTTTTCTCCTCCTCTTTCTGGATTTTGCTTTAGATAATTTCTCCCAATACTGAATTACATATTACATATTTTGGTAGGTCATCAATAATTTGAATAAAGAAAATCATAAACAAGATTTTCAATATACCCTAAGTATGTTCACGGGACCTATAGTTTTCAAGAGTATTAACACATCAGATTTTTTGGTTGACAAAGGAATATATGTATGCATTTGATTAATCAGCAAATTCATCTTGTCTCCTGTTCAAGAAATGTAGATTCATCTACATGTTTTTAATTTTGTTCCCAGTCTAGTGGACCCATAAGATATAGAGCTATGACTTAATTGCTTATATATTTGAAATTGTGGTCCAATGACATATGATGACCTCTAAGTATTAAAATTGTATTCATTTACAGCAAGGTATGGATTGATATTAGTTTTGGGTGATCCTTGAAATTATAAAATGAATAAGAGAATTAAAAAGATTTTAGTTATTTAATAGAAATTCTAGATTATTTTCAGAGAATAGAAATAAGAACTTACAATAATATAACACCATTCTGTCTTGTCAAATATTTGGCAAAAACTTTTGGGTTTCAATTTCCATGTTACTGATGAAGAAAGCTAACAGTGTCAGAATTAAAAAGGATGGAAAATTAGAATTTTTATAGTATACTGTGGGTGGCTTCCAATTATTTTTTCAATAAATGTTTTGTATAAATGTTATAGACTCTCAGGCATTTTGGTAGATACATTCCTTTCTAAATATTGCAAAATATTTTCTTTTTGCATTGTCTAAAATAATTTAATTTTTGTCTCTGGTAATTTGAATTGATGAGGATCCAGAATGGGCTTATCATGTGGAAATAACTTTAGCACAATGAATTTTGCTCCACTCTTTATCTAATAGGCTGGATTAATTGAAAGCCTTTTTTTGGTGTTACTAAGAGGTTTTCAAAATAGATATAAATAAGCATTTCATACGCCCCCAGATAACACCCTCCTTAGAAGGACTTTGGTTATCAGACTACAGAGGAGTGTCTAGCAGAGGTGATGAAAGAGGATATTAACTTACATAGTTTCCTAAGACATAAGACTTATCTAAAAAGGATCTACTTGCTGAGGAAAGAAGTCACTGTGTCTTCTCTCAATCAAAACTCTCCAGAGTTTCTTATAGAAATACTTTTCTATATCTAAATTGTCCTAACCTGTTTCTCTTTTCCATTAACCTTGACATGATAATAAGTAATATTGGCAAGTCCTATTAATTACACTAAAGAAACAGGTTTGGTTATAGTGATTCGCACTAATATCCAGTTTAAAAAAATAGGAGAATGAATTCCATTCCCTAAGGAATTTTATTGGTAGGTTATTGAAAACCATTGTGTAATTCACTTATACACATACACAAATGACTGTCACTGTAACAACTAATCACTTTTTAGATCATTTAGAGAAAAAGTACGTTCTTGGTTCATGCAATTGGAAAAGCAAGGTAAGAATTCTATAGAATAGTAATGGCACCTACCTTGTCCAATTCAGGGAGGAAATGAGCATGTTAAACTATCCTTTATAGGATCCCTGAAATAACCTAAGGGTGGAGAAGACATCAAGGCTTTGATGAAAGGTTTTATGTAAAAGAGCTGACCTTGATTAAAATTTTATGCAAAAGAATTGTTCTAGTCACTTAAAGTCTTAAAGAAAAAGAGTGATTCTTACTTGGGCTAGACCAGAAAGTGATTTCTCTAAGACTGATTTCACACACAGAAATGTCTAAAGTTTTCTCTAACTCCCAAATACTGGAGTGTAAACATTATATATAATGTAGGCATTAAAGAGGAGATCAAGGACCATCAGCTGTTTTAGTCTGTTTTTGCCATTTCTCCCATGGACTTCCATAGGGATACCTTGACTTTGTATTGCTGGATGAGATTAACGATTAAATGCAGACGACTTTGTATAATGATTCTTTTTGCCCTTTCATGAGTATTGTTTTGTTTACCTTTGGTCAAACAAAATCTCAGCTTGACAGGTTTCCTAACATCAAATCTTCAAACACAAAAGGCAGCAGGATTCTTACATGTTTTTATTCTTTTAAGAAATGTTCTGATCACATCACAGTCTTTGCTACTTTTTATACGTTCTATGGTATTGTTTTACCTGATAATGGTTTATACAGTTTAAAGAGAAAAGTGTGCCTGCTTTGTTCAGAGGGATATGAAACTCCATGCAGTTTGCCATGACACCTTTCTGAATTTATGAAGAATTATCCACATTATCCTTGTGGATCCCATTCCTTTGCTTAGAAGCACTCTGTCTTGCTCACCAGAGTGTTAAGAGCTAACCTCCTATTTCAGGAGCCTAGCTTTCTGGGATTTTCTTACACACTGGTATCTTTTACTACATCTGCCTTGGTACTACCGTTTCCAGTGTTGCAACATGGTTGGTGGACAAACAGCGACATGTGAAGCCAAGTATGTTGTAGGACATGGCAAAAAATGGAAAATTTATACCAATATTACATTCTCACAAGGCAAAAGCTACCCAGGTCCTGAATAACCCAGGAATAAGTCATTCTCAGTAATGAGAACAAAAGATTCTCTCTTAACTTTAGCAAAGCTAAATTAAATTCATGAATACTAGGAGCCCAATAATTTGGATAAGAACAATTGCACATGATCCAGGTTTCCAACTTATTGTAAGAGAATATCACAGACCTGTGGGAAAGAAATCAAGTCTTCAAGAAAAAAAGGTGAAAAATTACTATGAAGGAAAATGAATGTGATCTTTGCCTTATATCAGAAACTAATATGAAATATAGAATAAATAGTGTATAATATGAAGTGGTTTTAAAATCTAAAAGAAAAATACTGTAAGTACAAATGTGACTGAGCTTTGTTTAGGTTTAAGGCTTTCCATGAGAGTATCAGATATTTAAAATAAATTACTTGTGTTTGATTGCTTATTCTTTACAGTTGATACTCTGTGTTAGAGGTGGTGAAATTAAACCAAAGTAGTTTTTAGTGGTGAAACAGTTGGTTCAAATACATAGGTAACATGGGAACAATTAACTGTGCTTCTTTCTTTTTTATATTTGTCTCATTTCACAACTAATGTGGAGACTTTTATGTCTTTCATAATTTCATTTAACAAAAATACTCCATGCTGTCTTTTGTGTTTCCTCTTATTTTCTTATTGCTAAATTAGATATAATAATCTTTAGCTCACTATATTTCTATGACTATGAAACCATATATATATATATAGAGAGAGAGAGAGAGAGAGAGAGAGAGAGAGAGAGAGGAGAGAGAAAAAGGAGAAAGTGTTTACTACCCTGCATGGTATGTGAAAAATATTTTAGAAATGTTCTACTTTTCTTCCAAATCCTGAAAAAATACTGCATTTTCTTTCTTTATATACTCATTTTTAAAAATAAAATGAAACACACGTAAAACTGAAAAACTTATTAATAAAGTTTAATAAGTTGTTTAAAGCACATAGCTATGCAACAATTATCTGTGTGAAAGATAAGAACATCAGTACACCTTTCTCTATTATAGCTTCCTTCCTCACCCTAGAGGTAACCACCATTCTGGCTGTGGCAATAATCTCTTCTCTTTTTAAAATAGTTATACCAATTCCATGGATACATGTATACGTATGGCTGAGTTGCTTTGCTGTGCACCTGAAACTATCACAACATTGTTAATTGGCTATACTCCAATATAAAATAAAGAGTTAAAAAAATAGTTATACCAATTCCATATGAATCTCTAAAAACAGTTTACCTCTTCTGAATGTTACAAATGTGGAATCAAAATATATGTATATTTGGCTTTTTCTTTAATATTATTTTCTCATGATTTATCCATACTGTTGCAGGTAGAAGTAGGTCATTCATTCTCATTGCTAGATAGTACCAACATTGACAGATATATCACAATGTATGTGTGCACAATGTATGCTATTGTTAACAGATAACTGGGTTGTTTCCTATTTAGAGGCATTACAAACAGCTATGACACCTATATTTTTGCTTCAATACCTAAATGAGACATTAAAATTCTATTTAAAATATCAGTGATAAAGAAAGCTTTATTTTTTGTTTTGACTTTTTTCTTTTACTTGCTCATATCTAAAAAAATTGATAATAATTCCTGCCTTATCAGATTTCTATTAAGGTTAAATGAGATATTTCATTTTCAGCTCTTCAATGCTTTTGATGTAATTACAATATATGTGTATTTACATATATTGAAAATATATTTATATACATTATATATAATACATACTTAGATCACTTGGAGAATGAATAATCATTTAAAAAGATATAATTATATATTATACATAAATATAATATATTTTAAATATATGTATGCATATATACATTTGTCTGTGTATATAATTTATCCCCACAGTTTTGGTTAGTTTTGTTTTCAGCTGGAAGATTCACACAAATAATTTAGCCAGCTGTTGCCAGAAACGGGAAGCACCCCTCCCATTATGTAGTACACATAGAATTAGGAGCTGAGATCGAGTCTCATGACCCTGTGGGCAGTAGTATATTTTCACAAAGAAATTATGGAGCTGGTGAATCTTATCTCTGAAACTCTTCTTTCCCTTTTCTCCTTCTAATTACCTAAATGATAAAACAATGATAAGCTAAGTTTCCAGGGTTATTTTCATTTTGATAGAATATCTTAAAGAACCAAAACCTTACACATGTCCAGAGTAAAAATGTGTAAAAAGATATTATTGGGCAGACACACTTGTTCATGTTCCTCTTAGTAGATTACCTAATACTTTTCTTTTTACCTGCTTGAGGCCTGATGCTGTGGCTCGCCTTAGGTACTTTCTCCAGAAAGGAATAAGTAACTGGACATTGCAGAAGGATTAGAATAGAGAAGTAACAAAAGAATGGTGAAATTCCTGTTGCGTGCTTTAATGATTCCTACCCCTGGAAACTGGGAGTTGAACATAATCTCTCTATAGATACAGCTATCTACTAGGGGAAATTATTCCCTTTAGAAAACATAACCCAATTTATTGATATAAATCTATATATATGTACAGTTATTTGCTGAGCATTTCTTGTGTTCCTAGAACTGTATCATTCACGGCAAGAAGACAAGTATAGGATACTGGGTTCAACCATCTAGAGCAAAATATCTGTTTTTTGGAAAATTTCCATTCTGTTGCAAACCCATACTTTTGTAAAATTCAATAAAATGAACTACTAGAAAAATGAAATTAAAAACAGATAAAACACAAGCCAAGTTTTTATTATATTCAACAGAAAAAATATTTTATAAATATAATCAGGAAAAAACATTAAGGGAGAAAATAATTTTAAAATATGTTCATTGTTCATTCAAAGTTGCATCACTGTGATTCATATAGAGAATCACTATTACACTTGAACTTGTTGTACTATCATAACAGAAATTAAAAAGTTATGAGTAAAATAAGGATTCTCTGTGCTGGAGAACTCAGACATTGTTCTTGACTACAATTCCTACCTCCCAAAGCCTCACCTACTAGTTCCCTTTCCTCCAGTGATCCTGTCATGCTACAGATGATGGGACTGATAGAGATTTGAAGGTCCAGAAGGTCCCCAGAAATTTGCCTCTTTCTGAACCAATTATTCAAGTGATTCCAAGCACCTCTCCCTCTGATGTTGCTGAGCTACACTCTCATTAACCTAAATTTGTCTTTACTGGATCCTGTCCACGCTGTAGCCTGGCAGATGTGTTCCACTGCAAATTCAAATCTACACACTTAGAATCCTACAGATTTTCCTATATAAAGCTCCTTTAAAAGTTTATAATTAGTAGATGCAAACAGGTGGTGTAGAATGCATTACCTCTTTGCAGAGTCAACATCTGTAACAGACATAAATTTGGGCAAATGCTTGGATCAAAACAGGAAATACCTATACTACAACTCTTGTCCTCTGGATATGGCTAACTGATACAAGGTTCAGTCTAATGACCCAAGCTAGGACAATCAGAGTCTACCTTTCAGGTTTTAGAAAAATTCCATGTAAACACATAAAGACAGAGGTGGTTGAAACTAAGTCATCATATGGTAGAAGTTGCTGCTAAGATACCTGGAGCTGCCCTAGTTTTTGTCATTATCATGCTTGGAGACTGTGTTTGCTTTCATTCTAACAGTGACCTCAATGTCCTTCCAATAAATCTCTGTTTTGCTTAGGTTAGCCAGTGCCAATGTCTGCTATTTGCAACCCAAAGAAACTTAACGAGTAAATCATATGGTCCTAAAAATAAATGACAATGTGTGGAAGAGGGATGCTTTATTCACCAGCCAACAAAATTGGAAGCCAAGTCCTAGAATCTAGTTAAAATGCCTTATCAGGGAGTCCTGACTTGATAGAATTGGGCACTCAGGTTTATTGGAAATCCCAAGGACTTTGGTGTTAGAAAAGCTAAATCTGAATCATAGCAATGGTTTTTCTATGTGGGATTTTGTCAAGTTAATCTACTACCTGATCAGTGCTATTGTGAGAATTAAATGAGAATGTAGGTTGCAAGTCATAGTGGAGAGCCAGCATTTATATTATTTGTGTAGGAATGGTTGAAGATAAGGCCAGAAAGACAAATTGGAGCTACATGTTGGGGAGCCTTGTATGCCACAGAGAAAAGTTAGAAGTTGATTTATTTGGGAAGTGGAAGGCATGGCATTGAAGGTCGTTGAGCAAGGGAGTGATATGATCGTTGCCGTACAGCTTGAAGATTAATGTGACACCATAATACAAGTCGGACAATTTGGAGATGGTAAATGGCAAACTCTCAGGAGTTGTTACAGTAATCCAGGTGATAGCAATGAAAACCTGAACTAGGCTGGTAACAGAGGGGGCAGAACAGGCTGGAGGTATTAGAGGTGCATAAAAGTGCAATGAGTTGGTTGTGAGACTAGCTGAAGGAGAAATGGATAAATCAAAGATTCTTGAGGTTTCAATCCTGATGGCTTGAGCTAAAAGCAAATATAATTCAGGATGCTAGAGATACTACATGAGATACAATTAAGCAAAATAGAACTATAACATTTTTACATCTTGTAACATCTTCAGTTTCTTAACCATTATTATTTGATGTGTTTCTTCATTAGTATTTGGTGCAAATCACTCCCCCATCTATGTAGTTAGCTGATTAAATTCCTCTAGAATTGTTTTATTTATTTTTTATTTTTTTATAAATTTATTTGTTTATATTTTTGGTTGCATTGGGTCTTTGTTGCTGCGTGCATGGGCTTTCTCTAGTTGCGGCGAGCAGGGGCTACTCTTCATTGTGGTGCGTGGGCTTCTCACTGCAGTGGCTTCTCTTGTTGTGGAGAACGGGCTCTAAGCACGCGGTCTTCAGTAGTTGTGGCCTGAGGGCTCAGTAGTTGTGGCTCGCGGGCTCTAGAGCGCAGGCTCAGTAGTTGTGGCACACAGGCTTAGTTGCTCCGTGGCATGTGGGATCTTCCAGGACCAGGGCTCACACCCATGTCCCCTGCATTGGCAGGTGGGTTCTTAACCACTGTGCCACCAGGAAAGCCCCTAGAATTGTTTTAAAAGAAAGAGTTTGGCTTTTCCTCAGACATCCCATGCTTTCCTATGTATAACATGCCCTTAAATTGTGGGTATCCACTTCAACCTCACCTATGGTTGATTGAGTTATTCCTTTGTACCTGAAGTACTGCCCATTATTTCACATTAATTATCTTATTTAATTTGTTTAATCTTCACAAGCCAACTGCTTGTGGTAGACACTATTATTCTTTTTTCAAAAATAGGGAAGCAGAAGTTCCAAGAGGTGGCCATTACTCAACCCACGGCTGGACTTACTTCTTGGAATTGCCTTCTGTTAGTTTTCCAGCCACAAGAACAAATCAACATCATGGACTTGCCTCTTGAGACAAATGAAAAATGGTATGAATGATTATTCTTTCTTTCTGAAACCTAAATTAGCTTTCCTTGGAAGATTTACTAATATTTAAGGTATCCGACCAAATGTGCAGCAGGCTGTTAAAGCTGATTACTTTGAAATAAACAAAATTAAATTACAGGTAGGAGTTCTAGTATTTTTGTGGCAGTGGTTTTCAAATGTCTTTGTGCAGCAAAACACTGTGAGTCTAAGTTACAAAGCCACCAGTGACAATGGTTCTGTAAAGCAGTTGGTTCTTAGGCTTCCCTGGTGGCGCAGTGGTTGAGAGTCCGCCTGCCGATTCAGGGGACACGGGTTTGTGCCCCGGTCCAGGAAGATCCCACATGCCGCGGAGCGGCTGGGCCCGTGAGCCATGGCCGCTGAGCCTGTGCGTCCGGAGCCTGTGCTCCGCAACGGGAGAGGCCACAACAGTGAGAGGCCCACGTACCGCCAAAAAAAAAAAAAAGCTGTTTTTTCTTATGGGTTGGGGTATGTACGGATGGCACAAAAATATTTGGGAGCATGTAACATTGCAAAAGTGACCCAGATTTTTTTCCTGATACTTTAGGTAGTGTGCTGCTATCTTATCCCCTCTTGATCTCTGCAAAGAATAAAAATATTCTTCATGTGCCAAATCTGTCCCCAGCTTCATCCTGAATTTGTAATTACATTAATAAATTTCAAAAAATGGTTACTGCCTAAAATCACTACAGCATGTTTCAAGGCACATTTTGAAAACAACAAGTGACTCAAATAACAGTCTTAATCATACATTTTACATTTATGTGCTCTAGCTGTGAATTAAACATGTGAAAAAAAAAAAGGTGGGCTTTAGAGGTAAGTTTAGAGTTATCTGTTAATATCTAGGTACCTGGGTGAACTCTGGTATATTTCTGGCCTTTTCAGGGTCTCAGTTTCATCATCTGTAAAATAAAGGTCTATGAAGATGAATCCCTGACACGTAGTAGGTACTCAGTAAACACTAGTTTCCTTTCTACCTAAATGTGTGACTACTCTCTGTTCTTTTCTAAGAGACTTTCTCAGTTCAAGTTTTTTCCCATCCACCACACCTGCTACATTCATGTCTGGTAGTTTTTTCTCCCATCTTCTCTTTGCCCACGCCTGTTCTTAGAAAAAATTTTGATATAATTTGAATTCAGTTCTGAAGATATCTGTGCTAATTATTTCTAGTAACTGTAGAATATCATATAAATGGTAATCTGAAGAAATGAGAGAGGATATTGGAGGATACTGTATACCTGCCTGAATTCAAAACATTTACCTATATAGGTTAAGACCTTTCACTGGATACACTTTTAATAGGGAGAGATGCATACATACAATTAACAGATCTTTACAGTAAAGGTAAGAACTCAGTCATTAGGCATGCAGCAGTGGCACTGATTGATTTTGTCCAAAGTAGGAATGAAAGGAGGAATGTGTGTCGATGTGCAGGATTGGTGCTCAAAGGATATCATTTAAACAGTGTCTTGAAGGATGAAGATCTTTTCTAGCTTAGGAAGAAAAGAAAATGTCTCAGTTAATTTACTTAAAAAGTATATTACTTTATTCCAACTTGTGCTTCCACCTGGAAACTCTGGTCTGAGAACATTGTGCAGTCTTTGTACTGAAGTCTTAATTGTCTTCAGTTCATAAAAGCTGACTTCCCACTATCAGCTAATAATTTATGAGTCATGACGCCATTCTTATCTTAAAGATAAATGAATCATCTAGAAAGAAAAAAAATGTGAAGTTAAATTGTCTTGAAATCATTTCACTGGATTTACTTTATGTTCTGGGAATCTTGAGACCAATAGATCTCAAAGGGAATTCATAAAAAATATGGCTAATTTGCTTTATATATTTCCATTTAATGTTTTATATTTAAAAATACTACCATTTACTTTGGTGTTAAAATACTGATTCAAATTGTAACCAGATGAGTAAATGAAATATATGACAATTTTTGATATTATAATTAATGGATTTATTGACATGGATAGTCACAATGAATGACAAATGCATAAAAAGGTTAGAGTAAAATACATATTTATGTATAGTAGCTACATGTACATATTATGCTATATATATATCATATAAAGTACAATCTTTTTATTTTTCTGGAATCTTTTACACATATTTAGATGAGAAAATCTTAAATATAGTGTTCATTGAATTTTACAAAATGATCAACACATCAATGTAATGATCACCCAGTTTAAGATGTAAAGCATTAACATCAACCCAGAAGCAACTCTCATGGTCCTTTCCAGTCATTAACCCCAACAAAAATAACCACTATTAAACTATAAAGACTTTTACTACCATAGATTAATTGGGCCTGTTTTGGAAATTTATGTAAAGGGAATAATACTGTATTTATTTTTATTTGTTTCTAGTTTATTTTAGTCAACATAATGTATGTTGTTGAATGTAAGAGTGATATATGCCTTATATATGATTTAGTTGAATGAATATTCTCCAATGAATATATGCTTTCTATAGTTGTGGATGGATACTTGAGTATTTTTTTTTCCATTTTTGACTATTAAGAATAATGGTTCTATATACATTCTTTTTTTATTATGTAAGTTTCAGGTGTACAGCATTGTAATTTGACATCTGTGAACACGACAAAGTGATCACCACAAGTCCAGTTGCAATTCATCACCATGTAGTTGACCCCCTTCACCCATTCTGTCTACTCTCCAACTTCCTTCCCCTCTGGTAACCACTAATCTGTGCTCTGTAGCTATGAGTCTATCTTTGTTGTATTTTGTTTGTTCTTTTGTGTTTTCAGATTCCACATATGAATGATATCATATGGTATTTGTTTTTCTCTGTCTGACTTATTTCACTTAACATAATACCTTTAAGGTCCATCCCTGTTGTCACCAACAGCAGGATTCTGTCCTTTTTTATAGCTGAGTAGTACTCCATTGCATATAGATACCACATATTTTTTTATTAATTTATCCATCTATGGGTACTTAGGTTGTTTCCATATCTTGACTATTGTTAATAATATTGCAATGAATATTGGGGTGCATATATCTTTTTGAATAGTGTTTTCATGTTTTTCAGATAGATACCCTGAAGTGGAATAGCTGAGTCATATGCCAGTTCTATTCTAAATTTTCAGAGGTATCTCCATGCTGTTTATCATAGGGACTGCACCAATTTACAGTCCCACCAACAGTGTAGAGGGTTGCTTTTTCTCTACATGCTCTCCAATATTTGTTATTTTTTTCTTTTCAATAATAGACATTCTAACAGGTGTAAAGTGACATCTCATTGTGGTTTTGATTTGCATTTCCCTAATAATTTTTTTAAAATTTTAATTATTTTTTATTTTTATGGCTGCATCAGGTCTTAGTTATGGCACATGGTATCTTCACTGAGGCATGTGGGATCTTTCGTTGTGGTGTGCAGGCTTTTCTCTAGTTGTGGCATGCAGGTTTTTTCTTCTCTAGTTGTGGTGCGCAGGCTCCAGTGTGCATGGGCTCTGTAGCCTGCTGCACATGGGCTCTCTAGTTGAGGCACATGAGCTCAGTAGTTGTGGCATGTGGGCCTAGTTGCCCCATGGTATGTGGGATCTCAGTTCCCCAACCAGAGATTGAACCCTCATCCCCTGCATTGGACAGCAGATTCTCTACCACTGGACCACCAGGCATTTCCCTAATAATTAATGATGTTGAACATCTTTTCATGTGCCTGTTTGGCATCTGTATCTCTTCTTTGGGAAAGTGTCTACTCAGATCCTCTGCCCATTTTTTTTTCTTTAATCAGGTTGTTTGTTTTTTGTTGTTGTTGACTTGTATGAGTTCCTCATATATTTTGAATATTAACTCCTTATCAGATATATGATTTACTAATATCTTCTCCCATTCAGTATGTGTCATTTTTGTCTTGATGATGGTTTCCTTCACTGTGCAGAACTACACTGTGATGTAGTTCTATTTGTTTATTTTCGCTTTTAATTCCCTTGCCTTTGGGGTCAGATACATAGAAACATAGTTAAGATCAATGTCAGTGAGGTTACCCACCTATATTTTCTTCTGGGAATCTTATGGTTTCAGGTCTTACATTCAAGTCTGTAACCTATTTTGGGTTAAGTTTTGTATATGGTATAAGATAGTGGTCTAGCATTATTCTTTTGCATGTGGCTGTCCAGTTTTCCTAACACCATTTATTGAAGGGACTATCCTTTCTCTATTGTATGGTCTGTGCCCTTTGCTGTAAATTAATTGTCTATATATATGTAGGTATATTTCTGGATTCTAAATTCCATTCCATTGATCTGTGTGTCTGTTTTTGCTAGTACCATACTCTTTTGATTACTATAGCTTTGTAGTATAGTTTGAAACCAGGGCACATGATACCTTCAGCTTTGTTCTTTCTCAAAGTTGTTTTGATTAGTAAAGATATTTTGTGGTTCCATACCAAAGTTAGAATTATTTGTTCTAGTTCTGTGAAATATGCCATTGGAATTTTGATAAGGATAGCATTGAATCTGTATATTGCTTTGAGTAGTATGGACATTTTAACAATATTAATTCTTTCAGTCCATAAACACAAAATATCTTTTCCATTTATTTTTGTCATCTTCAATTTCTTTCATCAGTGTCTTTTAGTTTTTAGTGTACAGTTCTTTCCCCTACTTGGTTAAATTTATTAGTAGGTATTTTATTCTTTCTGATGAAATTGTAAGTGGTATTATTTTCTTAATTTCTCTTTCTGATAGTTTGTTATTAGTGTATAGAAAAGCCACAGGTTTCTGTATATTGATTTCATATCCAGCAACTTTACTGAATTCATTTATTAGTTCTAGCATTTTTTTTTGTAGAGTCTTTAGCATTTTCTATACATAATTATCATGTCATCTGCAAATAGTGACAGTTTAAGTTTTTCCTTTCCAATGTTAATGTCTTTTATTTATTTTTCTTGCCTAATTTCTGTAGCTAGAACTTCCAATACTATGTTGAATAAAAGTGATGATAGTGGGCATTTGTGTCTTGTTCCTAATCTTAAAAGAAAAGCTTTCAGCTTTTCAGCACTGAGTGTGATGTTAGTTGTGGGTTTGTCATATATGGCCTTTATTATGTTGGGGTACATTTATGTACCTTATAAAATGAGGTCTATTTTTACTTTGTTGAGAATTTTTAATCATAAGTGAATACTGAATTTTGTGAAATGCTTTTTCTGCATCTATTGAGATGAGCATAAGATTTTTATCCTTCATTTGGTTAATGTGATACATCATGTTGATTGATTTGTGGATGTTAAACCATCCTTGCATTTCTGGAATAAATCTCACTTGATCAAGGTGTATGTTCCTTTTAATGTATTACTAGATTAGGTTTGCTATTATTTTGCTGAGGATTTTTGCATCTTGGTACATCAAGGTTATTGGCCTGTAATTTTCTTTTTTCTTTTTCCTTTTTTTTTTTTTTTGGTGTCCTTGTCTGGTTTTGGTATCATGGTAATGTTGGCTTCATAAGATGTTTGGAAGGTTTCTATCCTCTTCAATTTTTTGGAAGAGTTTGAGAAAAATGGGTATTAAATCTTCTATACTTATTTGATTTAATGGTTAAAAGAGTGAGATCTGAAGTCCTACTGCTTAACCTCAAATCCCAATTCCAAAACATATTAATTGTGTACTCTTGGACAAGTTATTCAGCTATATTTGCCTCAGTTTCTCCATCTGTAAAATGGGTAATTATGTCTACCTCATTGGTTAATCTGAGCATTTATTATGGTAAAGAATGCAAAGTCCCTGAAACAATGCCTAACACATGGTGAGAACTCAATATCTATATTTGTTTTTCATTTACTATTTTTTTTGCCTTGGATTGTTTGTATATTTTTAATGTTGCCATTTCTATATACAGCATTATAATTTCTGTAGTACATTTTTGTCTACTCCACTTTCTTCAACTGTTCTGTGTTTTTTTTAAATTTTGCTGAAATATGTAGATGTGGAAGTCTTTCAGAATAGGTTTGTGGATAATGAATTTTTTTGATTCTTTAGTGTCTAACAATGCCTCTCTATTCAGTGCCATTGCATTTGAAGGTAGTTTGATTAGAGGTACATTTCTAAATTCTGATGAGCATTTTTCTTCAGAACTTTGTTATCCTTTAGTTATTTACCTGGTGTTCTGCCTCAAGCTTGCTCCTTCTCCCAGAGCTCAGTGGCTCTTACCTTAGCACTCTCTTGGAGTGCCCCTATACTCTCAGCTTGGGAGCCTCTTTCCTATGCAGATGTCTCAGCTCTTTGGGCTTCCACTTTCAATTGAGCCCATCCACGTGTTACACGGTAACGCAACTTTGACTTTCCACACTACTATGGATTTAGCTTTATATTTTTATATTTTCATGTTATTTCAGGCAAGGATAATATCTTGAACAGAAAATAAGATTGTTTTTGCACATAGTCCTTAACATTTTATTTATTTTATCCCTTATAATTTAATATTGGGAACAATGTGAGTTTATTCAGAGATCTGTGCTCACACTCTAGCTCTGCCTCTATAATAGCTGTATACCCACCACCAAGCAATAGATCCCCTTTTTAGTTCTAATATTCTCATCTCTAGTAAGGAACTAGTTATCGTAGGGTGGTAATAAATGTATAGAGAAAAGCAGTCAATTAATTCAATGCCAACCAGGTGTTCCTCTGTAAGTTTTGTGGGAAATGGGGCCAGGGTTGTATGACCAGGAAGCTTGGGTTTCTAACTATTGCTAGCATGTCCTTTGTCAGTGAGTGACCTTGGGCATGCGATTCCAACTTTTTGAGACCCAATTTCTCCTCGTTTTAAAAATAAGGGTTAGGGGCATTGTGTAAAACAATTAAAATCCTACAAAATCCTTAAAGAACCTTGTAGTTCCAGTAGCCTATGTTTCTAGGCTTAACTTGAGCTGGCACTATTTAGCTACTGCTGAGTTAAAGTGTATGTGTGTGTGTTATGTGTCTGTGTGTGTTTGCTTTTATGTCTGTGTTATGTGTATAAGTGGGGGGCTCCTGAAGGAAAATTTATGTTTAGTGAAGACATTATTTTTGGTGTTGAAATTAAATGGTTCTTTTGGAATGAATTTAGCTTTGATCTATTTATTTATGTTGGCAGAGCTATCCAAAATGTACTAGGGAGAGGGGGATGCTGTTGAGTGGGTGTTTGAACAGACGCCGTTTTGCATATTTATCTGCCATCTCTTCTGGCCCTGGGGGAGCCTGAGGCTTCTGCCTTGCCTAGTTCCTCTGCTGGGCAAGTCCAGAGGCTGCCTCTTCCCTTCATTCTCTCTCTTTTTTCTCCCTTGATATTCATTCACACTTTTTAAAATTAATTTTTATTGGAGTACAGTTGCTTTACAATGTTGTGTTAGTCTCTGCTGTACAACAAAGGGTATCAGCTATACGTATACATATATCTGTTTTCATTCACATTTTGAGAGATTTAAAAACTGATTTCAGAGGGAGTCTATGCAATACAGAGTTATTGTTTATATTTTGAATCATTTATGTTTCTTAAAGAATTATCATTGCTCTTTAAATAGATAATTTTAGAAATCTCCTTTGTACATCTCACTGGAGCAAAAAAGGATTTCTTACCTAGTAATTAATTACAGGGGAAAAGAGCATCCACCGCAGGTTTTATTACATTCTTTGCCATTAGGGATGGTCCCTGTACTGCTGTTGAAATCCCTTTCTGCACTGGGCCACTTTAGATATAGCTTCATTTAATTCGTATTCTGACCCCACAAATTCTGTACAGAAGCTTATATTTAATCTTTGAGTATATTTTACAGTGCCCTTCTTTTCCACTTCAGTCTTCTGTAAATTTAATATTTTAAATTAAAAAAACACATTTATTAAGCACTAGACACTGGGCATAGTGGAAAAGACCAAATGTGTGCTTGCCCCATGGAGCTTAGATATTAATAAAGACACATGAATAAAGAATTAGACACACATATGTGTATGTAGTTATAGATTCTGATAAGATTAACTAAGCAAAAGAGCTGGCAGCTAGGAAAGAAATTAGCCTAGTTGGGGAATTACTTTGTTAAGAGTCAGGGAGTCAGGGAAGGTTCTTCTGGAAACAATATATAAAATGAGACCTAGAAGATGAAAAGAAGAGTAAGCTGAAGAGTTGGGATAGAATGTTCTGTTGGGAGAGATGTTATTTAAACATTTAGGGCAGGACCATAATTCATCTCCTGGTCAATTAGTTCTAAT
Source organism: Tursiops truncatus (assembly GCF_011762595.2). Lineage (NCBI taxonomy): Eukaryota > Metazoa > Chordata > Mammalia > Artiodactyla > Delphinidae > Tursiops > Tursiops truncatus. The sequence goes on along the minus strand of NC_047038.1, from coordinate 69,355,354 downwards.
ATTTAGAAGAACACCCTGATAGGTCTCACTGGATCTTTTTTTGGTTGAATACGGCTCAAATGGGGGAATGTGAAAGGATTAATCCTCAAAATTTACAAGCAGCTCACGCAGCTCAATATCAAAAAACCAAACAACCCAATCCAAAAATGGGCAGAAGACCTAAATAGACATTTCTCCAAAGAAGATGTACAGATTACCAACAAACACATCAAAGGATGCTCAACATCACTAATCATTAGAGAAATGCAAATCAAAACTACAATGAGGTATCACCTCACACCAGTCAGAATGGCCATCATCAAAAAATCTACAAACAATAAAGGCTGGAGAGGGTGTGGAGAAAAGGGAAACCTCTTGCACTGTTGGTGGGAATGTAAATTGATACAGCCACTATGGAGAACAGTATGGAGGTTCCTTAAAAAACTAAAAATAGAAGTACCATATGGCCCAGCAATCCCACTACTGGGCATATACCCTGAGAAAACCATAATTCGAAAAGAGTCATGTACCACAATGTTCATTGCAGCTCTATTTACAATAGCCAGGACATGGAAGCAACCTAAGTGTCCATCGACAGATGAATGGATAAAGAAGATGTGGCACATATATACAATGGAATATTACTCAGCCATAAAAAGAAATGAAATTGAGTTATTTGTAATGAGATGGATGGACCTAGAGTCTGTCATACAGAGTGAAGTAAGTCAGAAAGAGAAAAACAAATACCGTATGCTAACACATATATATGGACTCTAAAAAAAAAAATGGTCCTGAAAAACCTAGGGCAGGACAGGAATAAAGATACAGATGTAGAGAATGGACTTGAGGATATGGGGAGAGGGAATGGTAAACTGGGACGAAGTGAGAGAGTGGCATGGACATATATACACTACCAAATGTAAAATAGATAGCTAGTGGGAAGCAGCCTCATAGCACAGAGAGATCAGCTCGGTGCTTTGTGTCCACCTAGAGGGGTGGGGTAGAGAGGGTGGAAGGGAGACGCAAGGAGGAGATATGGGGATATATGTATATGTAAAGCTGATTCACTTTGTTATAAAGTAGAAACTAACACACTATTGTAAAACAATTATACTCCAATAAAGATGTTAAAAAAAAACTTTTTAGTCACCTTACAGAAGAAAATAGTTCATTAAAAAAAAAAGCAACAAAGCATAGTTGCTCTACATGGCAACATAAGAGTTTGAGATTATGAAATGAGGATAGAGGTGAGGATAAAGGAAAGGTATGGAAGAGAAATATGTGAGGAGGGCCTGCAGATGAGGCACCTATCAATAACAGAAAGCTAGAAGCGTAGAGAATGATACATGGAGAAATTTCTAGTGGAGGAAATAGTCCATAACTTTGCAGACACAGTGATGATTGATGTTGAATGTAAAATTGTTTCTTGCCCTTTGATTATTCTCTTACATATATCAATGTTCTATAAAATCTGACAAACACACTAGCTTTAGGCTTTGTGGTACTTCACGAAAAATGAAAGAAGTTAGTCTCAACAAGCTTCCTGGGGCAATTGCAGGAGCCACGTAAGAGGTGAGGCTCAGGCTGCCGCATGGATGGCATAGGAGCAATTTAAAGGCTCACCACCAAGTATTTAATTGGATAAAAACAGAGGATATTTATTTGTATACTCAAGAAAAAGGTGTTCCTGGAAACCTGGAGAATTGGGAATATCTAGACCAGTGGTTCTCAGGTGGGAGTGGTTTTTTTCTCCAGGGAACATTTGACAATGTCTGCAGACAATTTTAGTTACCATCAATTGGGGTCGGGGGGTGGGAGCTCGTGGGATTTAGTGGGTATAGGCCAGGGATGCTGCTACACATCCTACAATGCACAGGAAAACCTCCTCCCCGCTGCCCATCCACACGAAACATTATCTGTCCCAAAATGTCAACAGTGCTGAGGCTGAGAAACCCCGATCTAAACTGAAGGCATTTTGTCATTCTTATTTCCTAATCCTGTTAAAAATATTGGTTAAAAAATGAGTCATAAAGAATTTATATAAGCTCTATGTTAGATCAATCTGTGATACAATTTACCTTCCACAGTATCAAACAAAACCATGTATAAACTCACAATTTTCTTGCAGTCAGAACCAAGGTTATAACAGATATACCAGGTTGGTACTAGTAGGCCTAGACAAGAGAGCATGGAAAGTAAATAAAATCCATTCCTGCATACAGAAATTATTTCAAAATGGCAGTTTCATTGATCCACATAGACCAAAAGAAATGACATAAATTGAATTTTGAAGAAGGAGCATGCATGAGATCTGTGCAGAAGGGCGTGGAGGCACATGGCATTCGTATTATAAAGGAGGGTCTGTGGTATGTACACTGGATGAGGGAAAAGAAAAGAAGAGACTCTAGTGAGGAATCTATGGTGGTAGGCTTGGTGAACCTTGATCAAAGTTCTGCTAATATGAAGAAGAATCTGGAACAATGCTGGTGTTCTTATAACATTTCTTGAATGGATAACTAAGTAGAGTGGATATGACTTGATGATAAACAGGGCGTGGGGCAGTAAGAAAAATCTAAGGTGATTCTGAAATAGAGCACTGGATGAATGGCTGTGTCTAGGAGTCATATATGAAGGAGCAGATTTACAAGAAGGATGTGGAAGATTAGTTGGAGGTCTGGAGTTCAAGAGACAGTCCCAGGTTAGTACTAGAGATTGGGAAGCATTTACTTAACAGATAATGACTTAGAAGTGCACTAGATAGCTATTTTACTGACATTCCAGTTTAACCGACAGAAACATCAAGTTAACCTGCCAGTACATTCAGGTGTGATGGCAAGACCATTTAGTATTACCTCAGATGTTTTAACAAGTATTGAATACAAACAAAACCCACTCTCCTTGGAAGCAGGTACCTTGGAAATGCAACACACTTGTTATGACAGTGCGGCCAATACTCACATTTTTAGATTTCCTCTTTAGGAATTACCTAGAACATTTACAGATCTTCTCTAGGAAAATCATCTTTTCAGGAATGCATTTAAATACATATGCTGTTTGAAAATTACAAAATAAAAGTAATAACAATAACAACTAATATTGAGTACATACTGTGTGCAGTAAGCACTGCAGTAAGAGCTTAATGAACGTTATAATATTTAGTCTTCATAACCACCCAATAAGCTAAATATATTTAATATTTTTTAGTTGAAGAAACAGGCTTGGAGGAGTTAAAATAATTTGCCCAAGGCCACAGGGGTCTGCCTGACTCTCCAAGCCAGTCTTTTGGATAGCTTGAACAATAATAATTTGATCTTAAAATATAAGTATAGAATAATAAAACTCATTTCTAAGATATCCCTGGAGAATCTCCAACGGCCTCAATAAGGGGAATTCTCAAGGCCACTGAAGTGTGTATAGCCTATTAAAAGATTATTTTGAGGAATAATCTCCAATTAGGTTACATTTTGTTTGGGTAGTGTTTGATTAATAATTTTAATTATTTTTCTGTCACCTATTTCATTCAAATTGTAGGATAAAAAAGAAAACTGAATTATGACTTCTACTCATTTGGAATTTAATCACAAACCACTTTTATTCTTTTGTTTCCAGATTTGTTCCTTTTGTCTTCTCTAGATAACGTCCTGAGGCAAGTGACTGACTTTTTAATCCTTTCACATCACAGAATCTTGCAGAGGACTTTCTATAGAAGAGATTCAATTAAAACTTGAGGTGAATCAAGTTAACATATTCAGTATTTTCAAACATAAAGAAAAACATACATGTATACACACACACACGCATGCATGCTCGCACACATGCACACTAAGAATGAATTCATATACCTTTGGTATACTCCAAGTTCTAACCATAAGTAAACTTTCCAAAAGTCGCCCAAGAAATTATTTACAAAGGCTGGTAACATAATAAATATTAATTATTAAAGCGAATAGCTTCTAAAATTTGTAATTCCATTAATAGTACATATACAGAATATCTTTAGGTCCTAATTTGATGTCTAGCTGCTAATGTCTTGCTTTGTGCTGGGTATGATAGAGGAAACGGCATGGATATGATCTGAATATGATATGATATGAGTTATATGATACGATGGAGGAAACAATATGGATACGATCTGAATATGATATGTGTTATACGATATGACAGAGGAAACGATATGGATATGATCTGAATATTATATGATATGAGTTATACGATATGATAGAGGAAACGATATGGAGATGGATATGATAGAGGAGGAAGTTCATCTCTACTTTTTTTTTTCTTGCCTTAGAGAGGGGTAGTTATATGAAGAGGGAAGGAAAAGAATATAAATTAAAACAAAACAACTCTAACCCCTCCCCTGCAAAATAAAACCTCCAAGACCAATTTCCCTCAGTAATATCTTTTCTGTTGTTAAATTCATGAAAGGAGAGATACTTAGTACACACAGTGTCTGAAGAGTCAAGCTATTTTTTTTCATTTCTTGAAAATATCTGCGGCCATTTCTATGATCAGTTATCAAAATGTGCATCAAGTCTTTGTTTTTTAGGTGATTTTGTGAGCATTTAAGGAAGAAGGTCAACAGATGCTAAAAGCTCACTGGGAGATAATCTAGTTCAGTATTTATTTTTACTGGATATATTAGCTATTAATTGCCTTACTTTCTAATGTGTGAAAGCATGATTAAGAATGTTATGGGGTCACCTCTTGGAATTAAGTCGTGCTCTACAAGAGTCAATACATAGACTGACTTTTTATCACGGACCCACATTCCATCATCTTTTAGAGATACTACTACAATTCTGAGCTCTGTTTAGGGAGAAGCAATATAAATACTTATATTAGCACATTAGCTAATATATTGTTGACTTTTTCTATATGACCCTGACCACAGGGCCTCATCGTTCACTGTAATTGAGATGAATATAACCTAGTTGATTATGGAATGGAATGTTTGTTCTCCTTATTGGTATTGATCTTTTATAACTGGAAGAGACATTATCTGTGTTTTTTAAAGATTGTTTAATATATATTTACAATATTGATTATAGCTGAAAATTGTTTATACAATATGTCACAAAGGTAATTAAATAAAAACTATGCATATTCAATATATAAAAGTAGCTATTCATATTATTGCAGTATGGAACTAGCAGTATTTCTAAGGGTTTAATATATGTTTGCCTTAAAGTACAAACATGAGATATCAGAAAAACCAGCTTCAGGATCATTGGTTAATACTCTTTAAAATGTATAGTTTCCTAGGCACTGTGGCTAGTATAATTTTAGTAAAATACCCTAGAATCAAACAAAGCCAGGATGTCACTCAAAATCCAATAGGAACTAATTTTAAATATACATAAAATCTGTGGTGCTGCCAGACCAGAAAATGAAGCATAGAATATGGAATTCCATCTACATAGTTCAGATGGTGAAATACAAAATTGGGAGGCATTGCATGAACTATTCAAGGGCATCTCACTTTGGTGCCTTCAGAGACAGATTTGAAGAAAATACAGTGTCTTAAGAGAGCCAAAGAAATGCAAAATCAGAAGAAGATTAAAGTTAAATGAGTATGTAGATAACTGAAGCCCAGTGGACTAATATAAATGTGTAACTTGAATTTAGGGAATGAGGATTGTAAAACCACACACCTTTGTAACTATGGAGTCTGTTTAGTGAGCATTTAAGTATTTTCTAGTTTTGTCTTGGGAGAAAAAAAGAAAAGAAAGAAAAGGGAATGAAACTCACCTTCCTGCCACATCTTTCTTTATATACAACCTCATTTTTCAGACATAAAAATTCTAGTTTGCTTGGGAAAGCATACTGGCCACTTTATTGGGTAAATGTGTTTTATCAAAGCTTAATATGATAAAGCAAATCAAACATCCAGTATGAACACTTTTATGTTAAGGGAAAAAAATTTGTGTACTTTTGGTAAATTAAAGTGCTTGTACTGTTTATTTTTGTTATAGTATCTAACTTGTAATTTCAATTTAAAATGTTTAAGGAAGAAATTAATTATAGGTTGAGATTTTAATTTGAAAATAAGAATATAAGTCTACTGCGTGAGAACAGCATGAGAATAATTTTGAGTTTAATATTTACTATACTTATAAGTACAATTTATTAGGTGTAAAAGAAATACTTAAGAATTTGTGAGAGTTTTGTTTGTTAGAAGAGTTTTTGCCACCCTTTTCCATTTTGTGCACATATAGACACAAGGGCTCCAGGCATTCAAGATCCCACCCAGCCATCCCGAGGTCAGAGGAAATAAATAAGCTTTGTAATCCCTGCACAGCACACCCATATGCTTTCACATCTGCATTGAGAATGCTCTCAGTGAGATAGTTAGGTTATGGATAAAAACTGAATATTTAAAATTATAAATGTAGATTAAGTGTTTTGGTTAGATACGGTTATAAATTAGGCAAAATACTGATCAAAGGCCATCTTTAAAGTGATTGTTACATGTTAACTGGATTCATAATTAGAGAAAAAGATTGTAAATTGACTTGAAAAGTTTAATGGGTAACTTAGGTGGCAGATTAGGGATCAAAAGTACTTTCCTGCCTGAAATAACTAAAAAACCAGGCAAGCAATGTGAAACAACAGTTTTAAAGAAATTGATCATTAGGCAATGAAGGACAGTGAGCCCTGAGACGAGACACAAATGAGGTGAGCCTTTTGATTACTCCAGCCTACTTCCAGGAGACAGTTTCCAGGTTGTACCATGGAAAGTACATTCCAGACTTTTTCTTGGGTTAAGGAGACATAACTGGGAGTTCAGGGAGGCCAAAGCAGCTACATTTTGCAGAGCAGAATACCAGAGAAAGGAGAGCTCCCTGGAGGAACAACCAGAACCCTGAGAGGTACTCCCTGAGAGGTACTCCCTGGAGTTTTCAGCTGAGGTCTGATCAGCACACATGTGTGCAGAAACAATTCAAGGCTGAGGAAGAAACATCTTATTAGAGGAAATAATACTTGGAACTCAGACAGGGTCTCTAACAGTACTGGTCCCAACAGCCAGAGTGGAAAGCTTTGCAAATCACAGGACATGGGGTAGATCACTAAGAAGGTTCTTACATGAGTAGTGGGGAAAAATTCACCCTAGACTATACCCTGATCCTGCCAAACAAACCTTATGCAGATCTAAAAGGATCAGACTGCTTTCAGGTTACCTAGTGGTTTGCCATAACAAAGCTCAAGAATTTTATTGGAATACCAACATATTAAGCATTCCCAAAGGTAAAATGTACAATTTCTGGTATCTGATCAAAAGTCACCACACATGCAAATAAGCAGGAAAATACTAACCATGACGAGAAGAAAACTCAATCAAAACTTATCCAGAATGGCACAGATAAACTATTAGATAAGGAACAAGAAAACAATTTACAAAAATTAAATTGGTTCCTGATAAAAACCCTCAACGAATTAGAAATTGAAGAAAATCTTCTCATTTTGATAAGGGATATATTTGAAAAATCTACAATTAATAACCTATTTTTTTAATGTACAGAAACTTTGAACTGATATTTCAGTAAAGATGAGATGCAGTTGTCAAATAAGTGCATGAAAGTCTCCACATTAGTAGTCAGAGTGAATTGCAAATTGAAAGCACAATGAGAAACTTCTACATGCTTATTGGAATTAAAACTAGTCTAAAATTAAAAAGATAGACCATACCAAGCATTGGTAAGGATATGAGGCAGAGGGACCCTTGCATACTAAGTGGGGATGTGAAATAGTACAACCACTTTGGAAAACAATTTGTCATTTTCATAAAAAAATTAAACATATCCTATTTACCACATGACAGCTGTTACCACTTTTAGGTATTTCCACAAAAGAAATGAAAGCATATGTACATGCAAAGACTTGTACAAAAATGCTTATATCAGCTTAATTGGTAATAACCAAAATCTGGGAACAATCCGAAAGTCCATCAATAGGCAAATGCATAAACCGATTGCGGTATATTCAGACAATGTAATGATACTACTCAGCAATAAAAAGGAATGAACTATTAATATATACATAACACGAATGAATCTCAAGATAATTATTCTGAATGAAAAAAGCCAAATAGGGCTTCCCTGGTGGCGCAGTGGTTGGGAGTCCGCCTGCCGATGCAGGGGACAAGGGATCCTTGTTCCGGGAGGATCCCACATGCCGTGGAGCGGCTGGGCCCGTGAGCCATGGCCGTTGGGCCTGCGCATCCGGACCCTGTGTTCCGCAGCGGGAGAGGTCACAGCAGTGAGAGGCCCGCGTACCGCAAAAAAAAAAAAAAAAAAGAAAAAAGCCAAATATTTCTCCCTTTAAAAAACAAAAACTCCAAGAACCTGTTCCATATATCATTCCATTCATATAAAATTCTACAAATGTAACTGATATCTAGTCACTGAAAGCAAATCAGTAATTGCCTAGAATGGGAGGTAAGGTGTAGAGAGGGGGGGGAAAAGGAGAATTACAAATGTGAATGGGAAATTTTGGGGGGGTGATGAATGTAGTATTATCTTGATTGTGGTGATAGCTACATGGGAGTACTTATCAAATACACAATTTAAACATACGGAATTTATTACATGTCAATTATATTTCAGTAAAGCTATGTAGAAAGTCTTAAGAGAAATCTGCATTTCTGAATTCATTACTTTAATAAATTGATTTTTAATTTAAAAAATAAAAATATTTGTAAATTCTTCTCTATAAATAAAAGCTCTCAAGTACATTAAAAAAATTGATGCTGTCAGATGTAAACCAGCCTAATTAAAACTCTTGGTTGTGGGGTTCAGAAATTTCTACAATTTTAATAACAGTCCCAGTCGAGTCTTATGCACATAAGCTTTGCGAATCATGCCTTAAAATGGTCAGAAACCTTACAGATTTTACATTTGGCACAAATCATTGAGCATCTTTTAATTCCCTGAACAATTTCACAATTTTAGCTTAGAAGTTTTCCAAAGGATGAAAAATAATTGAATTGTTTGGCCAGGAAGATGATAAAATGTATTCAAGGATAACTAAGCCATAAACTTGCTTGTTATTTTATACAATTATACATGCTGGAAAAACATTAGAAACAATTACATAAGAAACCCCCCATTGGGGTTCTGTGTGGCAAATATCACTCTGGAGTGGTGTGGAAGTATTACTTTTGGAGTTTCTCTCATTAATACACGAGGGTATAGTAGAAAGGGAAATGGTTAGGAGCAGAGAAGATACATAGGCTGTCTCCGTTGTATTTCTGCTTACCGATTGAATGCCCTTGAGAAGAACAGGGTGGTGAAGTGTTTGAAAAGAGGAATTTGGGGGAGAGATGTTAGTGGAGGATACAGAGAAGTGTCAAGAGGAGAGCAATGAGAACAGGATATCACAGTGCCAAAAGAGGAGTCTTGTTGAATGTATAAGGAGCACTGGTATGTGGTTATAATAGGATTTATTGTGTATATAGTTTTCTTTTTTTCTTCTGCCAGGAAAACCGACTGAATCATAATTATCTCAATAGCTTGGGAGATTCTTACTTTTGAAGTTAGTAAAATAATTCTCATCATTATGTACGTTTTTATTTTTTATAATTTTTTTAATGAATCTAGGATGGCAAGAACATTCTCTCTAGTGGGATTCTGATGGCTATTAATGCTCAGTATTCCTCATTGCCTAGGTCTGAATGGGATGTACATCATTTTCCTAAATCACAGAGCTGTCTCTCAAAGTCCTGATTTTCATTCAGAGTGGTAACTGGCAGGACGTGGATTCTGGAATTGTTTACAGATTCTCTCTGTTGAATAATTGTTATTGAATATGTGGTAGGGACTTTGCAATCAGGCTAATTCAATGAAGGGTGTTTCTTTCTTCTGAAATGGGATTAAAGCTTGTAAGGATTCATTAATGTAATGCATGTAAAGCACTTCACCATTGCTTGGAACATAGTGATTGTCTAATAACTATTAGCTATTAGAAATAGTATGGAGGCAACATGGCATAGTTGAAAGTCATCAAATTATGAAGCTGGAGACCAAAATGCTAACAGCCTAAGTACAGACATTTGGGAAAATTTATCCCACTCAGGGTTTCTTTACTTAATCTATCAAATGGATTAATATAATCTCTGACTAGGAACTAGATCAGATGGACATGTTGAGGTCCTTTCCAGGAGTAGGTTCTGTTCTACCAAAAGAGGACCCCAAATAACAAAATGAAATGTCCTGAGGGATTAGATAGAGACATACTTGGAAAAGCTACATGAAGACGACATTCACAAGATACATCTTAGAGGTGTTGATTCTGTTGATGCTACTGAGTTGCGATTTGCTGCTTGTCCCCCCCAATAATTCCCTTTTGAAACATTTTGTAATAATACAGTGTCACCATAGAGGACAATAGAATGAGCAACACTTGGTTGTGCAAGGAGCTGAAAGAAGAAAAGTAATGAGTTGAGGAGAACTGCTAAACAGATTGAGTACCAAGGTTGCTGATCCATTCCTGATTCCAATTAACCTTAATTTGTCTAGAGGCTCAGCAACATCAAATGAATATAACTGGCCAATTAGCAGACCAGCAACGTGAGTTCAGCTCACCAAAGGCTGTTTATCACTGGACATGATGAGGGCTCACCTGCTAATTCTATGGTGTCAGGGCACGGCTCTGTCTTGTAGAGCTCCTTAACTTGGGAGTTATAGAATGTACACATTCTGAGATACTGAGTGTAGGGATTGCAGGAGGAACGACCTGCACTTCATCGGGAGATTTTATTAGTAAGTACAACTGCAGCTACTTACAAGCAAATATTAATAAGACTACCGCTTAAGCCCATGAGGTTTAAACTATGATTCTTTGCCACATACAGTTCTTAGAAGGGACTCAGTGTTCAACAAATGCTAATGAATATGCTTCTTTCATTTTTAAACTTTACCAAGTATTTCCTTAGTGCATATCCATTGCTCTTGCCAAAAATCCTTTCTACCTACTAGGGTAAAAATATGATATATTGTATTTTAAACAGGATTTTTGAAACACAGACCCACAGATTTGTTGAAGGTAACATCATTTCCTTCCTGGACAGCCATCATCTGATGTCTTGTTTAAAGGTGAAACCCTTTGGTCACTATCAGAACAAACTGCAATAAAATCTATCTCATGTCATTACTGGTTAACAAATTTGAATTTACCATGTCCAAAATTATTTATACAAATTCCCTAATAGGCAGAAATAGCAACATGCTGTTGATTCTTTATGAAAATTATGCAGAAAGTGGACTTGGGTTCTTATTAGGACAGGAGGCGACCTGGTGAGGTCTTAAAATGAGACCGGGAAGCAGCAACTAATTTCAGCTCTGATAATAACTTGATTGTGGCCTCAGGTCACTCATTTAAATTCAGGAAGCCTCCAGTTTTGTCATGGTGATAATAATGTATGTCTACTTCCCACATGTGTTGTGGAGATTAATTATTTAATGTTTGCCAAGTGCTTTGAAGATGAAGACTAAAGACTAGATGCTAAGTTTATTACTTGGAATAGGCTATATCAGGAAACTGCATTCTTTTTCAATGGTGAGCGCTGGTGTGCAGAAAGGGGAGTTTGAAGGGAGACCAGGTGAAAGTGTGAAAGAATTGAAGATGAAACAGCCACTTCTCAATGAATCAGGATTTCTTTTTCTGCCCTCTACTTTTGAAGAAATGTGTTTGACAGCCAAGCACAACAGGAATGTATTTAAAAGTTTGTCTAGAAAATATCTCCAGCACCAAAGCAGTGTCAGTTCGATTTTCTACCATACCTACATTAACTGCACAATGAGAGTTCATTGTCTAAATAATAGCTCTTAGGCAAGAAGAATTTCCCACCACAAAGAATTTACTGTTTTATGTTGAATCTACTTTTGAAGTAAGAATTTGGACACATTAAAATTGTTGGTTTGAGCATAATTTTAAATTAAGCAACAAATAATATTATGATTTCTGAAAGTGGTAGAAACCAAAAGGATTTTCTAGCTAAGTATAATGAAACAGAAAATCATAAAGATCATTTCAATCTCTCATGTCCATCTATTTCTTAAGCATTTAAGTGTGCAAAGAGTTTACTCTAATTAATAGATGAGTGTTCATGAAATCTCTAGTCTATTGGAAGGATTCTATGGAGGCAAATGTAAGGTTAGCAATTGTTCACGCTAAAGCAGCACTGTGTTTTAGCTATCATGAGTCAATAGCCACAGACTGAGTGACCAAACCCTTTAAAAATTTTAATTTCTTATACTTGTGAGTTTTGGACCGCTATTAGAAAAATCATAGAAATATGGAAAAATAATGTTACAATTTTCCATCTTGCAAATGAAGAAACCAAGGCCCTGAGGTTGAAATGACTATACCAAGTTTCCACTGATAGTTGATAGCTGAACAAATACCCTAATATGTATACTTTTTTCCTCCACATTGAATCCAATGAATGAATTACATTCTAATAATTAAAAATAACAAAAATATGATAGAAAAAATTTACATTATATATGTGTATGCCTCCCAGGTGATGATCTTTGTTCAAGGGGAACACAATGTGGTTTTGCCAAACCATTTTTCATAGAAAGCTGAACACATTCTGTTCTTCTACAGAAGTTTCCAGTACCTGAATCCCAAGAACTGAAAATGAAGACACCTTGTGATGTTTACAGGACCAGGTGGTGCTTTTAAGATATTTGGCTCCTATACTTACTCTGCTAAAACTTTTATATATCATTTAACCCCCAAATGCCCTATGAAGTAGGTACTATTTTCTCCCCAAATGACTTGCACAGATCATAAACAAGCATGAGAGGTATAATTTTAAGTTATAAATTTAAATTTATAAATTTAGATAAAATACATCTTTCTGACTCTAAACTATTTGACGTGGAATTAATTGAGATTAATCAATTTAAATTAATTGAAACTAAATGTCAGCAACTGAAAAAGGAGAGGTGTAAAGGGGAATATGAGCAATGATAACCAATCACTAGATTCTATCAATCAGTTCACACTTCTATGTGTGCCTAAAATTTCATTAAAATACAAATAAAAAATAAGGTTATATATTTGAAAATCCATAAGATTTTGTTCTATTTTTACTCTCATGACTTCCAAAGCATCTCTTCAGGTACACTTAAGTATGAACACACCAAATTATAATTTATATACAATTCTAATTATACTTTGGACCTTGATTGAATTGGACCCTCAGCATTTAGTCACTCAGCTCATCTTTGCACCCTCTTTTTTCATTTCCTAGTTTTACATTGCTGTCTTCTGTGGTGTGCCTTTAAGTGATACCATGGTTGTATTGGGCTTGATATTTTAATTCACATGCTTAGCCTCTTTGTCTGGATCTACTCAAAGTTCAGTCTTATAAGGGAGGAAATTCCAACGCAACGTTTGTGGCTCTTCTATTTCTTTTTAGCTAAAGCATGGTCTTTAGAAAGTTGTTTCTTTCATGTGTGTATTTTCATATTTATTTTCCACTATGAGAAAGAATGACTTTTCTGAAGTCATGTGGTGAGAACAAGGCTCATATACCCCTTTCTCGCTTTTGGCCAAAAGAGAAAAATCTTCCTGTTTGAGGGCCACCTGAAAATATCTCCCTAACTTTATGTTCACTTTCCATATTTTTCTATATTCTCCTGGATGTCACAGCCTTGAATTTAGAAATTTTCTGTTTCACACCCAATTATGTGTTCTAATAAAAGAATACGGGGGGCTTCCCTGGTGGCGCAGTGGTTGGGAGTCCGCCTGCCGATGCAGGGGACATGGGTTCGTGCCCCGGTCCGGGAGGGTCCCACGTGCCGCGGAGCGGCTGGGCCCGTGAGCCGTGGCCGCTGAGCCTGCGCGTCCGGAGCCTGTGCTCCGCAGCGGGATAGGCCACAGCAGTGAGAGGCCCGCGTACCGCAAAAAAAAAAAAAAAAAGAATACGGGAAAGGAATATGGCAGAACAATGAAAATACTTTAGAGAACAGTTCTTTGAATTATTTGTTTGGCCCAATTACTTTTAAATTATAAAGTTATAGAATAATAGACACAGCTATACTGTTTATGGCATATTTCCACTCTGTGTTATAGTAATGACAATAATACTCCAGTTAATAATTGTACTATTATTTTAGATTAACTAAAAATTTAAACATATGCTATATCATTTACTCTTTACAATAATCATTTGGGTTTAGGATTCTTTTTTTTTTTTTTTTTTTTTTTAGTCTTTGGGTAAATTTTTATTTTATTTTATTTTTTTAACATCTTTATTGGGGTATAATTGCTTTACAATGGTGTGTTAGTTTCTGCTTTATAACAAAGTGAATCAGTTGTACATATACATATGTTCCCATATCTCTTCCCTCTTGCGTCTCCCTCCCTTGGGTTTAGGATTCTTTACATTTAATAATAACAATAAAAAGAAAGGTTCAAAAATCATAGCTGTTGGTATATAAACATAATGTTCGTAATGGTGATAACAATGATTACAATAGTAATTTGAGTGCAATGTTCCAGTCCACAACTCATTTAATTCTAACAATTATATGACAGAAATTTATCACTGTTCATTTTACAGTGGAATAAATGAAGTTCTGAATGTCAAAGCTCTCACAATTGTTAATTCATAGAGCTGGATTTAAATGCAGGTCTCTCTGAAATGGTATGGAATTACACCCACGTTTCAGACTGCAAATTTTTACACTATCCACCACACTGTTCTGTATTTTCTGTTTATACCACAAACATTATGTGATTTATTGACTCTACTGTGAGTCATCTTTTATGTGTATTCATCTCCTCTTTCAAATAAGACTTTTAGGGCTCTGAAAGCAGGAACCGTTCCCTGTTCACCTTTGTATCTTCACAGTTTCTAAGGTGTTATCATTAACAGTATTAACAAATATGATTCTAGACACTGGGAAAATCCAGTGGAAGCAAAGATCTTATCATCTTGTAATAGAAATAAACCATTATGCATTTAGCTGAAATCAAGGTAAAGGTAAAGATATGATAATATTAGCTGAAGCCACTATCACTACAAATATCATGTGCTGCATTTTGTGATGTTTAATTTTATGTGTCAACTTGACTGGGCCACAGAATCCCCAGATGTTTCATCAAACTTTATTCTGGGTATGTCTGTGAAGATGTTGGTGAATGACATTAACATTTGAATCAGTAGGTTGAGCATTGCTTTCCCCAATGAGGGTGGCCCTATCCAATCAGTTGAAGGCCTGAATAGGACAAAAAGGCCAACTATTCCATGAGCAGGAGGAAATACCTGACTTCAGAGCTGAGACATCAGTCTTCTCCTGGCTTTGGACTCAACTGAAAATTCAGTTTTTCTTGGTTCTTGAACCTGATGGTTTCTAGACTTCAACTCACACCTTCAGTTCTCCTGGTACTGAGGCCTTGGTACTCAGACTGGGACTACACATTGGCTCTCCTAGATTTCTAACTTTCCTATCACAGGTCTTGGGATTTCTCAGCCTCCATAATCATGTGAGCCAATCCCTTATAATAAATCTCTTTATATATACATAAAATATATAAATTTATAAACATATATAAACACACATGCATGTATAACAGAACCTATTGGCTCTGTGTCTAGAGAACCCTAACTAATGCAGATTCCTTCAACAAACATTAATTAAACATTAACTCTGTTCACCTATTGCCTTAAACATATCTCTGAGTGCGTGCTGTGTGTAGGATTTGTGTTAGGTTCTAGAGAAAAAATCCAAGTAAAAGCCATCCTCTCTGCTTTCAAAGGATATTATAGACCAAGTCAAGGGCACAGGACATACACATAAAATATAAGGAACCCCCTGTAGCACATGCTGAATGTCCAACAAGTAAAACCTGCAGTAAATACTATTAGAATCTTGAGGAGATATTGGTCGCTTCGTGGATAGGGCGGCCATCCATCCCAGTTTAGCAGGGACAGTCCAGTTTATGCCTTTGTCTCAGCCCTATTAATTATTGCCGCATTTCACTCTCAACATTGTTCCAGTTAAACGATAAACTATAAGGTCACCTTACTCACAGATGGGATAGAAGGAAAGCTTTCTTTAAAAGGTAAATTGTGGACCATGTCTTAAAAAAAGTAACAGACATGAGTCATAGATCCGGCGTTGTGAAATGTGTCTTTTATCATTTCCTTAAATTTCCAGCCATCGATTGCTTCAATCCCACTGTCCACCTTCATTCTAGAAAGTCCTATGAGAAAATAAGACATATTTTACAGGAAGGGAACAGAATGTTTCACTGATGTCTCCGCTCTCCTTCTCCAGGAGGATGGCAGGCAGTTCCAGTTCCTCATCACTGTGCCAGTGTGTGTGGTAGGGAGGCATGGGGTACCATAAGCTCCTTCATTTTTACAGCTGCTAAAGCAATTACTAGCTAGGAATTAATGTTAACCAGAGCAAATTAGGTAAAAAGTCACTTCCATTCACTCAGAATAATTGCCGGCTAAATTAAAATTGGCTCACATTTGAGGAAATAATGTAAAAATGTCTTCAGCGGACATATTTGAGTGCTTATATTTGATGAACAAGGGAAGCATTTGGGGAATGCTAATATAACATTTAAATATGTTTTACATGAAAATCACGTTCAACTTTTCAGATCAAGATAAAGATGCAACCCTTGGCAAATAATGCCACACCCTCTGCTAGAACCTCTGCCTTAGTGTTCAGCAGAAGCAGACTTTTCAGAATAAAAAGAAGCAGTGGTCAAAGGTGCAAGTTTCATAAGGGGAAGTGATGTATTGTAGTCTTTATGATGACATTTATATAAATTAAAAATTTAGATTATATGCTTTCACAGTGAAAGGTCCACACTGTCTCCCAGATCGGTAGACGTCTGTTTTTGAATGTGAACACTTTGAGAACAAATGCCATACCATATTTATCTTGGTATCGCTCATTACATAATTGAGTGCCTGCTATATACTAGGTAGTTAAAAGCTGTTGGTTGAATTACCTTGACTGCACTATGCATTTTTTAAATTACTAGACTATGCACAAAAGTAGGTATATGTGATGATTGAGCTCTAAACTAAATTCCTAAGAATTTTCTATGCATATATTTGACATTGGGGCATGTGAATTATACTTTTGAATCATATACTTACTTATCATATACTTACGATTACCAAATGCACACCCAGAAGTGAATTAGGACACATTTAGCAGAATTATTAAAGAATAATTAATGGAAAGTAAGTCACTGGGAAACTTCTTAGCACTTTAAAGAGTTCTGCCGTTGAAGCCCTAGGACAATCCTGATCTTAAGTGGTTGTATGGTCCTATCAGGAATGACAGCATTTCTGCCTGTTTGTAAATTTTGCTTGCCTATCAATGCCTGAATCAGTCAGTCTAAAGATTACTTATTAACACTTTTTTAAAAATCACAGCATGTTTTAATAACGATGAGTGGATTCACAGGCAAAAGTCTTAGGTTAAAGTCCCAGTTCTGCCCTTGATATTCTGTGTGAGCTTAGTGATATAATTTAACCTCTCTGAACCTCAGTGTGCTCACCTCCAATATGTCACTGAGGTTGAGGGTTGCTCTATGGATCTCTATATCCTGCACAAATTATGAGTCCAGAAATTTCAGGAATATGGACACTGAGTGATCAGACGGAAACAGCATCTGTGACATCTTTCAGTAATGTATGGTTGAAGAAAATGAAACAGATGTACTGTTCAAATATTTAAATGACAATTCATATTTTAAAGTGATTTGAAAAGATTGGAATGCAATTTTTATAATAACAGTTTTTTAGTTTTTAACCTTCGTTAAATTAGAAATCCAGAAATGTAAAAAAGATTACAGAAAGGAACGAATAAGACTTAGAGGAAGAAGTTGGAGGCTAAAAATCTAGAGTAATTTACTTGTCTATAGTAAGAGGATAAACTAAATGATAGCCATGGATTAATTTGAAAATCTTTTCCTAGGATGAACCTGCAGATTGAATTATTGAACACCTAGTTTGGCAGTATATTTTTTAAATTAATTTTTATTGGGGTATAGTTGATCTACAATGTTGTATTAGCTTTCTACTGCACAGCAAAATGAATCAGCCATACAGATACATATATCCCCTCCGTTTTGGATTTCCCTCCCCATTTAGGTCACCACAGTGCCTTAAGTAGAGTTCCCTGTGCTATACAGTATGTTTCCCTCAGTTGTCTGTTTTATACATTGGCAGTATGTTATGAAGAAATACAGCAGAGAATTGACAAACATGCACATCACTTTGTGCTGTCATGGCACATTATATAACAGTAACTCTTGGCCTTTTTTTGGATAAAAAAACTTTTTTAAGACTATGATCAAAGTTACTAACCAGTACATTAATCAGCTTTTGCTAGATAATGCTATGTAACAAACACCTCCCAGATTTTAGGGATTTATAGCACAAAAAACATTTATTTCTTGCTCAAGTGTCATAAAGTTTGTAGGGCTACTCTGATTGTGATCCAGGCTGGTGACCAATGGTAAGTCTGCATTAACACACCTTTTCATTTCAGGACCCAGGCTGAAGGATCTGCCGTTAATTGGGGCATGCTATTCTCATAGCATAAGATAGTAACACAAGAGAGCCTGAAACAGACTTTAAAATAATTTTAAACCTTCTGCTTAACATGATTAACAGCACATCTACTCACATATCCCATTCAAGAGTATATCACCTGGTCAAGCCCAAAATCAATAAGGCAGAGATATATATATTCTTCCCACATAATTTATTGGCAAGTCATATGACACTGGGCAGGTGTGTTAACCTACTATTGTGGTTGGCAGTGAGGTTTAAATATTGGGAACGATAGTCTACCTTTATTGCCATAGGAAAATGTAACTGCAAGGAAATATTGAAAATTTCTAGGGGTTCCAAGTCATAGTTTATGTCTCCTGGACAAATAGCCAAATAGTAAGGTAGTACTTTTCTCCTCAAACAGTTTAACATGTTTGGCAAATAGTCTTGAAAAAAATTACATCCGGTAGGACTTTCCAAAAAACAAATTTTTTCCCTGACACCTTACTTACTGAATTGTATTCGTAAACATTTCCATGGAAAATATTGGTTCTTTGAATGAGAGATCTAGATGTAAAGTAGGGAAAGGACAATTGGATATACGTACTTGAAAAATTCTTGAGTAGCAATGATATCTTAATTTAATCTTTGAAGGTGAGTTGTGAATATTTTGTTCACATTGTTTCTCTAGTAAACATGAAAGGGCGGTGCCGTAATTAGAAGGTTAGTATGAGCTAACAGAACTTGGATGAGCCCCGGGTCTCACTAACTTCAAAGCTTGCCAGACTTTTTAAAAATCATATTCTCTGTGAAGGGAGGAATGCAGTGATTCTATGCAGAGCTGGGGAGGGGGGAGTGGAAAAATCGAACAAACAAGAAATAGTTAAATAATTTGGAAACTCAATAGCAGTAATTCCTGTTAATAGAGGTCATAGCTGGAGTTAAAGGCTTAACATTTCCAGAAGACGAAGAGTGCCTGGTAGGTACCAAGCCATGCCTCCAACATGGTTTACTTACTCCAGCAGTAAGTAAACAACACTTACCACATTCATCTTGAAGTTATGTCTACACTATGAAGTGCAAATCGAAATATGACTATTTTGCAGATGTAAAGGTCAAAATAGAGCTGACATGTAGAAATAGAAGAAAGGCAGATTTTGGCTTAATGCCAGCATTTGCTAATTTAATCTGTAACACTTGCATGTTCTTCCTCATTAGGAATGTCTTTACTATTTTCCAGAAAGCATTTGTTAATTAACTAGGTCGGTGTGATGATTTCTTAGACAACTTTTACTACTGAGATGCTATGACTCACAATTTATCTCCGTTTTTTATTCCTTCCTACCTTCTTCCCTCCCTGCCTCCTCTCTCTCTCTCTCTTTCTCTATTCTCTCTCTCCTTTTGTTTTTCTTTTGCTCTGTAAAAATTGACATACAGATGAAAATACATTTTTTCTCCTCTGTAAATTCATCTGTCATTTGGGTATATTTTAACCAGATTCTTTTTTTGTTTTTGTTTTTGTTTTTGCGGTACGCGGGCCTCTCACTGTTGTGGCCTCTCCCGTTGCGGAGCACAGGCTCCAGACGCACAGGCTCAGCAGCCAAGGCTCTTAAGGTCCTTAAGAATGTGGTCTTCAAATAGTCTTTTGTTTTAACTATTAAGCTTTTCTCATTTCTTTTATACCAGCTGTATAGAGCGACATTTCTGCTTAAATAATTACTTTTAGAAATCTGTTTTAAGTCTCCAGTTTCTTATATGTGCAGTCATAAATTTAAACATTTATTTATAGAAAAATAATTCTATTTGAGTTTGTGTTCGAATGAACACAGAAGCAAGAGAATTTCCAAATCTTATTGTTTTGACAATAATACCAGATGGGTCTTTACTTCAAGGCTAAAGAAAACTTAATGCTTTAGCAATATGGCTTTCACCTTGAATCATAATATTTTCCAATGGACTTGATAATATAATGAGCTTGATTACTTTAACCCAACCATGGTATAAGATGCAGTTTATTTTTCTTCCACTGTGACACTTTTATTATATAAACAACTCATAAGTACCTTAGGAAAATAATAATTTACAGGGTTTTTAAGAAATGTGTAAATCACTTTAAACTATAGTCGTTGTATACAAATCTTTAAAGGAATGTTTTTTCATGGTTAAATGAATATTCTACTCAATAATAAGTTGCTTTATTGTTAACTGCATGGACCAGCAATTTCAAGGACTTAGAAATACATAAAATATACTTAAGAGGAAAAGATTCTGAACACTTTTGATATCAAAACACACCTAAAGGACCTTAAAATTAACATTAAAGGGTTCTATAAAAACATATTCTATTTCTTTCTAGTTATTTATATTCTTGAAAAAATGAGTTTCTATACTTCGACCACGAATGTGGACATTTTTTCTTTTGGTCTTTCTCTCCAGTATTGATATCTCACAACATTCGCAGCTCCTCCAAGAACTTAATCCAAACCTCAACATCTCAAATTCTATTTTCCATCTTTCTCCTTTGGTATAAAGTGTGGCAAATATAAATGCCTCCATGTCCATGCAGGCGAGAGAATGCGTTACGGAAAATACAATAGGGAGTAGGGGAGGTCGTGGTGACATGGGAGCTTGCTTGTCCTGCCTGAACAGGGCTGTGACTACTCAGTTCCATCTGACTGTCACCATGTAGGAAAGAAAACGTTTGTTGTAAGATAATCAAATTTTCAAAAGAAACCACAGAAAGGGAATTTTATGTAAAACTCTTGAAATAATAAATATTGTCCACTAACATTCCTCTCTTTTTATCTTAGTTATAAAACTAAAGGAAATACATTGAAGGCAAACTCCAACTGCCAGTCTGAGATATCTATTTTATACCCACACTTCTATATACCTGCTCAGAGTTCTAGTATCTTAGATACTGTGTCTTATGATGACATTTAGGCAATGAGATGAACCAAGCATTCATGGTTATAATAACCTCAATCAGTGATTGCATATACAGCCCAATAAAAAATGGAACCATGTATATTCAATTATTTATTGAACAGAGATGTTCTGTAGTCTGAATAATACTAATTTGGAAATTATTGGAACTAAATTAGTCACATTGTATTCTCAGATATTTGTCAGTCTCTAAGAATTAGTGCAAATCACTTTCTCATTTTTTTTAAATAAATTTATTTATTTATTTTTGGCTGCGTTGGGTCTTCGTTGCTGTGCACTGGCTTTCTCTAGTTGTGGCGAGCGGGGGCTACTCTTCGTTGTGGTGCGCAGGCTTCTCATTGCGGTGGATTCTTTTGTTGCCGAGCATGGGCTCTAGGCGTGTGGGCTCCAGTAGTTGTGGCTCACGGGCTCTAGAGTGCAGGCTCAGTAGTTGTGGTGCACGGGCTTAGTTACTCTACGGCATGTGGGATCCTCCCGGACCAGGGCTTGAGTCCGTGTCCCTGGAATTGGCAGGCAGATTCTTAACTCCTGCGCCACCAGGAGAGTCCCATTTTCTCATATTGACTGTGTTTAACTTTTTTTTTTTTGCGGGGGGGATTTAAAAGATGAAGGGTACTAAAGCCATGGTAAGTTTTAAGAATCTTAATAATAATGTTGAATTTTTACATTACCCCTTTGCCATCAAATTATTTGAGTCATTAACAATAATATGCACAATAGCATATGATTTAAATGTATTTACAAATTTTGGATTTCTATTGGAATACACCAGGTTAAATGCTAGATAAAATTTAAATTTTATGATTATTTTAAAATATTATTTTTTAATGCACCCATGAGTTGTCAAAATTTGAAGAATACATAGAACAGGGAACTTTGGGATCTAAGGAGAGCATGTAAGCAGGCTTTGCATTGAAATCTTTGTTCATTGGTTAAACTTGGTTGATTACTTTCTGGGCTTGTAATGCTTAGTGGACAGGGAGTAATTTAGCGTCCTCGTAACACTTCTTTTTCTTCTTCAGAAGGATGAAATAATAATATTTCTACGTGTGTATTTGCAATGAAATGTATAGTTCACACAGGCCCAGGTTTAATTACAGGGTGTGTAAATTAGTAAGCAGGTTAAGTTGTGTCACATCCATATTTCATGAATTTGTTCACATTTCATATTTGTCCACAGATTTCACTTGCAGAAAAGAGTTTTTTTGAGCAATGCAATCACTTTAGATATGACTCTCAATAGCCTTAAGAAAGTATGAAATGAGAAAGTACAGATCTGAAAAACAGGTGAAGAATTATTATTTAGTTTTCAGAAAACTCCTTTCTTTTATAAAGTTGACAACCTATACACATTTCTTATATAAATGACTTTTACCTTTGGAGTTGAACATTTACCTAAAGATGTGGGATTACTGGGCAGTGAGGAAGAAGACAGAAGGTCTTAAAGCATTAGGAGTCACAGGAAATCCAATCAGTTTCTTTTTATTGAGCATTTACTTTCCATAAAGCACAGTGTGATACAAGGTTGGATACAGAAAAGGAGCTAAACATTTGTTCTCAGGAGATTTGGCATAAAGCATATAGCACTTGGCAAGATGAATAACAACATAAGAAATTCAGAAATAAGCAATATGAGTTAAAAGAAGAGAGAGAAATGTTAATGAGATGACTAAATAAATAGAATTAATCTAAGCAGATGTTACAAGCTTAATTACATCCTTCCAAAATTCTTATGTTGACGCCTAACCCCTACCTTTAGAATGTGACTGTATTTGGAGATAGGGCCTTTTACTTTAAAAGGCAAAATTAAGGTAAAATGAGATCATCTGGGTGGGCTTAAATCCAATATGACTGGTGTCCTAATATTAAGAGGAGATTAGGACACAGATACAGAGGGAAGACCATGTGAAAATATCAAAATAAGATATCAATCTACAAGCCAAGGGGAGAGGCCTTGGAAGAAACCAAAGCTGTCGACACCTTGATCTTGGACGTCTAGAGTCCAGAACTTTGAGGAAATAAACTTCCATTGTTTAAATCACCCAGTGTTTGGTACTTTGTTATGGCAGCCCGAGCAAAGCACACAACTGGAAACACAGGCCAAAGAGACCTGGCCTGAGTGTTCTGCTGACTATTAAGAGATATTTACCCAGAAAGAGGATTTCATGGAGGCAACAAAGTGGAAGAAGATAAAGAATATTTTCTTTATCAAGAAAAAGAAATTGTTTACATCAACTTAAGAGTGCATGTAATGTGCAGACAAGGAAGCTAAATTGCTTTAAAATTTACACTGTAGAGAAATTTAATAATACCGCAATTCAATTAATTTGTGCTAAGAAATGCATTATATGTATTGAAATGTGCATAAATAATTGGTTTTATTTCTTTTAGGATTCAAATCCTCACAGGATTTTAAATTGAAATAAGTCATAAGGTGAGATATAACTGAATGAAAGTTGTTAATGATGTTGCTGCAGGAATGGAATGGGCTTTGCTTAGAATCATTTTGGCAGCATAGGACAACATGGTTACCTTGGGCTTATCTTCCCAAATTAAATACCCTTTGATCAGATAAAAATTATTAAAAAGAATCCTAACACACTGAGGAATAAAATGGATAAATGGTTAAATATTCTTAAGTTATCTTACAATTATTTAAGTTATCATTTTGACATTGCTTTTCTATAATGCAGAGATTACTGAAAAAAATGTAATTTCCTGATTCATTAATATTTTAAGGTACTTTATTATTCAAAGCTTTGCCATTGAGTAACACTCAATGGCAATTATAGCTCCAAATAAAATACAATGTTCTACTTTCTTTGACTATTTATTTAGCATTAAAATGGTCTAATTTATAACAAAATCAGAGAATTATGCATTAAAATGAAATTTAAGTTTCCTCCCAAGAGAGAAATCTTTTCAGCTGTGTAACTTGTGGGTAATTACCCAACCTCCAATAGAAAATCTTCAAGGATAGGTTTTCCACTACATCACAATTTAGTCTTTTGAAAGTTTTGTAAATCCTGAAATTTGTGTCATCAACATACAGTAAACAGCTCATGAGATTATACCATGATTTATTTGATCTTGTACCTCCAAAGTCTATTTCTGGCCCATAATGGGAGTGCAATAAAAATGTGTGCAAGTAAATTGAATTGAATATCCTGAGATTATCTGTTGACAGTTAAGTCATTTTTTTTTTATTCTGAAGCGAAGGTGAACATTTTCTGTGGGAGCTCCAAGGATGTGAGAGAGGCCTGGGGTTTCTGCTCTATTCTTAAATGTCCTTGGGATTCTATCCTATTCTTGACTGATACCAAGTTAGAACATTTATTGATCAAGTTTTAATGCCATCTTAAATGTTGTCAGTGTAAGTCTTGAGATACTGCTTTGTTTGCTCATTTTGGACACAGTATTTAAGCACCCTGTGTGTCCAGCCCCTAGCTCTTAGAGCCAGAGTAAACATGGATCTATATACTTAGTGGCAGGAGGCTTGCAAATAGCAGAAAATAGTCTAGGAGAACTGTTAATGGAAGTATTTCCATTTAATTTTAATCATCAGTATAATTATCCTTTTGCCAATGAAATAATGCCTTCTCCTTTTAAAAGGTAAATACTTTTACAAAGCGCATTGAATCCTGAGAGGCTCCTGGCTCAAATCCTTGTATACTTTCTAGAGAGGGAAAATAACAGGTTAGTAAAAATATTTCAAATGAGGCCTTTGAAGAAAATCCCTAGTAGTTTAAATTCTATATCTGGGCCAAGTGAATAAAGTACTAATGAATTGAAATACAGATTGAAACACTCACAGATTAATATTTAGGGGAAGAATTTAGGTCAAAGAGTAAAAAGGGTGGTTTGTATACAATTTTCTATACATTAAAAAAAGCAATTGTGCTTGAGCACGTATTTGTTCCAATGCTAAAGATGTTATTCAAACAGCTTTGCTATACAGAAAAATGTGTACTAGATGGCAGTCTAAGTACCCTTTTCATTTATGTCTCAGGCTAATTTTTGGATTCCAATCCATGAGTGGGGGAGAAAAGAAAGTATCATGCATTATTTTACCAAATAAATGCTTTTATCATAACATAAGCATAGTGTTTAAATAATTAAACTAATGAGTTGTGATTCAACTTTAAAATGTCATAATTTGTCTTTTACTTGTACATCATCCAGAATTGAAATTGCACCTTGATGCAAAAATACCCTTTGAGACACCTTCACCCAAGTTAAAATTGTGTTTTTAAGATCTGTGGCACATTGCCTTTATACAATTCCTCATTGCTTGTCCTCAGTGTTCGATTTTAAAATAAACAATGATCAAGTGAAATTAGAAGAAAAACACATTAATATTTTAGAAATTTTCAGGAACTTCAGGACTCTGAGGATGCAAGTGCAATCAGATTGCAGCCACATCTTAGATTATTAGTGAGTGTTTTAATTGTCTATGTGGACTTATGCTGTCCTTACACCTAGAAAACTTTGTTTGTTCTTAAAATCTTATGTTTATTCTTATTCTCTTTTTCCAGATTGGTGCAGAATTTTTTATTCTCACTTTCTTTGTATGTTTACATTCTTTTCAGGTTTTGTGTCTCTTCCTGAAAATTATCCAGGACCAAATATATATTTAAATAAAAAGTCAAAGTTATACCTTTGGAATTTTAGTTTGCTTTCACTATATTTGATCAAGATCTTGTCTTTTTGTTCTTTTTACAGAAGATGTTTGTGAGTTTGGAATCATTTTCTCATAGATAATCCAAGCTGGCTGTTTAAATGCAATTTGCATACTTGTTTCAAAGATGTTTGAAAAGCCAGACAACCCCTCTGGTTCTATTTGCGTAAAAGCTGCAAAGTTCTAAGTTGCTGGGCAGCTGGAAATACTAGAAACGAAGTGGCCTAGGCTATTGAAGAAGCTGAGGAATTTAGGGGGATGATAGACCTTTAAGCTTGGAGCTGAGAAGACAGAAAAATACTAACTAATACATCTTTTGAACTAACTAAAATGCCAAGTGTTGCAATAAACTCATTACATGGATTATTTCATTCAACTTTTAATCATTTGTGGTAGGTAATACTATTAATCTCACATTATAAATCAATAAACTTGGTGTAGCTTGCTTAAGCAACTGCCTAAGTCAAAGAAAAAGTAAGTTCTGGAGCCAAAGCTCAAATCCAGGCAGCCCAGATGAAGATTCTAATCTACTCCAAAGATTTTACCTGCAAAACTATACTACCATAGTCCAAATGACAGGATTCAAAGAACTATGAAGTTCTAGGTAGAGGTTGCTTGAAATCAGTTAAAGTATCACCATTGTGGTTCCTGATAGTACATTATCAAATAGAGCCCAGAGATTTATGTGTATTGAAGCTACAGTGTCTAATTCCAGGGCCTGGGACTAACAAGAATTAAGCAAGTTGACTGACCAGTCAGTTGACAGTTTTCAGGAGGAAACACAAGTGCATATCAGGAACTGTGGAAGCAGTCCATGCACATGTAGATAGCTCCATAAATACTGATACAAGTTTTACAACAGATGATTAATTAGAAAACCCCACAGACTATCTCTAGTGCAGGTTTTCATGCATTGTGCACACAATTTAAAGAGAGAGAGAGTTCCACAGACCTTTTAGAAGCAGCAGTACCACAATCCCACTCCCTGCTTCCCACTTCACAGAGGCAACCATTTGCAACTCTTATTTTTTCAGTATTCCCTCTACATCTCTATCTACTACTTTTTAATTTTTCTTTTTTAGCTTTATCAATTAGCTTTCTAGCATGGAAGAGGAAGATTGACTCTTTTTTATTGTAACCCCATCATACCTCCCCTTGCTTTCTATCTCCCCATCTTGCCATTATGGTTCTATCCTAATGTTAGTAAGATGAATATTTAATATTCATATTATTATAACTATCAATATTATGATTATATGACTGCCTTCCCAACTGAGCCATGTGGCATGCCATGATTAATTTTCATTCTTGTGCATTTTTGTCTTGCTTAGAGTTAATATTTGCCCCTTTTAAATGTTTGTTTAGTTTTCTAAACACATCACTTACTTATCCCCAATTTGTTCCCTAACTATATAATCTCCTCTCATATCATTTAGTCACATTAGTTATTCTATCACTTTCACACATTTGAAGAAATCCTTTCCAGAAGTTTCTTTTTCCAACCGAGATTGGTTCATCTCTAGGTCTGATGGTTTTTACATTGATATCTCCCCACATGATCACACTAAAAATTCTGTTACTCTCTCTTTTAATTTGGATCTCCAGTTTCCTGGATCCTATGATTTCCATATTTCTGTTTTCCTTCTCAATTTTGCTGCATCAGATGCCCAGGAGTTTCCTAAGCACATAGGGAGTCACATTTTCTAACAACTTGCATGAATGAAAATATCTTTGTGTGTTTGTTTTATGCTCACAGGTAATCGCTTGGCTTCTTATAGGATTCCAAGTGGGAAAGCGTTTTTCCCTCAGAGTTTTTAAGAAGTTCCTACATTGTTTCCTAGCTTTCAGTATTGTTTTTTCTCTAATTTTGTTTCGGCTGCATTGCGTTTTCGTTGCTGCGCGTGGGCTTTCTCTAGTTGTGGCGGGTGAGCGGGGGCTACTGTTCGTTGTGGTGCGTGGGCTTCTCATTGCAGTGGCTTCTCTTGTTGTGGAGCACGGGCTCTAGGCACACCAGCTTCAGTATTTGCAGCACACGGGCTCAGAAGTTGCTGCACATGGGCTCTAGAGAGCAAGGGCTACAGTAGTTGGGGTGCAAGGGCTCAGTAGTTGCAGCTCGTGGGCTCTAGAGCACAGACTCAGTAGTTGTGGTGCACGGGCTTAGTTGCTCTGCGGCATGTGGGATCTTCCCGGACCACGGATTGAACCCATGTCCCCTGCATTGGCAGGCAGATTCTTAACCACTGTGTCACCAGGGAAGTCCCAGCTTTCAGTATTGTTGTTGAGAAATCTGATATCTTCACATGAAGCCTCTTCCCCCTCTCAGAAATCTCATGGGATCTTCTCTTTATCCTGCTTTCTAAAATTTCACAGTGGCATAGATTGCTGAGAAGGGTCACTGCACTACAAAAATCCAGGGCACCATTGCAAACGGCACATGTCAAAGGAAGTTCATTCACATTGTCAATGACAATGTTGCCCCTAAAGTTGTGCAGTTTACAACCTGTGTGACTGTATAAGAAAATTCTACTGAGTGGGACTATTTTCATCTATTGCACTGGGCACCAGGTGAGTATTTCAATGTGGAATCTTATGACTCTGAGATCTGGAACATTTTCTTGAATTTTTTTTGCCTTTTTTCTTCCTCTCTCTCCATTTCTCTGTTGTTTATTCTTGAATAACCTATTATTTGGATGTTAAGAACCCCAGATTTGTCCTCTAGTTTATTATTTTTTTAAATTTCCTATATTTTATCTAATTATTCTACTTCCTGGGAAATTTCCTCAGCTTTATCTTCCATTTATACTACCGATGTTTTCATTTCTAATATCATATATTTATTTTCCAAGGACTCATTTCTTTGTTCTCTGAAAGTTCCTTTTTTTCAATATATTCGTATTTCTCTTATTTCTCTGAAAATATTTATCTAATTGCGTGTATGTGTGTGTGATTTTCATCTCTCTTTGTAACCTCTTTTCTCTGTTACTTGTTTCTGGTTTCTTTGGCTTTTTAATATTGGCTCTTTCATAATAGAGATATGCCTCAAATGTCTGTTCATTTTTGACTGTAGACTCATATTTAAAAGAGGGGCACTAAAAAATCCCAGAAACTGGGTTCTCTGTGCATATAGAAAAGACAATGGGTTTCCTTGTTGGGTAATCTGCCAATGCTTCTTACTAGGGAAATACGTCAGGACTTTTCTCTGGGCTGTCCAGACTTCCAGTAAAACTTTCAAGTGGCTTGCAGGACATAATTATGACTTTCAGTTCTGGGATTCCGGTGAGATAATATATTTAGTGTCTAAATTCCCCCTCAATTTTCTTGTTTTTCATGTAGTACTCTGAGCTTCAACTCAGATCAGAGATAGTGTAATTTGCCCTCTCATGTTAATAAACCAACAGTCATGTGCCTAGTTGGTATACATGTGTGGAGAAGGTAGAAAGTCCTTAGCTATACAGAGGAAGGGAGGTGATCTAGAGATCTAAATGGACTTTCAACAGGCCTTTCTGATTTTATTCTACCACTTTTATTCCAACTTCCATACGTACCCGATACTGCCAATTCCTGAGTCACTGGTTCTTTGGAATGCATTGGGTCATCCTAGATATTCTCAGATTTCATTGCTGGATTAGGATTTGGCTTTCTTGGATCTGTTAAATCACTTACTACTTTTCCATATGGCTTCAGCTTCCAATATGTTTCTCTCTTTGTTCTTTGGGTTTATTCCTCCTTTTAAAATAGCTATTTTTAAATGGACTTTCAAGAAGTAGGGGAGATACGTCTTGTGTTACATTAGTTATCTTGAACCAAGTATTACATAATTCTATTTTTTTAACTTATTGTATTTGAATAACGTTTAAAGATAAATCATGCCAGTGTGCATTATTTTCCATTTTATTAATTGGGAGTATATTTTGTATTACATGTTAAAACTACATTTAAAGTATTATAAGCATTACTTACATAAATTATCTTGATATATTT
This sequence comes from Tursiops truncatus, assembly GCF_011762595.2. Classification (NCBI taxonomy): domain Eukaryota; kingdom Metazoa; phylum Chordata; class Mammalia; order Artiodactyla; family Delphinidae; genus Tursiops; species Tursiops truncatus. The sequence continues at coordinate 69,325,226 of NC_047038.1, read as the reverse complement.
ATCACAAATAGCATTTCCTTTTTTACAGCTTCCACATCTCTCTTGAACTTTTCCCTTTCTCCATACATGTTGTATACTTTTTCATTAGAATTTTTGAACTTTTATCATATTTAATTTAAAGTCCATGTGGTCTGTCTCTGTGTCTGCTTTCATTGACTATTTCCTCTCTTGATCATGGATCACATTTTCTTGCCTTTTGTTGCTGTTGCTGCTGCTCTTTGCTTAATTTTGTTAGGAATGGAACAGAGATAAAAAAACTTCTCTCTTATAAAGGGCTTGGTACTTTTTGGAATTTATTTCATTAAGCGTTCTTTGTGCTGTGAGCTCTTCAATGATTTTTTTTAACTTATGAATTTGTAGCAGTTATCTCTTGAAAGTTTTAGCATTCAAATAGGGGCATGAATCTTGTAAATTATTCTGAAAAAGTGGATTTTGAATACAACATGTTTTACCTACAGATATGAAAACATACTTTCACACTGAAAGGTGGTGATACCTGTAGCCTCTGTAACTTTTGAGGTAGGATGGGATAAAATAGACAAACAGATCAGTGAGAGATTAGCATCCCATAGTAGCAACATGAATGCCCACAGCAATTTGAAAGGATGATGTTATACCGGAAATGCAGATTGTAAAACAGCTTGACAAAGAGGATTTGCCATTAGAGATGCAAGCAGTTTGTGCTTCTCTTCATAAGAGTTCATGTTCACAAAGGTTTGCATCAGATTTTCTGTATTACAAACAGCAGTTGGAGCTCTCGATTTCTTGCAGTTCTTAAGTATCAAAAAACTGAGGTTGATTTGAATCAAAGAGGGAAAATATTTTAAAGATGAAAAAACCCTATGTGTAAATACTTAATTTACAAAACTAACACTTTTTTTTTTTTTTTTTTTTTTTTTTTTTGCGGTACGCGGGCCTCTCACTGTTGTGGCCTCTCCCATTGTGGAGAACAGGCTCCGGACGCGCAGGCTCAGCGGCCATGGCTCACGGGCCCTGCCGCTCCGCGGCACGTGGGATCTTCCCGGACCGGGTCACGTACCCGTGTCCCCTGCATCGGCAGGCGGACTCTCAACCACTGCGCCACCAGGGAAGCCCAAAACTCACACTTTGAATATTGACAAATCTGACTCAAAAAAATTACAGCATTTGTGAATCGTGTGCCTATCGTTCTTCTAGCACAGCCCAAATAATGGCCTTCTAAGCTCTTTTAAAATGTATCAATGATATATGTGAAATTGGAATTAAAAGAAGGGAATTTAAAGGAATTTAACATAATTACATCCTTCAGCTAGTTCAGTGAGCAGAAATTGTTGGCACCATCTTGCTACATTTTTCCAAACTGAAGCTGCCATGTTTTGTATTATGAGCAGTTCAGCCGCTTTGTGCATCTGTCCCTCCCCTCCAATTTAATTAGACTGTCTGTTGCAGACAAATCAGACTGTGGCTTCTGGTTTTTTTTCACCCAACTGCCATAAACGCCAAGTCAAAATATGAATAAGAGGAAAACAAGATGTTCTGCAAACACATGCCTCTTTATTGGGCAAAAACATGATAGGAGGATCTGCTCATACTCTCCATGAGAGATGAGAGAAGTGAGGCCTGGAGAATGTGGTTATAAAAGGGTCAGATTGATGCTATTGTCTTTCTTGGCTCCAACAGAGCAGGGACTTGATTCTTCCCCCAGTGTAATCTTGCTTTGACACCACAGCCAACACAGATTTATGATTACACATTCTCCTATCATGATGGGAGTGAGAGTCACAGCAGATGAAACATGAGACAAATAAATTAAAGATTCTTGTAGAAATGTATAGTCTTCTATGATTTGCATTCCTGTGGATGGTTTGAACCATTATACCCTCATAGGTCACTATAATGTCACATTTGAATCATTTTAATAATCAGTAATAAGACTGAGAAATAGTTGCTTTTACATAAGAGAACGTTATCTGCAGGCAACCATTATATTCTGTGGAAGATAATAGCTGAATGGGATGCTTTTCTCTAGATTATTGTCCCAGTTAAACAGTGATACATAGAAAACACTTGGTCCTAAAGGTAAGGGTCACAGCAGGAGGGAGTAATGCAAAGGTAAACAATGGAGTGAAAAAAACTCTCAACAGGTAAGTAAAGAGTAGTGGTGTGTATCAGGGCAGACAATTGACTGGGGGCCAGGGCTTAGATACAACTGTGAGCAAATGAAAGCAAAAGTCAGGCAAATGAAGTTCAAGGCTGCAGGTTGGCATTGAAAGCAAGAGGCTCTTAATTACTACAGAAAAGTTATGTGAGAGTTGTGAACACAGTTCTTAAGTAAATCAGTCTGAAAAAAAATTCACATTTTCACTGGACTTCATTAAGAAAACCAGAAAAACTGAGTCCTTCTTTTTGAGATCTTGAAGCTACACTTGACTACCAAATTATCCCACTGCTCCCTTGAAATTATTTGTTTTTCTAATAATTGTAATGACCTGCATGAAACTATCCAAACTTTGCTTACTCAGCTTCCATTGGCACTGGTAAAAGTTTTTATTGAAAATGAGGTTTCAGTTTGCATTCATGGGAGAAAATGTAGATTATTTGTTCATCTTTTAATTTGGCTTTATTATGTGTTTAACGCACTTAGCAGATGAACTCTTTGGACCTCCTGGCTGTTTCTTCTTGGCAAACTTCTGATCACCAAACAATATGGTACTTCCTCCCAAAGAATCTGTTACTCTGTATTAACTTTTGCACATCATTCTATTACAGTTGCTATTATTTCCCAGAGTCCATTCACATTAAGATTTGTGCTGCCAGTATGTTTCTGAGTTAATGTGATGAAAATAGATATCTGAATGGCTACTAGCCTGGGGACTGAAAATTGCACACCGCATGCCCAGTTTATAAGACAGAACTTTTCTCCACTTATACAGGCTGTGCTCCTGTGCAGAGAAAGTATCTTCTACGTCACCTTCCCATCTCATTCCTCCACAAATCACTGTAACAGACTCTTAGGGTGAGTGTCATGAGGGAAAGAGAGGAAGAGCTTTTGACATTTATCTTTGGGAATTCCATCTTATTTTCTGATTTTTATTCTGTGGGACCTTGGCTTCTTATTACAGGTAACCTCTGGACATACAGCAACATAAGTGTACCCAGGGCATTAGATATTCCCAATATAATGGAAACATGCATCAAATTAAACCCATTTGCATCCTGCATACACATGTCAAAATATGAGTGTATACTCACATAAACCTTTCATAGCCAGTTAAGGAAAGGTAAAAATTTATAACTTGAACAAATAATTATACACATTTGATTTGTATCACATAGAAAGTTATCAGAATTCTTTGGGTCAAAAGAGCACGCAGAGTGCTACCAATGGTCCTACCCTTAGCTAAGGAAAAGAAAATGCTTAAGAAGAAATTGTCTAATGGGAAGGATTCTTCTCACCTGGAAGACGGAAGAGTAAAGTAAGTTAGTCTGAGTATCTTCCCTTTTAAATCTGTCTTTCAAGTTCCCTTAGTGTGGTGTATTAAAATAATACTTGTAGGCATTTGTACTAGGAATATAGTAGTTGTTAAATAGGTCTTTGTGGAATGAAGGAATTGATAAATCTAGACCAGAAGCACAATTGCTAAGCTTAAGACATGTTATTCTTTCTTTATATCAAGGATGTAAATAGTTGCTATTATTTTCAATTTGCTAGTAGAGGCCTTTGTAAACTACAAAGCTGCTGACCTGAGACCAATTAAAAGTGAAGTTTCAGAGGCTCTTTCTATCATTAAAACTGTGATAACAAATGCCAATCTCTTTAACAGACAAAATACTGAATTTAAAAAACTGAATATTAACTGTTCCATTACTTGAGATAAACGGTTTATAGTTCTGCCAGGTCCATGGGCTTGCTCATTAAAATTATATGCTGAAATATTTGAGATAATTATATTATGAAAATTCTGGCACTTTTTTCTAAACATGGAAAACAAGACACATATGCTGGGTGTTGTACTAAAGATCCAATGTTTTATGGCTAATTTTTGCATTTTAAGTATACATCACTTATGTCACAAAATTAATTTTTGGATCACAAATAATTGGAGGCTTTGGCAGTCTTCAGAGAATTCAGATTTGTCTGAAAATCCAGATTATTAAGAAGGCATCTCCACTATATAAGAGGTTTGCTACCAAATTTTGTGCGGTAGTGAAATGATCTTTCCTTGAGTAATTGGTGTTATTGTGTTCACGTGATATCATAAAAAGTCTTGAAAAAAAGATGTTACTGGGCTTCCCTGGTGGCGCAGTGGTTGAGAGTCCTCCTGCCGGTGCAGGGGACACGGGTTTGTGCCCCGGTCCAGGAAGATCCCACATGCCGCGGAGCGGCTGGGCCCGTGAGCCATGGCCGCTGAGCCTGCGAGTCCGGAGCCTGTGCTCCGCGGCGGGAGAGGCCACAACAGTGAGAGAGGCCCGCGTACCACAAAAAAAAAAAAAAAAAAGATGTTACTTAGGAAAAATATTATTCTACTTTTAGGAAGCATAAAAAAGTTTTGAGGATACCGAAAATTTAATTATGTCTTTAAGAAAGCCCTAAGGAAAAGAGAGGACAATTTTAGAGAGTGAAACTTATCATATTTTCTGTTAAGGATCTCTTTCATGTGTTTATTTTAATGACAAGAAACTTCTTATTTTAACAGTGACATTTGAGCACTGCACTTCTGATTATACCCCAGTATGTTTCTACTCAATCTTTTTATGAATATTAAATGAGCTTATGTTCTCTTTCTGATGAGAGAATTCCAAACTTAGATTTACCATCTCTCTTTATATCATCAGATCCTTCTAAATGACTTTCTTTGACACATAATTTCTCTCACTAAACTCCTACCGTCTTACTAAACTCCACTGCATTTTCCAATAGTTGTTTGTTTGTTTTTTCCCTGGAAAACATAGTATGATTCTCCAAATTCGCATTTATTTTTTTGCACACTTCTGAAATGGAACTGAGTGGGTGTTTGAATTCTGACTCCAACTTTCTATAACGGACCATGCAACTTAAATATATTTTCACTGGTGACTAACTACCTGGACCTTTGTCTCCCAACTCCTCCTCCCTCCCTCCCAACACATGGTTCACCAGATTTGCTCATTGCCCTGCATTGTTAGATCTAAAATATATTTACACATGGAAACAAAATGTGGTATAGGTGTTTGTAATAGAAAATTAAAAGATTTGAGGAGTTAGTCTTATACCTGTAACTCAAAAACTTACGCTATAAAAACAAATCAGGGCTTCCCTGGTGGCGCAGTGGTTGAGAGTCCGCCTGCCGATGCAGAGGACACGGGTTCGTGCCCCAGTCCGGGAAGATCCCACATGCCGCGGAGCGGCTGGGCCCGTGAGCCATGGCCGCTGAGCCTGTGCGTCTGGAGCTTGTGCTCCGCAACGGGAGAGGCCACAATAGAGAGGCCCGCGTACGGCAAAAAAACCAGATCAAAAACTTGATGCATTTTTCTCAAATGTATTAATTACATCTTTCATAAGTTTTTGGAACGTTACTCTTTCCGTCTAAGATCTATTTCCCTTCTTTTCTTTTTGGGAATAGACCTGGTAACTTTTCACAGAAGTGGGCATGAGATTTAGGATGCTTTATCAAAGCAACCCAAGCACTTGGTGCATGCTCGAGCAGCTCCAATCAGATCATATTGTGGAGACTGACATAGATACATGGTGAGAAATGTTTTTCTGAGACAGAAGTGCTAAGGACCAGTTAAGCCTCAGTTTCCAGGAATCAACTTAGCTATCACATGGACAGAGTCAAATAGAGAATGAAGCCAACAAAGAAAGTAGAACTGAGAGATGGAAAGAGAATGTCAAGACCTTGCTGACAGCTTTTGAAACTCTGGATTCAGATTTACTTGAAAACTTTTCTTGAACTTTTCAAGGATGTAAGCCAAATAATTCCTTGTTGTTGTTGATGCTTAAATGAATTTCTGTTATGTTTCTGTCAATTAATACATTCATAACCAGGATTGCTCTAGTTGATGATGATGATGATAGCAAAAGGAACAAAATAATAAATGTTTGCTTAGGGAATTCTTTTTCTTCCCTTGCCATAAAAATAAGATTTACAGAAATTTAAAAATTGTTGTTGTATTTGAATTATCCTTTCATAACCTGAATTTGCAGAGACACTGCCAATGAGCCCCATAAACAATTGTGCTGTATAAACAAACACTGTACTGTGTGAAATATTGTACATCATGCTCCTCTATTCTCCCACAACAGGAGTATCTTTAGCACAGGAATGTATGGTTATTTATTTTTAAAGTTCAAGTAGAGAATGTCAAAAGCTCACTATTTGTTTAGATGTCTCAACTCAGACTGTAATCCTATTTTTCTATGACAGAAAAAACTACAGAGGTTTAATTGTAGGTAATTTTTGTGAACCTTTATGTAAAGTCTTGTGATCTGTCTCTGTTTTTATCATAGGTTAAACGGTTAATAATAATATCTAAATGACAGGGAATTAGTATTGATTAAATGAAACAACACATGTGGACTCAGTTGTGCACCTGACATGTAGTAGGCACTCATTTATATTTCAGATCTTGTGGATCTTTGAGATCAGACTCAGTCTGAAGCAGAGGTACACAACAAAAGAATAATGTGGGATTTTTAAAACATATAGTTAATATCTGGGTCACAGTCTGTAATAAAAATAGATTTATTTTTCCCTATATGATCTGTATTCTCAACTACAAACACGGAGCACTTCTACGTAGAAAGGCGAAGAGCCAGCATCCTTCATGGCAGCCATGGTATTGCCCTATAGGATGACATGAAGGCTTCAAAATGATCAAACAATTAGGTCTCTACATAGAGTTGAAAGAAGGAAAACAGGAAAGCAAGCTCTTGTTACACCCCAAAGTATGCCATGCCAAGTGCATACGGATACAGAAATGAACAAACTTTAAAGACAGTTAGAGAAGAGTTAGAAAACTTCCTCACTTCCCACTCCCTACTACTATAATGACTCCTATCCATTAAAACATAAAATGATGTATCTAGTGCTCTGACTTCTGGAGGAATAGAATAACAACCAAAGTAAATTAGCCTGTAAAATGTCTTTTAATACTTTGGACCATTAAGACTGGAAGAAAAAGCTCAACATAGCTTGTAAGCAATACCCCGGGGTTTATACAAAGTCAACAGCGCATAATTTATCATCAGAAATAAAACAGATTCCACTTTCTTTTGTTACCTCTGAGAAAATACATATGAGATGAGGTAGTATGTAACAGAACCAAGGCAAATCATTCACGTTATAGACTCAAATTATGTGAGCTTGTTATGTTCCTTAAAGTCAAATATGTTAATATGGTAACATGGTAACAGTGCCCCTTTCCTGATCCTCTATCCACAAAAGCTTGGCTGAACATGTAGAAATGCAAGCTTATCTTATTTATGCCTATGGACAGAACAAAGATTTAGTACGTTTACCAACATGCATGTATCATATGTACTGTAAGTCACTGTTTCATATTCCTCTGACCTTGCAGGGTATAAAATAATGCTAATGTCAAAAATGACACTTACATAAATATTTTATCATCTGCAAAACACTTTCACATGCGTTACTTCACTTGTCTATAAATATATCACAACTGGTCAAAAACCTCCACATAGTTCTCCAGATTCATTTTGTTTATATAATGTAATTATTGATGCCTTACTCTTGTATCAGTTCCATTCAAACAATATTGATATAAGCTTATTCTATGCCAGGAACTGTGTATTGGGAGGGTGTGGTGATGATAGTGATAACTGGTATCATATAATCATGGTATGATGACGATAAAGGTGGTAATGCTGATCACAGCATTTATTAAACAATTGCAATGTGCTGTGTTCTCACATATACTTGAATCCATTTCTGGATTCTCTAGTTTGTTTCAATGCTTTATTTTTCCATATCAATGCCAATTATGTGTTAAGTACAGAAGCTTTATAATATGCTGTGATATCTGATATGAAAGTTTGTTCACTATTCTTTTTTCAAATGTTCTTGGTGATTCTTAGGCATTTATTTTTCCATATAAACTATAAGGTCTTTTTAAAAAAATTTTTTCAATTACTCTCAGAAACTCTTGCCATCCCCAGAAGTTCAACTCTATTGGGATTCTATTAGAATTGTATTAACACTTACTCATTCATTTTTGAACAACTAGCATATTCATAATATTAAGGCTTTTGTTCAAGACTATGAATTGGTTTTAACTGGTTCATTGTGTTTTATGTCCTTCAATAAGATTTTATACATGTGGATCCTATGCCTTTACCATTAAATTCATTCATGTGCATTTTACAATTTTTGGAGCTTTATGAATGAAAAAATTTTTTTCCTTTTCTTGTAAGTGTTCATTGCTAAATTAGACACAATATTGAATTGCTGATTTTTGTTTACCAATACTTGAATGCGTTATCAGTTTATTTCTTAATGAGTGTTTTGTTTTTGTCTATTTAAAATATCAAATGATCCAAAAGTCTTATTTCTTATATTTCTTTTTTAAAAAATATTATTTTATTTTATTGCATGATCGCATTTGCTAGAAACTCTGAGGTAGTACTGAGTAATGATGGTGATTAGCCATCCCTGCAAAGTTCCTGAATTCAAATGAAATGGGTTTGGTGTCTTTATCTATGGTAATAATTGTTGATTTTGGTAAAGTATTTTATTTAAGTAATTTTCTTTTATTCCAATTTACTTATAATTAGTATTAGTTCTTAAAAATTAATGTGTGTTTATCACATGGTCATATTAATTTTTTCCCTAACCGTGTTGATGGAGTGAACTATACTGATAGGTTTTATGATAACATACCTGAAATTAATCTTACTTGGTTATGGTATAATAATATTTTGACACATGAATAATTTTCTTTTGCTCATATTTAATTTAGGAGGCTTGGAATGAAGCTATGGAGTCTTACTAGGAGTACTTACCAGGAACACCAGGGAGTTTTCCAGTTTCACCAGGCTCTGCAGGTCAGTCTTCATCCTGCTGGTGGTGGTATGGAGGCCATCATACTTGCCTGTCAAAACACCTGTCCGGGATAAATACAACTGTTTACCTAGTCTGCACCTCCTCTGAGCCTCTTTATCACTTTTTATTATGACCACTAATCTCAAGTAGGCCCTTAGTGCTACTGGAAATCCTACTAGATTTCCCTAATCCAGTCAACATTTTACCACTCCTCTGGTTATCTATTTCATATCTGTTCCTGTATTTCCAAATCTAGAACCCTCTCCCAAATATTCATCTTAAGTAGTTTAGATCTGATAATGGAGGGAAGAGTAGTTGCATTGAGATCTCAATATTCCTATAATTTTCTGCTTACAAATGCTCCAGAATACTTTATATGTTGCTTATTCTCATATTCAGATTATGAACAAAGGGCTATTATACTAGGACAGGGTTCAAGGAAAATTGATGTGTACAAAAATGAGAAAAAATAGTCTCTCTTTTTCCATAGTTTCAAAGCAGAGAAATCTTCAAAGGTTTGAACAAGCATCATTTAAAAAAACTGAAAACAGATTTGACAAATAATAGCTAACACTTAAACATAACGCTTTGTGTGGACAGGCATTTTTCTCAACACTTTACCTATGGTATTTGGTTTAATCTACACATTGACTTCATAAATTGGAGACTATTAATGGCCACATTTTATAATGAGAAATGGGAGTCACAGGGAAGTTAATCAACCTGCCTTGTTCAAACTCTTGTTACTAAGAGGGGTTGGCAGAACTTGAACACAGGTAGTACGACTCTTATTCCTTCTTTGTGAGAAGGGATGAGGGGAGGGAAGGAGCGCAAGAGGTGAGACATGTTCAAGGGAAATCCCTCCTCATAGAAATCAGGAATGGGGAAAAGAGTTGTCCCACTTTTTATTCCTATAAACATGTAGGGTTTAACAAAATGGGGGTTTGTCTATTGTCTCCCAAGAGAAGTGATCAGCAGTGTATTTGGACAGTCTTCCATTTTCAATATGTCACTCCTATATACTAACTACTTCGCTTTGAGCATTTTCTTAGAATCAATGTGGACAATAGGCATTTTGCCTTCAAAGTTCTGAAATGGATGAAAATCATGTATTAATTAACCCAAGGCCACTCAGTCCCCAAAGCCCATGTTCACTTCGTATTGATTTCTTATCCAATAATATGCTTAGTCACATAACGTAATGTGTTAGAGATTCTTAAGTGAGATTAAATGAATTAAGATATTCCAAGATGCCAACGTCCAGATGCTAACATTTGAATGCAAACTATTGACTTCTCAGAAAGAAATTAAAGCTAAACATATAATCCACTTTCATACTCAAGAAATTAAGCTCTGTTTCCCTTTTAATAAAAAATTAAAGGAATAAAAGTGCAAAATTCATCCTCTCCAACTTCTTCAGTCCAGTCCTAGCTAGAATGATTCTTCCTGCTTCGGTAGACCTGGGTTCTATCAGCGGCTACACCTTGCACTGTTTCCTTCTAGAACAAGTCAAATTCTTTTAATGGTCTGAGAAGCTGTGTTAGTTCAACCACAATTTGTAGAGTCTCCCTTTTTAAGAAGTTCAAAAAATTAATAAGACACAAAAATGATCATATTCTTCAAATTAAGGAATTTCAAGTTAAGCCAATCCTCACTTCTAAAAACAGTTATTCCAGAAAAAATAATACTCCCAGAACCTGATATTTAATGACACCAAAGACCAGAACAGAAAATCCTTTTGAGAGAAGAAGAAAAAGTTCTCGATGGCAACCTGGCCAGGGCACCACTCAGTCTGTTCCAGGTGTTCTAAACCCAAGACGTGTGAATTTAAACTCAGTTGTGAGAACTCTTCTAGCAAGAAGTTAATTTTGGTGCTCTGCAATCACGTGTCTGAGGGGAGAATCCAGTTAGGCACTTAGCCTCCTGTCTCTTGAGACTGACACCCAGCCTGCTTGCAAAGTTTAGAAGTTTGCAGAGGTGGCGGCTCAGGCCCCAGGGACTCACTCTCCTGGAAATAATACGTTTTCAGTTCTGAGCCATTGTGGATTGTTCCAGGGCCTCTTGCCAAGAAACTTGCCTGCGAACTTCTCTCCCTCAACCTAGAATTAACCAATCCACTACCACCCTGAAACTATGACGTGGGAAATGATTTTGAGTTTGTAGACAATCTTCATGATGGGCTCTCCCACACTTATTTCCTTGACTCCACACACAGAATGGAATTGAGCACATCCCGTCCAGAGGTGTCTGGCAAGAGTGATCTACAGCTAAACCTCACCAGTGCTCAGAAGCTTATGTAGGATTTCACTACCTGGCAATATAAAGCAGCCAATACTGTTTTGCCCGCTAAGATCTAGAGGCCTGTACTCACTTCCTTGCAGTGGAAGGTTTGCCTCAGCCATATCTCCTTAGAAAAAGCTGTGCCTTCAGAGGAGGGTGCAGTTTTCTGAATCTGGATCTCTGTGCTTTCTAGGCCCCAGAGCTTTGAGTCTTTGCCAAACTCTACACATCTGCTGAGAGCTGAGTGACTTCATTCTGTTTTGCTGAGGTCGCTGCATTCTGCTCGTCATCTCAAATAATCACTCACAGTTCCCCTCTCATTGACGTCCCTCCTTGAGAACGTTTCCTGAAGCCCAGGAGCCTTTGTTTAAATCTTTGCTTCCAGGAAAACAGCTTTTGCTTTTAGACAAAAAGACCACTAGCTACAGTTATGAACCACAGCCCAAAACCATGAAGTTGGGTTAAAATATTTCAATTTATTCAGTCACGGAATGTATTAAAAACTCCTCTGGGACTAAAATTGGCTTCTTCATGTCACCAAGGTCAGAACACCAAGGCCCAGACCACACATCCTTAGATCCCCAACGCTTCTCCATGTATATACTTTGCTGCCCAACCCAGGCCCCCAGATTCCACCATTTTAGTTTTAATTTTCATTATTTCTGGTTGATGCATTTAATGTCAGAATACTGACAGAGCCACCACACAATCACTGTTGTCCCTCCTCACCCTGGTGTGATCTAAGGAAGTTGAGAAAAAAATCACGTCTTCAAAATGGAGGCCCCCAAAATACCAGAGACCAGGTTGGCAGGTATGGCTCTCGATTGGTTAGCTAAATACTCCTGCTAATCTCAAACTTCAGAAATAAGCAGATTTACCCTCCCATCATGGGCAACATAGAGAAATGGAGGAAAATGTGTGTTCTTTGAGGACAGGCTCATGAGCACAAGAGAAAAGAGTGAAACTAAACCAAGCATGCAGTTCTTCTTCCCAAAGTAACTAATTGGTTATGTCACTTTACTTCCACTAGGGTGGAGGGAATAAAGAAGGGGTGAAAGGCCAGAGTGTGCTAAGAGAAAAACACTGGCAAATTTTAAGTTGAAAGGCAGAATTATCCATTTAAATTTTTATTATGTATTTTTGCTCATATCATTGACTAATAATTAAAATCAATTCACTGGGGTTTGGGCAACATAATCAAGTGTCTTAAAATCGTTGAAATTATTTGCAATTAGAGTATTCCTTATTCAAGGGTTATTTTAGGAGTCACTAATTTTAAAGTTTTCCAAATTATATCAACTTTAAATTTCTAAAAATATATTAAAATAGTGATCTTGTAATAATAATGCCTAAGAATTTTAAAAGGGTGTTCGCACACATCCATTTCATTAAATTTCATGTCACCCTATGAGAAAAGTGTTATTATCATCTTTGTCAGTGGTGAAAACAGAATTAAAAGGTGTAAGTGACTTTCCAGGGTCATACAATTAAGAAACAGCATGTCTTGAACCTAGACTGTTATGACTTCTAGGTTAGTGTTTGTTTCATGATACAGGCTTCAGGCCAGGAGGGACCCACATGGATCAGTTGAACTCTACAGACCTGATTAATGTCCAGCTCTGATGGAGATGAAGTGTGTCCTCAAATAACACATTCCTCAAAGTTCTCTGGAAAGTTATGGACTTCCCTGGTGGCACAGTGGTTAAGAATCCACCTGCCATTGCGGGGGACACGTGTTCGAGCCCTGGTCCGGGAAGATATCACGTGCCATGGAGCAACTAAGCCCGAGTGCCACAACTACTGAGCCTGCGCTCTAGAGCCCATGAGCCACAACTACTGAGCCCGCGTACCACAACTACTGAAGCCCCACACCTAGAGCCCTTGCTCCCCAACAAGAGAAGCCACTGAAATAAGAAGCCTGCCCACTGCAACGAAGAGTAGCCCCTGCTTGCTGCAATTAGTAAAAGCCCCCACGCAGCAACTAAGACCCAACACAGCCATAAATAAATTAATAAATTAAAAAAAAGGTTCTCTGGAAAGTTAAATTGTGAAGTGGTTGTTCAACATTTCCATAAGGACTCATCGGTGCATATTTTTTGTGTTTCTTCTAGAAAGGCAATACATTATTTCAACTTATTTGCATAAATTTTGCATTACATCATTAAGATAACCAAAAAGTCTAGGACTACAGTACATTCTGCTCAAAGAGCAAATGTGGTATCTATTTTCTGGGACACTCCTATCTAAGACTCTTCCATAGTAAAGTGACTGAAGATTTTAGTGTAAATAAAAAGTACCAAAAATTTGTACAATAATAAATAATCATTTGCATCATTGCTGCTAGGTAAAATGCCCTTCTACTTCTTTCTCGTTTTCAGATCTTCTTGTAGAAAGTGAACAATTTATGAAACACCAGATGTGAAATCAAGATGCATTTATATTTTAAAAACCTCAAAACTGAGAGATATTTCTCACTGGTGAATAAAATTCTTATTATTTAAAGTACTCATCATAGAAAGGTAGGGTCTTGGATTCAAGTCTCAGTTCAGCAATCAGGAAGAAACCTGTGAAGTTAAGTCATAGAATTTTATCTCTTAGCGTCCTGTTTTGCTGGCTTATGACATGGAGTTAGAAGCAGATTCATTTGATGCACTTGAGTGTCTCTGCTATGACCCGCACACATGGACCACTGCTGCCGTTGGTTGGTGTTTCTAACTCACAATTTACAGAATCATGAAAGATAATGTCATTCACCTATGATTACTGCTTTTTTTGTTTGTGCCACTTACAGGCAGAATTGCAGCTAATATCATATATTAACGCATATATGTGGAATCTAGAAAAATGGTACAGGTGAACCGGTTTGCAAGGCAGAAATAGAGACACAGATGTACTGAACAAATGTGTGGACACCAAAGGGGAAAAGCGGGGTGGTGGTGGTGGTGGTGGTATGAATTGGGAGATTGGGATTGACATGTATACACTAATATGTATAAAATAGATAACTAATAAGAACCTGCTGTATAAAAAAAATTAAATTAAATTAAAAAAAAAAGAATTGCAACTATGGCTTAACCTGATTATTATAGAAAGATATAATGGCCATAATGACAATTATCTGAAGGGTCATTGAGAACAAGACAAAAGAATGATGTGGGCTTTCAATTATTCATGTGAAGAGACAGAGTTCTGGTTGTGGAAAGTTTTAATTCTGTACACTATTGCACCAGTAGCAATAGAGACAGGAAGACTGCAATCCTTAGAGAGAGAGGAAAGCCCTCTTGCAAAGAACTCGTCCCTCATGGTATTGAATCTGCTTCTTTTACTCACCATCTTTGATGCTTGGCCTCTAAATGTTTTTTATCTGTTTAATGTAAGGGAACAATAAGGACATTTTTGCTGGAATGTGATTAGTAGTTTGTTTGTTTCTTTTTTGTTTTTTTTTTTTAACATTTTTATTGGAGTATAATTGCTTTACAATGGTGTGTTAGTTTCTGCTTTATAACAAAGTGAAGCAGTTATACATATACATATATCCCCGTATCTCTTCCCTTTTGCGTCTGCCTCCCTCCCACCCTCCCTATCCCACCCCTCTAGGTGGTCACAAAGCACCGAGCTGATCTCCCTGTGCTATGCGGCTGCTTCCCACTAGCTATCTATTTTACATTTTGGTAGTGTATATATGTCCATATATACACTACCACTCTCTCACTTTGTCCCAGCTTACCCTTCCCCCTCTCTGTGTCCTCAAGTCCATTTTCTAGTAGGTCTGTGTCTTTATTCCCATCTTGCCCCTAGGTTCTTCATGACCAATTTATTATTATTATTATTATTATTAGATTCCATATATATGTGTTGGCATACAGTATTTGTTTTTCTCTTTCTAACTTACTTCACTCTGTATGACAGACTCTAGGTCCATCCAGCTCACTACAAATAGCTCAATTTTGTTTCTTTTTATGGCTGTGTAATATTCCATTGTATATATGTACCACATCTTCCTTATCCATTCATCTGTCAGTGGACACTTAGGTTGCTTCCATGTCCTGGCTGTTGTAAATAGAGCTGCAGTGAACACTGTGGTACATGGCTGTTTTTGAATTATGGTTTTGCCAGGGTATATGCCCAGTATTGGGATTGCTGGGTTGTATGGTAGTTCTATTTTTAGTTTTTTAAGGAACCTCCATACTGTTCTACATAGTGGCTGTATCAATTTACATTCCCACCAACAGTGCAAGAGGGTTCCCTTTTCTTTACACCCTCTCCAGCATTTATTGTTTGTAGATTTTTTGATGATGACCATTCTGACCGGTGTGAGATGATATCGTATTGTAGTTTTGATTTGCATTTCTCTAATGATTAATGATGTTGAGCATTCTTTCATGTGTTTGCTGGCAATCTGTATATCTTCTTTGGAGAAATGTCTATTTAGTTCTTCTGCCCATTGTTGGATTAGGTTGTTTGTTTGTTTGATATTGAGCTGCATGAGATGCTTGTAAATTTTGGAGATTAATCCTTTGTCAGTTGCTTCATTTGCAAATATTTTCTCCCATTCTGAGGGTTGTCTTTTGGTCTTGTTTATGGTTTCCTTTGCTGTGCAAAAGCTTTGAAGTTTCATCAGGTCCCATTTGTTTATTTTTGTTTTTATTTCCATTTCTCTAGGAGATGGGTCAAAAAGTGTCTTGCTGTGGTTTATGTCATACAGTGTTCTGCCTATGTTTTCCTCTAAGAGTTTGATAGTTTCTGGCCTTACATTTAGATCTTTAATCCACTTTGAGTTTTCATCAAACTTATTTTCTAGAAGGCCCTGCAGAAAGCATAAGATTTTAAAAAATTCTAGAGCCCAATAAAGGGGTTAGGGAGATATTTATAGCATTGCCATCTTTCTTTCCCATCTTTTTTCTCCTGATTGTACTATCTTTTCCCTCTCTAAGATGTCTTCTCTCATTTTTTCTCCAGGACTAAATAATGAATGAAGCAATGAATAAATCTGAGACTGTAGAATGGAATAAAGAGAAAGCAACTGAGGAAAAATGTTACCTGAAAAGTAGTTGATAGGGGAAGCAGAGCTAGAATGCCTAGGTATTAGGTAGAAGAGAAATCTGGCCACAGCAAAGTTATAAATCAATTATATCAATATAAAGTACTGAAAAACACCCAGTAAAATACAGCACCAGTAGCCCTTAGTTGCTATATATCCATAAAAATAACTAGAAATGATAATCTGGGCAAGCACATCATTTAATATTTATATTTGCAGTGCTAATGATATCAACAAACACCTCACTATTTAGCCTTCACATCGTTGCTAAATACAAAAAGGTAAGAGAAGGGTCATCATTTTCTCCTCGGTGTTGGCTGTTCTCACGCAGCCTTATTCAACATATCTTTTTCTATCCTCTTAGGAGACAGGTTATATACCTGACCTGCATTAGAAAAGTTAGCAAGTGAAATGAGATTTCCCTTAAGCCCCTAACAGTGTTCGTTGGAATATATTTGAAAGCTTATCCTTTAATACAGTAACATCCTTTTCTCTACAGTGTTATTACTTTGCAACTGGATCCAATCCCCACAGTCAGCAGAGAGGCACACAAGGAAATGGTACCTTGACTACCTCATGAAGAAACTTATTGGTGTTCAGACACAAACGCACACACACACACACACACACACACACACACACACATACATTTTCTGTATACCAAGTGGTTTGCTTGGCAAACAAAAGAAGAAGGAATCAGATCTAGACCCAGAATTTTGATGGAATTAGACCTCAGCTGCATATACCCCACTATTCTCAGTGGAGTTCACCTTACATTTATGCACCCACCATCAATCACAGATTTCGCTCATCTAGGACAACTCCCAATCATTTTCACTTTTTAAATCCTATCTATCTTCAGAAACTAACTGAGGTTCTTTACAACCCACGAGACAGTTCTAGTCCAATCCAGACACAGATGTGTCTTTCTTTTCTAAACTTATGCCACTTCTAGTTATTATCAAAATCGATCACTTGCAAATGCCCCAGGCACATTCTTATGATACCTATAGAACTCTCTCTCAAATACTGTTCTATTTTAATTTGTGTAAATTGGGGCTTATTGGTTTCTTCCTATGTATATTAGTCTGCAAATAAGGTCCACGGCTATAAGCCGACTGTTATGTCATGAGTAATAGCTCCAAAAAGGCATTTTCTATAGCTTCATGTGGTTATGAGCTTTACATTTTTCACTAGGGCAGCAAAGGGGAAAGAAGAGAAGAAAATATTAAAAATGCAGGAAAAGAGACAAAGGAAAAGAATAAAAGTATGTTCTAGATAAGATGTAAACTTCCTGTAAAGGCAGCACTCATGAGAGCAGAGCACAGAGCTGAGAATGTATGAAGGGAATGGCATCTATAATGGCTCCCAGAGAGACAAGGATTGAGCCTCAGTGAGAATCTAGCAAAGTAATAGGGATACAAGTGCACTAATAGCCCTGGAAGCAGGGCTAGTTGAAAGGGTCTCTGTCCCCAGAGACTGTAAGTATCAGGAATGAATATGTAAAACATTGAGATTTAGCAGGACTTTCAGTTTGCACATATAATCTCTTAAGTTGATTTCTGAATTTTTTTTTCTCCTAAACTTTCTTCCACCTTATGTTGAGACCATTTGCAAAAAGGTACATATGGCATATTCCTCAGACACACTGAATACTGCAGGCTCAGTTTCAGAAAAATCAGTAGGATTCCATAGAGTTATGCCTTACTTGTTGACAGCTTGATAGTGAAATTCTTGAGATCAGCAACTGTTTTTAGTCATCTACTATGGACCAAATATTTGTGTCCTTCCAAAATTCAAATGTTGAACCCTAATCCCAATGTGATGGTATTTGGAGGTGGGGCCTTTGGGAGGTAATTAGGTCACGAGGGTAGAGCCCTCATAAATAAGATTAGTGCACTTATAGGAAGAGGTCAAAAAGCTAGCTAGCTGTCTTCCCAGTACGTGAGAATGCAATGAGAAATTAGCCATCTGCAAGAGGGCTCTCACCAGAACCTTCTAGCACCCAGATCTGTCCTACAGCTTCCAGAACTAGAGAAATACATTTCTATTGTTGATAAGCTACCAGTTTATGGTATTCTGTTACAGCAGCCCGAGGTGACTAAGACATCATTCTTATATTCCCCCCAAACCTATCACAACACTTTTCATGTGATAGATATTCCACTAATATTATGTTAATTAACTTGTCCTTGATTCTTCATGCTTACCATTTAAATATTAGGAATGTTCAATATTCTTTCCTAAATGATGTAACCTTGTCCAATTAATTAAAAAAATCATTAAAAAGCCAGTCACATTATTAATATATCTTGAGTGCAATAAAAAGTCAGGTGGGTGGAGCTGATAATACACCCAAGTCTTCTTTTTCACCATTATTTTTATACTTTTGAGCTGTGTGTGGAATTGCCTTTGAAAACATTTGTGCTTCTCATTTAGATGAGCTCTGTGACATGCAGAGAAAGATGAAAAACAATCTCTGTGTGAAGTCTCATATGAGGGGTTAGTTCTAAATTTACCAGCCACTAATTCCTTTGAGTGATCATATTTGTTCTTTGATTATGCATAACCTTACTGATTTCAAAGCAAAAGAGCAGGAGGAGATGAAAATGCTTGAATCACACAACAGCCTCAGGTGGTGCCTTTGGCATTGAAGAACTGACATTCCATTTCCAAGTCTCAAAATACATGAGGCGTAACAGACTTTGGGCAAACCTGATGCAGTAGCAACAGCCTGTGGCAATCCAGGACTAAATACCAAGTGGAAGACAGTACGTTTAATGTGTATAGGAGCCTATGCAGCCCAGACAAGGAGCATGAAGGGACGGAATAGGTACTCCCTGACATGATTTCTTGGGGAAAGTTTAGTGGTGTTGCACAGGCAGTACCATGGTGGCAATGCCTCTGAACCTTGGGAAAGCCCTTTGCCAAACACAAAAGGACTCTTCTTTCTTGAAGGGGATTAAAACTCTCTCTTATTATTGACTGTATAAAGAACTTTGTTCCTACAGAATGGCTGGAGATAGACATAAAGCAATCTGGTAAAAGACAGAAAGTTGCAGAGTATACTAGAGAAAATAAAGTCTCCCTTAGGAATTATAAAGTCATAGGTTGAGAAAGCACAGAAAGTTATACATGAGATCATTTCACTCATTGTATAATTGTTCATGTTGGTTTTTTTACTAGGTTACAGTTATTGAGTGATTACTATATGCCAAGTACTGCACTGAATACTTCACAATGTTATTGCTTTTAAGCCTTATTGAAAATCATAGGAAATATGTACAACTATCAACCGTATTTTTTAAAAACAGGAAACCAGAGCTTAGAAAAGTTAAGCAAATGGCTCAAGATCATACGACTACTAATTTCAAGACTGAGATTTTCCAGCTAAAGAATGTCATTCACCATTGGCTCTACAAGGATTGAGTCATTAGCCACTTCAGCTGCTGACCTTCCACGCACCCTGAAGTTAGTTCAGGGTGGAGACCAGGAATGAGGCACTCTGTGCTCTGTGGAAACTGGCAGAACAGGCCTTCAGATAGTAAGATATTTTCGGGAGGAAATTTTATGAACCCAATTTCTTGCATCTCCCCATACTTAGAAAAACATTAAAACCATGAACTTAGATATCTGTTCCTTGTGACTGGCCGTAAGCTTCTACCGACATGTGTGCTTGATTGAATGTACCCCCTTCTCCAAAATCACATATATGCTGACCACCCCCACCTTAACTCTTTGCAGCATTTCCTCAGAGTTATCTGAGAGGCTGTCTACTGGGCTATTGTCCTCAGTAAGGCCCCAGATAAAACTGAAACTCACAGCTCTCAGGTTGTGAGTTTTGATTTCATTCGACAGACTTGAAGACAGTTCTGACCAACTCCAAATCCCATGTTCATAATTACTAACCTGGATGATCCCTAAAGCAAGACACAGTTTTTTTTAGCATGAACTGTGATGGTCAGCAGCAAAACTGTGCATCCCAGAGAGAAGTCAGATGGGACAAAATTTATTTCTTAATAATGTGGCATTGGAGACCTCTATCAAGAATCAAGAATTATTGTATATCCTCCTTCACTAATTGTATGTATGTATAATATGCCTCAATTAGACTTACTCAATTATAGTGTGTCTCAATTTAGGTTCAGTCATTCTCCAAAAAATTATCTTTATGGATTCCTGAGTTAAAAGAGACCTACCAGATATTATCATATAAGGACACTGTGATGGTTGATTTTATGTGTAGCTTGATATGTCCTGGGATGCCCAGATTAAACATTTTTTTTTCTGGTGTGTCTGTGAAGGTGTTTCCCTAAGATTAGCCTTTGAATCAATGAACTCAGTAAAGTAAATTGTCTTCCCCAATGTTGATAGGAATCATCAAATCCCTTGATGGCTTGAATAGAACAAAAGGTAGAGGAAGAAGGAATTCACTCTTTTATTTTCCTGCCTCACTGCTGGAGTGAGACATCTCATCTTATCTTCTGCTCTTATACTGTGAGCATTACATTATCAGCATCCCTGGTTCTCAGGTTGTTGGACTTAGACTGGAATACACCATCAGCTTTCCTAGGGCTTTGGATTTCCTGGGGCTCCAGCCCACAGACTGCAGATCATGGGACTTCTAAGCTACCATAATCATGTGAGCCAATTCCTCATAATAAACGTATCTATCTGGCATCTATCTATCTGTCTATCTTTTATCTACTATTGGGGTGTGTGTGTGTGTGTGTGTGTGTGTGTGTGTGTGTGTGTGTGTGTGTATGTATATATATATATATATAAAACTCCTCTTGGTTCTGTTCCTCTGGAGAACTCTGACTAATACACTTAAGTTAGGGGATAAAGATTTTGATGCCCAGAGAAGATAAAGTTGAGTAAACAACAACCTGTGCAGAATCCTGCCTTAGCAAGGCTTTCTTTGTTTTTTTCCCTGGGAATGCTGTGAGCTACACCTACAAATGTGATCAGTCAGTCTGTAGCATTGAAAACAAAGCCTGCTGTGCTTTGTAGTTCATAGCAATCCAATTAGAAAGAAATTTCACATCTTTTTTTCCCTTGTGAAAACAAACTGTCTTCACATTACTAAACGTTAAGACTGGTGGTCCCAGGGTATAAAAGTGTCCTGACGTTGGTGAGTTGTATTACAGTCTTCAAATCTTCTTGCCAACTGTTTTTGGAATACATTGCATTCTTACATTAATTCATCTATTCATTCACTTAGTCATTTCAGAACAACATGTGGAATGCCTACTCCATGCCAGACATGTTTTACATGTTAACAAGGAAGGGATGTGCAAATAGGCAAATTCCTTGTGCTGGAAAACGCATCAACAAATAAACATGACATATTTTATCAGTTATAAGTGATAAGAGAATGAAAAAAGCTGGGAAAAGAAAGAGAGGGCATCTAGAAGTTGGGAGTGTGTTTTAAAATATGGTGTTCACTTATTTACAAAACAGAAACAGACTCTCAGACATAGAAAACAATCTTATGGTTACCAAAGAAGAAAGGGAGGGAGGATAAATTAGGAGTTTGGAATTAACAGATACACAACTACTATATATAAAATAGATAAACAACAAGGACCTACTGTATAGCACATGGAACTACATTCAATATGTTGTAATCTCCTATAATGGAAAAAAATCTGAAAAAGAATGTGTATATATATATATATATATATATATATATATATATATATATATATTTTATACATATATAGCTAATTCACATTGCTGTACACCTGAAACTAACACAACATTGTAAGTCAGCTATACTTCAAGTAAAAAATTTTAAAAAGAAAAATAAAAAGTGAAATAAGGTGTTCAGAGATGGCCTGGCTGAGGAAGTAGCACTTGAGTAACATCATGAATAAGGCAAAGGAGTAAAGGAGCACATCTCTGGGTTGTGAACATTCCAGACTAAAAAGAACCCACAAACACCTTGAAGAGAAACCTACTAAGTGTATTTAAGGTTCTGGGAGGAATCTGGAGTGCTAGGGCAAAACAAGAAATAAGAAATGAAGTCAGAGTAATGACCAGGGGCCAGATTACGAACAGCCTTGCACACTGTGGATTTTCTTCTAAGAGTGACAAGAAGTCATGGGGAGTTTTGAGTAGGGTATGGAAAGATCTGGTTTGTGTTTAAAAAAAGAACATTTTTGTTGTGTAGGATAGATTGTACTCTGTATAAATTAGGTCTCTACAATTCTGAAGTTAAAGACAAATTCATCACTGGCCCTTTAGAAGGACATTCGTGTTATTTTTAAGTAGAATTTTGTATATATTATTGTCATTTGCTCTGATGTTCAAGGTTTTTTTTTTTTCTTTCAGTTTTATTGACTGTAGCATACACACAGAAAAGTGCATAAATCAAAACGTATAGTTTAACGAATTGTCACAAGGTGAATAAAGCTGCATAGCTATTATCTAGGTCAGGAAATAAACTATTTCCATTACTTTCAGAAACTCCATTTGTGACCTCTCCCAATCATATGCCTTCCCTCCTCCCAAAGGGACTACTATCCTGACTTCTAAAATCATAGATTGGATCTGTCCATTTAAAAAATATGTAGAGATGGAATCATCTATTATGCACTATTTGGGCCCTGTCTTCTTTTGCTCAATGTTGTATTTGTAGAATCTTGGCATTATAAATCCATCTCCAATGCATCTTTATTTTCTATCTTATTAATGTATCTTATCATTAGTATTTTTCCTCTATGTTCTTTTAAGTTCTCTTTTTAATGTCAGAAGGTCTATTTCCTTTTCTCTCTCATTCCTAAAGTGTAGTCCTTTTGGATCCTGAACTAAATCCTGGAGCGCCTACCACAGCCTTTCATCCTTAGTGGGCTCTGGAGTCCAAGTTTTGTCCTTGCTGTACATGAACCTGTCAAATGCTCTGCTTGGCTTCTCAGTCTCTCAGTAATCTCCTCTCTAATTGTCATTTGCCCCTGGGAAATATATAGCCCCATAATCTGGGCTTATCTCCATGGTACTTCCTTTTCTTCTCTCCTAGATCTTGGCCTTGCAATTCCTCTCTACCTTGGGAACTCTTTGGTATCACCAAACAGATTATTTTTTTGTTCCAAATTTTCTCATTCTCCTTTACGAGAATGTAGATATGAACAAGTGGGTTCACCTTTACCACCATATTTTGATAAAGTTTTGATCATTTTTTAAGGTAGCTAATATTCTGAATGCCTTGAATTTACTATAACTATTGTCATCAATTTAAAATTCTATAGATTATTTTTTAATGGAAACCTCTTCATTCACAAATGTAGTAGCCCTACCAAACAATTAAAAACTAAACAAAGAATAAATTATAAAGGTTTATTTCACTAATTCTTTTCCAGAAAAGCTCTAGGAAATCACATATAGGATTTCTAAATGCTGAATCTAAAATTATGTTTCCTTGAAAAGAAATGTAGACTTTTAGTGTAATTACTGCAAAGTATTTTTTATCACTCAGAAAGAAACCAAATAGTTTAAACCAATGTGACTTGAAGAAAGGTAAATCTTATACCCTAACAACTGAGAAAAGATCTTGGAGAAATTACTCCAATTTAGATGAATTGTGTTTATAAAGTTATTTTACTTCCATTATTAATTTTTTTCTAACTTCATAACTAAGGGAAGATAAGTGACTTCCCCATGTCACACAGCAAATAAGTAACAGAGATGGACCTCAAACTCTCCTGCCTGCTATAAGTGTTCTCAAGTGTCTCACACCTTCCCCAGCCCTTCTTTAACTCTTAGTTCATGTCTAGTTACTATGTTCTCCCCTCCCTATATTTCCTAACAAAATTTCTTGAAAGTGAAAAAACAACAATTATTTTTGAACTTCTTCAATCCCTGTGTTCAGTCTGAACGACTAAGGATTGTTCATATTTCCAAGTTTTTGGAATTTTGTAAAACTAAACAAACTAAAAATAAATAACTTAAGTCAATGGGTCAAGATATTAAAAAATGAATTTCTGTATTAGCTGAATGGTTGTATGGAATTACTTCAAAATTACCTTCCAAGTTCACTACTGTGCAATGTTATAACTATCTTCAAATTGTCTTATTATTTAAAAACAACTTAAAAATAATCTTAAAACATTCAAAATATTTTTATAATAGTGACTATTTTATTCAAAAATATGTAATGTTAACGTGAAAATGACTGTCAAACCTTTTTCAAGATGAATATAAAGACACCACAAAGCTCTATGTCTAGTGTCTCTATTTGCCACTTACATTTCTCTTTCAAAATATATGTAATTTGTTTTTCTATAAATAGTCCATCTTTTGAGTCCAGCCAATATGGTATCTAATAATGGCTCTCTGACATCAATCACCAGTGCATTTCTCTGAAGGAAATGATGTAGTCTATGTGCAATGCCTATTGTCTCTTTGTGGTGCATAGTGTATATGTGGTAATTAAAGCAAGCAGCTAGTGTAATCATGGGTTATTAGGAGGAAATGCTTGTGACTAGAATAAAAGATGTTTGTTGTATTAATATTTCAGGTGGCAGAATCTGTCTGAAAGGAAGCTATTTCTGGAAAGACTCCGTCTTTTAGATGCATATGCTAATCCCAAACCCCATAACTAAAATCCAGACTATATTTATCCAGTATGAACCTGAATGACTTTTCCTACAGACTACTTGAGACTCATTGAATATAGAGAGAAGAAGGAGAATGGGTAGAGTATGATACTGTAAGAAGATCATCGGATCAATCAAATAAATACTGAACCCTTCTCACTATACACAAAGCAACATACCAGATGCTATTGGTTATAGACAGAGATATTGAAAGCTCTGCCTGACCTCAGAGGGCCTGTATTAGCAAGGAGGCAAGACTATGCATATGTTTTTTTAATTGAACATCACAGTATAATGCTGTATTAGTTTTCTAATGCTGCTGTGACAAATTGCCACCAACAGTGGCTTAAAACAACACTAATATATTATCTTACAGGTCTGTAGCTTTGAAGTCTCAACAGGCTAAAATCAAGAAATCCCCAAGGCTGCATTCATTTTTGGAAGTTCTAGGGTAGAATTTGTTTCCTTGCTTTTTCCAGTTTCCAAAGCTGTCCATATTCATCTGCTGGGAGCAACGTTACTCTATCTTCAAAGTTTACAACGTTGGATTTCTCTCTCATCCTTCCTCCTTCATTGCATCTCCATCTGCCATCAGAGGAGAAAGGTTCTTCACTTTTAAGGACTCATGTGGTAAAATTGGGCTCACCTGGATAATCCAAAGTAATCTTTCTCAATGTTTTTAACATTTATTATAATTGTAAAGTCCCTTTTGCTGTGTATGGTGACATATTCACAGGTTTTGGGGGTTAGTTCATGGACATCTTTGGGGGCCATTATTCTGCCTACCATAACTACTGAAAAAGTAGTTTAAAATCTAAAACTTAAATTAAGATTCAGAGAAAGAAGAGAGATCATGTGGGCAAGTTGCTAAGGGAAGGGTTTATCAAGAAGGTGGGGAATAAATTGATCTTTGAAAAGTAGGTTATTTGTTTCTTGATGTTTTCTTCCAGAAAATCAATTATTTCATCAAGATTTGCCAAGTTATTTGCATAGATGATAATATTATTCATATTATCTCAATTTATCCTCAAAACAACCTCATCAGGGAGGTATTATTATTATCCCTGTTATATAGTTGAAGAAAAATTAGGTTAAGAAAATTACCCCAGATCACATTCTTTGTATAAATTGAAACTAAATGGAAACCTACATAATTGGCACCCATGTCGACACTTAACCACCATACTGTATACCTCTTGTTTTATGTTTTCCTTCAAATGTCTTTTGTTGTAGTATTTTCTTTCTTAAAACCAGGTTTATGTTTACATTTTACAACTGAAATTATACATTCTATACTTTTTGTTTGCTTATGTTTTGTTTGCTTTATGTTATTTTCAAATGTATTGATTTTTCCTTTCATGTTTATAATTTTCTTACTCATTTTTTCTTAAAAAATATTTTTTCTTCTAACATCTTGTGTTGAATTATTAATTATATTCTTCAAAAATGTTAAGGCACAAAATTAGGTTCTAAATATAAATTTTACCATGTCTCAAAAATATTGCAATTCAGTATTTTTGTTTTAATTATTTTAAGAAAGTCAGTAATTGAGTTTTTGACAATGGCAATTCCCACAGCAGAAAAATAAAAATCAACAAAGAACTAAGAAAATAAATGATCTTCCCACCTAGACACCCAGAGATCTTGATAGTTCTGATGGTAAACAGCTTCTAAGACTCCAGGACTCTTTTATTTTTTTGGCATATATTTATAAAAATAAGTTAATAAGATGTAAAAAGTTTATAATTTTTAATTTTCCTTGTAGAAATACATTAAGGATATTTTATGTCAACAAATCATTTTATGTCATCATTTTTGCTGATTGCATAGTAGGCCTTTAATGAGGATAGTATAATGTATTTGTCTAATCCTCTATAGTGAGGCTGTTTTTTCCCAATTTTGGATTACTATAAACAACACAGCAATGAACATCTATATACTTCTAGCTCAACTATCTATCTATCAATCTGTCTACGTGTCTATCTGTTCTCTCCATATAACTTATTCACCTGTCTGATTATATCCTTTGTAAGAGAACATAGTATATATTGTTAAGTATGTGAATTTTGGTCTCAGTTTTCCTGGAATTGACTCTCTCTCCACAACTTATTATGTGAGTTTTGGCTAGTTGTTTAACCCCACTGTGACTCAGTTTTCTCATGTATGGCCAAATAATAGGCTTGACCTCTTTTTTGGATTTCCTTCCCATTTAGGTCACCACAGTGCATTGAGTAGAATTCCCTGTGCTATACAGTATGTTCTCATTAGTTATCTATTTTATACATAGTATCAATAGTATATATGTGTCAATCCCAACCTCCCAATTTCTCTCACCCCCTCCTTCCCCCTTGGTATCCATATATTTGTTCTCTACATCTGTACCTCTATTTCTGCTTTGCAAATAAGGTCATCTATGCCATTTTTCTAGATTTCACATATATGTGTTAATATATGATATTTGTTTTTCTCTTTCTGACTTCCTTCACTCTGTATGACACTCTCTAGGTTCATCCATGTCTCTACAAATGACCTACTTTCAGTCCTTTCTATGGCTGAGTAATATTCCATTGTACATATGTACCACATCTTCTTTATCCATTTCTCTGTTGATGGACATTTAAGTTGCTTCCATGGGACAGTCACCTCTGAGCATCTCATTTGAATTGAATGGGCTCCAACCATGTTCTGGTTATTATGTTTTCATTAAAAAGTGTGCCAGTGCTTAAGAGCTTGAAAAACATTTTATCATGCTTATGGAGTCTGCATGTCAGGAATCCAGACAGAGGCCCTAACATTGAGACCCTAGCTGGAAAGTCTTAACAATAGGTTGAGGCACTCTATATCTGGGTGCTGAAATTATTGGCAGGTACCTTTGTTCTCAGATGACAGTTGCTGTCAGCTGTAGGCTGGGACCTCAGCTGGGCTTGTCAACTGAAGCATCTTCACGAGTTCTCTCCATCATGGCCTCAGGGTGGTCAGAATTTTTATGTGGCCACTCAAGATGTCATAACATATGTCTCAAGGAAGAAGGGAGAAGTTTCACTGCTTTTTGGGACCTAGTAGTATATGACCTAGGAGTCATATAACATCATCTCTGCCATATTCTATTGATTGAGTTAGTCACAAGGTCATTCAGATTCAAGGGGAAAAGATAAAGACTCCATTTCTCAAAGGTAGGGTGGCAGCATTAATTATTAATGTAGACAACCATGTGGATTGGGAGATGTTATAGTTACCTTGGAAAATATTATCTGTCAACCTTTCCTATTTATATGCAAGCACATATTTGATTCCAGGGGACATCTAAATGGATAGGTCTTATTTCTGTATTTCTGCCTGGGATCTCACCTTCTTCACCAGGAAGAAGATGCCTTGTGGAGAAGAGGGTCTTCATATTTAGAGAAGAAGATGCATCTGAGGGAAACTGTTACTGGACGAAATACCAAAGAAGAAAGTTGGAGTCTAACGTGCCTTCTGGTATCATAAATGTCACAGCAGCAGGCAATATAGACCAGGAGCAGTGACTCTAAGAGTGCCATAAGATTTCTTAAAACTTTGAATGTCTCTGTGTTTGTTGTTATGTTCTTCTGACTGTTTCCCCAGAAGGATTTGAAGTAAGAATCTTAAAACCAAATAGGCAAGTATTTGTCCTTGAACATACCAAGAAAACATTGAACTGGAGAAAAGATAAACCACTGAGGAGGCAAATGTGGGAAGGAAAGGAGCCCCAAGAGAAAGGCTGTGTAGCATCAGCTGCTAAAGAGGAAAAAAAAAAAAAAGCAGTCTGGGTCCACAGAGACTACACGGGGGAAAAGAAAAGCACAGGAAACTGGCCTTCACCTTAGATGTGGCCCAGGGGATTTTACAATCTGAAATCCCTAGAAAGGTGATAGCAAACCTGCTGTTAACTATGCCAGCTAAATCAAGACGATCCAAAATTTTAAAAATGAAAAATACCAGGATGTAAACAAGAAACTGTTTGCAATGGCCAAAATGTGATTATGATTCTTTTCTCTTGGGTCCTTCCATTGGTTTTATTTTCTCCATCCCCTCTCTCTTTTCTAAACCCCTCACTATTTTTGTTTAGTCTTAAGTCATTTTTAGTACCTGCTCTCCTTTTACACTTAGTGAAGGTAGAAAGAAAAAGGAAAATATTAAAGATCATCTAATTCAACACTCTAATTTTAACAAAAACAAAGCAGCCCCAGGGAGGCAGTGACAGGCTCGGAGTCAACATGGATTATTGGTAGCTGCAGAGTTGTGGCTGCAAGCAGCTCTACTGACCATTCATGTGTTTCTCTGTATGTGAGACTGCCTCCCTGGCCTAGCTTGAGGCTGAAGTCCCAGACAAGGAAAACTGTCCCTGTGTCAATTTTAGTTCTCTGGAAAGCTGATGCCAAGACACAATGAAAAGGGCATGGGATTTTTGAGGGGAGGTGCCGTGAAGAATGAATAAGAATAAATGAGGGGGGTGTTGTTTGGATCACAGTGTCAGTCTGACACTGTGAAGGAGAGAGGGGAAAAGGAGGAAGAGACTCTGATTGCCATTTCTGGGAAAATGGCAATCAGGTTGATGGAGTACCTTAGAGCAAAGATTAACCATTAGAGGAGTCCCATATTGCGCAGAAATGGCTCAGCTCTAATATTACCAGGCATTATTCAGCCATTAGCTGAGAACAGCCTGGGGTGGCAGGGGCTGGGGAAGTGGGGGTGTGTGGGGGGAGATGGGAAACAGAAGAGTAGTGAGAGCAACGCAGTGGATCCCAAAAGTGTGGCAGCTGCAGGCTTTTGGTTAACTACACTCCTTGCAGCAGATCTCTTTTTAAGCAGATCTGAGTCGTACCCTCCTATGACAGCCCCAGTTCCCTTCTATATAACTTACTTCAAATAGGACTATAGTAAGGTGGGTAAGTCAATTAGTTGTCTATTGTTGTGTAACAAATTACCACAAACAGTTGCTTAAAACAGCATATAGTTATTATCTCATAGTTTCAGTGCGTTAAGAGTCTGTGCACAACTTACTTTGATCATCTGCAAGGCTGCAATCCAAGTGTTGACTTGGACTGGGTTCTCACCTGAGGCTCAAATGGGGAAGGACCTGCTTCCAAGTTCATATGGTTGTTGGAAGAATCCAAATTCTTACAGGTTGTCAAGGTGAAAGCTTCATTTTCTTGCTGGCTGTTGACTGGAGACTATACCCTCAGGTCCTTCTTTGTGCCTTTTTCTACAAGGCAGCTCTCAAGAAGTCAGCTCACCTTTTCAAAGTTAGCAAGCAAGAAATTCTTACAGCAAGATGGATGTTACAATCTTATATAAAGTAATGATGTACATATAATCACACATATTCCATCATCTTTGTTGTATTCTGGTCAGAAGCAAGTCACAGGTCCCACTCATACTCAAGGGGAGGGATACAGGAGGGCATGAGTATCAGGAGGTGGGGATAGTTGGGGCCATCTTAGAATCTTTCTGCTACAGTTGGAGGCTCTATTTATTGGACCCAAAGGGCTGCTGAACATTTATATACATGAGCATTTGGGTTCTGTCCTAGAAGACTTAAAAATTGAGAAATTTAAACATAGAGGTGTTCATGATCTCAAATTATTTTAAACATTCCTGAGTAGGACTAGTTCATTCATATATATATAAGTTGGGAGACACCGAGTATGTCTGTTTGCTAAAGATTGAACATATTTTTTCCAGCATGCAAAATACTCTTTCACTTAGATTCATCCAAACTTGAGTCCCTCACTCAATGTTCCTTTTTTTTTTTTAAATGCTTTTGTTTGGGCCATGTTATCAGAAACACAAGCAATTTTAAGATGAAGTCACCTGAAAACATGTCCTCTCTGAAGCTAACCATCAATAATGTCTCAACAGAGATGATTCTTTTTTGAATTTTATTTTACTTATTTTTTTATACAGCAGGTTCTTATTAGTCAGCCATTTTATACACATCAGTGTATACATGTCAATCCCAATTGCCCAATTCATCCCACCAGCACCGCCACCCGCCACTGTTTTCCACCCTTGGTGCCCATACGTTTGTTCTCTACACCTGTGTCTCAATTTCTGCTCTGGAAACAGGTTCATCTGTACCATTTTTCTAGAGTCCACATATATGCGTTAATATATGATATTTGTTTTTCTCTTTCTGACTTACTTCAATCTGTATGAAAGTCTCTAGATTCATCCACATCTCTACAAATGAATGAATTTCATTCCTTTTTATGGCTGAGTAATATTCCATTGTATATATGTTCCACATCTTCTTTATCCATTCATCTGTCAATGGGCATTTAGGTTGCTTCCATGACCTGGCTATTGTAAATAGTGCTGCAATGAACATTGGGGTGCATGTGTCTTTTTGAATTATGGTTTTCTCTGGGTATATGCCCAGTACTTGGATTGCTGGGTCATATGGTAATTCTATTGTTAGTTTTTTAAGGAACCTCCATACTGTTTTCCATAGTGGCTGTATCAATTTACATTCCCACAAACAGTGCAAGAGGATTCCTTTTCTCCACACCCTCTCTAGCATTTGTTGTTTGTAGATTTTCTGATGTTGCCCATTCTAACTGGTGTGAAGTGATACCTTATTGTAATTTTGATTTGCATTTCTCTAATAATTAGTGATGTTGAGCAGTTTTTCATGTGCTTCTTGGCCATCTGTAGGTCCTCTTTGGAGAAATGTCTATTTAGGTCTCCTGCCGATTTTTGGACTTGGTTGTTTGTTTTCTTAGTATTGAGCTGAATTAGCTGTTTACATATTTTGGATTACTCCTTTGTCCGTTGATTCATTTGCAAATATTTTTTCCCATTCTGAGGGTTGTCTTTTCGTCTTGCTTGTAGTTTCCTTTGCTTTCCAAAAGCTTTTAAATTTCATTAGGTCCCATTTGTTTATTTTTGTTTTTATTTCCATTACTCTAGGAGGTGGGTCAAAAAAGATCTTGCTGTGATTTATGTCAAAGAGTGTTCTTCCTATGTGTTCCTCTAAGAGTTTTATTGTGTCCTATCTTACATTTAGGTCTCTAATCCATTTTGAGTTTATTTTTGTGTATGGTGTTAGGGAGTGTTCTAATTTCATTATTTTACATGTACCTGTCCAGTTTTCCCAGCATCACTTATTGAAGATACTGTCTTTCCTCCATTGTATACCCTTGCCCCCTTTGTCATAGATTAGTTGACCATATATGTGTGGGTTTAACTCTGGGCTTTCTATCCTGTTCCATTGATCTATATTTCTGTTTTTGTGCCAGTACCATATTGTCTTGATTACTGTAACTTTGTAGTATAGTCTGAAGTCAGGCAGTCTGATTCCTCCAGCTCCGTGTTTTTCCCTTAAGGCTGCTTTGGCTATTCAGGGTCTTTTGTGTCTCCATACAAATTTTAAGATTTTTTGTTCTAGTTCTGTAAAAAATGCAATTTGTAATTTGATAGGGATTACACTGAATCTGTAGATTGCTTTGGGTAGTAGAGTCATTTTCACAATATTGATTCTTCCAATCCAAGAACATGGTATATCTCTCCATCTGTTGATATCATCTTTAATTTCTTTCACAGTGTCTTATAGTTTTCTGCATACTGGTGTTTTGTCTCCCTAGGTAGGTTTATTCCTAGGTATTTTATTCTTTTTGTTACAATGGTAAATGGGAGTGTTTCCTTAATTTCTGTTTCAGATTGTTCATCATTAGTGTATAGGAATGCAAGAAATTTCTGTGCATTAATTTTCTATCCTGCAACTTTACCAAATTCATTGATTAGCTCTAGTAGTTTTCTGGTGGCTAATCATTGATTAGCTCTAGTAGTTTTCTGGTGGCATCTGATTGACAAAATCAATCCCCATTGATTAGCTCTAGTAGTTTTCTGGTAGCATCTTTAGGATTCTCTGTGTATAGTACCATGACATCTGCAAACAGTGACAGTTTTACCTCTTCTTTTCCAATTTGTATTCCTTTTATTTCTTTTTCTTCTCTGATTGCCATGGCTAGGACTTCCAAAACTATGTTGAATAATAGTGGTGAGATTTGACATCGTTGTCTTTTTCCTGGTCTTAGAGGAAAGGCTTTCAGTTTTTCACCATTGAGAAAGATGTTGGCTGTGGGTTTGGCATATATGGCCTTTATTAGGTTGAGGTAGGTTCCCTCTATTCCCACTTTCTGGACAGATTTTATCATACATGGTTGTTGAATTTTGTCAAAAGCTTTTTCTGCATCTATTGAGATGATCATATGGTTTTATTCTTCAATTTGTTAATATGGTGTATCACATTGATTGATTTGCATATATTGAAGAATCCTTGCATCCCTGGGATAAACCCCACTTGATTATGGTGTATGATCCTTTTAATGTGTTGTTGGATTCTGTTTGCTAATATGTTGTTGAGGATTTTTGCATCTACATTCATCCGTGATATTGGTCTGTAATTTTCTTTTTTTTTAGTATCTTTGTGTGGTTTTGGTATCAGGGTGATGGTGGCCTCATAGAATGAGTTTGGGAGTGTTCCTTCCTCTGCAATTTTTTAGAAGAGTTCGAGAAGGATGGGTGTTAGCTCTTCTCTACATGTTAGATAGAATTCACCTGTGAAGCCATCTGGTCGTGGACTTTTGTTTTTTGGAAGATTTTTTATCACAGTTTCAATTTCATTACTTGTGATTGGCCTGTTCATATTTTCTATTTCTTCATGGTTCAGTCTTGGAAGGCTATACCTTTCTAAGAATTTGTCCATTTCTTCCAGGTTGTCCATTTTATTGGCATAGAGTAGCTTGTAGTAGTCTCTTAGGATGCTTTGTATTTCTGCAGTATCTGTTGTAATTTCTCCTTTTTCATTTCTAATTTTATTGATTTGAGTTCTCTCCCTCTTTTTCTTGATGAGTCTGGCTAATGGTTTATCAATTTTGTTTATTTCTCAAAGAAGCAGCTTTTAGTTTTATTGATCTTTGCTATTTTTTTTTTGCTTCTGTTTCATTTATCTGCCCTGATCTTCATGATTTCTTTCCTTCTGCTAGCTTTGGGTTTTGTTTGTTCTTCTTTCTCTAGTTCCTTTAGGCCTAAGGTTAGATTTTTTATTTGAGATTTTTTGTTGTTTCTTGAGGTAGGCTTGTATAGCTATAAACTTCCCTTTTAGAACTGCTTTTGATGTATCCCATAGGTTTTGGATCATCGAGTTTTCATTATCATTTGTCTCTAGGTACTTTTTAATTTCCTCTTTGATTTCTTCAGTGATGCCTTGGTTATTTAGTAACATATTGTTTAGCCTCCATGTGTTTGTGTTTTTTAAGTTTGTTTCCCTGTAATTGATTTCTCATCTCATAGCGTTGTGGTCAGAAAAGATGCTTGATATGATTTCAATTTTCTTAAATTTACTGAGGCTTGATTTGTGACCCAAGATGTGATCTATCCTGGAGAATGTTCCGTGTGCACTTGAGAAGAAAG
Organism: Tursiops truncatus; assembly: GCF_011762595.2. Taxonomy (NCBI): domain Eukaryota; kingdom Metazoa; phylum Chordata; class Mammalia; order Artiodactyla; family Delphinidae; genus Tursiops; species Tursiops truncatus. Next base: position 69,290,850 of record NC_047038.1, on the reverse strand, counting down.
TATAATCTGCTGTTTTTTATGTCATGCCCTATAAATATCAGTTAAATCTATCTGGCCTATTGTGTCATTTAAAGCTTGTGTTTCCTTATTAATTTTCTCTTTGGGTGATATGTCCACTTGCTTAAGTGAGGTGTTAAAGTCCCCCACTATTATTGTGTTACTGTTGATTTCCTCTTTTATAGCTGTTAGCAGTTGCCTTATGTATTGAGGTACTCCTATGTTGGGTGCATATATATTTATAATTGTTATATCTTCTTCTTGGATTGATCCCTTGATCATTATGTAATGTCCTTCCTTGATTCTTATAACATTCTTTATTTTAAAGTCTATTTTATCTGATATGAGTATTGCTACACCAGCTTTCTTTGGATTTCCATTTGTATGGAATATCTTTTTCCATCCCCTCACTTTCAGTCTGAATGTGTCCCTAAGTCTGAAGTGGGTCTCTTGGAGACAGGATATATATGGGTATTGTTTTTGTATCCATTCAGCAAGCCTGTGTCTTTTGGTTGGATCATTTATTCCATTCACGTTTAAGGTAATTATTGATATGTATGTTCCTATGACCATTTTCTTAATTGTTTTAGGTTTGTTTTTGTAGGTCCTTTTCTTCTCTCGTGTTTCCCACTTAGAGAAGTTCCTTTAGCATTTGTTGTAGAGCTGGTTTGGTGGTGCTGAACTCTCTTAACTTTTGCTTGTCTGTATACCTTTTCATTTCCCCATCAGATCTGAATGAGATCTTTGCTAGTAGAGTGACCTTTGTTGTCGGTTCTTCCCTTTCATTACTTTAAATATATCATGCCACTCCCTTCTGGCTTGTACGGTTTCTGTTGAGAAATCAGCTGTTAACCTTATGGGTGTTCCCTTGTATGTTATTTGTCCTTTTTCCCTTGCTGCTTCCAATAATTTTTCTTTGTCTTTAATTTTTGCCAATTTGATTACTATGTGTCTCGGCATGTTTCTCCTTGGGTTTATCCTGTATGGGATTCTCTGCACTTCCTGGACTTGGGTGGCTATTTCCTTTCCCATGTTAGGGAAGTTTTTGACTATAATCTCTTCAAATATTTTCTCAGGTCCTTTCTCTCTCTCTTCTCCTTCTGGGACCCCCTATAATGCAAATGTTGCGTGTAATGTTGCCCCAGAGGTCTCTTAGGCTGTGTTCATTTCTTTTCATTCTTTTTTCTTTATTCTGTTCCGCAGCAGTGAATTCCACCATTCTGTCTTCCAGGTCACTTATCCATTCTTCTGCCTCAGTTATTCTGCTATTGATTCTCTCTAGTGTATTTTTCATTTTAGTTACTGTGTTGTTTATCTCTGTTTGTTTGTTCTTCAATTCTTCTAGATCTTTTTTTTTTTTTTTTTTTTTTTTGCGTTATGTGGGCCTCTCACTGTCGTGGCCTCTCTCGTTGCGGAGCACAGGCTCCGGACATGCTGGCTCAGCGGCCATGGCTTATGGGCCCAGCCGCTCCGCGGCATGTGGGATCTTCCCGGACCAGGGCACGAACCCGCGTCCCCTGCATTGGCAGGCGGACTCTCAACCACTGCGCCACCAGGGAAGCCCCTTCTAGATCTTTGGTTAAACATTTCTTGCATCTTCTCGATCTTTGCCTCCATTCTTTTTCTGAGGTCCTTGATCATCTTCACTATAATTATTCTGAATTCTTTTTCTGGAAGGTTTCCTATCTCTACTTCATTTAGTTGTTTTTCTCAGCTTTATCTTGTTCCTTCTTCTGGTGCATAGCCCTCTGCTTTTTCATCTTGTCCATCTTTCTGTGAATGTGGTTTTTGTTCCACAGGCTGCAGGATTGTTGTTCTTCCTGCTTGTGCTGTCTGCTCTCTCCACTTAATGTTCTTGAGCTTCTGTTTCCACACTCGTATTAACTCCTGCTCCCATCTGAGGAGAATTGGCCCCTGAAGTTGTTCCCTCAGCCATAAAAGATTTCCTCAGATATATGCATGACTTTGCAGTCACCTTCTTCAAGGCATTGCTCAAAAGACACTTTCTCAATGAAGTCTATCCCACTAATTTATTTTAAATTGCAACCCACCCCTTCCTTTAACACTCTTGATTCTATTTACCCTGCTCAACTTTTGTTTGTTGCCATAATACTTATGGCTGAGTATACCAAATGTTATTCATTTATTAGGCTTCTTTTTTATTGTCTAGCTATGCTCTAGAATATAAGCTCCACAACAGCATAGATTTTTGTCAGTTTCATTCATTCATGTAGCTCAAGTACCTAGAGAAACAATGTCTGGAAGATAGTAGGCACTCAACAAAAATTACTCATGGAATGAATTAATGTCTTAAAACAACTCTCTGTGATCGGTATTATTATTATTATCTTTAGCTTGCAAGTGAGAAAACTGATGCACAAAGAAGTAAGCAATTTTCACTTATTTTTCAATTAATAACTGACAGAACTTAGAGTCAAATGCAGATAGTATGATTACAAAATCTGAGCTCAAAAAATACCGTGCAAAAGTGCCTACACTGAGGAAAACAAAAACTGATATGCAAAACTGTAACTGTCATATTGCCTATAAAGACAAAGATATTTCTTAAAAATTTCACTTTTTTATCCTATTATGAGTTTTCAAGAAACTTAAGCTCAGAATTTGTAGAAAAATGCAATATAACAGCAAACGATCCTGTCACATGGATGCATATTTTGCTTTTAAGTATTGTTAAGTTTTCCCTTCAAATAATATAAGCGATATTTCCCCTCAGAATTCTAACATTTTTCCTTAGTAATTGAAAATCTGAATACTGGAAAGCAAGGAAATATTATTAATAATGTTCCTTTTAATGCATCTTTCTAGATTACTCTTTAGCAAGGAGAATGAGCAAATTTAAGTAAATGACCATTCAGAGGTTCCCAGGCACTTTATAGATCTCAATATTTGGCCTGCTTCATTACATTTAATGGATCTTACTCTCTTTTACTAAAATACTCCTTTTAGTTAAGTTTGACATCAAAATCTGGGTCAAAATTATCCAAGATTGACCTTGAAGAAAACCATAAAAATAATTGACATGATCTAATCAGGGAATTCCTAAGTTGGTTGCCATTATGAAAGCTTTCAAGAAAAATGTTTCACAGGATAGTTTTCATAAAGCTGAGAAATCATGATAGTCACAACAGAAGAATCCTGGGTTAGGAGACAAGAGACCCAGTCCTGGAGCTGCCATTGTCTTGTAATGTGGTCTCATGTAAATAATTTTCCTCCCTGGGCCTCTGATATTTCATCTATTGGGAAGAGTTACAGTATGATCTTTACTGTGACTTCTAGCCTTAATAAGACGTATGAATTTGTGAAAAATAAGAAATCCACCTTTAATAGTGAAAGTACATGAAGCAGTGTTCCTTGCTGAGACTGTGATTTGAAGTCTGCTACCCTGGAATCCTGAATCTGAGTGTGTCTGAAGAACTGGTGAGATGTCCCTAAGTGTTTATTGACTTCATTTATGTTACATGAATAATGGAAGGGACCTCAAGGAGGAAAATTTTATGCACCTTCCCTACATACTGTCTCAGTTGGCCATTATCAACAATAACCCCATATAATAAAATCCCAAAATACAGTGACTTACAATAATAAACATTTATTCATATGCCCACAGGTTAAGAGATTGAATGCAGTCTGAACTGATCTAAGCTTCTCCATTGGGTGGTGTACTTCAGGCTGTGGATAAGCTGAGCCCACCTCCAGGTTATCAGTTGGGCTCAGATCTATTCCATGTGGTTTGTTCTAGGGAACAGGTTGATGGGACATGTTACTAGGAAAAAATCTTCTCATGGCAAATTCCCAGAGCAAAACAGACAAGCCAAACCATGCAAGGTCATTTAAGTCTTCTGCCGCTGCTACCTATGCCAATATCACATTGGTCAATGCAAGTCAAGTGGCCAAGCCTAATGTCATCAGGATAGGAAATATACTCTGTCCACCAGGAGATGGATTTAGATGTAGTATAGAGTAGATGGGTATAGATATAGGCTAGTGAAGAAATGACAACAGTAGTTCAATCTATCACAGGGACAAGATGAAGTGGGGGCACAAATTTCCTGGGCCAGCCTTGTGGACTGATCTGAATCTTATGAAAGGAGAAAATTTTCCCCAATTTTTGACAAATTTCACAGGATTCATTCCTCAGTAAGGGCTGGAGGACTATAGTGCTCTTTTGTGCATGAGAAGTTTTTTATCTGTTGTGGAGCTATTTGGGTGGCACCACTGTGAGCTGGCCACGTTGGGCAACAGCAGTGTCAATGACACTGGTGGTATGTGGCTCTCAAGTGCCTCTTTAGATGTAGTGCTCACTGTGGAACACAAGAACTTGAGTAGCTTTGTTTGTAAACAGATGCCTCATTTTCCTGGGAGCTTTCAAAATTACATGAAAGAATAGCAGGTGTTGAGGACAAAATTATGTCCCCTAAAAGTCATATGTTGAAGACCTAACCTCAAGTGTATCTCAAAATGTGACTGTGTTTGGAGATAGAGCCTTTAAAGGGGTAATTAAGGTTAAATGTGGTCTTAAGGGTGGGGCCCTAATCCAATAAGATGGGCCTTCTTATTGGTTCTCCAAGGACCCAGTGCAGGGAGAAAAGTGAAGGCTCTTCTGCTGCTGTCTTCAACCATGCAGGGAAGGTGAGAAAGCAGAGCTGCAGAGATGTTAAGAAACCCGTACCAGGTCATTCAGCTGGAGATTCAGTACCAAGAATGAAATTGCTGGGAGCTCTGTTGCCAGAGTAACCCAGCTTTGGTGTTGGTGTTGGTTCCTTGCTGTTGCAAAGATACCTGTTTCTTTGTGCTGAGATCCTGAGGTAGTGCCGTGTGGCTGACAGGTTCTTGGTGCTCCAGCCAGGTGTCAGGGCTGTGCCTCTGAGGTGGGAGAGACGAGTTCAGGACATTTGACCACCAGAGACCTCCCAGCCCCACGTAACATCAAACAGTGAAAGCTCTCCCAGAGATCTCCATCTCAATGCTAAACCACAGCTCCACTCAACAACCAGCAAGCTACAGTGCAGGACACCCTATGCCAAACAACTAGCAAGAAAGGAACACCACCCCACCCATTAGCAGAGAGGCTGCCTAAAATCATAATAAGTTCACAGACACCCCAAAACACACCACTGGACATGGTCCTGCCCACCAGAATGACAAGATCCAGCCTCATACACCAAAACACAGGCACCAGTCCCCTCCACCAGGACGCTTACACAACCCACTGAACAAAACTTACCCACTGGGAGCAGACACCAAAACAATGGGAACTAAGACCCTGCAGCCTGCAAAAGGGAGACCCCAAACACTGTAAGTTAAGCAAAATGAGAAGACAGAGAAATACGCAGCAGATGAAGGAGTAAGGTAAAAACACACCAGACCAAACAAAAGAAGAGGAAATAGGCATTCTACCTGAAAAAGAATTCACAGTAATGATAGTAAGATGATCCAAAATCTTGGAAATAGAAGGTAGAAAATACAAGAAATGATTAAAAGGGATCTAGAAGAACTAAAGAGGAAACAAACAATGATGAACAACACAATAGATGGAATTAAAAATTCTCTAGAAGGAATCAATAGCAGAATAACTGAGACAGAAAAAAGGATAAGTGACCTGGATGATAAAATGGTGGAAATAACTACTGCAGAGCAGAATAAGGATAAAAGAATGAAAAGAATTGAGGACAATCTCAGAGACCTCTGGGACAACATTGAACACACCAACATTCGAATTATAGGGGTCCCAGAAGAAGAAGAGGAAAAAAAAGGGACTGAGAAAATATTTGAAGAGATTATAGTTGAAAACTTCCCTAATATGGGAAAGGAAATAATCAAACAAGACCAGGAAGTGCAGAGAGTCCCATACATGAAATATCCGAGGAGAAACATGCCAAGACACATATTAGTCAAACTATGAAAAATTAAATGCAAAGAAACAATATTAAAAGCAGCAAGGGAAAAGGAACAATTAACATACAAGGGAATCCCCATAACGTTAGCTGATCTTTCAGCAGAAACCCTGCAAGCCAGAAGGAAGTGGCAGGACATATTTAAAGTGATGAAAGGGAAGAACCTACAACCAAGATTAGTCTACCCAGCAAGGATCTCATTAAGATTCGACAGAGAAATTAAAACCTTTACAGATAAGCAAAAGCTAAGAGAATTCAGCAGCACCAAACCAGCTCTAAAACAAATGCTAAAGGAACTTCTCTAGGTAGGAAACACAAGAGAAGGAAAAGACTTACAATAACAAACCCAAAACAATTAAGAAAATGGTAATAGGAACATACATATTGATAACTACCTTAAATGTAAATGGATTAAATGATCTAAGCTAAATACATAGACTGGCTGAATGGATGAAAAAAACAAGACCCATACATATGCTGTATACAACAGACCCACTTCAGACCTAAGGACACATACAGACTGAAAGTGAGGGTATGGAAAAAGATATTCCATGCAAATGGAAATCAAAAGAAAGCTGGGGTAGCAATTCTCATATCAGACAAAATATACTATAAAATAAAGACTATTACAGGGGGCAAAGAAGAACACTACATAATGATCAAAGGATTAATCCAAGAAGAAGATATAACAATTGTAATTATTTATGCACCCAACATAGGAGCACCTCAATACATAAGGAAAACGCTACAGCCATAAAAGGGGAAATCAACTGTAACACAATCATAGTAGGGGACTTTAACACCCTACTTTCACCAATGGACAGATCATCCAAAATGAAAATAAACAAGGAAACACAAGCTTTAAATGATACATTAAACAAGATGGACTTAACTGATATTTATAGGACATTCCGTCCAAAAACATCAGATTACACTTTCTTCTCAAGTGCTCATGGAACATTCTCCAGAATAGATCACATCCTGGGTCACAAATCAAGCCTTGGTAAATTTAAGAAAATTGAAATCATATCAAGTATCTTTTCTGACCACAATACTATGAGACTAGATATCAATTACAGGAAAAAATCTGTAAAGAATACAAACATATGGAGGCTAAACAATACACTACTAAATAACCAAGAGATCACTGAAGAAATTGAAGAGGAAATCAAAAATACCAAAACAAATGACAATGAAAACATGATGAACCAAAACCTATGGGATGCAGCAAAGCAGTTCTAAGAGGGAAGTTTATAGCAACACAATCCTACCTCAAGAAAAAAAAACATCTCAAATAAACATCCTAACCTTACACCTAAAGCAATTACAGAGAGAAGAACAAAAAAAACCCCAACGTTAGCAAAGGAAAGAAATCATAAAGATCAGATCAGAATGAAATGAAGGAAACAATAGCAAAGGTCAATAAAACTGAAAGCTGGTTCTTTGAGAAGATAAACAAAATTGATAAAACACTAGCCAGACTCATCAAGAAAAAAAGGGAGAAGACTCAAATCAATAGAATTAGAAATGAAAAAGAAGTAACAACTGACACTGCAGAAATACAAAGGATCATGAGAGATTACTACAAGCAACTATATGTCAATAAAATGGACAAGCTGGAAAAAATGGACAAACTCTTAGAAAAGCACAACCTTCTGAGACTGAACCAGGAAGAAATAGAAAATATAAACAGACCAATCACAAGCACTGAAATTGAAAGTGTGATTAAAAATCTTCCAACAGGGCTTCCCTGGTGGTGCAGTGGTTGAGAGTCCGCCTGCCGATGCAGGGGACACGGGTTCGTGCCCCGGTCCAGGAAGATCCCACAAGCCGTGGAGCGGCTGGGCCCATGAGCCATGGCTGCTGAGTCTGTGTGTCTGGAGCCTGTGCTCCACAACGGGAGAGGCCACAACAGTGAGAGGCCTGTGTACTGCAAAAAAAAAAAAAAAAAAAAAATCTTCCAACAAACAAAAGCCCAGGACCAGAGGGCTTCACAGGCAAATTCTATCAAACATTCAGAGAAGAGCTAACACCCATCCTTCTCAAACTCTTCCAAAATATAACAAAGGGAGGAATATTCCCAAACTCATTCAATGAGGCCACCATCACCCTGATACCAAAACCAGACAAAGATGTCACAAAAAAAGAAAACTATAGACCAATATCACTGATGAACATAGATGTAAAAATCCTCAAGAAAATACCAGCAAACAGAATCCAACAACACATTAAAAGGATCGAACACCACGATCAAGTGAGGTTTATCCCAGGAATGCAAGGTTCTTCAATATACGCAATTCAATCAGTGTGATAAACCATGTTAACAAATTGAAGGAGAAAAACCATATTATCATCACAACAAATGCAGAAAAAGCTTTTGACAAAGTTCAACACCTATTTATGATAAGAACCGGCCAGAAAGTGGTCATAGACGGAACTTACCTCAACATAATAAAGCCCATATATGACAAACCCACAGCCAACATCTTTCTCAATGGTGAAAAACTGAAAGCATTTCCACTAAGATCAGGAACAAGACAAGGTTGCCCACTCTCACCATTTTATTCAGCATAGTTTTGGAAGTTTTAGCCACAGCAATCAGAGAAGAAAAAGGAATAAAAGGAATACAAAGTAGAAAAGAAGAAGTAAAACTATCACTGTTTGCAGATGACATGATAATAAACATAGAGAATCCTAAAGAGGCTACCAGAAAACTACTAGAACTAATCAATTAATCTGGTAAAGTAGCAGGATACAAAAATAATGCACAGAAATCTCTTGCATTCCTATACACTAATGATGAAAAACCTGAAAGAGAAATTAAGGAAATACTCCCATTTACCACTGCAACAAAAAGAATAAAATACCTAAGAATACACCTACCTCAGGAGACAAAAGACCCATATGCAGAAAACTATAAGACATTGATGAAAGAAATTAAAAATTATACAAACATATGGAGAGATATACCATGTTCTTGGACTGGAATAATCAACATTGTGAAAATGACCATACTACCCAAAGCAATCTACAGATTCAATGCAATCCCTATGAAACTACCAATGGCATTTTTCACAGAACTAGAACAAAAAATTTCACAATGTGTAGGGAAACACAAAAGACCCCAAATAGCCAAAGCAACCTTGAGAAAGAAAAACGGAGCTGGAGGAATCAGGCTCCCTGACTTCAGGCTATACCACAAAGCTACAGTAATAAAGACAGTATGGTACTGGCACAAAAACATAAATATAGATCAATGCAACAGTATAGAAAGCCCAGAGTTAAACCCATGCATATATGGTCACCTTATCGTTGATAAAGGAGGCAAGATATACAATGGAGAAAAGACAGCCTCTTCAATAAGTGGTGCTGGGAAAACTGGACAGCTATATGTAAGAGAATGAAATTAGAACACTCCCTAACACCATACACAAAAATAAACTCAAAAGGGATTAAAGACCTCAATGTATGGCCAGACACTATAAAACTCTTAGAGGAAAACATAGGCAGAACACTCTATGACATAAATCACAGCAAGATCCTTTTTGACCCACCTCCTAGAGAAATGGAAATAAAAACAAAAATAAACAAATGGGACCTAATGAAACTTAAAAGCTTTTGCACAACAAAGGAAACCACAAACAAGACAGAAAGACAACCCTCAGAATGGGAGAAAATATTTGCAAATGAAGCAACTGACAAAGGATTAATCCCCAAAATATACAAGCAACTCATGCTGCTCAATATCAAACAAACAAAGAATCCAATCCAAAAATGGGCTGAAGACCTAAACAGACATTTCTCCAAAGAAGATATACAGATTGCCAACAAACACATGAAAGGATGCTCAACATCACTAATCATTAGAGAAATGCAAACAAAAACTACAATGCGGTATCACCTCACACCAGTCAGAATGGCCATCATCAAATTTCTACAAAGAGTAAATGCTGGAGAGGGTGTGGAGAAAAGGGAACCCTCTTGTACTGTTGGTGGGAATGTAAATTGATACAGCCACTATGAGAACAGTTTGGAGGTTCCTTAAAAAACTAAAAATAGAAGTACCATAGGACCCAGCAATCCCACTGCTTGTCATATACCCTGAGAAAACCGTAATTCAAAAAGAGTCATGCACCACAATGTTCATTGCAGCTCTATTTACAATAGGCAGGACATGGAAGCATCCATCATTGGATGAATGGATAAAGAAGATGTGGCACATATATACAATGGACTATTACTCAGCCATAAAAAGAAATGAAATTGAGTTATTTGTAGTGAGGTGGATGGACCTAGAGTCTGTCATACAGAGTGAGGTGAGTCAGAAAGAGGAAAAACAGATACCATATGCTAACACATATATATGGAATCTAAAAAAAAAAAGAAAAAAAAGGTTCTGAAGAACCTAGGGGCAGGACAGGAATAAAAACGTAGACACAGAGAATGGACTTGAGGACACGGGAGGGGGAAGGGTAAGCTTGGACGAAGTGAGAGAGTGGCATGGACATATATACACTACCAAATGTAAAATAGATAGGTAGTGGGAAGCAGCCGCATAGCACAGGGAGATCATCTGGTGCTTTGTGACCACCTAGAGGGGTGGGATAGGGAGGGTGGGAGGGAGACACAAGAGGGAGGAGATAATGGGATGTATGTATAGCTGATTCACTTTGTTATACAGCAGCAACTAACACACCATTGTAAAGCAATTATACTCCAATAAAGATGTTAAAAAAGAATAAAAATAAAAAGAGGTTGAGACACCAAGGATATACATACACAGAACAAGGCCATGTGAGGACACAGCAAGAAACTTCCATCTGCAAACCAGGAAGAAAGGCGTCAGGTGAAATCCAACCTGCTGACACCTTGATCTTAGACTTCCAGCATCCAGAACTATGAGAAAATAAATTTCTTTTTTTTAAGCCACTCAGTCTGTCGCATTTTGTTATGGCAACCCTAGGAAACTAATACAGATTTTGGTATCTAGAAGTGGGTGCTGCTGTAACCAACACCTAAAAGTGTGAAAGTGACTTTGTGGAAAAATGGATAATGGGCAAAGGCTGGAAGAGTTTGGAGGTGCATGTTAGAAAAAGCCTAGATTACCTTGAAGAGATTATTGGTAGAAAAATAAAAATTTAAAGGTGATTCTCTTATGAGGTCTCAAGTGGAAATAAGAAATATGTTTTTGGAAACTGGAGAAAAGTTGATCCTTGTTATAAAGTGACAAAGTCCTTGGATGAATTGCATTTCAGTGTTTTGTGGAAAGTAGAACCTGTTTGAGATGAACTGGGATAATTACCTGAGGAAATTTCTAAGTGTTGAACATGCAGGCTTGGGTTCTCCTTATTGTTTATAGTAAATGCAAGATGAGAGAGATGAATTGAAGAAGGAATTGTTCAGCCTAAAGGAAACAGAATATGAATATTCAGAAAATTCTCAGCCTATCCATATTTAAAAATGCTAGAAACCACGTTCTGGAGAAAACATCAAGGATGTGGCTGAAAAAATCCTTTGGTGAAAAGATAATGAGTATGACTCTTGGCCACAAAGATAGGAAAGAGTGGCACTGGAATTTGAACGTAGCAATCCCAGGTCTAGAGTTTGAGTCCTTAACTCCAAGTCTCCCATAATTCGTATTTTAAAGACTTTGATAAGTTCTTTTGAAATCGTTTCACTTTTGTTTAAAATCTTCTCAAATTTATTTAAGTATCATACTTTGTTATTCACAGAATGCATAAATATCTAATTCTATGGGATGCATACATGGGAACTTACCAACAGATTTTGGAAGATAGGACATGTGAAGTTTTTAGGAGAAGTTACAGGATTATAAAAATAATAATACTAGTGCTAGGGGTGACTCATGTTGGAGGGACACTTTGTCAGCATTAAAATGTATCTACAGTCATAATGTGGAAGGGTTTGGTATCTCGTGTTTCCTGGAATGAGTTGAGCAGTAACTTATATTTGGTAAAAAGAAGAGGGAGGTCTCCATGTCCCATTGTGAAAATTCCACAAGAGTTTTAATGCATAGAAACTGAGTATCATTGGAAAATACTGCAGATGTCTGAAATTAATTGAAAACTGGGAAGAAACCTTTGTTTTTGTCAGTAGTAAGCTCATTGGCAGCTAAGAAAGGCATTTTAGTAGAGTGGTAAGAAAGTTCCAGCTTATTATAGCCATGCATTAAGAGAATGTACTCTTGCCAGATTTTCCTTTTATGGTTTGGTTTTGGTTTTGCTTTTTGAGATTTCATGCATCTGAATTTTTATGTAAATTGACATTTTTTTTAATGTTGGGAAGTACTTAAAAATTAAGCACCATAAAAGAAAAGAAAAATGCCTATGCATTGAATTAAGACCCAAGACCTCTAGTTCTCAATCTCTAGTCTGACAGTTAGTGAGGAAAATATTTAAAAAGAATAAGCAACAGTCTCATTATGGGCCAGCTAAGGCTGGATAGCAGAAACCTACAGTGTAGCCAAAAAACTTGGCCATATTTAGCAATATTGGAGGAAATATTGGAGGAAAGGAAACAGATAGCTCTAGCTAACATAGAAGTTTTGTTCTGTGGGTTTGGCAGGAGATCAAGAGAGGGAAAGGAATCTGTATACAGAGGGAGGGGCCTTCATGATGAATATGGTTAACAAGCTGAGAACCTAGAGAGGCCCCCTTTGCTCCTTCGAAGATAGGTTTATAGAAAAAATAAATAGATCAATCACGAGAGCCACTAGGGCGAGACAAGTGACACCCCTGGAGTAGAAAATTCAAGGATGCATTCATTCCCAGCGTCATGCGGGTTCAGGTTTGGAGTTTGCACCAGCCTGGGACTGAGTGTCTTCTTACGCTGTGTGCCCTAGATACCTCATTCACCTCACCCAAGTGCTGTTTCTGGTGCCAGCATTATTTCAAAAACATTTATGTATTCTTTTCTTATGTGATATGGCTATATTTCAGGTTTGAGAATAGCAAATCTCAATAAAAAATAGTAAAAAGTGGTAAAAAGAAAAAAAATATCTGGACACCAGTGACCCATTTCATGATGATAGAATTTGCAATCATATTTGTGTTTTGTCCCTGCAAATCGCTTTTTATTTTACACCTATAGATTTTCAATTGTACCCTCAACCTATGTTACAATTTCATTTTCCTGGTTTATGTATTTATTCAAAAATATTTATTGAGTGCTTAACCTAGTGTGCCAGTCATTGTGCTAAGAAATGACTACATATTTGTGAATAAAACAGAAACAATCACTTCTCTCTTGGAGTTTATGGTAAGTGAAGAAGAAAGAGACCACTGACATGTATGTAAGTAAATAAATATGTACTTATCATTGTGGTAGGACAGACAAAATGCTGAAGTATCTACTGTGATTGGTTCATATGAAGTAGGACAGTCAAGGATCACCTCCAAAACCTGAATAATGGGGGAGATCAGTCATGTACAAAAAGTTTGGGGGTTGCAATGTGGTTGGAGAGCATTCCTGCTAGCGGCCTTGAGAGACTTGAAGAAGTAAACTATGTAACATCTTTTCCTATTAAATGTTAAAAATAAATAATTCATGTATGCTGCAAAAAATTGGAAATTAATTTTTAAGTATATAGAATGAAAACCAAACACATATAATCATACCACTAAGATACTACTGTTAAAAGTATTTTTATTTATTTCTAGTTTTTTTTCCCATGTCAACACTAATAAAATACTTGTTACTCTGATTATTCTTTTCTCCTTCTTTTCCTCCTCCTCCTTTTTATTCTTATACATTTAGGATTTATCTAATTTTAACTTTTTTTTCTCATTTAAACTACTCTTGGATACTTTAAGTTTTTGTTGCTGTTGTGAGCAATGTCTCATCTCTATATTTTATTTGCATAATTTTCACCATCTACGTAGTCTAAATGTTTCACTGTGGAGAAATTTTAAAAATAGGGCAATTCTAAAGAAGGAAAAATCACACACAATGTGATATCTGGTTGATGCTTTCAGTATAATTTTCCAGGTCTATGTCTACATATATAAAATAGCATATTTTTGTTGAGCATATGTAATGAATATATTTTGCAATTATTATGTACTTTATAAAAGAAAGCATGTATTTTTCTATATGTAGCTTGCATATGACATTATCCTATTATACCTAATCACTAAGATTTTATAATCAAATGCTTTATCTTCATTTATTGAAATAATCATTATTTTTATATTCTACCAACTAATTAATACCAGAGTTGATTTATAGATTTTCTGAAACAGAAATGGCTTTGAGTTTCTGGGATAGAATTTATCTATTCTTGGTAGGTTATTTCTATTTAGTTTATGTAAATTTACATAGATACTTAAAATTTACAATTGCACATTCCATATGGATTATATGCCAAAACACTGTTCCTCTTTAATTATGAGTGAATCTTCTGGTAGAACCTAATAATTCGTCTATTTTTGCTACTTTCATTCAAATACTATTATTTCTTTGACCTTTCAACATCTCACTCTAAAGTCCATTTGTTTAAAATTAAAAACATAATTTTATATTTTTAGCTACATTAATAGTGGAATTGTATAGAATTTACTATGTAGTGATGTGCTGGTAAATGTTTATCAACCGACTCCCCGGAAGGAAAAAAAAAACCCCATAATTTGTAACATTTGCTCGTTTCCATGGTGCAAATACTCCCACCATGGCTGTTTTCAAACTACCAGTGTGACATTACTGAACATGGACTTGGGAAGCAATGCACATAATTGACTTTCATGAACTTGTGGGATCCAGCTCCAGCACAGTACTGAAATTGATGGCACAGGAATTAGTCATTGAGAGGCTGAATACAAGACAACTCTTAATATCTATAAATGGAAATGGCCTTATGCAATAAGACAGGATTGTCCATATTTTATATGAATAATTCAAGAAGCTTTTGAAGGCTTACTCACCCAACACATTGCAGTAAAAAAGTACTGAAACAGGAGCAGGAGACCTAGACAACAATTTGAGATTTACCACTGACTAATTGTTAAGTACCTGAGCAAGCAACATAAACTTTCTGGGTCTCTGTACTGGGGTGGGGCGGGGAATTGTGTATGTATATATCCTTAACTCCAAGTCTCTGTGAGTCAGACACAAATGTCTTTATTCCTTCATAAATTATACAAATGTACATTTTCCCAGCTGTTTATAGAAATTGTAACTACCTTTCAAGATCATAATTGAGTTCCTAAGCCCTTTATTAAGCCTTTCCTGACTATATTAAATTTTCATCTTTATCCATTTTCTTCTTCTTTAGTTCTGGTACATTCATTCTCTCTACCACACAATGCAACATGTGTATATCTATGATTTGCATTATTCACACCTTCATGTTTTCTGATCTTTCCCTTTCAGATAGATGCAAATCCCTTAATGATAGGAATTGCAATGCACCCAAATATTTAGCATATTGCCACACATATAGCAGTTGTCCAATTAATAACTGTTCACTAAATATAAAAATGTAACTGTGAACTTGAAAGAGCAAGAAAATAAATCCTTATGCAATGATAATTTAGACCTGTGTTGGTATTTTTGAAGAGTTGCCATGTTTATTGTTGATTGCTTAATGTAACAGTGTCTGGCAAATTATTATGGGCTTACTAAATGCCAAGAAGCCTACTAGGGACTTTTATTATCTTCTCTCATCCTTACAATAACTCTAACTAGATAGGTCACTTCATCCCTTATTTCTGAAACAAAGAAGATGTGCCTTAGCAATAGTAATACTGTCAAGATTATGAAGCTTAAATGATAGATCCAGGAATCAAATCCAGGTGTGTCTGACTCCAAAGTCCATGTCTTAAAGTATTGCATTACAAATGCTAAAAGTATTTTCAGAAGTTAACATAGAAATTAAGAACATATTCAAATATATGGAAAAGAAAAATGTAATATTCTGGATCTAAATAATACTAATGGTTGGTCATACAGGAAATCACAAGACAGCTACTTAAATTTAACCTTACCCTAGAAAGAACTCTAATTCTAGCCAGCAAAATTGAATCAGCCATTAATAATGCAAGATTACGTGCAGAGAAAGACTCTATGCCCATAAAAGTGATTCATTCACCCTCTTTCCGGAAACAACATTCCATTGGGGCAAATCAATGCCGCAAGCTGCTACCGAACACAGTATCTACACGAGCCAAAAATCACTGAGGCTCACTTTTATTCTTTGATTGTGATTCTAAAAGGTACTTGGCAAATATTGCAGGATGTTCTGTGCAAGAAGGCAAATGGTAATAATTGGGGAGAATTGGGTATAGTACATGAATGGACTTCTAAAGGATCTCTGACATTGTTTTTCTTTTTATTCTCTTTTATAAGTTTTAATTGAGGGTTAGCAATAAAACATTTTATGGTAAAAAAAAAAGTTGTGTTGCTTTTAATTCTAAACAAAAATACCTGGAAGAAAGGTAAAATAAGAATTATAATAAGATACACATATAAAACAAAAACTTAAAACATTTAGGTCTATATTAATGTTTAATTCCTTTGCATAAACAGAGATTTCCCTTACACATAAGATTAGCATTGAGATTTGTTGGCCCCAATTTTTGATAAAAATTTTGAGCTAACAGAAAGGATAGGGCTAAATTTACATTTGCAAGTCACTCAAGTTGCTTACACATATGAGTTATTCAATATGTATTTGTTAAATGAATAAATGTATTGGGTTGGCCAAAAAGTTCATTCGGGTTTTCATAGGGGTGTACCAAAAACCCGAACGAACTTTATGGCCAACCCAATATATACACATGCATACATATATCTATGTACGTATATATTTTCACAGGAAGAGTTATAATTATACATATACTCCCAGGAGGGTATATACATATATATTGATATACAGAGAGGCGTATATAGATATATGCACAGGAGTAAATATATATATGTCTCTGTGTACTTGTTATTAAAATATAAAACCTAAGTCAGAAATATTCTAAACACTTGGCCACTGTGCGCTCCGTGCTATAGGGGAAGAAAAGATGTTATAGGCAAGCACACCTGGCTTTGAATCCTGGCTCTACCATTACCCACTCTTTAACCTTGGGCAATTTATCCATTTCTAAGTCCCAGTAGTTGTCTGTCAGTTCACATTATTGCCTACCTTTTCAGATTTGTTGAGATGAATGCAGCAGATAAGCCTAGCACAGTGTCTGATACAGAAAAGTAAATAAAAATAGCATTTTCCTTTTTTTCTTCCCCCCCTTTCATTATATAAGAAAACTACTCAGTACAATCGATCACATTTTAAATACATCAGTTTGATAATCCAGTTCTTCAAATGGCTAACTCACATTTTATCCTTTACACAAATTTGTAAATACTGTCTAATATCATCTCTACACTGAAGTATGCTAACATTCTATGAACATTTCCTGTTTATTTCATTCTGGAGACATCATTTATGCCTTTCCAATCACCAGGGAAGTAGGTACTCTCATACCTGCCAGGCTAAATTTTCAACTTTTTCAAGGTCCATCTCAAATCTTATTTCAAATCAACATGACCAAAACATCTTTCTTTAAATTAATCCTCTCAGCATTGTGTCTCTACCTGGTTCTATATAAACTTCTAGTGTATTTTGGTGGTCTCTATAGCTGGTAATTTTTTTTTTTTTTTTTTTTTTTTTTTTTGCGGTAGGCGGGCCTCTCACTGCCGCGGCCTCTCCCACTGTGGAGCACAGGCTCCAGACGCGCAGGCTCAGCGGCCATGGCTCATGGGCCCAGCCGCTCCGCGGCACGTGGGATCCTCCCGGACCGGGGCACGAACCGGCGTGCCCTGCATCGGCAGGCGGACTCCCAACCACTGCGCCACCAGGGAAGCCCAGCTGGTAATTTTTTAATGAGTTTTGTTCCCGCCACCAGACCATTTATCTAAGCTCTTCAAGGAGTTGAATGTGATCTTAAACTTCTTCAACATGCCTCAGAACCTAGGGGAATGCCATAATATGTGCAAAAAAACCAAAATAAATAAGCAAAACACTCTCTTGACAATAACTGAGAACTTCGACAATGCATGGGATAAGTTTGCTCAAGCAGATACTTTCCAATTTCTTGGGTGCAGTCACCTCACACCTGCTATCCTGGAACATGTGACTTTCAACCAATAGCTATGTCGCTGCATCAGCCTACCTGGGACTGAGGTGCAGGGGACACCCAGTGAGATTTTATTCTAACTGTTAGATTAGGGCCTGACCCCTGAACTTGACCATTTAGCACATATTCCTAAGACAATGTATGCTGTGAGCAAAATGCCTGTCATATGGGAAGAATTCAGTACACGTTATGAATTTTAGTTTTAATAAACTTTGGGCGATGATCTACACTCAGCATTTATGCTTCCCTTCTGTCACGACAACAGAATTTCAAATATGAAATATAAAAGAATCCAGATGATCCCAATATTTTAATGTTATACTGTCTCGCATCTTTCAAGAAGGATATGGTGTTGTGTGATTCTTCCTAGAATGGCATTTTTATTGAAACAAATATAATATCATGATGACAAGAAAAAGACAAATCCTGAATAGATCAATATAACTGAAATGCTATCTTCACTTCAGAATTTCAAACATAGATTATCACTTTATGGCCTAGATTTATATTGTTTGTGTTAGTATACACAAACTCACTTGCTTGGTTCTTTGGTTTGCACACAACCCAGTAAGTTCAGATGCAATATCCTTTTTTAATATTCATGAATTAATTAAGTTGTTTTTCCTCTAGAGTTTAGGCTGCTTTTATTTTATTTTATAATAGAGTGTGATTCCAGACATTCTATTCAATTAAATGGATTTGGAGAGAAACCAAATGTATAATTCAAGGGGAAAACAAATCTTTAAAGAAAATCTAATAAGATCTTAGAATTTTAAAAATAAGTAGCAGAAGTTTAGAACCAATAAGTACATACCGTGTTTTCCATTATAGAAAATTGGAAATAATATAATATAAAAATTTTAATTGGGCAGTGATAATTTTCTTTATCTCATTATGAATAAAGGTAGCATTTATGAAGCTCTGGTTCTCATCATATTTAATGAATCATTTCCAGGTGTAGGTATAGTTTTCTTAAAATTTCTAATTCCAAAGTAGTAGACAGCATTCATGTTGCATTCCTCCCCACCCCCCATATCTTTCAAACTCAGAAACAATAGAGCTATTATAAAAATAATTATGTATTACACTGAAAGTAAGACAAGGGAAGTATCAATAAACAAGAAACTGAAATGAATCTCTGGCAAAAAGATAAAGTAGAAGAGAAGTAGCGTCTGTACTTCTTGACTACCATTAGAAAAAGACAACCAATACAGGTAGCTGATGTCACCTGGTGCTGCTTCAGAAAGCTGCAGTTCAAAAACTGTAGAAGATGCTGCAAAAATATGTTGCAATAAACTTAATCACCATATATTTAAGAAAATCCACATTTATGAAAGAATAACAAATTCAACAAGTAGAATTTGCACTTGAAGAAACAGAGTTAATAGAACAATTAGACCCTGCCTTTACAACTAGTACATTTAATGTGTTACTGAAATAAAGCGAGGACTTACACTCTTGGAAATGAAAACACGTGTGTAAAACATCAAAAAGATATATTCTGGTAAAGAAGTCAAGTTAATGCATGTGTATAATTTTTGAAATGAATTCTTATTAGTTTTGAAGGAAATGTCACAGGAAATCGTGGTAACTGGGCTTCATTCTCTTTCTTTTTATCCTTCTTCTTCTTCTAAATTCCACGTGCCTTTTTGTTTTTTTTTTAAATTTTCATTATTATTTTTGCCTGAAACTTAAATCCTTTTTATTCATTCATTAGGGGATTCCATAAATTTGCATGATTACTTTGTCTCTGACAGTTATACAGATTTTGGCTCTGTTATTCTATATTCTGAATGTATAAATAAACAAATGCTAAATATAGCAAATTAAACTCAGATGCTTTAGGTTGAACATTCTACTTCCTGTGACTACAACACAATCATCTAACTCTTTGAGGTCAGCCTCAATTTTAGTAGTCATTATGTTTCTCTATTTCCTCCCCTTTGCTCTCCTGTGGACACTGCTTCCCGTGCAGTCCCATTAAGCAAATTATTTACAAAACACAGACTCCACTTCAGACTAATTCTCACCTGTGAGATTGTGAAACCTTTTTCTATTTTCCTAGCTCTACGACCTGAGAGTCCTCCTTTTGGATAGTATTAACTCATCTTGTGGAATACACATTCAGTGCAGACTTTGGTGCCTGGTCCCCAGGATCTTCCATTCCTACTGCATCTTCTCCAGTATCACTCATCCATCTAATCATACCCTCATACAGTCACACTGTGGGCCTTGCAGTCACCCCAACTCACCCATTTCCAAAATTATTCATTGAAACTTCCCATTGTCCAGCCCCTACTGCTTGTGCTTCCAGACTATTTGTTTAACCATTTCCATAACAACTTTTCTTTCTTTGACCCTATTGGAAGTTTAAACTCTGATTTCTCATCTTTCTTATTGCCCATCATTACCTCCTTTCTTCACTCTTCACTGCCTTCTGTTTTAGATTGCCCTTTCCTCTATCTCAGTCAATCTTTTCCAAACCTGAAACTCTGCCTACATCATAATGATCCCAGCCACTCTCTGCATCTCCACTTGGGCAAGTGAGCATTGCCAAAGGAATCTACACACTCAGATTGGAATGATACTATTGTCAATTTTTTTTCAACAATATAAACACTGCTTAAATATCAAAGGACATTTTCCTATTCAGCAAATTGTCTTACTTTCCACAATAACAAATTCAGATCTTTCTATTCCACCCAGACTTCCAGCCTCTTCTGCTTCACCACAATCAGCAGAGTTTCAGAAGTCTCTTACTTCCTATAGAAAATAAAAGTCAGTATTTTGGAACTCCTTCAACCTCCCACCACTAAACATAAATACCTCCCTGAATGCTCAGCCATGCTCCTTTTTCCCATGTTTAAAATAGAGGAAAATTTTTTTCTCTAGAGCTGCTTAGAGCTTCCATTTTCTTCATATTTCCTGATTCTTTAACCCACTCCAGTCCAATTTAATGAATTGAAAGTGCCAGAGCCACTTCTGTAAAATTATGCTGCCCAAGGAAACCTATGGGATCTCAATTCACTAAGTTAATTTTTCAACAGTATATGAGCCTTTGCTTTATAATACACTCCTCTTGGTTTTCTTCTTACATTTCTTTTCTACTCAGCCTTGTCTCTTGGCTTTTTTCCTTCAAGACCTAAGTATTTTCCTCTTCTCTTCTCAGCCTAGCAGCCTCATATGATCACATCGGTTTCCAGGACTTTAGTCAATATCCACACGCTGAACATTTTTATATTTATATATCCAGTCAAGACTTTTTTCTGAGTTATAGATCCATACAATTATTTGCTTACTTGGCATTTATGCTTGGATTTTTCAGAAACGTTTCAAGTTTCACATGGCCAAAACTGAACTTAATGCTTCTTGCTTTCCACATTCTCCTGTTACCTCCAAACAGGTCCTCAAGTCAGAATTATGGAAGTCTTTCTTGATACTAATTCCCCAAACAACATTATTATGTCTCATCTCTTTTACTTCTCTTATCACTCACTGCAAGTCATCATGTCTCCCCATTTCCACCTTTCTCATGTATCTTCTGAACTACTGCAATAGCCTTCCAACTAGCCTAGCTTCATTTACATACCTGTTCATTAATGACTTAATAATTTTAAGAATGAATGAGTTCCAATTATCCCTGATGAAACAATTTACTCCCTACCTAGAAATTAACTCCTACTCTAAGATCTGGGACCAATTTATTTCTTTGAATGCTTAACAGATATTATCGTCTTAGGTCCTCCTTTTCTTGATATTATATATCCCTTGGGACCCCTTCTGGATTGATTCATGAAGTTCTCTCTCATAACTTCACACAATCTTTACAGTGTGAAATAAAGACCTTGAAAATCTCCGTAGTACTAGGATGGGGGCATTTAATGCTTGTCAAGGTCCACTGATCTAAACTTGAGAATAACCTCTTCTTATTTCAGAGAAGTGAGTTCTAAGACCAAGATTAGTGAATAGGTCTAGTGGAAATTGTTTAAGTGGAGCAAATAATATCCTTCCATATAAGTGCCAGTTTTCTCATCACTTCCAGGGTTTTTCTACAAAGGTATATGGAACTAACGTTACTTGTCTTTTCTGTAGAGATTCGAATATGCTCAGTTAGAACATGATTCTGCCATTTGGTGATTTGGGATTTGTCTATCTCTAACAACTTGGAATTTATAAATGTTCTTCTCCTTCTCCATGCCCAGCTCCTATTACTGTCTGATTTTATTTTTTCTGTCTTGATTGGGGTATGGTATTCTGAGGTAATTCTTGAGACAAGGGACCTGCTTACCTAGTCCTCCCTCCCTCTGAGAAATGGAGTCATCTCGGAGACCTGTTCTTGGTGTTGTGTCCGTGATTTCTGCTGCACTCTTTGGACACTAAGCTCTTGGTAGGCTGCTTTTATATTCCACCATACTGCCTGATTTCTCTGCCTTTATTTACTGCTGGAAGCTTGCTTGAAACTTTTTTACGGACTTGGGGAAGTTAATTTTGTTCCTTTCATCACTGAGCCCAGGTTCCAACATGCAGAGCCCATGTCATTTTATGTTTGTTTATTTTGATTGGATTAAGAAGATAATACTTACCTGATACAGAAAATTGCAAGGTCTAGAAAAACATTCAATCACAAGTCACACAACACAAATACACACATATACTCACAGTCACTTGTTAAAGAACTAACATTGAACTGAAGTCGAGTTGTCAAAATCTTGTATTTTAAGAAGATTTTTGAATCACCTGATGCTTTGATACACTTTGAATATACTGACACACAGTCTGACACCTCATTATTATGGCTGTATATTGATCAAATGAATACTACAGTAGTAATTTAATCAGCTGAGGGGAAAAAAAGACTCACTTGGTGACCTAGTTAGTTAATAGATGGGATTATAAAATTAGCACAAATATTGCTCATGTTTTATTTTATTCAAATATTTTTCAATGTTTTATTGTTTTTTTCTTTTTGACTGAATACAAAAAAATCTATATCTTACAAAGATGGGCTTAATAGAGTATATATCAATAGAGTACAAAATTTAAGATGCATATAAAACAGAATAATAAAATCCAAAATGAAATAATACAATGCCATCTATACAAATTCAAATGATACAAATGTACGGTATGTGAAAGAGTCTAGCCAATATGTTGATATTGTGTTGTTATTTAAAGAATGAAATGATATTTTAACTGAATCCTGTGGTGGCATTTTAGGAAGAACTTTATGTTAAAATGGAATATTTGGTATTTGGAGAACTTATTTAAGGCCAAGGTTTATTTACTGAAAGAATGTTGATTCTCTTTTCAGTGCTGTCATATTCCTTAACTGACATGGCAAAAAACTACTGGTTTATTCCCTGCATTTTCCTATAGAATAGAGAACCCAATTTTTTTCCCACAAGGTTAGATTGCAAGTAGGTATCAGAGTCTAAGTGATGAAAAAAGGCTGCTTTCTCATAGAAGTAGCACATATTTTAGCCATCTAGCTTCTATTATATTTTTCTTCCAAGATCCTGCTTCCTCAAAACTTTTTCTGGAACACTCTACTACTATATCTGCTCTACTTAAAATGACTCACCTATTTCTTGGGGTAAATTATATTGCCTTTCTTACTTCACAGCTGAGAATAGCTGAACAATGAGTAAAATATCCCAAATGGAGCTTTCAACTTGAACATTGCTTTGGAATTATGCCAGCTCTTCCTGAGTATTAACTGTTCTACTAATGGTTGTTTAATTCTTTAAATTGCAGTTTGAGTTCTGGCTATTTTAGATCCACAGGTAGAAAGATTCAGATGTTTCACAGGAATTTGGAGAATTAATTTTTCATGCTAATATGATTTGCTATGTCCTAGAAAAGGAAATAAGTGAATTATCATGTGTGGTTTAGTAAAACTCAAAGAAGGGAAAGGGAATGAGTATCTTTATATTTACACAGAAACTTCTTATAATAGTCATTAAAAATGTGCTTTGATCCATTTTTGGATCCATCCAAGAAATGTAATTTTCTCAATAGTTCAATTTGCCTTATCTAGCTTCCACTCACCAGAAGAGTAATGTCTAATTCATTGGTGTTTGTCTTTGGGACCTGTTTAGTGGTGGGGAGAAAACACCAGCTCTGTCATCCCTGTGAATCTCAGAACAGCTTCATTTGAATTCAGTAATTGTTCCAAGTTCATTTTATTTCTTTAAGACATAGAGTAAAATATAAAATGGGGCCATGCCTCTCTCTCAATGGAATTTTTAACAGATAGTTTAAATACCACACTAATTTGAATTTTCTTTCCACCCTTGGAGGAATGACCTAAGAACAGGGAAGAATCTGTAACTTGATCTAATTAAATCCTGGAGAAGAGCTCATCATTGACTTCATCTTTCTTCTTCTTTTTTTGTTTTTTTGGCTCTCTGCTGATGCTCTGTGGATAAGAGTAGAGAGGTGCCAGCATTAAGTATGTTTTTAGACTTCATTTTCACTAATGGCTTAATTTCCCTATTTAAAAAAGTAACCAAATTGCTAAAAAAAAAAAAAAAAAGTGCTGACCAAGATTTGTAGTATATTCAGCAAACTTTTAATTGATGTGTGATAGCATATGAAAGATGCTGAGTACATAACCCTGCACATTTCCTTTTTTGTAATGATAATATTAAACTTTAGTCTCACAGAGCATTTTCTTTCAAGAGCACTCAGTGTGAACCTCTTCCCAGAAACTCCATGCAGAGAAAGTCATTTTTCTACCTGTCTTTCAGTTGCCTAACAGGCTACATATTTAAGTAGGGTGACCATGTGATTTATTGCCAAAATATGGACACTTTGGAGAGGAAAACAGGATGCTATTAATAATTAAACCAGGTATAAATAAGGATGCCTCAAGAAAGGCAAGACTTAAAATGACACTAGAAATTGGGATACAGTAGGACAAATAAATGACTGAACTTGGATTTTGGTAAGTGAAGCCTGACTTTTATGATTACCATAACTCTGTATAGATTAGCTACGTGAAGCCCCAGTTTTACTATTCCACACTTTCGACCAATAAAAACTGTATTCTGAAGTTGTCAAGGAACATACCATACTTTAGCTTGACTCTCACGGGTTTCTCCATGCTCTCTTCCAATAAGTTTCTTTGTTCTGTTTGCTTGTTTTAAATCAGGATTATGGAGGTATAATTTACTTACAGGAAAATATATCCTTTTTAGGTATACAGTTGTATAAATTTGCCCACCAACATCATCAAGATATAGAATATATCCATCACCCACAAAATGTCTTTATGCCCTTTTGTAGTCACTTTCCTCTGCCTAAAGTCAGAAGCTGACAACTACTTAGCTAAATTTCATAGAAATGAAATTTTACAGTATGCAACTTTTTGAGTCTGGCTTCTTTCTCTTTGTATAATGCATTTAAGATTTGTCTATATTGCATGGATCAGTAGTTTGTTGCTTTTTATTGATCTTTTTGCTAAGCAGTATTCCACTGTATAGTGGTACCACAGTTCACCATTCACCAACTAAAGGGAATTTGTGTTTTGGGTAATTATGATTACAGCCGCTATAACTCTTCCATACAAATCATCGAGTGCACACTGTTTTCGTTGTCTCAGATAAATACTTAGGAGCAGGATCATTGGGTTGGATAGTAAATGTATACTTAATTTTACAAGAACTACCAATTTGTTTTCCAGTGTGACTGTACTGTGCTGCATTCCCATCAGCAATGTATGAAAACTGCAGTTTTTCTGTACCCTCACAACAACTGATACTGCATTAAAATTTTTTTTATTATCCATTCTTATAGATGTGTAGTGGTACCTTATCATGGTTTTAGCTTTCTTTCCCTGTTGGTAGTAATGTTGAGCATCTTTGCATGTGCTTTTTTATCATCCATATATCTTCTTTTGTGACACATCTGTCTGAACCTTTTGCCTATTTTTCAGTTGTGACCTTGTTTTCTTATTGTTGAATTAAGAGATTCTGTATATATTTTGGACACCAATCCTCTATAAGAGATGTGTTTTGCAAATATTTTCTTCCAGTCTATAGTTCATCTTTTTATTTTCTTAATAGTGCGTTTTGAAGGGCAGGAACGTTAGCTTTGATGAAGTCTAATTTATCATTTTTTTCTTTATGATTCATGCCTGTGGTGTCCTATCTAGGAAATCTTTGCTTAACCCAAGGTTGAAAAAATTTTTCTCAATATTTCGCAAGAAACCTTAGATTTTTACCTTTTACTTTTATGTCTGTTTTCCAATTTATGTTAATTTTTGTATGTGGTACAAGGTATGAGTTGAAGTGGGTTGTTTTGCTACTGATGTCCAATTGGTCCAGCACCATTTGTTGAAAATACCATCTTTTCTCCATTTACTTGCCTTGGCATTTTTATCAAAAGTTAATTGACCATATATGTGAGTATCTATTTTTTGGACTCTCCTGTTCTTTTGATTTATGAGTCTATGCTTTTGCCAGTACTATACTCCCTTACTTATAGTTAGTCTTAAAGTTAGGTAGTGTGATTCTTCCTTCAACTTTGTTTTTCTTCTCCTCCCCATCTTCTTTCTTCTTCTCCCCCTCTCCTTTTTCTCCTCCTCCTTCTTCTGGCTATTCTAGTTCCTTTGCTTCTCCATATACATTTTAATGTTAGCTTAATTGATTTCTCCAAACCAACCAATCAAACAAAACTTTTGCTTGTGTTTCATTTAGAATTGTATTGAATTGTGTAAATAAATTTGGGGAGAACTGAAACATTAACAGCAATGAATCTTTCAATTTATGAATACAGTACATTTCTCCATTTATCTATGTCTTTGATTTCTCTTCAACGTTTTCAAGGTTTTAGTACTCAAGTCTTGAATATATTGCATAAATATATTTAGATGTGAAAGATACATCTAAGTGATTCTGGTGCCATTGTAAATGATAATTGCTATTTCAATTTTTAATTCCCATTATTTATATGTGAAATAAAATCAATTTTTGCATATTGCCACTATACCTTGTTATACCTGAATTCACTTATTGGCACTAGTTGCAGCTTTTTTGTAGTCTTTATGAGATATTTCTATGTAGACTGCCATGTTGTATGTAAATATAGTCACTTTTCTTTTTCTTTCTTTCCCTCTCTTCTTCCTTCCCCTCCTTCCTTCCTTGCTTCCTTCTTTCTTTCTCTTTCTTCTTTATATATTTTGCATTATTGCACTGGCTAGGACCACTAATATGATGATTAGAAGTGGTAAGAGAAGACACACTTGCTTTGGTCCTGATGTAAGAGGGGAAGCCCTTACGCATTTACCATGAAGTATGATTTAGCGGTGGTTTGTTGTTTTTGTTGTTGTTTGTTTTTGTTTTTATAGTTGCCTGTTATCAGGTTGAGAGAGTTGCTTTCTTAGTTTGTGAAGATATTTTTATCAGAAATGAATTCTTGAAGTATATCAAAGATATTATCTTATATTATCGACATGGTTATATGTTTTTCTTCTTCACTTTATTAAAGGACAAATTTAATTGACTTACATATTTTTGAATGTGGAAGAGCCCTGAATTCCTGAGATAATGCCCACTTACGATGTTAATATACTTCTGGATTTGATTTGTAGTATTTTCAAAAGCTTTTTATGTCTATATTCATGAGGGATGTTGGTCTGTAGTTTTCTTTTCTTGCAATATCTTTGGCTTATGTATCAGTGTAGTCATGTACTTATAAAATGCATTGAGACTTTTTCTCTACGCCTCTACTTTCTGGAGTAGTTTATAATGTAGATGTTATGTTTCTTAAATGTTTGGTATAATCCACTGGGCCTAAAATCATTTCTGCTTGTTTTGTTGTTGTTGTTGGCAGTTGTGGTAGAAAATTATTAACTAACAGTTCAATTTCTTTAATAAATACCGGATTATTCTGGTAATGTATGTCTTCTGGTAACATATGTGTTCTTAAGTAATCTTTGGTAGATTGTATCATTTACTAAATTTGTCTATTTTATCTAAATTTCAGAATTTATTGTCATAAAATCATTCATAATATTCCCTTACTAATTTATTGATATTAGGGTGACCTGTAGGAATATCACCCTCTTTCTTGCTAATACTGTATATTTTTGCATTCTTTTTTTCTTAAGCAATGTGTCTAATGTCTAAAAATAATCAGCATTTGGTTTCATTAATTTTATATGTTGCTTTTCTGTTTTCAACTTCATTGTTTCTACTTTTGTCTTAATATTATCTTCCTTTTGTTTGGCTTGACTTTCGTTTGCTCTTCTCATTCCAGTTTAAGGTGGAAGTTAATATCATTGTTTTGAAACTTATAATACCAGCTTTTAATAGTATAATTTTTAAATTTATTAGCCATATTAAATAAATGTGGATATAGTATGGTTTTATTTTCAATAAAATACTAAAAATATTTTCAGACCTTTGGAAACTAATCAAAAGCCAGTAGTTCCCGGTGAAACGTTTTATCAAGAAAACCCAGCTCAATCTCAGTTAAGAACAGTGAGCTTTGTGGTGTTTTAGCATACTCTGGCCCCATCCCCTGCTCCCTAACTCAGAAGTGGCCCTAAAGAAAACAACCATAAGTTATGGTGCTGGAGGAAGTAGAATAGACCACATTTGCAAAGAAATGTGTTTAGTTTTTGTTTCTCTTGTTGTTGCTGTTGTGTTGACTTGTCTGGTGGTTTCCTGAAGGAGCAGTTCAAAGGGCTTACTTTTAACTTAGAATTAAACTCATTAACTCACCTAACTTAGAATTCCTACAGTGCTGAGGCAGCTACCCAGGGGACATTTGTGAAAAACATTTACAGGGAATTATATTAATTGCTGTTGCCTTGGGAAATGGATGACGGTTGGAGCAAACAATGGACTAACCAAAATTTGGAAGGAAAGGAAGGTGATTGAGATGTTTTGGGCCCTAGGGCCTTGAAAAACTCTGACATATTCCTGGAAATCTAGAAGGCCACGCACATACTCATGACTGGATGTACGCTGAGGCAAGACCTGGGAAGGACCAAAGCTCTCATCTCTTGTTGACCTTTGGGTCTCTATATGTAGGTGAAAGAAAAACATAAAGGCCACATATTGTATGATTCCATTATATAAAATATCTAGAATATGCAATCTGTAAAGGTAAAAAACAGATGAATAGGTGCCAGGGGCTGGGAGAAGTGGGGTGACTGTTTATTGGGTATAGAGTATCGTTTTGGTGTGATGAAAATGTTCTAGAATGAGCTAGTGGTTATAGCTGCACAATATTACGAATATAATAAAAAGCCACTGAATTGAATACTGTAAAATATTTAAAATGGTGAATTTTATGCTATGTGAATTTTACCTTAATAAAAAATATTTCTATGGCAGTGCTATTATTCTGTGGTTGGAACAACAACGGGTCACTGGTGGAGGATTTTTCTCAAAGTCCGTGTTCCACTCCCAGTTTCAGCCCTGATTGGAAGCCTGAAATTCCTTATACCACACCTGTCCCTCCTCTAATGTTAGACTCTTATGGCTGGTACTTTGTTCTTGTCTAACTGATGTTGGGGTAGTTCACTGTTGTCTTAGGTAGTCTCTGTGTGACCTCAGGGGTAGGTTTCTCTTGGTGTTCTTGCTTCTCCTCCCATAGTAGGTAGCCTACAAAAGACATTCAGAGAGTGGAAGGAGGATCTGTGTCTCTATATACATTTTTATTTCAATATAAAAATGTTGAAATTTAAAAATAATGGACTTCCATGGATTGACTTGTCCACATTCTTCTCACTTGACACTCTTGGACAATTTTCACCACCAACCTCTATTCTCCTTGCAATAGAAGCATTTTTATCATGAAACAGCAAGACTTTTTAAATTACATGCCAGAATATAGGTGCATAAATCTCAGATTATCACCTTTGATTATTCTCCTTATTGTTATGCTATTATTTATTGAATTATTTCTTAATTCCTGTCCTCTACTCCATCCAAGGATTTATTTAAATGTTCACCTTTTCAGGAGGCTATTCTTCTTGACTTATCCAATCTAAAATAATAGCCACCTTCCCTAACGTCACATCTGTTCTGCTACATTGTTCTTGGTTTTCCTCAGGGCATATTACAACATGACATTATATGTTTGTATGTATATATATATATATATATATATTTATATATAGTTTTCACCAAGCAATGTGAAATATGTTTATTCTTAACATGGTCTCTGTACACCAGAAGTAAGAGAGTAATCCTTTTTACAAATGGAACTGATTACAAGAAACAATGGCAAAACAAACTGGTATTTAATGTGAATCCATGTGAGCTGAAATTTCAACTCAGGTTTGTTACAATCTCTTTCAGCTTTGCATCTGATCCTTCTGAAATCTTTCCTTCAGTTCAAGTTCAACTGCACTGGGTGTTGGCAGACAGCATGAGTCAAGAAAGTGTTCTCAAATACTGGGGTCTTGCCAGACTCCAGTTTGTCAAGATAACTCTACCAGCATAGATGACAGCCACTTATTCTTGACCAGCCATGGGATGATGCTGTGTTGGCTTCAGGAACTTGATCAGACACACACTAAGGCTCAAGAGTTGTGAGTGGCAGCATCGAAGTCAGAAATGAATTGGACAAAAGTAGCGACTTCATGATACTGAGGCAATTTGTGGTATTTGCTACCTGTTTCATAGCCCCAGATTGGGTGGCAGACTTAATGTGTACAGTGGACAAACTGACGTTAATGAAAGGGTGGGTACTTTTGAAGAACAATTATGTCTCACTTAAAGGATTAAATTAAAAGAGGGATGGGATTTTCTTGTGCAAATGATGTACTCTTTTGCTGGAAGAGTACCTGGTAGACAGGCAGATTTTTTTAAGCAGATGCTTAAAAAGTATTTGCTGAATGAATGAAATCAGGTACAATTCTTAGCCAAATGCATAGCATTAAGAACCTTATTTTTAAAATGTATAAGAGCATTAAACCATCAGCTGACATATGAATCTGAGTCCCTTTTCTACACAAATAATTTCCAGCATTTTAAATTTTCTTCATTTTGCTCATCACAGGTGCAGATGTGCCAGTTTCCTTCTTATGCCCTGCTTAAGTTTTCTTTTCTTCTAATCCAACAGAGACATAAGTGGATCACTTGAATTCCTATCTTTTAGGTATTGATATCTGAAATTTCTGGCCTGTATTCTTGATTCCTCTGAAACACATGAATTCCGTCAGAAAAAAATCTAAGAAAAAAGGGGACAAAATCTTAGATACTTTTTTCTTCATTTTTACTTTAAGTTACCTAACACATGAATTGCCTAGGCAAAAATATTAAAAATTAACTATGTTTTTCTTTTCCTCACACCATGGTCTTCTCTCTTTCCCTTTAAACAGTTTGCCTGGAAAAGTGGCATTGATCTTCTTCCTCTGGGTTTTGTTCTTCCAAAAGAATTTGCTAATCTACTACGTGGCACTGTAGCATGCCATGCCTACTTCTATAGACAGTCTGTACATAAACCGTTGCCGTGTTGTGCCTCATCTATTTACATTGCATTTTACATTGCTAAATGAAATAAACCATGAGTTGGGGGGTAAAATCTGGGGATATAAAGCCATCGATATTGAAAAAAAGTAAGAATCACCACTCCATGATATTGGACTCAAGTACCTATTAAAAGTGCACCCTAAAAGATGAATAAACTGAAAATGAGATTTACATGAACTCATCTCACCTCGACTGAATTAACAATGAAATTTAGCCAGAATCTTGAAATTGCTTTGGAAAAAGTCATCAGTTATGTTCTAAATGTCAAATATAATCAACACTTTTAACCCTTATTTCCATCTCCTCCAACATATAAAAACTTGTGTTCATCATTTTCTCTTTCTTTGTAATGACTTTTTTTTTTTTTTTTTTTTTTGCGTTATGCGGGCCTCTCACTGTTGTGGCCTCTCCTGTTGCGGAGCACAGGCTCCGGACGCGCAGGCTCAGCGGCCATGGCTCACGGGCCCAGCCACTCTGCGGCATGTGGGATCTTCCCGGACCGGAGCACGAACCCGTGTCCCCTGCACCAGCAGGCGGACTCCCAACCACTGTGCCACCAGGGAAGCCCTGTAATGACTTTTAATTGTAGAAATAAGATTTGGTCATTTTAGAAAATGTGGGGAATACACAAATTGTTCTTAAAGATGAAAATAAAGGAATTGGTTTAAAAAACACCATATAGGAGTAATTAATTAACTTTTGTATACACACATAGTGTGCATTATACATATGTACATGGTATATGTGATTAATATAATAAGCACGTAATGCTTTATATGGTATATATTATACTCATATGATATGCATTATGCAATATATAATATACATTAAACTGTTGTGTATAAAGCAAATTATAGAAATTGATATAAGTGTATATAAATGATTGATTTTTTTACTTTAACATGATAGCTTTTTTCAAGTGTTATAAAAAGTCACAAAAATAAATGTGTTCATGCAGAAATCCTTTTTTAACATGTCATTTTATTCTTACAAATATTTAAAAGTAGAGACATTAGATTAAAGGTTAAATACATTTTAAGGCTGGACATATTTTACCCAGGTTACTTTCCCAAGCAGCTGTATTTCTATATTTTTTCATCAACAATGAATAGGAATACCTATTTCACAGCTCTGAATAATGCCATGTTTTAAAAACAATGTTAAAGTGATGAGGAAAAGTTATTCCTGATTATTATTTTTATTGAGATCTTTCATTATTACTGAAGATGAATATTTTTTCATATGATTATTAGCCTTTTGCATTTCTTCTCTTGTGAATAGACTGTTTATGTCCTTTGTCTTTCTTTTTTTTTTTTTTCTTTCTGCTGAACACTATCTCCTTGAAACTTACTTCTACCTTGGTTTCCATAAAAATCACTTGTATTGATTTTTCCTCCCAGTTCTTAAAAACTTACTTGTCAAGCTCAGCATGGCTTGGCCTTCCTGGGAGTCAGCAGTAAATTCTGCTATTTTGTATATTTTGGGTCTGAGAGAAGATGCTTGAATATCAACCAAAGTTCTCTCTCAAACTCACCTTCCACATTTCCCTGGAACATGATACCTTCCCCAATTCCAACATCTCAAGAAGAATTCATGTCTTTATAACAGGAATGCTTCTGAGTTTCAAAAATGACATTTAAAAAGCACGGCTTTTTGATTTGCGAGAATTAGGCTTTTAGAATTGAAAGTACCTCAAATTCTGAAATTTTCCTTTTGTTTGCCAATCATTAAGTTTTTAGGAATCAGAGTACAAGGTGCATGCCATGAACAGTGATAGCAGAGGGACAAGATAACACTGGCCAAGCTGCCTGAAATTGGAAGTGGAAACATTAGCGAGATGGGGAGCTGCGGGTGTATGACTCTCAGAAGGGGTCCTGTACCCTTCCTCCCCGCTGTGGGAGCACAAGAAAACTCTAAATAAGGTTGAAGAATCTGGAACTGAAGGAAATGTGTTCCTCACCTTCCAAGGTATAGCTGAGGATAAAGGTAAACTTGGAGTAAAGTCCTTGGCGAAATAGGACACTGTACCAGGAGAGCATCAGTGGTGGCATTAAGCCTCACAGAATTCTATTCATTTCAGATTTTTGGAGGGAGCAGCAGAAATATCTCCTACCCTGGAATATGGTACAGACATCAATGGGGGGAGAGATTAAAATCTCATGCTAGGCCATCTTAATGGTGTTGTAGCCTTCCTTTCCTAGAATGCCTTTTCTAACATTGCCAATCTGGTTTCCTGCCCACACTTAGATCACAGCACTTAAAGTTTTATTTCAGTGATTGTTCTTGTTTGCTGTACGCTAAGCTCATTGTGAACAGAGCTGAATTTCATTATTTTTAATCCGCCATGATTTAAATCATGTCTACAACATAGAAGGCATTTAAAGGAGTAATCTCTTAACAAATCCAATGCAATTTTCAGGCAAGCTTTTAAGGGGAAGAGACCTCTGAGTTGGTTTCTTTCTCCTCCCATGAACAGCTTTCTAAGTTCTAGCCTGACTTCATGGTGGAGACAGATTGGAAGGCAGGAAGCAGAGGATGTGTTCCTGCCCTTTGACCTCAACTACTATTTAAATAAAAATTTTTTTAATTGAAGTATGGTTGATTTACAATGTGTTAGTTTCAGGTGTACAGCAAAGTGATTCAGTTATACATATATATATTTTTTTTCAGATTCTTTTCCATTATAGGTGTTTACAAGATATTGAATATAGTTCCCTGTGCTATCAGTAGACCCTTGTTGTTTGTCTATTTTATATATAATAGTGTGTATCTGTTAATCGCAAACTCCTAATTTACCCCTCTCTTCCCTCCTTTCCCTTCAACTGCTATTAATGTGATCCAGTGAGCATCTTAAAAGTCTCACCAGTTGAACTGCCAACTTCTCTTCCGGAAAAGAATTGGAAAAGGAACAGGCAGACTAGGACTAATGGGAGAAGGTTCAGAAGTGTCCTTTCCCTCTCAATATTACTACTCCTATTTTATAGCTTAGAAGGCAGAAGATAGGCTATTGTTATTTTATCAAGAGCATAGAGCTACGGAATAGCAAAGTCAAAATGCAGACCCTGGCTTATCTGGTTACAACAACATACTCTTTCCCCTAAATCAGCGCTTCCTAATAAGTGCAAGAATACATTAAAGGTGAAATGTTATACTGATTCTCTCAGTCCTGTAGTCAGCCGACATGGCCTGAGGCAACTGGAATCCCTGGCTTATTGCCTCTGACACAAGCAGTCTCATTAAATGATCCTAGAATATACGAAGATTATCTTTTCCTATGTGTCCCTTGATATGAAAATGGCTGAGGGGCATCACATCATTCGGCATTCCCAATGAATTTTTTAAGGGAAGGAGCTGGAGAAGCAAAATCTGGCTGCAAAGTATAAACTAATAGATAACAAGAGAAGAGATGGGTTATAGACATAACATAATGAGAGCAGGTATATATTTCAGAGATACAAAGAAGATGGATGACAGGTTACCAGATAGCAACATATATAAATTGAGTGAGCAGAGCACAGTGAGAGGTTGGCTAGATGAGTCTAGAATGATGAAATGAAAAGTCTGGGACGAACATTGGCTAAGGGATCAGGTAATAGTGATAATATCTGGAGAGGCAAGAATAAGATTTTAGCCAGCCTATAACTAACATTAGCCTCCCTAATTCCTATGTGTATATTACTGTTCTAAGTGTTAAATATTCACATTAAAAACTTATTTACACTATTCATTTGCCTTGCAGAGTTTTCACCATCTATGTATACAATAAAAAACTACAGATTTTTTAGTGTTACACATTTCAGATGATGAAGTCTCAACAAATGAAATGTTAATTCATCTAATAATAAGCTACTTTTTCCACATAAATTCAGCCTCCTTATTGTACTATGGCTTCCAGTGATACACAGAGAAGACAGTCTGGCTTACAGACCTCTGGGAAATTTTACATGTCCCATGAATCCTGGAGCCCCCTGCAAACAGGCTGGCTGTGGATTCAGGTCTGACTGAAGAGTCAGATTTTCATTAAGATAACAGTGAGCTTCAGGCCACCATTACAATATGTATCCAGGCTCCCAGCAGTTACTCTGCTCCTATTTTTAAAATAATTCTTATCCCTTGGAAAGCCATTTTGCATAGCGGTCAATGCACAGACTATAAAACCAAACTGCTTGGATTGGATCCTGGCTGAATAACCCTGACTGGATTACTTAATCTTTCTGTGCTTCAGTCTCTCATCTCAAAAGAATAATAACAATACATCCCTCATAGTGCTATTATAAGGATTAAATGGGTTAATGCACGCAATGTGCTGAGAATTGGTCCTGACACATGGGAAACCTTCAACAAATGTTAGCTATCATTAGTATCAATTTTAGAAGATACAGCAAGAGTCCTTAACCAAAAGGCTGACTTTTAATGTTGAACCCTTGGGGAGTGTTATTTTTTTATTAACATTTCAGAATCTAAAGTACTAGCAATTAATTTACAGCCCGCAATCTTCCCAGACTGCCTGGCATCTCATAATATTTAAAGTCCGTATGTATTTTCCCAATGTGTAATATGCACACACAAAAACTCTTCAGTTCTAGACCAGTGTGATAACTTTTTCACTTCTCATATGCCTTGTCCACATCAGATGCTAAACTAGAAAGTCCCCAGACCATCTCTTAAAATGTGGCAATACCCAGAACATAGTAGAAGGCATTATATATATGTATGTATGTGTATATATATATATATATATATATATATATATATATATATATATATAGTAGAGAGCAGAATAAAACTAAGGAATGTCATTAAGAGATAACAAAACTGTAGGAAACATGAGCTTTATGAAGATTCCAAGTTGGAATGAAGAAGAGGGATAAAATTTAGAGTCACAATCCAACTGCCTTTCAGTGCATTTCACTCTAAATTCTATTGAATAGTGTGACACCAACTGTCAATATTAGGTCTTCGCACTCACTATTAATAATGCTTAACATCTATATCACACAGGATTGTGTGGGGAGATATTTTTCTTTGCTATCTACATGGCAATAAGTGACTTCTCGAGGAAGTCATCAATCCCCCTTGTCCAAAAGCATCTCTCTAACCAACAAAACCAAAGATAATTACTTCTACAGTCTTCTCTCTTTTCTAACTTCATGCAAGGGCAGAGAGACAGAAGAACTTCAAGGCACACTTGCTTACTTCATGGCTTTATCTATGCATGACTTTAATAATTGCAATGAAGTTTTCTTTACTACAAACTCAAAACAGTTGATCATGTCACCTCAGGTATTCTCATGACACCTTGGAACAGTGAAGGGCAGAGCATATTTTTTCTGATCTACAAATAGAGCCCTAGATAAAGTTATTACAGGTTTCAAAGTCTCATAATAGGGTGAAGGCCAGACAGGTACCAGGACAACTGTCTGTTGGTGTTTTACTGAATGCTCCAAGGACTTCCCTGGGCCAGTAATGTTTCCATAATAAATACACAAACAAAGTCTAAGCCTATAAAAGACGCATGAAGTCAAGGAACCATCCATATGGTCATGGCTGCATTTAAGTAACTGTGAATGTCAACGTATTGGATGAACCCTCATACTCTTCATAATTCATAATTTTTCATAATTTTAAAATTCTTATAAAGTTGTTACTGCAACACCTTTGGTGGACCTGCTTATCCTTGTAAAGTGTTAGCCTGAATCAAACCGTCCTTATTCATGTATTTTTAATAATTTGTCCCAATTGCTGTTACATGCATAATAATGCATTTTTTGGAAACACTGATAATATTCAGTCTCCCTAAATCAAGAAGTTTACAAATTCTTTGGAGAGATAATGTTAAATACATAAAATAATATCAGAATGTCTAAAATAAATATATAAAAATATTAGTACTCCATGAATTCATAAAATGGTAGTTTGAAATAATTATTTCATAAAAGAGGAAAGTCAGTATGCTTTGGAAAAGATAGGAGAACAGTGGACTAGGAAGCTGCTTTGAAGGAGTAGATTCAGGGTCTGATTAAGAACACACTTCCTCTCCGGGGTAACATGCCTCAGAAGTCCCTCTAGCAACTTTAGAGCATGACTGTCAACCCATCACTGCCATGTGCCAGCTATCCTTGTCCTTTCTGAATGTGAAAATTTGCTAGGTTTGTTGGTTGGGTATGTTGTGGGCTTTTAATTTGTCTTTTTAGTTCATAAATATATAACTCAAGAGGAATTATATCCTGACCTGATATAGATATAGAATATCATCAGGTCAGTTTTTGGTCTCATATGCTGTGTGCTGAGTTGTTTCCCTTGGAGAGGGAATGAGTATACTTTACAGGCAGAAGGGAGGAAAGTAAATATTTGTGACAGAGAGTGGACTGTAGTAGACTTCATAAATTTTCAAAATATAAGCTGCTCCTTTATGGACGTATTATATGTCCCGGTTCTGTTGGCATCAGGCTTAGCCATGGGATTTTCTGTGCCTCTCCATCTGAGGAAAAGATTCATCCCCACCCGACTGACATCAAGCTTCACCAAGTGACCTACTTTGTCTAGTGAAATGTGAACAGATGTGAAATGTTACAATTCTGAGAAAAAGCTTTAATAGCCTCTACCATGTTGATTTTTTTGCCCTCTACAACAAGAATCTGTAGACTGATACAGACTGGTAGGATCTGTATTGGTGGCAGGAGAGACACATCCTCATATAACAATAGCAGATGTGAGTAAAGAAAGTAAAGTAAAGAAAAGATGCAAGATGTTTTTGAGTACCAGTGAAAGGCAGCCCTGAACAGAACATAAGTATTACAAAGAAGTGCGGTATGAACATTTGTATGTCGTTCTTTTCTTTGGTGATGGAAAGTCTGAACACTAGTCATAGGAGTTTAGACTTGATGTAGTAACATTGGTGAACATTTAGGCTTTTAGGTAGGGAGTCACAAGATGAAAATACATGTAATGATAACTAATTTGCCTGTTATAAGTCAGAAAAATTAATTGAGTGAGGAAGGAACAGCAATTCTGGAAAAGCTAAAGAAAGTGCTGTAATAGTCATTTAATTGTGAGGGAAATGTGGTCCATAATGGTGGAGATCAGAAGAAGGTTAAGAACAAAATAATTCTTTACAAGTAAAAATATGGAGGTATAGATCATTTACAGAATATAGGGAATAAAGGAGAGGAATGAGTCAAAGAAGACTGTGCAGTTCCAAATCTGAAGAGCTGGGGCAATGGAAATACCATGGACAGAGGTAGGTAAACTAGAAGGGAGGGCTAATTTTGAGTGAAAAGTTTATGTTTGGAGTAGTTATGTTAGTTTTTTATACTTGACATGAGCCATTCAGTGAAAAGTTAGAGGTTTCCTGCCTGGATCAGAGATCAGATCGCATGATAGAAATTTGTGAGTCATCTGAACTGGGGTTATCACTAAAGCCAAGAAAATGAATGCATCCTCTGAGACAAAACATACAGTGAAAATGAAAGAAATTTAAGAAAGAAGCCATGGTTAAGGGGTCAGAAGGATGCAGGTAGCTATAGAATCATGTAGATATGCATATACACTAGACATATGTATTATTACTAAATTGATATTTTTCCCCAAAGATAGCTCCTTTAGAATTATCTGAGGTATGAGAGAGAGCAAGAATAGGGAGGATGGAAAAAGTTCATTCGATGTATCCATTCTTAGGGTCTGTCTAAAGAGTCATTTAGTGATAAAGAGAATTGAGAAGATTTGTGAGGTTTATACATGGCACACAGTAAGCAATGGAAATCAAAGATTTTCAAGGAAAAAAAAAGTGGGGGGGGGGGAATAAGTGTAAAAAGAAACAAGGTCATTCACAAACCAGAAGTAGATGGAATTAGATACAAGTAAAGGGATCTGTAGGTGAGATAAGTGTTTCTACTTTATTTGACTCTGTGGGCTGGGGTGAAAATAATAAAAATAGCCACATAGATTGAGTCCTGGTTATGTGTGAAGCACTGAACTGAGAACTTGACATATACTATGTCATTTAATCCTCCAAATAACCTTATTGGTTAAGAAGTGTTATCATTATTCCCATTTATAGGGAAAAAAACCCCAAAGGCAGTGAAAAGTAAAATGAATTAACATAGATCATTAATAAGTAGCAGAATTGAGAGTCAAACTCATAAGTTTAGATTCAGAACCAGTACCCTAAACCACTATATTTGGGATGAAAGTGATATGAGTTGAATTTGAAACAAGGAAAACTAGGTATGGCCATTACAACAAGCAGATTGAGGAGAATAGCAGGCTTTTAAAAATGTCACTAAATACATATATCTGTTCTATTACCTACTATTTCAAATACTAGGACATTTCAGAATAAAATAAATACTTAAAAAATCCAGTAACTGATTTAGCATAACTCTTCATAAATTATGATTCACCTGTAGTATCTCATTTGATTCTTACAGGAAATTACATAATAAGTAATATTGGTTTTCTTTCTTTCCTTTCCCCATCCTTCCTTCCTTCCTTCCTTCCTTCCTTTCTCTCTCTCTCTTCCTTCCTTCCTTCCTTCCTTCCTTCCTTCTTTCCTTCCTTCCTTTCTTCCTTCCTTCCTTCCTTCCTTTCTTTCTTTCTTTCTTTCTTTCTTTCTTTCTTTCTTTCTTTCTTTCTTCCTTCCTTCTTTCTGTCTCTCTCTTTCTTTCTTACAGATGACAAAAACTAAGGAGTAGAGGAAGAAGATGTTAAATTTATCAAAGGTGCCCTGTTAGAATATGACAGGCCTGAAGTTCAAAGCCAGGTCTATCCTTTTTCTCCAAACTCAGTGTTCTTGCCACTTTCTTAACTGATCTTTTACCAAGCACATATACTCTTTTGTAAATAACAACATATATACATGCATAGCATTTGATAAAGTCCTTTAAGTTTCTCTAATTATTCCTGAAGAGAGCATAATATAGGAATCAGATAAATCTAACTCTCCAACCTGGACTGGCTTCCTGACTTCCTTATTCCTACCCAAAGTCCACTTATTGCCTTGAACACAGAAGTATTGATAGTTTGTTCATAAGGGATGCTTCAGGCTTCTTTCTCTATTACTTTTGAGAAACATTTCCTTGAGGCAGTAAAGAAGTGCCTGTGTAGCCCTTTCATCATTTCATCCAAAATACAAAGTACTATTTTAGCTTTGAAATTGAGCATCGCTGGGGCTGGAAGGGCATAATTTATCCCATGTTCCTATGAGTCACATATTTTAACAAAGCCCAACTTGTAAACTTTTGTCACAATGTTGTAAAAGCTTCTTCAGTATTGTTCTTGTTCTTCCTTAAGTTATTAGGAATAAATCAAGCTATAATTAAAAATAACATTTTAGGTCCCATTCTTCAAGTAGGCACTTTACAAATTATTTTTGTTTACTTCAGTCCAGCACTGTGAAATTACCACCAAATGTTTGGATTTTGGTCAAAACAAGATAAATTATTAGGAAAAAAAAACAAAAAAATGAAATTCATTGCCATTGTTATTAGTGGTTTTCTTTTCCCTAAGACTAGCTAAATAATTTAGCTTCATAAATGACCACAATTCACATTGAAAAAGCAGTCTTAGTTTGTTTAATTGAACCTGGATGTTTGGGTTTCATGATTAGCAATATATAAAAGCAAACATCCATAAGCAGATGAGGCTTAGCATCTTGTACAGAGGTCTGCTCTGACCATAGTCCAGTTCTCCAGACTTTAGCTCACTTCCCAGGAGATGGAATATGAAACTCTAGCAGCATCCTATTGAAACAGTTGATTGGAACCCCAAACAGTCCATACCTGCATAGCATAACCCCCGGGAGAATAAAATAATCTAGGTAGAGCTGACATTGAGAAAAGCTTATAAAATCTGGAATTATCTCAGTCTACCTAGAGCCAGCTGTGAAGAGAAAACGTGGTGCATGTGGTTCTTAGGTTTCTGGATCTATAACTTGAGTGTATGCAGGAAGATGAGCTATTTCATTTTGCTTCTATCCCCAAATAGCTCCTTTCACTTAGATAGCAAAGTCTTACCAACAGATACTCCTCTTCCAGTTTCATTTGGATTTGCATGTCTCTTTTAAAATGCAAATATCCTGGACCAATTAAGGGGTTAATGCCTTAGTTGGAAAAATCTTTCAGTCAGATTACTTTTTTTCCTGACATTGAACAAAATTCATCCTCTATGAGGACAGTTAAAGACCAGACTTCCTAGGATCGTGAAAGTCAAGCAGTCTTTGTACTGGATGTATTAGGCAACAACTACACTTCTTTGTGCAAGCGTAAAAAATACTGTTAAAGGAAAACTAGTCAATAAGATGTTTGGGTTATGGATTAGACCATTACAAAATAATAAACAAGCATGATTTCAGACCCATGAATCAGTGGACTTTCCCTATTTTCTGCTCTGTCACAAACCTACTACACAAACCTACAGAGGTCACTGTTGTGGCCTCTCCCTTTGCAGAGCACAGGCTCCAGACGCGCAGGCTCAGCGGCCATGGCTCACGGGCCCAGCCGCTCCACAGCATGTGGGATCTTCCCGGACTGGGGCACGAACCTGTGTCCCCTGCATCGGCAGGCAGACTCCCAACCACTGCGCCACCAGGGAAGCCCTCAATTTTCTTTTCTTCGGGTTAAATATTTTCATTTTCTTCAGAGTTCCATATTATTATTATTTTGGTCCCTCTTATATGAATGCTTAACACTTAGTTATAATACTTAGTTGTGACACTTAGTTATAATACTTCAAAAGTAATCATAAAATCTTGGGCCCAATGACACCATTATCTTCCTTGGTCTAGGCCCTACAATTCTATGAAGTTGACCTAAGAAGTAGCCCACAGATGCATTACTTTTTGACAGGTGCATTACAATTTTGACACACAAATACTGATAGGAATCTGGGTTTTCTCTGACCTGAAATTTTTGCAGTTGATTCTTTTTAAAACTAAGTGCAGAATTTAATAATAGGATGCGAATACTCAGGATAGTCTTCCAAAAAAAAAAAGGCATTTCCAGTTGACTCATGAAACAGTGATGGACATGTGTCTTGTGAACTGAAGCTTGAAAGATAATGAACACTGTAATAATACAAAGTGAATATTTTCTAATGGCAGGATGGAAGAAAGAAACGCATGGAGATAGGAATTAGCAAAAGGCATGCAGGTTAGAAGGATGCAAAGCACTGAGTTACGGTAAGTCAGATTTTAGCTGAGATATTACTTTCTTTGAGAAATATTCCTTGCACTCTCTCTTTCAATATTGGTGGATTTATCTTCAGAGCAGCTTAGACCACAATTATACCAGTTTCAAACTGTAGTTTTTGACATGTATTTTTTTTTTTCTGGAACAAAAAAGCAATTTATTAGAGAAAATTTTGGAAGCATAGAAAAGCATGTTTGATCTTAATTATCTACCTATCGATCTATCTATATACTTATGTCACAGAATTACATATATATTTATCTAACAATGCACTATATATAAGTATATATAAATAATAAAAAATTTTCCCTTTTT
This sequence comes from Tursiops truncatus, assembly GCF_011762595.2. Taxonomy (NCBI): domain Eukaryota; kingdom Metazoa; phylum Chordata; class Mammalia; order Artiodactyla; family Delphinidae; genus Tursiops; species Tursiops truncatus. Next base: position 69,247,807 of record NC_047038.1, on the reverse strand, counting down.
CCCTGCCATTTCCACTTCTGAGACATAATCATCACAATTTATTTGTCTGTGCCCTTCCCCCTTTATGTTGTAAGTTCCTTGAATATGTAAGGTAATATCAGTGTTTCAAAACACTTTTATATCAAGCTTATAAAACCCATGATAAAGGATGAAGCCTGTGAAGGTAAGATCCTTTAAGTATTAAATCCTACCAGGCAGCACTTCAACATGCAGTCAGTATTTCACATTATATAAAAATACCTGAGGATGCAAAGGAGAATTCTACCCATAACACAATTGCCAGAAAAGTGAGAATATATTTTATCTGGAAAAATCTTAGCACAAGCTAAGCAATCCTGATGGCATTTAGACTTTTAAAAATTACTATGGGAAATAAACTTCAGTTGCACCCTGATAGAGAAATTTTGCCTAAAGACAGTGTTGTTAACCTTTTGTGCATCTTAGCAGCATGCAACAGCACTAAAAATGAAAATTGGATTTAACTATAGCAACAAACATTGTCACATAAAGTAGACAGAACAAAAGTAACCAGGAGAACAAGCTTTAGAGATGATAAAAGCTCAGTATCTTGGCAACCTTTTGTGTTGGGTTATTTTTAAAAAATGGATAATACTGTGCTCTGTTTCTAATTTATTCAGCCACTCGCTGAGTGATAGCAATGTTATAACTACAGAAACTATATGTGACATTGTGAATATTTTTAAAATATGGTAATATTTGTTTTATTTTTTTCTTGTTTAGTTTTGCTGCAGTGGGAAGAAATCTTTAAAGTGGCCTGTAACTTGATTAGCTCAACTATGCTGTCTGGCTGACAAGTTATTATTTTGTCCAATCAATTTTTTTTTAATTTTGAGAAAATTTTCTTAATGTTTCTATTAGAGAAAGATTTGTGAAGCCCACCTCCCTCCCTCTATTCCCCAAGTGCAACTTATGGGTTGAGTCAGACTCTTGAAAACCCTCCTCTCAAATTTGTGAAACTCACATCAGGCGTTTTTCACGTGAGGCTGTAACAGATCTGTAGTGCCCAAATTGTCTTGCTGTAGATTTTTATCCTGCCGCAATCACCATCAAGCATATCATCATTTAATATAAGGCTAACAAAAGTGTGTGGTGCTCATCAATCTCTTTTTCTAGGCAATTTATTTTTTCTGTGTAATTTCTTTTCCCTGTTGGTTCTTCTTTTAACGATTTCTTAATGCCTAGCACAGTAAATATTTGTCAAATCTATAAATAAATGAATGAATGAATAATATTCCACTCTTTCTTCTCCCCCTTGAGAGCATTTCCCACCTTTGTTCGTTCTCTTTGCTATTTGCTTTTAATAATGTCCCATAAACACTGTAGCTCTGACTGGATGTCATCCTGTCTCTCTCCTCCTCCATAGCCGAGGGGCTCCAAATACCTTCCCTCACATTGTGTTGTTTTTTCTCCTCTTCTCACATTTCTCATGCTTAGGAGATGTTTTTTCGTTTTTTTTTCTTTTTGCAAAACATTCCTTATCACAATGATTTCAGGTAGCTACATAGAAACATTTCTAAAACTCTCCTTTTCCAATTCTTCAAATTTGTTTCATTACAGTCTCCCTTGGTATCCACAGGGGATTGGTTCCAGAACCCCCCTCGGACACCAAAATCCAGGGATGCTCAAGTCCCTTAAATAAAATGGCGTAGTACAGTCAGCCTTCGCTGTCCACAGGTCCACAGCTGCGAATTCAACCAATGGCGGATATAAGGTTGGTTGAATCCACAAGTGCAGACCCGCGATGTAGAAGACCTATTGTATTTCAGTGTTGTCCCTCCACCACCACCCTGAGCCTTTAGATCTAAAACTGCTACCTCTACTAAAATCTACCACAGTATTTGAGTGCCTATGTGTTAAGCATTTTACATAATGACTCCATTTAATTTCCACCATAACCTTGGAATACTGATAAACAACTGTTTTACTCATTTTACATGTGAAAAGAAAACAGACTCCATTTGGGTAACTGGTCCAGCCTTACAGCTGATGATTTAAAAGCCTGATGTCAAAGAGCTCCGAGCCTGCCAAAGCTGGTGCTTTCCCCGCTGTGCTGTGCTTGTGCTTCGTCATCTCTCCCAGTTTTTGCCACCTTCTGTCTTCATGTATTTGAAAGACAAAAATATTGACTGATAAAATACTTTGACATTGATCATTTCATCCTCTCGTGAGAAATAAAGAGCCTCCTGTCAAGTTTTTTTTGCCCTTGTTCTATAAGGACGTTAAAATGACTCATCAATGAAGGAGCTGCATGCATTTCGTGGGAGCTGTAATGTGCAAATACGATTTGGCACTTGGCAAAGCTTAATTATATGTATCCTGAATTCTAATACTTTTCAAATCCCCTATGTTTATTTTTAATCTTCTGTGCTGTTATTTTTATTGCCCTAATGTCATTTTGCATCTTCCACCTGTCCAAAGCAAATTAAGCATTGCCAGTGGCCCCGCCAGCACTTTGATATCTTCAATATTATCATGTCTCTCTTGGCCTCATTTTATAGCACTGTGCCTCTTGCTTCAGCTTTCTGGGAATACCCTTTATAGATTTTAAATATTCTCATCTTTGGTTTATCTGCATTGTCAAGAGGGTGCTATCTGCATAAGGTACCTAGGCTTATTAACCTAGGATAGCATCTCTCTTTTAAATCATTTTCATTTGTCTTTTCTCCAGTTTATTTCTGTTGTCTTTTGAGAGGGTCTACAGAGCACACATGAAAATATAGGACCATGTGGGTACACTTGCCTCGCTCTTCTTGTCACACTAATTTGTTTCTTTCCCCACCCATTGAGCATTGAATGTGGATCACTTTGATACATAACATCCTCACTTATTTCAGCAGCTAACCTGGCAAACGCTATTTTGGATCTAAATTTAGAAAAAGAATTATAGTTAACCATCAGAGCCATATTTTTAATAAACTAATTAATAATTTTCCCACCTCTCTATTTTTGGCCTTTTTCAGATTGCCTCTGAAATTCACAATCAGCTGTTTCTGGATGTCTGGCATACCATTTGCCCTGTGAGTCCTGCCTTCTGCTAAGCTGGCCAACCCTTGCAGCAAGATGTCTACATAAGTCTTGTGATCTACTGATCAAGGTTAGTGGTCTCTAGATTCTAATGCTTTTCCTCTCTCCCTAATAATTATTATTGGTAATTTCCTTTGTACTGGCCTTTGCACTTTTTATTCATATACCTTTAATACAAAGCTTTTTTGGATTTCCTTTTTAAAGGGCTGTAAAACTCAGCAGAAAACCATCAAATATCAAACCCAAGAGAAATATCAAATTCTGCCTTAATCACTCTGCACAGTTTTTGAGTTGATTTGTTTGCTGTAGAGTAATTTTTAACCTCTAATTCCTCGGTATTGGCACACATTACTTTTCTTTTATGTGACTTCTAATATTTTGTCTTAAAGGACATTTCCTTGATTCCTAATTTCTCTTTCTGTATCATCTTATTGTCTCTTTTTAATACCTTAAAACCAATCTGAACCTTCTTTTCTTTTTATATTCTGTTTTCTATCTGACAGTTTGCTCTTGTCTGATATTTTATTTATGCTTTTTACTTTGATGGGATAGACAATTTCTCTCACCTATATTTTGAATCTTGCTATTTTAGCTTTAATTTATGCTTATTTTTTTAATACTCTTGCTCTCTCCACCAAATGTTTCTGTAGCCCTATGGAATATTGACTTTCTTCTTGAAAGCCTTGTTTTTATTCAGAACCTTTTAAAATCATTCTTCACGTCACTTTTAGCTTTCCAATCACTCTCTGACATCATAAAAGGGCATCTACACTTCACTCTCTTAATCAATCCTCCTATAAGTTCTCCCTGTTCTAACATCTCATCCTCTACTCACCATTATAAGTTAATTCCTCTAGCTCTAAAATCATCCTACAAAAACCTTTATAGACTCTTTTCAAAGCAAAGATTGTCTGCTATTGATTCTAAGAGAAGTCAGTCAGGAGAATATGCCAGAAGGCCAAGGGCTGAGGCAGAGAATCAGGCTTCCCATTAAATCTGCCTGGAATGGTCCTGCCTGACAAAGTAGTAGGCCACCCAAACATGCATGCACATTTTATTACAAGTGCAGCTTTGGAAGGTGAGTCAGACATCATCTCTTTGGCAAGACCTAAATGAACGGGATGAAACCTGCAGCTCTAGCATCTTGACTGTTTTCTGAAATCACTGGCTCATTCTCATCACCCTTTCCTCCAGGTCTAGTGAAGTTTACTTCATTTCTCAAATGGACCAGATCTTATCCTCCCTCACCTTAGGGACTTCATACTGTTTCCTTTCCCTGGAACATGTGGACCTCCCAACATCCAATTAGTTCACTTTCTGCATCAGGCTTCAGTTTACATGAGCTCTTCCCTGCTCTGATTCCCTGGGTTGGACACTTCTCCTATGTGCTCTCACAATACTTTATAAGTACACCTGTACAGCTCTGGTCACACTTTATTATAACTATTTATAATTATACATTGTTTATATTAACAATACGCCAGTCTATAAGTTTTCTGAGAGCACCAGGTCATCTCAGAAGCATCTTCAGCATGGTGGCTAAGGGGACAGACTGGAGTCATGCCAGCTGTGACATTTACAAGCTTATGGACTAGGGAGAGTCGCTCACCTCTCTGTGCCTCATTTATTCATCTGTAAATCATGGATATTATTACTACTTGTTTTGTAGTTTTTTGTTGGTGAGAATCAGATGCTGAGAACAATCCCCAGCGTGACTCACAGTAAATACACTGTAAGTTTTCTATAAAGTATACTATAATAACTATTATTATTAGTCACAAACACATTCCCAGGATATCTAGCACAATGCTGTCATAAAAGAGTGCTCAGTCAATGCTTGTTGAATAAATGTTTGTTGAACTAATGAAAGAATGAATGATTTTGAAGATAATATACTCAGATGAATAGTCTCACACCGCAAGAGAATGTATATATACTGCAATATGTAAGAATGGGAACTTCCCAGAGGCTGGATTGCTCTCTTCTTATTTTTTCCCCCCCCTTCTGATATATCTAGATATATCTAGATATATCTAGATATATATATATATCTGATATATCTAGATATATCAGATATATCTAGAAAGGGATAGAAGGGATAGAATTTCCAGAGGAAACTTCACCTAAAAATAGCTGGGCACTGATAATTAGCATGCACTTGAGTGATATCCTTTGTTATCGCACAAAACTTCCTTTCTGGCCTCTTCCCAAATTATACTTCTGCCAAATTTCTCAGTTTATGAGAAATTTCTGCTTTTCTATGACATTGTAAGAAAAGGGATCTTCTTTCATATTTTACAAGCTAAATTCCTTCTTACACACAAATCCTATCAGCTCTGTCACATCTTTTTTATTGAATTTGTTGCAGAGTGTTAGCATGGGCGTGCAAATAAACACCCTGCAATCCTGTGCCATTTCAGATCATTTCTAGCTATCTCTTGTATAGATCAGTTGTTGTCGCTCTTATTGCCCTCATCCCTATCACCTTTATGGGCAGGCAGCCAAAATCCTCTCAGTTGGTTGTATGCAGATAAAAACAGGGTGTTTCTACATTCCTCATTCTTTCTTTTTCCTTTTGAAATATATATATATATATATATATATATATACATTCATGTGTCCAATCACACCTCAAAATTTCTCTGAAATGACTCTATACCCAAATATTAATTTTCCACAATTCATCTTTGCATTTCACATTCATTGACTTGATATCTATTGAAAACTTACAATGTACTATAAAGAAGGCATAGGCAAGACGGCTTTTTAAGAAGTATCTTTTTATAACGTTAAATAATTTTATAGTGGTTTGCGTGTAATAATTCTAGTAAAAATTGACATTTATTTAGCCTTTCCCATGTGCCCGGCTTTGTTCTGAGCACTTTACATGCATAAACTCATTTAGTTTTCACAATAAGCCTGTAAATACTATTGGGGTAGCCAAAAAGTTCATTTGGGTTTTTCTGTACCATATAATGGAAAAACCCGAATGAACTTTTTGGCCAACCCAATATTAATATCCCCACTTTATATAGTAGGACACTGAGAAACAGAAATCCCAACAATTGCTTGCTATTGAACATACATTTGTTAAATAAAAAGATGTAAAAAAAATTTTTAAATTAAGTGGTATATTATTATGAATCCAATGAGGTAAAAATATCTGACTTTTAATACAGTAGTTTATACAAGTTCCAAGGAGTGAAAGAGGGTTATGATGTGTGGTGGCCAGAAGTAAATTTTGAATTATGGTTAGTTTGGGCATTGAAGGGTAGATAAGGTTTGAAGTGGTTATGAGGAGAAAGGAAGAATAAATAATCAAAATTCTTTGGGTGGGAACTTTGCATTTGACAATGCCCAAATATTTCCCACTTATTATTTTCAAATTATTTTGTTTTCAAATTATGAGGTAGTTCCTATTATGGTCTCCATTTTATAGGAGAGGAAATTGAGGTTCAGAGTGGGTCAGTATATTGCTAATGTCACAGACTAAGTGATAGAGGAAGATTCAAACCAGGCAGTCTGACTCGAAAACTCCACTCAACCACTGCAAACAGCTCCTTTGCTGAGGAAGAGTATTTCAATTAATTGAGGACCATAGGTAAGAAAAGAATGGGCACAAAACACACCACACACACACACACACACACACACACACACACACCCCCCAAAACGGAAGGGAGAAATACCACGTTCAAATAGTTAAGAAAGTTGAAAAGTACAGACACCAAAACCAATAACAGTAACCTCTGCAACTTCCGATGTTGTTATTGGATATCACAAAATAATAAAATTGAGCTTTGAAACATATTTCTAAAATTCTCTGTTTTTAGCTAGTGTTTCTAGATCCTTTTGTAGGTAACCTTTGGTAGAAATATATAACCGGTAGTCAGAAGGATAAAGGAAGGATTTCAGAGGGCGAGGATTTCAGAGGGCAGGTCACCTTCATAGCAGCCCCAGTTGAGAGTACTTTATCCTGAAGTAGAACTTCTGTTGGGAGCAAGTAGAGACTTGAATTTACCTGGCAGGGGTTCCCTAGGCACCTCTCTCTTTCTTTGTAACATATCACTGTGACTAAAGTCCCTGAACCAGTCTAACTGGGTTACAGGGTATAGACACCCCAGACCCTCAAAATTCTCACTGTATTTCTTACTAAAAACATACTTTAACAGACACTCATAGCTTTTTAGAGAGCTCTTTGTTTTTCATATGTACATAAGCTATTTCTGAGACCCTTCTTGTTTTCTTGCTCTTATAAAAATAACTCTCATTTTTGTATCTATAACTTCCAAGTGGATCAAACGCTGTATTAGTTTCCTACTGCTGCTGTAATAAGTTACCACCAACTTAGTGGCTGAAAACAACACAGATTTATTATCTTGCAGTTCTGGAGGTTAGAAGTCTGAAATAGACCTTCGAAGGAGAAAACTGAGTTGTGAGTAGAGCTGCATCCTTCTACAGGCTCTAGAGAAGAATTTGTTCCTTGCCTTTTCCAGCTTCTGGAGGCTGCCTATATTCTTTGACTAGTGGCCACATCACTATGACCTCTGTTTCCATCAGCACATCTCTTTCTCATACTCTGCATCTACTGTCTCCCTCTTATGAGGACCTTTGTGATTACATTGGTCCCATCTGGATAACCCAAATAATCTCCCCATCTCAATATTCTTCACTTCTTCACATCTGCAAAGTCCCTTTTGCCATCTAAGATAACACGTTCACAGGTTTGTGGATTAAGACATGGACAACTTTAAGAGGCCGTATTCTATCTCCCACAAATGGTAAAAATAAAACTACAAAAGAACAAGAAACAATACTAGCAGATATGAATCTGTTTTCAGATGGGGAAGAATATTGTAAGCATAAAAGTGAATGAAGAAATCATAAAGAGACTTACAGTCTTAAACCAAGTTTTAAAATCTATATACATGGGGACAATATACCACATTAAGTAAAGTAACAGGCAAATGAAAACCTAGAATAATAGTTGCAGCAGATACGGCAAAGGGTAAATAAAATATCATTGTTGATTAAAAAATAACATTATCAATAAGTAAGAAACAGATGAATACCTTGGTAGAAGAAGGAGGAAAGGACCTGAATAAACTTTTAATAAAAAAGGAAAGTCGGGGCTTCCCTGGTGGTGCAGTGGTTGGGAGTCCGCCTGCCGATGCAGGGGACACGGGTTCATGTCCCAGACTGGGAGGATCCCACATGCGGCGGAGCGGCTGGGCCCGTGAGCCATGGCCGCTGGGCCTGCGCGTCCGGAGCCTGTGCTCCGCAGCGGGAGAGGCCACAGCAGCGAGAGGCCCGCGTACCGCAAAAAAAAAAAAAAAAAAAAAAAAAAAAAGGGAACTCAAGAGACCAATAAAAATATGGAAAGAAGTCAACCTTACTAGTTAAGAAATGCAAACTAGTATGAAGAAATACTATTTCCTTATCTAATCAAGCAAGATGTAAAAAACCATACTGACCAATGGTAATAAAATGATTGTAGAACATATATGGCCAGCAAGAGTTTAAAATGTCACAAATTGTATGATGAATAATTTGTGACTATATATCAGTGGTCCTTAAAATATTCAGTACTTTATCTCAATGACTACATTTCCAGAATTTGTAAATAAATAAGAATAAAATATAAATATTTACCTACAAATCTTTTTTTACTACAGCTGAGTTCATATTGGGCAAAAATCAGAAAAGAACTCAAGTCTGAAAAGTGATTAAAGGATTGGTTATGCACATTATAGTGGACCCATGTAATGAACCATTATATTTCCATAAACATGCTGTTTTCAAAGATGTTTTTTCAGAATATATTATTAAAGGCTAAAAGTTAGATACAATTAACATTGCATTAGATTAGGACCTGCTGCAAAAAAGCTCAGCGGCTTAAAGTATAAAGATTCATTTCTCATTCATGCAACATCTGCTGTGCAAGCGGTGAACCAAGGCCTCATCTACTTTTATGTGGTGGCCCTGCCAGCTCAGTCTGAGACATCAGGGTTTACCCCCAATTTTCAATACCTCACCCAGTAAACTCAACTAGCCATATGGTTCTGGGTAACTGCTAAAGAGGTGGAAAATGTATTCCTTTCGCCTGCCATAGAATAAGACAAAAATTAGTGAGAATTAAAAGTTTCTAAAACAGGTAATATCTTTTGGTCCTGGTTTTTAAAATTAGTTGTTTATTCCATGCATATATATGTAGACAGATGGATATAGCTGTATCTACATCTATGTGTCTAAACTAAGGGCTAGCTTAATATGGCCCTCGTCAAATCTGGCCGGCTGCCTGTTTTTTGAACAACCAGCCAGCTAAAAATGCTCTTTAGAATATTTACAAGGTTGAACAATATTTGTTGACACATGAAAATTGTATGAAATTCAAATTTAAGCATCCATAAATAAAACTGTATTGAAGACACAGTCATGATTCTTCATTTACATTTGTCTTTGGCTGATTTCAGATACAACAGCAGAGCTGAGTAGTCATGACGGGAATCATATGACTCACAAAGCCTAAAATATTTACTCTTTAAGTCTTTATGAAAAAAGTTTTAAACTTTTATTTCTACTCTAAATAACTAGGAAAACTAAAACTAAAACTAAAACCGTCATAGTAGTTAATTGTAGGTTTGGGATTTAAGATCATTTTTAGCTTTTATACTTTCTTGTATTTTTAAAATTTCTAAACGAATAGATATGATAGCCATATTTGTGGAAAATTAATAAAAATAAAAATAACTCATATGTAGAATACCTAAGAATAGTCTTACATCATTAGTTCCAGATAAGTGCTTTCTCTCTGGAGGCCTCCAACCTAGCACGAGACCAGAGAATTGTTGCTAAAGATGAAACGATGGTGAAAGATTTGTGTGTGTGTGTGTGTGTGTGTATATACACACACACACACTGAATGAATAAAAATCATTTTGATTATAACATTAATGTGTAATGCTATATACACATTGACATCTTACACAATCCCAATGAAAAGCCAAATCTTTCTGCTGGAGAAAGTCTCTCTAGCTCAGCAAAATCCCTAAGTTTATGTTAGTCATCTATCGACACTTGAATTTTTAGTCTAACTGTGCCAGTGACAATAAAAAAGTTAGTGGTTCTTACAACTGACATGATTTATTGCTGATTGAAGGTAAATGTGGCACACTAAGCAAATATAGTGAAAATAATTAAGAATTTCCTTGCAAAATCATATGATTTGTGGGTGTACTTGTAATGCCGTTTTTCTGACAACATACCGATGATAGAAGGACAAAATATATGTGCTTATGCCTAATCAGTACCAACAACACACATTCATTAGACATCTAATTTGTGCAAAGATAAATGAAAATGTTACTGTTTTCAAGAAATCTTTAGAAAATGAGGGAGAAAGACATGTAAACATAACTGTTACAGAGATAACATTTGTTGTCAACATACATTTAAGATATTGAAATATCTTATGTTATGAGAATGATATGCTCAATTCCTTTTTTTTCTCCACTCATGATCCCATTTATCTTACAGCTCCATAGTGCTCCCATGGGCATTTATAACGTACTTGTACCTGCCTCAACCAAAGCACATGAAATCTATTCCATGAGGTCTTCAGGATTCTTTCCAATCCTGATCTCCGCTCTGTCTGGGGTGGGGTCGTCCTTCTGCAGCCTGTGGTTTTTTTTTTAAAAAGTGTGATCTTTATTTATATTTTTTAATTTTTACTTTATATTGGACTGTAGTTGATTTACAATGTGTTAGTTTCAGGTGTACAATATTCTCAATTCTTAACTGCTAATGGGAGAAAATTACATATTCTTGAAGCCAAACTAAAATTAAGTTTTTGCAACTTAACCTTTTGCCTATGGCATTTCTGAACTTTCTTTACTTTTAGGAGGAGCACAGATAAGATTCCATGTCTTCATCAAAGAGTAAGTTTCCTATAACGCATTATTCCTAAGGAGTAAGATCTGATTTTCTTTCTCAAGTTATAGTTTTGGGAATATTGTCTCTGACTCCTGTGTATTTTTTTCTATACTATTTTTTTTACATGACATTTAAAAAATATATAAAACCAGCTATGGTCAGAAATTATTTTACTAGATTTGAGACATTGAGAAAAATGAGAATATATAGAAGGATGCAAATTCTGTATTGTTCAGGTCAGCTACAGAATTTTGCCCCTTTTCTAAAAGTCTTCATCTGTCACATGCCCTTGCATTTCTTGCAACTCTTCACCATTCTTATTTATTATTTCTGTTTTTTGCATACAATCACTTAGATTCAGCATAACTCTCTTTTAAGGGTCCAACTTAGAGATAACAATTTTGTATCAGTGTCAGTTAAATAACACTTGCATGAAACACAAATAATTGGTGGAGGAGGAATACACTACTTGTCAAGAAGCAAAAAATACCTTATTTAAGGAGAGGCAGCAACTGTGACTTGCTTCCCTTGAAAAATGTTTAGATGCTTGGTGCAATGGGAATGACCTTGGTCTGTTATGTGGAAAAAAAATATCTCAAAAACTGTTTTTTATTTTTGGCCACACCTTGCAGCATGTGGGATCTTAGTTCCCTGACCATGGATCAAACCCATGAGCCCTGCAGCGGAAGCACAGAGTCCTAACCACTGGACTGCCAGGGAATTCCCCTCACAAACTGTTATTGGCTGTCCAAAGATGTATTAACTCTCAACTGTGTGGTCACAGAGAGATATTTAAAGTCCTATCTTTACTGCTTTTACAGATAAAATGTTTTTGTCTATAATATTCATGAATGTCTCTCAAAAATGGCATTCATGATACAATTTAACATAATGATTTTTATAAACCAAATGCTATGGTTTCCCTTCCAACGCTGTCACAAAGTCAGTCATTTCCATCAAAACCCTATTTTCTATTCCTCCTGGAGATAAAATAAACAATCGTGCTGTACTCCCTGTCTTCACTGTACTCAGATGGAGATGGATGACTGTTTGTCAATGGGAGGTGAATGAAAGTTATGCGGCCACTTCAAGGCCTGGACCATTGACACCTTCACCTTTCCAGACACCAACTGGTTGTTGATCCAGGCTGCAGGTTTAGCTATCTTCAATGCATTGCTCCCAGTGTCTCTGGTCCGTGAACGAGCTATCAAGCAGGGTAGTTCTCATTCCTCCCACCGCCTGTAAAGTTCACCTGAGTATAACAAATAGACCACCTTTCTCTTAAGTCACTGAAGTTTCAGGAATTATGTTTTATCATTGTGGCTAATTACATTAAATAATATAAAAAGTCTGCAACAATATGTCTAACAATACTGCTGTCCAGCTTTTCTCCATGGCCATATTTAACTTTCTGAATTGCTGTAGCCATTTGCCCAAATGGACTTTGAGTAGTATAATAGAGGAGAAAAAAAATACCCATTCATCGCTTCAATAACTATTAGTCGATTATCTCCCTCATGCTAAACTCTGTCTAGACACACCAAGATACTGTCAATACACTGATACAATACACTTAAGTGCTTGTGTGTCTTATAGCTAAGGCTGTGTTCTTCTCAAGCCAGGAGATGTAGTATCAGTTTGCTGGCTCTGCAGGCAGCACTTTTATGGTGAAGTAGCAGCATGCCCTTTGACTTCCTATTTCTATAGCATCTTTGGGAATCATTCCTGCAGGACCATATTTCTTTTGACTTCCTAGGGATTCTGAAAATCATTTGATGATTCTCTATACTACATTGTTTCCTGCTTAAACGAGATTCAGGGTATTCTGCTCTCTGAAACTGAAACCTGAACCCCAAGTATTCAGCATTCCAAGAATATATCTACAGATGTCTCAGTTTTGGACTTCAGTGAGAAGTATTGCATTTAATATTAAATGTTATTACTTTAGGGTCTCACTTAGTAAATAACGTGTGACTGCAAATTTAAATTCCAAAGCAGGACCTGAAATGTATCAGTATTCAATTATAAGATGATCATTCAGATAATTCAGAAGAGGTATATTGTTTATTAACAAAATGGCATAGAAAAACTTTTAGATAGTACTGTATAAACTTACAGACACAAGATGCTACACTTGATCCAAGGTTGAAAAATCCTGCTGTAAAGAAAATAGCTACATAGCTCTTGGCCCAGTAATGAGAAAGCACTCCGTCAATTTTTTGTAATTTTAAACATAATGTTATTGTTAAACATCAAATGAGATAACAACGTGGAGAACTTTTTAAAGTGGTAAAATTCTTTACATATTGGTGATAATGTCATCTACATAAATACCTCACATTTCCTAGTGCCATAATTACAGTGGCCCAGTGTCACATTATTGTAACTGGAGAACAAGACACTGTATATTTTATCTACCAAAGGCATAGATAAAAATTACATAAAGGACCCTTCACTCTACAGACAAAATTCAAGTTAAGTAGCATTAGTGTAAACAAAAATAGAGTCCAATAATTGAATGCCTGCAGTGATTCTCTCGGTCAAGGTAGAGGACTACGTGTAGAACACTTTAAATTACTGCTTCTCATGTTCTACTTTACTTCCAGAATCTCAAGCTGCCATTATAACACCTTTCACCAGACTGAACTTGCAACTGAAAATAAATCAATCTTGAAAGTGATTGAAATTACTATTGCCTGACTTCTCTTACTGTGTCATTCCACAGGACGCCAGTATAGGCAGTGGATAGAGAATCTATTTTTTCCTTTCGTTTTGTTGCATCACAGGCTTTAAGAAAAACTAATTGTAACGTCATTTTCTCCTATGAACACGAACTCATGAATTATAAATTTTAGTATATGTTTCCCATATTTATTTTTTGTATATTTTTCTGTTTATATGTCCTTTAACTCAACATTACAATCTCCTTTGAGTTCCAGTCCTTACAGTTCAAAAACATAAAAATATTGTTAAACATACTATTAATATATGTGTGTATACAATCATCGCTTTGTATCCATGGGGAATTAGTTCCAGGACAACCCCACCCCAAGGATACTAAAATTTGGGGATACTCAAGTCCCTTATATAAAATGGCATAGTATTTGCATATAACCAACACATAGACTCCCGTATGCTTTGAATGATCTCTATTACTTATAAAACCTAACACAATGCAAATGATTTGTAAATAGTTGCAGGACACCTGGAAAATTTAAGCTTTGTTTTTTGAAACTTTCTGGTAATTTTTTTCCTGAATGTTTTTGATCTGTGGTTGGTTGAATCTGCATATGCAGAATACTTGGCTATAGAAAGTTGACTGTATATACTACATATATATGTATACATACATATATAAAATACAGATAAGGTGAACTTAGATATATGTAAATAGTGCATAAATATATATATATAATGGATGACCCAACTTTCATGGATCTTCTTGATTAATTTCCTATTTAACTAAATTCCACTTTCTTTGAATTTATTTATTCTACTTTTATTCTGCATAACACCTATATATTCACTCATAGAACTTTATTTTTGCCCCCACTGACTTCTTAATCCCTTTCTGCTTTTTAAAGATAATTAAGAGAAAAAGCTAGTAAGATTTTACTAACAAGGGCCAGTTTTTGTCCCTCTCTTTTGTTCATTACTTTATATCCAAGCAATCAATATGTTCTTTTCCTTTGCCTCCTTGTATCACAGATTGCACTTTTTCTTATTTCCTCTGTACCATGAGGGTCTCATCCTTGTTGCCTCACACCTGCACTAGGGCACTGGCCACCCTGCCAATTTCCTGATACAATTCCCTTTTCCCCTCTCCACCTCCACACATTTCCTCCACCAGTTTCCAGATTCTGAAGGATGATTTTTACCATGATGCAAACTTGTTCACGAATCTGTACACATTCCCACCAACTTTTGCAAATTTTACCAAACCAAAAAAAAAAAAATGAATCATCTGAAAAAGAGTTCAGTGTCTTAAGTGAACAAATATGGAGACATTTCTTTGCTACACAACCCCATAGAACTACAATATGGTAAAACTGTAATTTGCCATGAGGGCATAGAGTAGGTAGCAGTGCCCAAGTAGAATAGTTTATTATTTTGGAGGGGATCAGCAAAGAATATCTCCATTTTTTTCTTCACCAATTTTTGCCCATGATCACTGTGATTTGGGTCAAAATCCCACTCTCCCAGAAAGCCTTTCTTAATTATCTCTATTTTAGGCTATTATGTTTTTATTTTAGAACCATAGTAGACATGCAAACTTTTTATTCTTCCATTTAAGTTTATATCCTCTTATATGTCAATCTTTTTTTTTCTGTTTAAAATGTAAACTTCTTTTGGGGGTGTGACATTTCTAATTCTTTATTTGCTTAATTCTTACTGTTTATGTGTTTGGAATGACTTAGTAGTTGTAATATCTTTATGTGATATTTTCCTCATATATTGTTGGTTTGTATCTACAAACATAACATATCCTTCTGACTGCTGTACTGAGTAAGCATGCTGTCAATATCCCTGGATGCATTTTAAATGGACAGTAGCAGCATAGTGAGTCAACAGCTGACAGTGACAGTATGGCAACAGACACTCAGGACTTTTGTATGGATGAACGCTATTTCTGACAGCTCATGCGTGACTCAAGAAAACAACTTGCAGTATACTATAAATGAGAGTAGGGACTAAAGGGTTTTCACCAACGACTTTATAATGTTAAATAGGCTAAGGGACAATATATGCATTTATCATATGTATAACATAAATTATGTAAAACTAAGTATCAAGGAATTCAAGTATTTAAGAATGAAATACACTAAATTTTAACATTTGGTAATTCTGAGTGATGGAAATGTGAAGGATTATTGTGTCCTCTATAAGTTTCTATCTATTCATATTTTTCATAAAAATGGAAATGGCAAAAACAATTCTGCATAACTTACAGGATTTTTTGTGCAATCAATAACAATTTGTACCTTGATGTCATTTTATTTGAATCTCATAGATTATCTTGCTTCGAGTCTATATTTTCTAAGCAGCTTTCTGATTATAATTGCCTGCTTTAGTAGCCTAAGTGTACCGCTTGTTATATATATTGCTTTCTGTCCACTTGGGTGACAAACATCTGATCCAGACTGATAGATCCATACTTGTACTTAAATATTTTCAGCTTTCTCAGTCTGTGAGGATGAGTCAGACTCTAAAGCAGTTTCTCTAAGTGTAGTCGCCAGAATCATCTGGGTGAGGGTCCTGCATTTAGGTCTGGTGAATGGGGGTCTTCATGCATGAATCCCAAGCATCTGTGCCCCATATTCACGTGAAGGAACATTGTCCCTAGACCATTGAGTACATGTCACCTTCTAACTTGCCTTACTACAGGCAACTATATAAAAACTCACTACTCCATAGACAAATTGATGCAAAATTTCCTATCCAATTTATTATCAAATATTAAAAATAGAAAGCTCTGCTATTTAGAGCATAATTCTGAAATTATAAATCATAATTTTATAGGGAATACTTTATTCCTTATTATTAATCTAGTGGTATAATAACTTCTTTATAATTTTTATACTTAAGTAAATCCCAAATCCATGCAAATCAATATGTTCACTGTATAAATCCATTCTCTTTATTTAGTGAATAATTTCACTGAAATTATTCAGAGGCCTATTAGCAAGTCTGTTTTTGATTTTAAGAAAGGAGATAATAAAAGATTAATAACCTAAGGATTAAAACACATACAACTTTGCCTCGATGCCTTAGATTTTATATATTTATCAAGACATTGGTTTAAATTTCTTTCTTCCCTGAAAATGAGTTGGCACAATATAAAATTCTAAATTTTAAATATGTTTTTAAAGGAATATTATTCAAGGTATGTTCTGTGGACAGTGAGTGATCTCCCTACACTCCGAAAGAGGGTATTTAAGCTTTCGTTTTGACTAACATGTGAAAACCAGTGAGCATTGCTCATTGTTCTAAGGTTTTGTCTCCTAGATGTTCTGTGATAACAAGACAGCATAGAAAAAAGCTATGATGGAAACTCTTCTCAGAAATATTCTACTACTCTGCCTGTATACATAGTCCTTTTCTGCTAAAGAACATACCTTATATAATGTTAAGTAAAGTAGAAATCTAGGAGGTTTATTTCTATAAATGTAATAAATGAGGTAATTTTATCAATAGGAGAATGTAGATCATGGATGTTTGGCTTTAAAAATCTCTTCATAGAGATATAAAAATAGCATCATTATTATATTTTACATAAAATGCATTCTTTTTTGTTCAAAATAATCTTAAATCAATCCCCACACCAATCTGATTGCCAAGATATCTTGCTTTCCCCATTATAAATAATGGAATGCCACTAAAACTTCTGAGTTAAAGGGAAGTATTTCCATCTTAAAGCTTTGGTGGGATTTCAAAATATTTTATCTAAGTGTAAATGATCCTTTATGATGGAATCTATACATTTCACTCTTTAGTTTAAATTCCATGTTAGAAGACATCACTTTTCTTTTCTCAATAAAATTGATGTACATCATTGTTTAGAGGAGGCTGAAGTAATAGTTGCTAGTCTATCTTCTGTATATGCAGTCTAGGGAAAAGTAGAAGATAAGTGCCAATGTGACTAAAATAGCTGTGCAAATTAAAGAAGAACATACTTTAACTGTCCTGTATCACTCACACCTAGCAGTAACGTGAATAGCCAGAAAGAGAGAGAGAGAGAAACTATATATACTCTATAAAAACATGTACAGTTGCCCCTTGAACAGTGTGAGGGTTGCGGCGCTAACCCTCAAGGAGTCAGAAATCTGTGTATAACTTATAGTCCACTCTCCACCATTCTTCCATGTCTACGGGTTCAACCAACCACCAATCGTGTAGTACTGTAATATTTACTATTGGAAATAATTTGCATATAAATGGACCCATATATTTCAAACTCTTTTTGTTCAAGGGTCAATGGTACTTACTGTCTTTACTCACATATGGATATGTTATATTTATTTATTTTTATTGGTGCCTACAAACAAGTTGAATGTATTTTTGTTGTTTGTTTATTTTCCCTCTCCCCTCCCAATTTCTCAGGAATGAGACGTTAATTAAATCATAATTCTCAGGCTGTGGTGCAGAGTTATCACTGGTCAGTGCAAGGTCCCACCCGTTTTATACTCCCTCCACCCTTGAACCTCATTCACTTCCTTCTCTCCTTTTCCAAAAGTATCTTCTACAATGCATTTGATATATTTTCCTGACTATATCAAGTGACCAAAATTTATTTTCATTTTTAAACTCCAATTTTATGAAGGAGTTAGAGAAATAAATGGCTATGTCTAGACCGAAAATTAATTTGACTATTTTGATGAAATTAGATGTTAGCATCCAGTTTAGCATGCACCAAGACCTTACTCAAGGAAATACAGGAACCACCATGTGCTGACCCCCTTCCAGACCATGTTTGAGGCACTTTCCAGAAATTTTCTCATTTAATTTTCACTATCATTATAATTCACTTTGATTATCCACATTTTAGAGATGAGAAAACGTATGCTCAGCATGGTTGAGTAACTCTTTCTAGCTTAAAACAGGAAAAGGATGTGCTAATGCTGAATAATTTTATGATAATAAATCCTTTTGTATGAATAAAATAATGCCTATATGCATGAGTAAATGAATTAATATGACACATTCTGCCCTTAATAAGCTTATATTTACCATCTGGGGAGGATTTACTATCTGTGGAAAGAAGAACAACTGTGAAACAACTGGAAAATTCGAATCTGACTAATAGTAAAAGCTAAACGTATTATTTAGATTAACTTGGCTATATGAAATCAGGAGAGGTGAGATCAATGTGAACTATTTTGCAGATCGCAAACCTATAGACAGTTGTGAAGTTGTGAATGAAGCCTATGAGGCTAGGTTAAAAAAGCACAGACAATGTTAGAGAAAAGTCATGCTTCTTTCTTGTTTGCTTTTTGCTTTATTCAACATGCACAAAGCAAATATCTGCTGATTGAAGCTCACTTATGCCTAAGTCAATAAAATGGATGTCAGGACAGCAAGCGAAGCCTTTAGGGTTCACAATGCCAATTTCATAATCAATAGCATTGACTGGCATTGACTATTAAGATGTGTTGAACTGAACCAGGAAGGCAGTTTTCTATACCTTGGTCCTATTTTCTCTCCTCCACACAGCTGTGGCCTCATGAAGTAGGTTCATTCACTATTGGTCTGGTTGGACTGAATTTGTCATAACCATCTAGTTTTTAAAAATTTCTATGAAGTGATTTACCAAGACAAAAATCTGTGCACTGGACTCTGTTATGGATAAAATTTAGTCCATTTATAAACTTTTTAACAGCAAGCTTCCTACACAACTTTTGTACACTACTATGTCTGTATATGCCTTTGTGTAAAAAATTAAATAGTATTGGTTTTGCTACATTAGAGTGGAGTAAATTATTTAGACAATTTATATAAAATGAGAATATGCAGCGAATAAGCTGCATTTATGTAAATATATAATTGTTTATACATTGATCTTCACATACATGTTTAAACCTCTGTGGACATGCTTTTATACCATCACTTTCACCTATATTTTAATTTCTATTAATGGCCCGTAACCTTTGTTAACTTGAAGCACTCCTCTTTTAGAGATGCTCAGTATCATGCTAGTTTAGGAAGGAATCTGGCATCAAACAAACCTGGGACTGAATCCTGACTATGTTATTTACTAGTTGTGTAGAATATGCTATACTATTTATTTGTTTTTTCACCTGCAAAAAAAAGGATAATCATAATAAGAAGTTCATATGTTTTTCTTTTAGGTTTAAAAGAGATAATGCATGTAAAGTCACTTTCCAGAGTGACTGGAAACACTTATGGAAACATATAAGGGAAAATGATAGCTATCAAGGCTATTGCTATTATTTTTCTTATCTATTAAACCTAGCTTATTCACAACAAATAATCAAGTCACAGTTTACAAAGCGATGTTTGAAATTGAAAAAAGTTATTTGGACAATTCAGATCTTTCAATCTGGATATGAAATACAATGAAACTGAAGTACTGGTAAAAGAAAATCAACTGCTTATTTCAATTTACTGGCTGAGACATGGCCTAACTTAGTTAAGATGCAGTCAGATAGACAGACAAAAAAAAGATGTGCATTTATGGAACAATTACCACCTTGGGTTTGTATTATTCATCTTCTTCATTTGTTCTTTAGCACTTGACACGCCTTTGATGCATTTTTAGTTGGGCATTTTATTAATTAAAATTTCAATTAATCTAAAGTTACTCAGGAAGATTGGAAGCTGCCAAATTTGTTTTTTTTTTCTTTGAAAACTACATTGTGCAGTAATATTCATAGCTACACCCACTCTCTAGCAATTTTGAGTTGTGTGGAATGAGTCATACAGACATATGCATGTGTATTTTTATCTGGCTAGAAAATGTCATGCCCATCAAATGCTCGGTCTCCCAACTACATGCACTTCTGGGCTTCAGACTTCTTTCTCACATGCATGGAATGCAAGAGAGGGACTACTATTCTGATGTATATAAGTTATTTTTTAATTGCCCAATAGAAGCTATTTGGTGCTTTGAAAGCGTTCTTTTAATGAAACTGTGAAAATGAGTAAAGGAAGCCTCATTTAAAATGGAGTCGGGAAGCCCCTGAAGGGGGAGCTCTCAGGGCTGTATCCTTCACCGCAGCTAACAGACCCCAGCAGGAAGAAAAGACTGCTCTGACCCAACAGCAAGCTGCCGACTGCCTGCAACCAATGAAGAACCACCATAGCCCTCCACAATTTCCTCCTTCCCTCTGTAAAAGCAAGACCCTTTCCTCTGTTCCCTGGACTTGTCTATGCTTACCTATAGTTTGCTTGTCCCAAATTGAAATTTCTCTGCTATTCCTGAAAAGAACTCATTTTGTTGGCAAAATAACTGGCTCTTTTGCTTTTGTAAAGTCAACAAAACCTACTATTGTGTTTATAATATTTTAATAGATTGTTTTTATAAAACCTAAAAGAAAAATAGTCATTTTTTAGAATATAAAATGTGAGGCTGCCTATTGAGATATTTTGATTGTGGGACTCGAGGGACATTGTTCCAGCTAATGATTAAGAACTCTCCAGACAATAGGGGCTGCTTAGACAATGGGTGAATTTCCAGGATGTCCGGCCCCCTTCCGAGAAGGAGGGAGATAACAAAATGTAAAAAAGGTGTCTGTCAAAGACCAATCAGGCAGCTGGGGAGAAGGAGGGAGATAAACAAAATAGGTGTCTGTCAAAGACCAATCAGACAGCTGGGGACAAGTTCCCTCTCTGGTCCGAGCCTAAGCCGGGACCAATCAGCAGGAAAACACAACCAAATCTATAATTTACATACGGGGAAGTGGGAACCTATAAAACTGACATATTCGCGCCCAAAAGGGTTCCTTCTTCGACCTCCTGCGTGAGGACCAAGGAACCCCGGTGCACCGGCCTTCAATAAACCTCTTGCGTTTTGCATCGACTTCCGACTCTTGTTGTTTCCTGGGCGAGTAGAAACTCCTAGGAGACCGCGCAGGTCTAACATTTGGGGGCTCGTCCGGGATTCCACTCGCCCCGGACCACAAGAACATCGGGAGTTGGAGGTACCAGGTAAGCTCGAGCTTGATTGTCTGTTTGTCCCTTGTTCTCTGTGGGCCATTATCGGAGGAAAGCCGTAAGAATCGGCTTATTATGGAATCTGTATCGGACCTCTGGCTAGGCAGACGTGCTAATAGCCAGCGTCCATGAGCCCTAGGGGACGCCCTGGTGGCTCATCTGGAAGGAGAGGCAAACTCTGTCTCCCCTTCACTCGGTTTCGGCAGTTCCCTTGGTGGTAACTGCCATCTGAAGAAGTTTCGGTTTTGAAGCGAGCTCGCGGTGGCCCATACGTATATGTGTTTTGTGGAGTTTTAAGTGTTTCTGATTTGTGGTCTATTTCTTCTTCTTCTTTGACGGACGACAATGGGACAAACTGTGACGACTCCTCTTTCCCTTACCCTAAGCCATTGGAC
Organism: Tursiops truncatus; assembly: GCF_011762595.2. Classification (NCBI taxonomy): domain Eukaryota; kingdom Metazoa; phylum Chordata; class Mammalia; order Artiodactyla; family Delphinidae; genus Tursiops; species Tursiops truncatus. The sequence goes on along the minus strand of NC_047038.1, from coordinate 69,225,764 downwards.
CAAAGTTCGGGCCAGAGCCCATAATTTTTCGGTAGAGGTAAAAAAAGGAAAGTGGCAGACTTTGTGTGCCTCTGAATGGCCAACATTTCAGATAGGATGGCCCCCCGAAGGATCCTTTTTATTAGACAAGATTAAGCTGCTGAAGTCTAAGATATTTAATATAGATCCCCACGGACATCCAGACCAAGTACCATATGTCTTGGTCTGGGAAGATTTAATTCTCTCCCCACCTCCGTGGGTCCGGCCCTTTGTTTCCTCAACAGGTACGTCCGCGCATACATCAGCAGCGTCGGAGATATTAGCCTTAAAGAAAAACCCCAACACGGAGAAGCTACACGACGCCCCGGATCTACCGAAGGCGATTTATCCTGACCCGCAGTCCGATTTGCTTCTTTTGGATTCCCCACCCCCTTATCCTCCGGCCCCGAATCCCCTACCACCTAGAGGACCCCCAGCTCCACTGCCCTCGGCACCAAGGGAACCATCCATGATGGAAGAAGAAAGGGGTCCCTCAGTGGGCACTAGGAGCCGGAGGGCAATCTCCCCGGACTCCACTGCCCTACCTCTTAGAGAATATGGCCCCCCCGATGGCCAAGGGAATAGACCTCTCCAATATTGGCCCTTTTCCTCTGCAGATCTTTATAATTGAAAAATGCATAACCCAACTTTTTCCGAAAATCCACAGGCCCTTACCGCTTTAATAGAATCTCTTGTTTTCTCCCACCAGCCCACATGGGATGATTGTCAGCAGCTGCTCCAGACTCTCCTAACGACTGAGGAGAGGCAACGGGTTCTTTTAGAAGCCAAAAAAAAAATGTATTAGGCGCCAATGGGCAACCTACCCAGCTGCCTAACGAGATTGATGCTGGTTTCCCACTCGTCAGGCCAAACTGGGATTTCAATGCCCCGGAAGGTAGGGAGCGCCTGAAAATGTATCGCCAGGCTCTGGTGGCGGGTCTCCATGGAGCGGCCAGACGGCCCACTAATTTGGCTAAGGTAAGGGAAGTAACTCAGGGGCCCCAGGAATCGCCAACTGTGTTCCTGGAACGTTTAATGGAAGCCTTTAGACGCTTTACCCCTTATGATCCAACTTCGGAGGGACATAGGGCTACTATAGCAATGGCTTTCATAAATCAAGCGGCCCCTGATATTAAGAAGAAATTACAGAGGCTAGATGGCTTGCAGGGATTTTCGCTTCAGGAGTTAGTAAAAGAGGCAGATAAAGTATATAACAAAAGAGAAACAGAGGAAGAGAAGGAAGAAAGAAAGCAGAAAGAGCAGGAAGCCCGTGAAATAAGACGGGATAAGAGACAGGAGAGGAATTTAAGTAAGATACTGGCCACTGTGGTTGGAGGAAGAAATATAGGGGATAGAAATAGGCAGGAAGGGCGAACGGCAGACAGAAGGCGGCCATTAGACAAGGACCAATGTGCCTACTGTAAAGAAAAAGGGGGGCAAAGATGGCTCACGGAGAGCAGAAAGGATACGGTGGCCCAAATGCCGGCTCCCAAAAACGCCAGGCAGGTTAGAGAATTTTTGGGGACGGCTGGATTCTGTAGACTATGGATTCCAGGGTTTGCTGAGCTGGCAGCCCCATTGTACCCCCTAACCAAAAACAGCACTCCTTTCGTTTGGGGCGATAAGGAACAACGGGCTTTTGACCAAATCAAACGAGCTTTACTTTCAGCTCCAGCCCTAGGACTGCCAGATGTAACCAAACCTTTTCATTTATATGTGGCCGAAAATAAGGGCATTGCAAAAGGAGTATTGACTCAGAAATTGGGTCCCTGGAATCGCCCAGTTGTTTATTTGTCAAAAAAAATTGGACCCTGTGGCATCAGGATGGCCCACCTGTTTAAAGATAATCGCTGCAGTGGCCGTTCTAGTCAAAGATGCTGACAAACTAACTTTAGGACAAAATCTAACGATAACAGCTCCTCATGCCCTGGAAAATGTAGTCCGTCAACCACCGGATAGGTGGCTAACTAATGCCAGGATGACCCATTACCAAACCCTGTTGCTAAACTCAGACCGCATCAAGTTTGCTCCAGCCACAGGACTCAATCCAGCCACCTTGCTACCTGATCCTGACTTGGAAGGCTCCACCATCATACATGATTGTCAGGAAGTACTAGCCGCAGCACATGGCAGTAGGCCAGATCTGATGGACCTGCCCCTCCCTGATGCTGATTTCACCTGGTTCACGGATGGGAGCAGTTTCCTGGAGGAAGGTAAGCGTCGAACTGGGGCAGCCGTGGTAGACGGAAAACAAGTCATATGGGCAGCGGCACTACCACAAGGGACCTCAGCCCAACGAGCTGAATTAATTGCCCTGACGAGGGCATTAGAGATGGCAGAGAATAAAAAAGTAAACATCTACACAGACAGTAGATATGCGTTTGCTACCGCTCATATCCACGGTGCCATTTACCAACAGAGGGCTACTAACTTCAGGTGGCAAAGAAATTAAAAACAAAGATGAAATCGTGGCTTTGTTGACTGCACTCATGCTTCCTACTAAAGTCAGTATCATCCACTGCCCTGGACATCAAAAAGGAAATACCCCAATAATTAGGGGAAATAATATGGCTGACCAAGTGGCCCGAGAAATAGCATCGGGAGAAGTCATTTTAGGACTGTCAGATAAAGTTCCTGAAAAACCAGGCCGCGATGAAGAAATCATCCCGGCCACAACAAAAGGAACTTTGTCCCCTCAGCAAGCAGAATCCATGTTACAACAGATGCACAGATGGACACATTTGGGGACTAAAAAGATGGTAGCCTTGTTACAAAAAGCCGGGTACGAAACCCCTGGAATGACAAAATTAGCTGAACAAATTGTGCAGGAATGCGTCCCATGTCAACAGGTAAATGCTCACAAAGGGAAACTTGAAACTGGAAAGAGACTCAGGGGGGACCGCCCAGGAACTTACTGGGAAGTGGACTTTACCGAAGTGCGTCCTGGAAGGTACGGTAATAAATACCTTTTAGTTTTTGTAGACACTTTTTCAGGATGGATAGAGGCTTTCCCAACAAAGAAAGAAACAGCTGCTGTAGTAGCCAAGAAGATTTTAGAAGAAATTTTTCCTCGATTTGGAGCATCAAAGGTAATAGGGTCTGATAATGGTCCAGCCTTCGTCGCCCAGGTAAGTCAGGATGTGGCCAGATATTTGGGGACTGATTGGAAATTACATTGTGCCTATAGACCCCAAAGTTTAGGTCAGGTAGAAAGAATGAATAGGACTCTAAAAGAGACCCTAACTAAATTGTCCTTGGAGACTGGCGGTACCGATTGGACGGTGCTCCTTCCTTTGGCCCTATTCCGGGTTAGAAATACACCTTCCTGATACCATCTTACTCCTTTTGAAATATTATATGGTGCCCCGCCTCCCCTCCTCACTTTAGGAAAAGAAATAAAACCTGATTGTCAAAATAACACTGACTTATATGCTAGGCTACTGGGACTCCAATTGGTCCAGAAAGAAATATGGTCCCAACTCGCCAAGGCCTACCAACCGGGAACACCGGGAGAAACTCATCCTTTCCAAGTCGGAGACTCCGTATACGTCCGTCGGCATCGAACCCAGACGTTGGAACCTCGATGGAAAGGACCATACACCGTCCTCCTCACCACCCCAACGGCCATAAAAGTGGACGGCATCGCTGTTGGGACCTCTTATTGTTTTATTGTTGATTTTAACTTTTGGACCATGTGTTCTAAATCGCTTGATAGCATTTATTAGAGAACGTATCAGTACTGTACAAGTTCTAATGTTAAGACAACAGTACCAAAGTTTACGAACAGAAGGTTGAGATTCCATGATTGGAATCAATAGTCACAAGAAAAAGGGGGGAATGTGGGACTCGAGGGACATTGTTCCAGCTAATGATTAAGAACTCTCCAGACAATAGGGGCTGCTTAGACAATGGGTGAATTTCCAGGATGTCCGGCCCCCTTCCGAGAAGGAGGGAGATAACAAAATGTAAAAAAGGTGTCTGTCAAAGACCAATCAGGCAGCTGGGGAGAAGGAGGGAGATAAACAAAATAGGTGTCTGTCAAAGACCAATCAGACAGCTGGGGACAAGTTCCCTCTCTGGTCCGAGCCTAAGCCGGGACCAATCAGCAGGAAAACACAACCAAATCTATAATTTACATACGGGGAAGTGGGAACCTATAAAACTGACATATTCGCGCCCAAAAGGGTTCCTTCTTCGACCTCCTGCGTGAGGACCAAGGAACCCCGGTGCACCGGCCTTCAATAAACCTCTTGCGTTTTGCATCGACTTCCGACTCTTGTTGTTTCCTGGGCGAGTCGAAACTCCTAGGAGACCGCGCAGGTCTAACATGATCTTTTGTTTGATTTCATATCCTGTATAATAACACGTATGTGCAAAGATAGACCTCTTATGTTTGGATTTTTCTAAGAGAGTGAAGATTTCTAAGAAAGTTGAGCGAAGATTTTGATCAGATTGATCAAAAACATTTTTGAATGATAAGAACTTTTTAAGTTATATTTCCAAATTGTTTAATGAAACTATCTGCTAATTATCCACTATCATGTTGTGTGCCCTATAATAGGTTGGTTTAGCTATTAGATTTCATCAAAGCAACTACTTCTAGGTTAATCTTTATTTCTTACTTTTATCTTTTGTACATAATTACGTATTGCTAGCTTTTGTTTAAAGTTCTTTTGACATTTCCCTCACCCTGCTACTTCTTCAAATCTTGAAAAAATCAAATACTTTGGTTCAAGACAGTCTCACAGCGCACATCAACTGTAGAGCTATTAGAAGCAAACTAAACTAACTGATCTTGCTATACGTTCTAATATCCTTAACCATGCTGATGTAAACCAAAAATAGAGATAGCTGTTTCTTCAGAGAATATCATCAAAACCTTGTAAGAACAGACACTGTGCCCCCAAATTTATACTCCTTCCACCCACCCCCACCTCTACCAACAGTCAAGCTCATTTGACTCCAGGCCAAAAGTCAAACTTAATTGCATGAGACTCAAATTCCCTTGCAGTCTGGCCACCACCATGTTTCTAGCCTAGTCTCTATTACCCTGCAGGAAAGACTTCTCCTTTCCTCAAACACTCAACTCTTTCCAGATTTTGCCTGTGCATAGTCCCCTGAGGAAAAGAGATAATTCAGCTGGAATATTGGTTGTATGGCTGGAAATGGGGGAAGATGGGGCTGGAGGGATGAATTGGATCCAAAGAATGAAAGTTTTGACCATTTTGCTGTCAAATTTGTGTTGCTTTTATTAAGCAATGGAAATATATTTACGATATTTTAGGAAGCAAGTGCTGTAGAAAGATCAGCTAGGCAGTGGTATATGAGAAACTTCAGAAGGAATAGAAAAGTGCTAAAATACTGAATGAGGAGAATGTATTTGTGTGGAAAGGAGGTGAAGGAGACAGCATATTAGTAAGAGCATAAATTCATATCCTAGCTCCCCTGCTTACCAGGTGCATGGATTTGGACAAGTTGCTCGATTGCTCCACACTTTACATCATTTTACAAATGAGTATAACAAAACTACTGCTTATAGATTGGTATGAGGATAAGAATTTGATGAAACAATGCATACAAAGTTTTAGCATAGAGCCTGGCTCATAGTCAGCGCTCAAGAAAGATTGCCCATTTCATTATTATTATTGCAAAATCAAATGAATTTGACAGCATATTGGCTATGAATGTCAAGACAAAAGAAAGAATAGAAAATCATTCTGAGACTTCCAGCTTGAATGCCTGGAATACAAATGATATCAACAGAATTTGAGAATACAGGAAGCAGAAAAGCTGGAGAAGGGAAGATAATAAACTAATGCTTTGTTCTTTTATTTGAAGGGTTGACGGGATGTCCAGGTAGCACTTATTCAGTAGGCAGAGCTGTGCCCTTAGTGCTTAGGAGGAAGCTGCCAACTCACCATGTTATAAATAGTTAGACTATGACAAGATCTGATCAGATAACTACTTTTAATTTTGCTTTTGATTTTTATCCAGTGGATAGGTTTCATGAAACTGATCATTATGATCATACAGAAATCTAAGTGTATCTTTAATAAAATCTAATCAAAGAGATAAACCATTTCACAACCAAGACTTTCAATCTCATGCATACAGACTCTGAGTCATTTCCTTCACTTATATAATCATATTGTATGTTTATTCAGAAGAGAAATGCAGGCATAATTTTGTGCATTTTCAACTGTAGAAAAATGTTTCAGTTACCTTAGTAACACTAAAGATGACTCAGGGAATCTCCCCATAATCAGTTCAGGGAATTTCCCCAGTGTTGATGACTACCAGAGCTGAACTGTGCTATTTGGCTCTAGCTGGGTTCTCAATGAAAATTACATTATTCATGTCTTGTTAATTTGGCAACACATTCACTGTAACAATTATTCTAAAATGTTGTCTTTTCATCCACCTCCCCATTCTATTCCTTTACCTGTCTCTTTCAGATTATCACATTGCCTTTTCCTTTGGAAATTAAAGTGGATTTCTCAATCTTGCCTGTTTTATTTAAGAAAATTGGTGTGATCTCTCTCATCTCCAATCTTTACCCTGCTTTAAGATAAACTCACTTTAAGATTTTCTCTTCTGTCCATTTATAAGGTACATGTTTTGAAAATGTGCCGTTCCAGAACAACTCCAAGATCTGGTCCTCTAGTTATCTTTTCATTTTAACATCTTCAATCTCATTGCTTCTACTCTTAACATATCTGGTCTATAATTTCTGAATCATATTATGCAATGAAATGCATAACATGTGCATTTCACACACATAACATGTGCACTTTTTATTATGAGACACACATGCATAATGTGTCTCATAATAAAAAATAATAAATTATTTTCCCCAAAGATTAAAATGCAGAAGATAACTCAATAATGAAGCAACACAAATAAAAAGTTATTTACATTAACCTTCATCCCAACCCTTAGGAAAAAAGTGTTTCTTCTTCCCTTTAACATCTTTAATTTTTATTTTCTATGTGCCTCATAAGATGCTGGTCCTACAATGCCTCGTGTTGGATTTATTTTAACTTTCCCGTCTGGCTGCACAGCAATCACCTTGAAATTTGACTTCACTTTTCAGGCATTCTTGTATAAGTATTGATCATAAGATAAGGATGAAAAGAAATGTATTTGAAGCAGAGTTGCATTAAGATCTGATTTTAAAAATAGAGCTTATGGCAACTCTATTTTTAGTTTTTTAAGGAAACTATGGCGATTCATGTGTTGATGGACACTTAGGTTGCTTCCATGTCCTGGCTATTGTAAATAGTGCTGCAATGAACATTGGAGTGCATGTGTTGTTTTGAAGTATGGTTCTCTCTGTGTATGTGCCCAGTAGTGGGATTGCTGGCTCATATGATAGTTCTATTTTTAGTGTTTTAAGGAATCTCCATACTGTTTTCCATAGTGTCTGTACCAAGTTACATTCCCACCAACAGTGTAGAAGGGTTCCCTTTTCTCCCCACCCCCTCCAGCATTTGTTATCTGTAGACGTTTTAATGATGGCCATCTGACCAATGTGAGGAGGTACCTCATTGTAGTTTTGATTTGCATTTCTCTAATGCTTAGTGATATTGAGCAACCTTTCATGCGCCTTTTGTGCCATATGCATATCTTAATAAGAAAGTTTATAAAAATGAAGGCTATATATAAGGTAATACCTGATCTTTTAAGTGAACAAAAAACACAGCAACTCCCATCATCGTGGTATTTTCAGACCTGCTAAGGGAAGAGAAAGAGAATTCACTTTATTGCATTCATTATTCTTGTTGAGGTCTGTCATCTGATTACATGTACTACCTGATTTAATCATTCTATAAACACATTAAGGTGGGGCTGGGAATTTGCCCGTTGTTCCTATCTCCTTCGTAAATTGAATTTTTACCATTAAAAATAATTTGTTTCGGAGGGGAGGGAAGATGGGGAAATTTCTGTTCAATGGGTATAGAGTTTCATTCACACAAGATGGAAAAGTTCTAGAGATCTGTTGTACCGCACTGGGCTTATATATAACAATACTGTACTGTGCACTTAAAAATGTGTTCAGAGGGTACATCTCATGTTATGTGTTTTTTTTTGTTTTGTTTATTTTTTGCGGTATGCGGGCCTCTCACTGTTGTGGCCTCTCCCGTTGTGGAGCACAGGCTCCGGACGCGCAGGCTCAGCGGCCATGGCTCATGGGCCCAGCTGCTCCGCGGCATGTGGGATCTTCCCGGACTGGGGCACGAACCTGTGTCCCCTGCATAGGCAGGCAGACTCTCAACCACTGAGCCACCAGGGAAGCCCCTGTTATGTGTTTTTTACCACAATAAAAAAATAGCTTCTCTGAAACATGTGGGCCTTTCAATCTTCACCAACTCCCTTATAAAACAAAATGCCCATAGAAGAGAATGCATTCTATCTCTGGGATCCTATAATATGATTCTCAAAGTGTGGTCCAAAAACTGCTGCAAGTCTCTGAACTATTTTTACTTATTTCGAGTAAGTATAAAAATTGAGAGTATGCACTTAGACGTTTTTACAGAAATATGACATTGCTGCACTTAAAAATTTTATTTTACAACAGTGTACCTCTGCAACAGATCAGAGGGAAGAAGAAAAAAAAGATCTTTTCTTACTGATAATTTGAGAAGCAATGCCATAAAGTGATTCTCACTGGGGACTTGTTCCCAAGATTCTGTAATGCTAGAACTTGTGGATGTAGCTTGGTACTTGAAGGATTTTTTAGTACAAGAAAATAGAAATAATTACTTTCTATAATGGAGAGTATCCTTGTGGAATTCAATGTCCCAGAAGATACCATAAGCTGAAAACCTAAATAGGTATAAAAGACATGTAAATCATTTTAAAGTTGCTGGAAAATTATGCTTTATCCATAGTTATAGTAAAAGATGGCCCAGGGTTATCATTAACTTTTATAGCAAATTTTTAGGGGTCAAGACTCCTTTGAAAATCTGATGAAAAATACTTATTCTTCTTGAGAAAAAGTTTAAAAGGTGGATATAGACAGATATTTGCATATAATTTTGGGATGTTTGTGGTTTAAGTTGGAGGTAGTCTGATTAAAATTAATACATAACAAGAGACTAGATCTTAAAATTTTTCATTACAAGAAAAAAATTGTAACTATGTGTGGCTGTGGATGTTCGTTAGGTTTATTGTGGTGATCATTTCACAAATATACAAATAGTGAAGCATTACGTTGTACATCTGAAATGAATATATGTTAATACATTTCAGTTTTCCAAAAAAGTAATACATAGGAAGGCTTTGAGCATTCAGATTTATACCCAATGGGAGTTTGTTTTAACCTTGAACCATAATCACTTTCTCATTCATTATATGGTGAACACCATGAAGCATGCCTTTGGTTGCCGGGGCTTGGTGAGACACAGAGGTTGTTGCTTGGGGAACAGGAAACACAGAGACAAACGGGGAGAAAGCAGCAAGCCCTTGCAAACTGAGAGAAAATACTGCTGCAACACAAATAATGAACAGATTCCTTGGAAAGAACTGTCCTCCCTCCATAGCCTTGCCTCTTAAATTCCCCCATCTCCAGCCCACAGTTAGAGCCTCTGTACATCTGCATGCAATTGTAATGGAAAGTGGAGGTTCTGCTGCTCACTGCTCAAAAGCCAAAAAAGAGGCAAAGTTGGTGGAAAGGAAAGTTTGCTTTATTTTGGATGCCAGCAGTGGGGTGGGGGGTTGGGGGCAGACTTCTGTCCAAAGGTCAACTGTCCCCTATTGACAACCAGGGGGCAAGAGCTTTTATAGACAGAGGGGGGGGCTACATGCAGAAACAGCACAGTCAGCTTTGACTGTCATTTTGAAATTGGTCATGCAGTGGTCTGACCAGTGCCATCTTGATTGTTTTAAGTACAATTAATTTTCAGTTCCAGGGTCGGTTTGTTCCCATTTCTTTGAGCCCACCTCTCGAAATTGTGGCAGCTTATGTCATGACTGCAGTCTGGTCATCATGCAGTTAACTTCTTCCATCTGGTGTGGGGTTTCAGTATCTACAGGGTAGCTCACAGGATATGGCTGTAGTCCATGAAGAGGAGCTAAATGTCCTTAACTTTGCTTAATGACTAAACTATTATTGTTTTGTCCTGTTTGACTGCTTTTCTTTGCTTCTGCATTTTCTCACTTCTCTGATTAAACTTATGCTTTGGCTCAAGTTTTTCCACAGGCAAAAGGCAGGCGGGGGACTTGGGGGAAAAGGACCATAGGGCCTTGCTCCATTTCACAATAACCTCCCTTCCTTATGCTTCATTTTCCTAGGTGAGCCTTACTCATTTTTCATGACTCAGCATAATAGTTATGATAATTATGATGACAATAACAATAATATGATAATAATTGCTAACATTCATTGAGTGTTTGATTTATTAGGTGGCAGTCTTTATAAACACACACACACACACACACACACACATACACACACGTATATGAATGAAATTTACTCTTTCAATAGCCCCATAAATGATGTACAATTGTACAGATGAAGACAGTGATGTAGAGAGGTTAATTAATTTGCCCAAGATGACACAGCTGTTAAGTGTTAGAAATAGAACAGAGATATCATCTTTGCTGTGACTTCTAGGATACGTTCATTTCCTTTCCTGTGTGCTTTCAAAGAAGCCTGTATTGATCACATCATAAAGCTTACAGTTGTAGGTTATAGTACTTTATAGTTCATGGGAACCTTCTCCAACTAGACTACAGCCTGTAAAGGGGGATGAGGCTATATCTTGTTTACGTTTTAAATATCTCTAGTAATGAGCACTGAACAGCTAGCACAGAAGAGGCGCTCAATAAATATTTGTGGAATACAAGTATAAATGAATGAATAAATGCTTGGATGAATAAATGAATCTCATAATTAAAGACTGTATAATCAAAGGCTGAATAAATGAATCTCATAATTAAAGACTGTAAGTGTAACAAAAATCTTGTTAGGAAGAAGTGACATCCTTGTTTTCCAACTTGGCTAATGAAGGTTATTTCTGTTGTTTATGGAACAATGGAGCTACATTTCCCTTGACTACTCTGGGCAGATCCTACAATCACGAATTAACAGCAACAATGGAATGAGGGACAATATGCCACTGATCTCCATTTCTCATTTTGTATCAACTGGAAACTCCTACATTGAACATGAAGCTCTATCAAAATAATGATAGTTTCCAAAAGAGACAAATTCGTTCAATATCTTGTTATTAACCTCCATAGTATCAAATACCTTGCTCCAGGTTTCCTTGAGATTGAATTGTCAATCTCATTCAAGGCAATTTAGTTCTAAGTGACAACGTTGCCTAAGGATTTGAATTATGAGTATAGCTTTTCCTCATAAGAAGAGACTTTTGCAATGGCCTATTTGCTGACATTCTGCTCTCAATTCTTCACTTCCAATCCTTTACCCAGACACCAGACTTCTCTTTCAAGAAGAATGTTTTCACCGTGGTACTTCCCTGCTAAAACCTCCAATGATTTTCTCACCAACAGGGTCAAGGTCAGATTTCTTAGCCTGATGTTCAAGGCTTCCAGAGTGTGTCCAAACTTGCTTCTCTTATTTCTGACTCTTCTCTTACAGCACCTTTCTGTTTCATGTTCTCTAGACATACCTTGCTCAATCCAATAAGGTACCATGCACAAAGAATAACGGTGAAAAATATTTCCTCTTCCTTCCTGAATCTCCCTACTCTACTTGTCTAATAGGCCTAATATAAACTCCATCGACTCTACTGAGTGCTCCAGATTATGTTAATTTTCCCTTTTCAGTTTGTGGGATTTATTTTTGATACCATTTATTTAACATTTGGTTTTATACTATCTGTGACATCCTTTTCTTGTCTTTTTTTTTTTTTTTACTTATTCATGCCTTCTTCTCTTAACTCGATGGTCAGCATCATGAGAGCAAAGACCATGTCTTAAACTTCTGCTATATTCCGTATCATCGCTAGTTTCAATAATGAGTGTCTAATAAATATCTGTCGAATGCACATACTTATGCTCCTGGGGTGAATGTTTGATGAGAGGTACTCAGAGCAGCACATAATTCCAGACAGGAAATGTGCCAGGCTGAGTCATTCAGCAGCTGCAACATGTTTGCAATGCATTTCCTTATCTGGGTGTGAGAATTAGGAATAAAGAAATCTCAGTTTGAGTGTAGTGAATAAACTTGGGTTTTGCGCCTTGTAATTTAATAATGCACTTTTAGAACTATTGCTGTGCATGATTCTTCCCTTTGATTCTATACAGATAACATGATTTTGGGTGCAAGTAACAAAAATGGCTTCAATAATAAGGAAACAATCATACCAAAAGAAAAAAAAAAAAGGAAAAGTTCAGAGATAGAATGGTTTCAGATTTAGTTAAATTTGTAAATCAGGATGTTATCTGGGGCAAAATTTCTTCTATCTTTCTGTTCTCATGCCTTCTACTATACTAGTGTAATTCCCTCAGACTGAGTCTCTTTTTAATTGCAAAATGGCTGTTAAAGATTCATCTCTTTGTTGGAGATACCACAAGTGTTCAGTGGGAGAAACAGAATCATTTCTTCTTTGGTGACTCTATTTGGGAGTGAAGAAGTCTTTTCCAGAAGCCCCTAGCAGATTTCTTCTTGTGTCTTATTAGTTGAAACTGGATTACATGCCCGCCTCTAAAGCGATAAATGGAAGAAAGGATAATATTACTACATTTATCTTGGTTCCAGAAGAATTCTGGTCAAATGAGATGAACGGATGGATAGCAGAACAAGACTGAGGCTTTTCAGTATGTTCAAAGTGAAAATGTCTGCTAGCCAAAGAAACAATCTTTGGTCTTAGATCCAAACACAATATTAGCAATGACCCCTCTCAAAAAGGTAAGCAATGGGGCTTCCCTGGTGGCGCAGTGGTTGAGAGTCCGCCTGCCGATTCAGGGAACACAGGTTCGTGCCCCGGTCTGGGAGGATCCCACGTGCCGTGGAGCGGCTGGGCCCGTGAGCCATGGCCGCTGAGCCTGCGCGTCCGGAGCCTGTGCTCCTCAACGGGAGAGGCCACAACGCACCTATCTCTCTTATACATTTTCAAAGGATCAAATAGGCTAATGCACTTTCTGACTCTGGGGGATACCAACCAGCTCATTAGTGGTTGGACTCCTCTGCCAGAACATTTTAATAGTCTTAATGACCATAAATTATATATATTGTTTGCATTACAATATTGGCTATGACTAAGCCCTGAGGTTTCTCTAGGGCACCTTTTTAAAGTAATAAATTTTAGACTAGATGCCTTCCTTAGCCAATTGATAAAACAGAGAGATCTTATGCACAGTTATCCTCACCTCTTCCTGTTGTTCCTTTTTTTCACCTACCCAGCTGACTTCAAACCTTCCAGAGGCCCAAAGCTTGTCAAAACCTGCTCTTAGAAGTGTTCTAATGCCAGTCAGCTATGCTGGAGGGTGAGTTTGAACATGTGTTCCTCTACCTGGAATATATGAATGAAAAATTAATTTCTAATGGTAGAAAGAAGCATTTCTGGTTTTACATGTCAAAATTGTAGTTATCAGTTAAGATAGCGTGTACAAGAACTTGAGATTTTAGCAGTTTTCTGGCACACTAAACTACTCAATATAACATTAAAGCTATTGCAAACATTTTAATTAACCAGGTAAAATATTTGTGTGTGTGTATGTGTGTGTGTGGGTTTGAGAGAGAGAGAGAGAGAGAGAGAGAGAGAGAGAGAGGGAGAAAGAGAGAGGTGGACTGGAAGAAACAGTTCAAAATGCATGTTTTATATTGTGATCCTAATTAGGTTTATATATACTATCTCCATCCATCAGTTTATAGTTTTCCTTCAAATGCATAGACAAAGTAATTAAGGTGAATATATACGAACAAGAACACAGGATGGTGTTCTAATGCTACTTGGAAATAATTTTGTTTGTGATAGACTGCTTCTCAAAAATAGTTTCTCAAAGATTATAGAAAGGTAATGTCACCAAAATATTTTCACTCTTCATTTTTTCCTTCTTAAAATCTCTTTCAACCTATACCATCTGCTTAATTGAGCCGAGTGCTACACATACAACATCCAAATTCCCTGAACTATTCAGATGCCTAATGAGTTTTGTGCAAACATTAAAAAAAATTTTAACCCAGAATATGTCAGATTTCTGACACGTATTGTGCTTCACTAATTACATTATTCTTTTCCTACATTTCCCTTGGATAGACCAACATGAAAAACTATCTGTCTCTAATCTGTCAAGGAGAAGGAATACTAATTAGGGTAAAGTTTTCAACAGAATAATTTATAATTTCTAAAAATAAATTATGATTCTTCATCAAGTCACTCTTTTGAGAAGTTAAAAGACATACTTTATATAGAGTTTTAGCTAACAGACTAATTTAGTACAAGAATCCTTTGTGAAGTCTTCTCCAACTCAGCTGTAACTGGCTCAGTATAAGCCCTTCCCAATTTGGACTCTTACGAAACATTTATAGGGCTATATTTCTACTATTTTACTTACCACAGTATATTTTCCTCAACAACAAACCTTTGGAACTCAGGAAGCATTTCTTTTTTTTTTTTTTTTTTTTGCGTTATGTTGGCCTCTCACTGTTGTGGCTTCTCCTGTTGCGGAGCACAGGCTCCGGACGCGCAGGCTCAGCGGCCATGGCTCACGGGCCCAGCGGCTCTGCGGCATGTGGGATCCTCCCGGACCGGGACACGAACCCGTGTCCCCTGCATCGGCAGGGGGACTCTCAACCACTGTGCCACCAGGGAAGTTAGCTAACTTACCCACACTTAGCTTACCTTACGACATAGGTAAGGAGCTATACCGTGGATGGCCCAGATGTTTGGACTGTGTGTGTTAGCTTTATTCAAACCCAGTCTCTGAAGAATATTTTACCTATTAAGGTCAATTTTGCTAAAAATTTATAAATGCTTTGAAAGTAATTACAGAAAATTCCTTCTTATCTGGCCTCTTGACAACTGGCTTGAATGTTTCCCATTCTCTCCTTAAAATGCACTGACTCATGACCCTCGTCAGCAATTGCTCCCGGCCATAGTCTTCTCTTTATAATGTCTGTGCCCTTCTGCTCCTTCTTGGATTAAGATGCTTCTCAAAATAGCATTTGTTCTCAACCTGTATGTGCCAATTGTATTTATCAGGGCAATAGCTAACTTGAAATATTTGTAAATTGATATCGTATGAAAACAGAATATACTGCATTGCTAAGTGTTGATGAATGTGGGTTGCGAAAATAATTCTGATAATTTGATGTTGAAGAGATTGAAACCTAGTCCCCCCAGACTGAGCTCCTTTGCCGAGTTTATGATTAACCTCTCTACCCAAAACTTTATTCCCTTTCTTGTCTCACCCCTGTTCCCATTAGGATTGAGGAGTATCAAAGAAAAGAGAGGATTGAAACTGAACAGGACCTTGCTGGGCTCTCTCAGGTACAAAGATCCCTCTGTGTCCCCCGTTTCTTGTAGAAAAAGGCTTTACTCTCCTAGACCTTCCCTGAGTTCCAAAGAGCAGTTTCAAGCAGTTACTAATTCGGGAAGTGAAGTAATGATAGCTTAAACAATAGTTCAGGGATAAAACAGAGTCCTAGTTTCTCTTCAAGGGATAGACATAATCTGATACATATCTTTGAGTTGCTCTGCAGAAACCAAGACTCCCACCCAGTTGGAGGATGGTGACTACATGCTGACCATGAGCATGTAGACTCCAGACTGGTTGGAACAAGAAGGTTGATGATTAAGATCTCAAAACATTACCCTGTTACCTCACCACCAACCAATGAGAAGAAAGTCTATGAGCTGTAACTCTCACTCCAAATGTTATCTTTAAAAATCTTTCCCTGAAAGCCACTGGGGAGTTCAGGTCTTCTGAGCATTAATTACACATTCTCCTTTCTTGGCACCCTGCAATAAACACTGTACTTTCCTTCACCAAAACCAGTAGATTGGTGTCAGTAGATTGGCTTTGCTGTGCACAGGCAAGCAGACCAAATTCAGTTCATTAACAAGATAACTAAAAACTAGGGTGAAAATATAAAGATTAATGAAGGATTATACCCAAGTCCTGAATGGTAATCAAGTTTTGAATCCAATTGCTTTACCTGCCTCTTCAAGCTCTCATTATATTGGGAGGAAGGAAAAGAGGGAAGTAGGAAGGGATGCAAAATGAAATCCGTAAAGAAAGAAAAATAAATAAATTAAAAAGAAATAAGTTGGAACTGTAAATGGTGTATCTGGGATATGATTCATGTTAGAGGTATAATATAAAACTTTAAATTCAAAGAAAATGCCACATCAGCCTCTCTATATCAAAATATTGGCAAGCAAATGCACATGTATTTTTTTAAGTTAAAATGTTTAAGAATTGTATGTATCTTTTTTATTAGATGCACTATAAAACTGACTTTTATATCTACTACTGATTTTCTTATTATAGTGGTGTTTCTGTGTATGTATATATTTGTGGTTTACAATAACTGATTATTTTTTATTTTAAAAGGGCAATGTTGCTGCAAAACAACCCAGGCAAAAATAGCTTATTATGATGAAAGAGTTAAAAAATCCGTTACCTGTATCTTTCCAAACCTTTCATCCTATTCTTGTCATTATATATTTTTTTAACTAAAGTTTTAAAATATGTATGGTACACTTTACAAATTTGGCTTTAACAGTATAAAATCAATAATATGTATGTTTCTTATTTTAATTTTGAAAAACATAATATAAATAATTTAATTTAAAGTGCTTATTTGGTAAACACAAAATGAAACCGCTAAGTTTAAAAAAAAAAAAAAAAGAGAGGGAGAAAATCTACTCAGAAGAAGAGAGAAACAGCAGAAAGAACTACAAAGAAAAATAAATGGCCCCTGTTTCATTTTCAAATTCTCAAAATGAAACGTATTTGTGTCTAGTCATGTAGAGGAGTTTTTTTTTAATTTGAAAATCTGTTAGCGAACTTTTATGTGATTTAGTGAAAAGAGAGTAGTTCAGCTCTAAGCTGAGCTTTATCATGAGTCTCCTGTAAAATAGTTAGCATTTTTGAATATTTACTCTATAGGCACTATACTAATCCCATTTCATCCTCCTATCAATCCTTCCAGGTAGATATCCTGCACTGTCTCACTACATCTTTTCATGTCTCAATTTCTTCCTCTGTAAACTGGGAGTAAATTTATCTGTCTTCCCTAGAGTAGGTCAAATGAAATGAAAAATGAAACAAAAAAAAGTTCTGGTTCTTTGCAAATGTCAGGTAGTGTTTATTGTTATTATCAGTTTTCAAAAAAAGTTGGAGAAGAGTTGTAGAAACACTGAGTAGAGGAGCTTGTCCTGGAGAAATGGAGTTGTGTTCAGCCTTCAGTCCTGGCCAGTGGCTCCAGTCTGTCCTGTCTTGTCATGGCCCATGCTACCAGCAAGGGTTCCATTGGGCTGAACAAGGTGACATGCATTTTTCTGCTGCTTATCTGTGGGTCAGAGAATTATCAGATTAACTTTCTTAACAACTTTCTTTTGTAAAAGGGAAGAGCTAGAGGTTGCATAAGTCCCAAATCAGATATTAACAGGGGCCAGTGACCAGCTGCCAGAAAGCATGGCTGTTTCTTCTCCCTCCTAAGTTCAGGAGAAATTCCTGATGAAAAGAAATGATAAAATGAACACTGCAGGGCTTCACTGGTGGCACAGTGGTTGAGAGTCCGCCTGCCGATTCAGGGCACACGGGTTCGTGTCCCAGTCCGGGAGGATCCCACATGCCACGGAGCAGCTGGGCCCGTGAGCCATGGCCACTGAGCCTGCGCGTCCGGAGCCTGTGCTCCGCAGCGGGAGAGGCCACGGCAGTGAGAGGCCCGCGTGCCGCAAAAACAAAACAAAACAAAAAACACTTCAGAGAGTCATTTTACTGTTTATTAGGTAAAAGGTAGGTACACTATTTTGAAAATACATTTGAATACATGCCTGGTTTTATTAAAGTGTGGCCTCTTTGAGGAAATTCATATAACATTCCTGAAAACAAACATACAAAAACAAAACCTGGGTTTCTATAGAAAAAAAACTCCTGAGTGAGAGATAACAAAAATTTAGTGTCTTTTTCAATAATGTTGAATAAATTAGTTTTTTAAATTTGTCACTGAACTCAATAGTTCTTGATTTTATTGGCAGCAAAAAAACACCAGGGATTAGAAGTTAAAATGAATGGCCGGATAGAAGTGTCTTAGGGGTAATTAAAACTGACATTTTACTGAGCAGCACTGAAGATGGGGGACCCCAGGAGTGAGTTTTAGGGCAACCAGTGTGAGCAGCAATAGGATGTAAGTGTTTCCTGAGAAGAGACTTAAGACATTTGTCCAGAGCAGATCCTTCAAGAAACTCACTAATAAAGTAAATCTTCATAATTTTTTTTCAAACATAACATGCTAGCTTTGACTTGATATCTCAGCAAACAGAGGGGCTAGAAGAAGGTAGGAGAGAGATAAGAAATATATTAAATAACTCATTAAAAAAAAAAGAAAATGTTCAAATTCCCATCCTGGGTGCCTGATTTCACAATGTCAAAAGATGGTGTTTCTTCTAGTTTCCCACAGTGTCCTAAATGAGAAAGTTTTTCAAGATACTTAGCTGGAAAAAAAAAAAATCAGAGCTTTTCAATCTAAAATTCAAGTCAAATCACAAGAGAAAATAAAAACAATATTTAGAGGTGAACTTTTATTATGTTCCTGGGTTTGTTACAACAGCTAATGTATGACTTAACTAATGTCAGTTAGTGAAAAATCCAAGTTTCAAATCCATGTCTTTTCATAACAAACTGTGTTCCTTTAAACGCTATGCTGCCTACCAACCAGATACTAACCTGGGTTGGCCAGGCAGTTATTGATGGAAGAGCTTCTTCTCTCTGAAGTCTTGAATTTAGTATCTTGTATTTGTGAAGCTGGTTTGATAACTCAACATGAGAATGGCAATTTTAATAATGATAGTAGTAATGTTATCATGCATTTTTAGCTCTATGTAGTTGATAGAGTATTTTCTTATATAGCTCATTTAATCCTCATAATAACCCAGCATGATATGTAGAAAATTGTCCTAACTCTTTGTTACAGGTGATGAAATGAAACTTAAATAAATATTTTTGTCAAAAATCCTATCAATCAGTGTAGAACTGATGAGGAGAATAAGGACTCCAGCAGGGAGGTCTTTAGGAGAAAAAAAGTTTTAAGGGGAGGGGAGATTACAGGAAAATGGTCAAAAGGTTCAAACTTCCAGTTATAAGGTAAATAAGTACTAGGGATGTAATGTACAACATGACAACTACAGTTAACACCACCGTATGATATTATAAGAAAGTTATTAAGAGAGTAGATACTAAGAGCTCTCATCACAAGGAGAAACTTGTTTCTCTTCTTTTTACTGTATCTATATGAGATGATGGATGTTTAATAAATTTATTATGGCAATCATTTCACAATACATGTAAATCAAACCATCATGCTGTCCATCTTAAACTTATACAGTGATGTGTGTTACTTCTCAGTAAAACTGGAAACACCTAAAATTTTTTTAAAAAAAGAAAAAAGAAGTAGGGGCTTCCCTGGTGGCGCAGTGGTTGAGAGTCCGCCTGCCGATGCAGGGGACACGGGTTTGTGCCCCCGTCCGGGAAGATCCCACATGCCGTGGAGTGGCTGGGCCCGTGAGCCATGGCCGCTGAGCCTGCACGTCCGGAGCCTGTGCTCCGCAACGGGAGAGGCCACAACAGTGAGAAGCCCGCGTACCGCAAAAAAAAAAAAAAAAAAAAGTAAAGAGAGAGATGACTTCACTAGAATTTCTGACACCATGAGTGATTGAAAAAACGTTTCAGGATATAGTCAAGAACATGTAAGATAATTAAAACTTTAGGGAAAAAGAAAATACTGTAAAAGAAATAAAATGGAATAAGAATTACTCTACTTGGCTCTCTAGGGCAAAATATTTACCTAGGCATAATCACATATGCAATATTTATTCATTCAACTAGAAATAGTGATAAAACTAAATAGGACCAAAAAAAAAAAAAAAAAAAACCTAAA
This sequence comes from Tursiops truncatus, assembly GCF_011762595.2. Classification (NCBI taxonomy): domain Eukaryota; kingdom Metazoa; phylum Chordata; class Mammalia; order Artiodactyla; family Delphinidae; genus Tursiops; species Tursiops truncatus. Next base: position 69,205,669 of record NC_047038.1, on the reverse strand, counting down.
TAGGACCAGTGAGATAGAAAGTTGGGTTGAGTTTTAAGAGACCTAAAATCGTCAGAGCAGGAACTCTGTAGATAATATTTGAAATCAAATAACCAGAAAATACGAATCTATGCATTTTACCTGTATATAGAGGAATATTATATATATATATATAGAGAGAGAGAGAAATCAGTTAAAGGGTTAAACATTTTTGCCTTTGAGATGGAGCAACTTAGGGGTGAGAAGCAGAGTTTAAATTTTCAGTACAGATCTCTTTAATATTGGAGTTTTAAATATGTATATATTACTCTGGCTGGAAATACCATTTATTTTGAGTGACTTTAGAAAAAATGAAAAATGCTGAAAACTGGTCAGAATGATATATATATAGAGAGAGAGATCTGGGGTCCACTCCTTATCCCCTGAGGGCTAGTTGTACAATTAGCTTAGCTTCCAAGTGGCTGGGAGGAAAGCCGAAGCACCTCTTACACAGAGATGTGGCTGTGTAGGGAATAGGCTGTAGAGAGGCCAGGATAGATGTAGAGAGAACACTTATCAGCAATTTTCATAGTCCGAGTAACAGAGTTTAGTTTGGACTAAACAGTAGAGCTAGTGAGCATGGGAAGAATTCTAGATATCTTCAGGGTAAGAATAGAAGTTTTGCAGATAGATGGGTAAAAGAGAGGAGGCATAAAGGACTCTGCAGTTTGGATCTGAACAATGTAAAGAATGAACTTGCCATTTATGAAGCTGGAGAGGACTATGTGAAGAACATATTTGGGGGATGAATACCAGGAGTTCAGTTTTGGATGCGATCAACTTTTCATGTAATGTAAAGACCTTACATTTAGGTCTTTAATGCCATGATCAACTAAATATCCAAACGGAAATGTTAAGTAACCACATAGATATATGAGTCTGGAATTCAGGAATTGTTCTAAGGTAGAGACATAGACTGGAGGTTCAGTGTATGTATAGATGGTATTTAAAGCCATGAATGGATGAGGTTACCTACAGAGTGAGCACAGAGAGCAAGGAAATACAATCTGAGGATGGAGTCTTGTCAACTCTGAAGTTTGAAGGTAGAGAAGATGAGAAGCATTCAGCAAAGGAGACAAAGAAGTGATGGCCAAGGAAGTAGGAGAATAAGTAGACAAAGTGGTGTCCAAGAGGTCAAGTAAAGGTAGTATTTCAAGGAGACGGTTGTGAGCCACTATTTCAAATGCTGTTGAGGAAGGAAGTGAATTCTGAGAAGTAAGTGATCCTTACAAATGGTGACATGCAGGCCATTGGTGTCATTAACATGAGCTTTTCATAACTGGGGCCAAAATGAGTCCAAGAAAAAAAAACTGGAAGACAAATAGTGGAAAATTTGAATATAGAATTTTTCTGAGGAATATTGCTAAAAGAGAAGCAAATTCTTTAGGCAGTAGCTATAGGAGAATACAGGTTCAAGAGAAGGATTTTGGCTATTGTTTGTTTATTTTTAATGAAGTATATTATAGTATGTTTGTCTGCTAATGGGAATGAGCCTGTAGTCATGGAAAAATTCATGCTGTGAATCAAATTGGGAAAATGAGTGAAGTTGTGCTCTTGGGGAGACAGGATGGAACAGAGGCCAGTGTACAAGTAGAAGACATGAGTACACATAGCATTTTAGATTTGTTGGTGGGAGCATGTAAAATCTCCCTGTTATCTTTTTGCTTCTATTTTCCCTGAGAAGCAAAATAATCAGCAGAGAGAAAGGCAGGAAGGAGTTGTGGGTGTCTGAGGAGAGACAAAAAGGTATGAAATATGATTTCTTTTGCTGTGCAAAAGCTTTTAAGTTTAATTAGGTCCCATTTGTTTATTTTTGGTTTTATTTTCATTTCTCTAGGAGGTGGGTCAAAAAGATCTTGCTGTGATTTATGTCAAAGAGTGTTCTGCCTATGTTTTCTTCTAAGAGTTTTATAGTGTCCAGTCTTATATTTAGGTCTTTAATCCATTTTGAATTTATTTTTGTGTATGGTGTTAAGGAGTGTTCTAATTTCATTTCTTACATGTAGCTGTCCAGTTTTCCCAGCAACACTTATTGAAGTCTGTCTTTTCTCCATTGTGTATTCTTGCCCCCTTTGTCATAGATTAGGTGACCAGAGGTGCATGGGCTTATCTTTGGGCTTTCTATCCTGTTCCATTGAGCTATATTTCTGTTTTTGTGCCAGTACCATACTGTTTTGATTACTGTAGCTTTGCAGTATAGTCTGAAGTCAGGGAGCCTGATTCTTCCAGCTTCATTTTTCTTTCTCAAGACTGTTTTGGCTATTTGGGGTCTTTTGTGTCTCCATACAAATTGTAAATTTTTTTGGTCTAGTTCTGTGAAAAATGCCATTCGTAATTTGATAGGGATTGCACTGAATCTGTAGATTGCTTTGGGTAGTATAGTCATTTTCACAATATTGATTCTTCCAATCCAAGAATATGGTATATCTCTCCATCTGTTTGTGTCGTCTTTGATTTCTTTCATCAATGTCTTATAGTTTTCTACATACAGGTCTTTTGCCTCCTTAGGTAGATTTATTCCTAGGTATTTTGTTCTTTTTGTTGCAATGGTGAATGGAATTGTTTCTTTAATTTCTTTTTCTGATCTTTCATTGTTAGTGTATAGGAATTCAAGAGATTTCTGTGTATTAATTTTGTATCCTGCAACTTTACTAAATTCATCGATTAGCTCTAGTAGTTTCCTGGCGGCATCTTTAGGACTTTCTATGTATAATATCATGTCATCTGCAAACAGTGACAGATTTACTTCTTTTCCAATTTGGATTCCTTTTAGGAAACCATAAACAAGATGAAAAGGTAGCCCTCAGAATAGGAGAAAATATTTGCAAATGAAGCAACTGATAAAGGATTAATCTCCAAAATATATAAACAGTTCATGCAGCTCAATATTAAAAAAACAAAGAACCCAATCCAAAAATGGGCAGAAGACCTACATAGACATTTCTCCAAAGAAGACGTACATATGGCCAAGAGGCACATGAAGAGATGCTCAACATCACAAATTATTAGAGAAATGCAAATCAAAACTACCATGAGGTATCACCTCACACTGGTCAAAATGGCCATCATCAAAAAGTCTACAAACAATAAATGTTGGAGAGGGTGTTGAGAAAAGGGAACCCTTTTGCACTGTTCGTGAGAACGTAAATTGATACAACCACTATGGAGAACAGTATGGAGGTTCCTTAAAAAGCTAAAAATAGAAATACTGTATGACCACACAATCCCATTACTGGGCATGTACCCAGAGAAAACCATAATTCAAAAAGACACACACACCCCAATGTTCACTGCAGCACTATTTACGATAGCCAGGATATGGAAGCAACCTAAATGTCCATTGATAGATGAATGGATAAAGAAGATATCTTACAGATATGGGAACATATGTATATGTATAACTGATTCACTTTGTTATAAAGCAGAAGCTAACACACCATTGTAAAGCAATTATACTCCAATACAGATGTTAAAAAAATAATAAAAGAAAATAAAAAAGAAAAAAAGAAGATATGGTACATAAATATAATGGAATATTACTCAGCAATAAAAAGGAGCAAAATTGGGTTATTTGTAGAGACATGGATGGACTTAGAGACTTTCATACACAGTGAAGTAAGTCACAAAGAGAAAAACAAATATTGTATATAAATGCATATATGTAGAATCTAAAAAAAAGGTATAGATGATCTTATTTGCAAAGCAGAAATAGAGACACAGACATAGAGAACAAATGTATGGATACCCAGGGGGAAGAGGGGGTGGGATGAATTGGGAGATGTGGATTGAGACATATACATTATTGATACTATATATAAAATAGGTAACTAATGAGAAACTACTGTATAGCACAGGGAACTCTACTCAGTGCTCTGTGGTGACCTAAATGGGAAGGAAATCCAAAAAAAGAGGGAATATATGTATACGTATAGCTGATTAACTTTGCTGCACAGTAGAAGCTAACATAACATTGTAAAACAACTATACTCCAATAAAAATTTTGAAAAAAAGGTATGAAATAATCATGCAGCAGAGTGAGAGAAAGCTGTCTAAAGAAATACAATAGGATTACCCTGGTGCACTATGGGTCCACTTGAGGGTTTTGATCATGACATTTTGTGTTTCTCTATAGGCACATGCAGCTACTCAGTTGCCGGCACCAAGTAAGTCTGTCGAGAGTTGGATTCAAAGAGGATTGGGGTTTTCCCAAATTAGTTCAACAAAGTAAGAGAGGGGTAAGTGAAGGGGTCTAGGTAGGGCAATGAATAAGATGGTGCATCACGGAATCTGAGTCAGGTAAGAAAAGTCAAGAGTGTGTTCGGTGAAACGGTTCCAGTGTCAATAGGTCTTACCTACCTACAGAATGATGGGAATTGAGGTGATAATAAAAAGCGGTGAAAGGTAGAAAATATTAGCAGCAAAAGTGGATAAGAGGCTACATACTGAAGACAGTGGCTTCAAAGAAGCTGGGTTTTTTTGATAGTAGGGAAGAGAATGGTCTGGATGTTGCAATGAGTACCAAATAGGAGCCCTAGCCACCTCCAAGCTGAGTGGTACATGGGGTATAAGAGAAAACAATGCCCACAGTTTACAAGGGCTCTAGGCAATTTAGCCTTCTCTGTGGGTGGACAGATTTCAGACTGCCTGACAAGAGAAAGAATGACAATGTATCCTAGAATTTCTTCTAGAATTTTTAAAGAGTATGGCATAATAAACATAAACACATATATGTATGTATATATATATTTTTCTAGGAATAAAGATTTCCAATGTTTTTCTAAGTGTTTTCTGTAAAGTAGAAAAAGTGCAATTTATATAATATGTGTATTTTTATGTATGCATTTGTTCTCTTCTTATTTAACAAGAAAGTAATAAAAGGAAAACAGGTCCCAAGAAATATTAAGTACACCATTTCCTGATTGTGAAGCATACTTTTTCTCTGAATTTCCTTATTTAAATTAAATCTTAATATACATTAGCACAAGTTTAGCATATTCCTTTTGTCACTTGAATATTCACCCCTCAGCATTTTGCAAATGACTTCATAGTATTTTGTTAGCAATAACTTCCTTTGGATGGTTTGCCAAGTAGTTGATATCCAGATGCTCATAAGCACAATAATGTGTTGGCATAAACTAATTATCTGCCATGTGCAACTATTTATACATCCTCACTACATTAGTAAGATATGAAAGCGATTTACAATTCCCTTTAAATAGCCACATGCACCTGCAGGCAGTTTTGGTTCAATAACACAGAAATGAATGTTAAAGATAGGTTAAGCATCTTTGTTCTTTATGGCTTGAAGAGTTCATATGATTATGAACAAAACATTTCCTTTCACTTTGCAGCATTACAAATGTGGTGACAATTTTCTTTGTACATTCCCGAACTAATTCTGGAGTGTTTTATCTTGGAAGAAAAGAAACTGGAATTCTACAAACTCATAGAATTTAGCCTAAGCCTGTTACATTAATATACATTTTTTTTAAAGTTTGGGAGAAGTGGAAAAGTAGGTGACGTTGGTGATTTAGGATGTAGTTTTTTTAACTTACTCCATAGATATGAGTTTGAATCCTCTGTCTGCAGGGCCAACTTACTTCTTAGGCACAGTAGGCATGGTGTCTATTTTAATTTTAAATTCTCTTAAAATCAGAAAGAAACAACTTAATATAAGAATAATGAACATGTAACAGTGAATCCAGCCTGGGTAATAATCATCTTTATACTTATTCAATTAACAAAATATTCTTTTATTTTAATTTATTATTATTATTTGAATTTTTTTTTTTTTTACAAAGGGGCCCACAAAGGAAAAAATGTCTAGTGCTTCTGAAAGCCATGACACAGCTCTGAGTGGCCCTGTCACCTTGAATGAATAACTTAGCCAGGTTGAACCTGATTCTCCTAATCTTTGAAGCAGAGCTAATATCTGAAAGGGCTGTTATGAAAGACTGGTGAGATGCTGTATCTGAAGTTCTCTGAGTAGTGTCATGCACAGTGTAGAGGTTTGATAAATGTGAGTTATTATTAAGTTTTACTAAAAATGGAGAACTTGCTTCCATTACTGCAGCTAAAATGAACTAAGGATCTCGCTCTCGCATTTTCTTTCACTTTCTTTTAACAATGCTCGCTACATGGCTACTGCATGAAGCTGATTGAGAGTTTGTCAAATGCAGTAAGAAAAGTTCTTTGTAAAGATAGTTGATAATGTAATAAATTAACTGCTTATTTTAATTATTTAGCCATTAAATGGAAATATCTTGGGCTATACAGCCAGGTTCCTTCGCTTATGCAGAGCCCATGTACTACAAGGACTAGGTGTCCATTTACATTTTTTTTTTAATTTGGATGATTTATAAATGAGTGAAAAATTACATTTTCCCCCAAATTCTTTAAATGTGACTATAGACTACTTATTTTAACTTGAAAAAAGACTGTTTATCAACTCTTTACTTCTACCATATTAAATGTGATAGAACTCTTATGAAAAGTAATTGACTAAAGAAAATAAAGTCTGTCATGGTAGCTCCCCTTCCCTGGCACCCAGTGGTTGCAGGCAGGGTTTCAGCCCAAAAGAAAGAAGTAGAAGCATTTCTTTTTTTAATCTGCTGCTTTTTAAGAAAGAGAAGATGGGGAATGAGGGGAGAGAGGGGACTGGACGTTAATTTTCTCCAAATAGGCTCTGATATAAGTGTCAATCTGTGAGTGGGGGCAGTATAGACCTTCCCAAGGCCAGATGGTGTAAGGCTGTGCTTGGTTTCCTGTTCTTGCAATGTTCTAGCCTTCCCAACCCTGGTTATTAACTCATTAATCATGCCCTCCTCCTAGTAGAGAATCTAATAGAATCTAATGACTTTTTTGGCTAGTTTTAGACGTGCTAAACTTTCATCTTTCTCTTGAGCTCTGATCCATGGCTATAAATTGGTAATCTTTCAATTCCAGTCGTACCCATGCTAGCATGGTGTGCTTTCTTTGGGGAAGGAAGCTAAGACCTAAAATATCTCTGGCTCTGATTTATATACCAACAACCATGTTCAAGAGTTGCTTTCCACTATCAGTAAGTGTTCTAGAAATAAGGCATTTTTTCTGCCCCAAGCTCTCCTACCTATACTATAAGTTTCTTTTCCCAGGGAGGCCTTGTCCAAGTTCAAGAGCCTAGGCTCAGATGTGAGTAAGCTTTCTGTACCCATTCCAGCCAAACTGTGTCACTATTGCTACCTTTAACCCTACGCCAAGTATAAAGCCCTGGCAACATTTTTTTAAATATCAGCTGCTCACTCCTTGTTTTCTCATCTTCAAACTCTACAGTTCCTGTGAACAGTTTCAAATCACCCAACTGTGCCAGAACCAGTTTGGTCCTTTAGTAAAGTCAGGTTCTTCCGGCAAACATCAGTAACCACCCCTGGTTAGAGGCAGCCCCTACCCTGCAACCTCTCTATCAGATGTTAAGTTACAATGAAAGTAATTCTTAAGCCAAAATCTGCCCCAAATAAAAGGTATTTATTAATAAGCAGGCACAGTCATAGAACTCCTTTTAGTTCAATTCAGAGAGGTTTATTCTTTTGCCCACAGGTTCACAGACCAGCATCATCCATGAAAAACACTTGCTCTGAAGGGGACACAGGAAGTTCTGATGGCAGGATCTGCAGTATTTGTAAGTGGATCCAGTGGCGAGGTGTCTCCAGGTCAAAGAATTTAGACATGGCCTGCTGCACCATGGACACTGGTTGCTGCTGAACTTCTTGCATCTTGTTCATGCAAGGACATTGGATCCTCTTAAACTCCTCTTAACTTTTCACATATCTCAAATCCCATTGCTATCATCAACAAACGTTATTTTTCCTAAGGCTTATGCAAATCAATAACCCAAAGGGGTTGCTTCATATTGAGACATTTCTTAGGGTAATTAACTTCTTCTAGAATGTTAGTTAAATTTAACTTGTCCATACACATATGTCATACCACTGATACCGAAACATTTAAAGTTAATTACAACCAGAAAATATAATGAACGAACCAGCTTCTGGGGTGGTGGTAATGAGAAGATTCTTCCCTGATTTCCTAGATGACTTAATAAATAAAATCAATAGGATCTTGAAGTTATTCAGCCTTATAGATCAGTCATGGTCCTAGGTAGAAGGGGATGGGAGGATAGGTTTAGAGGGCATTTAAGGTCCCTTGTGAACACTTGAGTCTATGATTCTCTAAAGTCCGAACACTTCTTTATCCATTAAACTTTGTCAGCCTTCTCCAGGATAGTGCTGTTTAAAGGGCCAGGTCCTTTTTCACTGTTAGATAAAACCCTAAGAAAATGTAAAGGAAGAGAATAAACAAGGAAATGAGAACAGAGCTAGAGGGACACAGAGTTCACAACTGTGATTGAGGTCCCAGGAAGACTAGGAGAAATGAAACAGTAACTGATTATTTAAAGAGAGGGGATATTAAAGATGGAATCAGAGCAGGAGTCAGGTGTGGAAGAATTAAGTGCCATGCCACTTACCAAAACCAAGAATTGGTTGGAACTTAATCTCAACCAAAGGACTCTGTTACTACAACTACAAAGACAGACAGAATGGAACCCCAGCAAGACTGACTTGAGGTCTTGTAATTAAACTGGTTCCAGGAGACTCTACATTATTTTGTTCTAGTTATTTTCAGAGTTTAGGGTGGGATCCATCCTTGGGAGCAGTTATAACCGACGAAAAATATTACAGGAACAAAATGGCACCGTCTTGCTTTATTTTCCTCCAAAGTTTTGTTAATTCTTAACTAGTGTTAAGAATAGTTAAGTCATTGCACTGATATTTTCACGCAGTAAATCAATGTTCCTACTGTACATTTAAAGGAGATCTCTCTCTCTTCCAGAGCCACCTCCATGTTTTTTTCGGATACCCATAATTTCTACCAAGTAACAGTACAAAAGTCAATGCCCAAGAGTTCACAATCATCTGCAGAGAGACCAATATGTTAGAATTTGATTTCATAGACAATTAATTGCTTGATCATTGGTAGGCAATGATACCTGAATAAAGAATCCAATCTCTTCTTAATTAAATTCAATTTCATTTTCTCTCTGCTTTCAGGTACTTTGATAAAACGTCAATGGATGTAAGTTGTGGTTGTTATCTGTGGTTGTTTAGTTCAGTACATTTTGTGAGTTAAATAGTAGAAATGTTTAGGACAATCCTGAGACATAAACTGTGCTGATACACTGGGAAATTCCTCTGCTAAGTAACAAGAACAGGTAACATCAACATGCGTGTTCACAGAATCATCAGTAAGAAGGTGTTTATCTCCACAAAACACATTTTCATCTCTCCAGCTCAACCTGCTTCAGTATCTTATGACGAATCACTGGTATAATCATGCAGAATAACGATGTTTATTTGACCTAGCCATCTATCCATATTTCATTTTATCATTTCTTTCAACAAATTTTTATTGAGAACTCATTACTGTACTACCCAGAAGGAGGTACAGAAATACATCATTAGCTCCTATCCTCAAGGAGTTCACATTCCTCTTGTGGAGATAGGTGAACATATTTTTGTAGTATAGTGTGGGCAAGCAGAGGATGGTATGGGAGCACAGGGGAAGAACACTCACCAAAATGGAAGATGCACACAAGACCTCTTATTTTAGATTTTTGGTGCAGATCTCATGGTCTTTTATCAAACTGTTTCTTGAAGGTGTTCACATTGTTCTTTTCTGTTTTTTTTTTAAGAATCTGTTTTTTTAATTAATTAATTTATTTTTGGCTGCATTGGGTCTTCGTTGCTGCACGTAGGCTTTCTCTAGTTGTGATGAGAGGGGGCTACTCTTCGTTGTGGTGCGCAGGCTTCTCATTGCGGTGGCTTCTCTTGTGGCAGAGCACAGGCTCTAGGTGTGCGGGCTTCAGGAGTTGTGGCACGCAGTCTCAGTAGTTGTGGCGCATGGGCTTAGTTGCTCCACGGCACGTTGGATCTTCCCAGACCAGGGCTTGAACCCGTGTCCCCTGCATTGGCAGGCAGATTCTTAACCACTGCGCCACCAGGGAAGTCCCGCTTTTTTCTGGTTTTAATTTTAAATAGGACCAAGGGTAGTGCTTTACATTCTATAAATTGTATATTAAAATATCTTTCAATTCTTTCAGAAAAAAATATAACTATTTGATTCACCAAGGCATTTTTTGATACTAATTGAACATATTCCCATAGGAGCTAGAAAGGTGCCTCCCAAATAGAAATTGTTTAAGGAAGGGATGTAAGAACCATCCTGTTATATGGCCCAATTTTTCTAAATTGCTGCTCAGATCCTATGTGCAACTCTGACTTAATTCAGAGGTTGGAAAACTTTTTGTCTTAAAGGGTCAGATAGAAATGTTTTAAGTTTTGCAGACCACATAGACTCTGTTGAACTACTCCATCTGCCACTGAAGCACAAAAGCAGCTCTTAGACAATACCTAAACAAATGGGCATGGCTATGACCCAGTAAACTTTTATATATGAAAACAGGTGGCAGGGCAGATTTGTGCAGCAGCTGATTAATTTACTGACCCCTGAGTCTTAATTGATTAGTTCAGATTGTGCTATAAATATATATATATATATGTGCAAATATTAATTTCATTTTATATTTATAATATGTAAAATACATTTCTCTGAGCATACACTTGGATTTATAGGGATATGGGACAGATAAACAGTTCATTTGACTTAAGAGTTAGGAATAACTGATACAAAAAGAAAATTCCCATTTGTAATAAAATTCCTAGGGAAATTATTCTGTTAGTAGATAAGCAGAGTTTTCAAGATATAAGAATATATAAGAAATAAAAGGTATCTTTTATTCCATCCACTACAACTCCTATATGGCAAAAATCCTTTTAGAATACTTATAGATCCCACATCCAGATAGTTCATATGGGGCTGCTAATTAGTCCTGCATTCAAACTAAATAAGGATAAATCACCCCATTCCAGGCAGAATATACTAAGGCCAGATAAGCTGGGATGATGAATTCTTAAAGACTGGAACCTAGGTATTCCACATTCTTTGATGTCTTATTCTTTGACGTAAGGAATCCACTGGCTTCCACCATTACCAAATGCTACTGGATGAGGAGAAACAGCTTTCCTCATTGTGAACCAATACACCATTATCTTTCTTATCGTTTCCTCTTGCTGGCCTGCCTTGGTTGAATTAATTCTCCCAGCCACTCCGCTTCCCCTCTCAGTCCCAACACTGTGTCCCTTCTCATTTTTCATAAATGCAGAGAGGCTGTGACCTGAAGTTCAGCTATTAGTTCTCCATAGACTCTTTATGAATGTGGCAACAATCCAAGTTACTGAACTGCAGATTTATGTATAAGGATATGAGATGCTAGTTTTGAAAGCAACATTTATACATCTAAACCTGTGTTTGTTACACATCTGTTTATCCCTTTATTTGTTTCAACAACTATCTCTGTCAGGCAGTGTACTAATTGCAGGGGGTACAACGTTAAGTAAAAATAAGCATGGCTCCTGAGCTCATGGAATATACAGCATGATTGCTTAATAGATTTTAACCAAATAGTGACACACAATCATATATCAATAAAAAAACTGAGACAAGTTCTCTAAGAGAAAGCACATATAACAAAGGAACCTAACAGAGACAAGTGGGGAGGCTATGTCAGAGAAGGCTTCTTGAGGAAAAGCTTCCTATTTTTTTTATATGAATATGAATTGGTGCAAATCAGGTGAGTGGAAGGGGTAAGAACTTTCCAGCAGAGGAGATAGGTACTACAGTGACCTATGGCAGGAGGAGAAATAGCAGTAGGAAGCCTGGTACATTCCAAGAACTGAAGAAGGCTGTGGTTGATGAAGCAAAGGAAACAATGGTTCAAGGCCAGGCAGGCCTCAAGGCATCTGGGACTAACTTTGGCCATGATAAGGATTTTGGTCCTGACCTTATGAGAAATAGGAAATATGTGAAGGAATTTAAGTTAGGCAGTGACATGAACAGATCTGTATTTTGGACAGACAACTCAGACTACTGCATGGAGACCAGGCTAGTGAGGGTCAAAATGGATCAGGGGAGAACAGATGAGCTACAGTGAACAACATATATGAACTCCTTGACACAGCCTTACATTCTTCTATTAACACTTACAGAGCATCTACAATATGAGAACTACAGTGAGTGATAAGAAGAGAGATAAATCATAGTTTCTGGGTCTTTCAAGAGCTTATTCAAGACAAGTATATTTTTCTTCTCATGTTACATTGTTGCAATGGTTTGTACTTGAATGAAGTTGATTGGCTAAAAGAAATTTGAATCTAGAAATGTTTGCTCCTGTGAATTGTATAATGACAACAATAGAATTAAAGATCGTGACTAACTTGCCTTTTCTACCTGGTTGGAAATCTCTGCAAATGGCTTTAAAATTTTCTCCCTATATTTAGGTCAGAGTCAATTTCTTTTGTTGATTCTTTATGTAGTAGACACAGAGACATATTCCTAACATGAATTCCTCATCAGGACCAGTTTTCCTATCCACCTCTCATTCACTTTAACATCTAACAGTTGTTGTCCCAGTCATCCTCTTTTTCTTATCCCTTCTCTTTTTGTCATTTTTCCATCCCATTTCTGGAACCTGACAGATGTTTCGGTTATCAGAGCTCCTGCTGGCACTCACTGAATACCATGCTCTGTCCTCATCAGCACCACATCCAGTGTCTGTATGCACCACATCCAGTGTCTGTGCTGCTGTGGGGCAGGACGAAGCAGAGGTTCAGAGAAACTGTTTGTCAGGAACCACCTTAGACTTTGTCTCAACCCCTCTGAGTGTTTAGGTGGAGAAAGAAAGCGAAGAACCGTTAAGAGATGGAAATAAAGAACAAGTGTTACCCCAAATCAAAGAAATCCATTGGTTCAGACTTCGGTAAGCAACTATTTATATGCTGTGATTTCAGGATGTTTAAGAAAGTCTCCCTGCCAGAAAATATTTTGTATGCCACTCCATCATTCAATATTTCATATTAAAAAGAAAACACAACAAACCCTCACACTGTTGATAGGAATGTAAATCGGTACAGCCACTATGGAGAACAGTATGGAGGTTCCTTAAAAAACCACCATATGACCCAGCAACCGACTCCTGGGCATATATCTGGAGGAAACCATGATTTGAAAAGATACATGCACCCCAATGTTCATTGCAGCACTATTTACAGTAGCCAGGACATGGAAGCAACCTAAATGTCCATAAACAGAGGAATGGATAAAGTACATATATACAATGGAATATTACTCAGCCATAACAAAGAACAAAATAATGCCATTTGCAGCAACATGGATGGACCTAGAGATTGTCATACTGAGTGAAGGAAGTCAGACACAGAAAGACAAATGTCACATGATATCGCTTATATGTGGAATTTAAAAAAAAAGGTACAAATGAACTTATTTACAAAATGGAAGTAGTCACAGATGTAAAAAACAAACTTATGGTTACCAGGGGATAAGGTGGGGGAGGGATAGATTGAGAGATTGGAATTGACATATACACACTACTGTATATAAAATAGATAACTAGTAAGAACCTGCTGTATGGCACAAGGAACTCTACTCAATACTCTGTAACGGCCTATATGGGAAAAGGATCTAAAAAAAAGAGTGGATATATGTCTATGTACAACTGATTCACTTTGCTGTACACCTGAAACTAACACAACATTGTAAATCAACTATACTCCAATAAAAATTAAAAGAAAAAGAAAACACAACAAAACTTCCTTTTCTCTTCATCCTTCAGTGGTCAGGAGAGGCCAAGTTAAACACCATCCTAAATTTTAGAGGCTTAAAACAACAAATATTTATTTCTATTTCATTCTGTATGTCCATCGCAGGTCAGCTAGGAGCTCTGATCTTAGCTCAGAGGATGCCCTCCTCAAGGAACCACTAAGGTACCATTTGGAGCATCTCTGGCTACGACCAGATGATGGAGGAGACAGCAGGGTGAATGAACACAGGCTCACCCAGCCTCCATCTGGAAATGGCCTGTGTCCCTTCTGCTCAACTTTCATTGGTCAGAGAAAGTTCCATTGTCACCTCTAATTTCAAGGAAAGTAATGAAATTCTGTCTATTCATACATCTAGGCTGGAAACTGGCCCTATTTGCCAGACAGCATTAATGTCTGTCATAAGCCACTTTTACAATAGCTTCCCCAAAAAAATATTCTTTAAAGATAATTTGTTAACGCCTAACTCCTAACACAAAAATGTCTCTTACTTTTTTCTCTTCCAGCTGAGTAGCATGGGAATATTAGAGACCTGGAAGTCACAAAAAAGGAATAGCAACTTGTAATCATATTTTAATCTAGGGCATGGCTGGCAGAGTGGCTGAAAACTTCTACATTGATTAGTGTCTTTGGCTCTCTGGATGTTACAGATATGGGCCTCTTTTAAACAAATGATCCAACATGTGGCAATCTCTTTATTGCAGGAAAACCAGTAGCCAGTTCCAAAGAGAAAGTCACTTGACTTTTCTATTCAGTTCCTATAATGAATCACACAATGCACTTGAATAATTTAATAGCATGGTTTATAGAGAGACCGACAGACAGAAACACAGACAGGGTTGCCCGTACCTTTGTAGCAGAGACACTCACATTCCCACTGGACAAAATAGACACTTCCCTGCCTGTATGCACTCTTATAAACACACCTTCATCCATATGTTAGACAAGTGTGTGCACAAAAGCAGACTTATGCTATATATAAATATCAAGAAAGAGGGAGGAAAAGGGGACATTAGGGAACTAACAAAAGATGGAAATGCAGGCCGAGCTGGAATAAAAAGGAGGGCATGGTGTACTAAAAGGAGGACAGGGAAAAAAGAGCAGAAAAAAAAGAAAGAGAATGAGGGAAACCATGTATTCATAAGAACAAAAATAAGGCAACATAAGAGAATGTAGGTATATGAGGAGGGCTCTGCCTGATTATTCTGTGAAGGTGGGAACCTGAATGTTAGTGAGAAAAAGTGGATGGGAACATACAGTGGAAAGATAAGACTAAAAAATGCAATAAATTCAAGGGTGAGGAGTGTAACTTCATCTCACCTACTAAATGCCGAGGCAGTGAACTAAGGGCTTTCAAACATGTCAGTGATACCAGCAAACACTGCAGTGTTGTCTGTGATCCAGTTGCTATTCTGTGCACGTGTGTCAACTCAGAGCACTCACACAAGACCTGTGAAGTTGGTTTTACAATTCTCCTTATTCTATAGGTAAGAAAACTAAAGCACAGTGAGGCTAAGGGATTTGTTCATGGTTGCATAGTGATTACGCCGTAGAACTAGGATTTGAACCGAAAGGCTTAGCACCAGAGTCTGAGCGCTTAACCACTACTCTCTTGCATCTCATTTCCTCTGAAGAAATATTGTCTCTCATATACATATGAAGGCACAGACGCTCATGTGTTCTTTTATTTATTCACCAGGTTGTTCATTCATTCACTGATTCATTCTTTCATAAATTCCTCAAGAATTTCCTGAAAGATTAGATATGCCTGGTTTTATGCTAGGTACCAGGAAGGTAAAGATGATTACGATGAGGCTCACAGGTGTGAGATAGAAAAGTTAATAAATAAGTTAAATGGGATATTCCAGGTTTCGTGTTAAATGCCTGTGCTAAGTTCAGCAGGCACACAAAAGGACAATATGAACAATTGTATCTAGACGGGTAAGAAATAGTTTATAGGGCTGAGGCGTGACGTGCTCACCAGGGAGATGATGTGAAGATGGCATTCCAGTTGAAGGGGCAATGATAACCAAAAGCATAGCGACATGAAACTACTGGCTGTTGAGAGAAACAGAAATGTAAACACTTTCCTTTGTAGGGAGTGTAGAGAACGGGATGATGTTGAGAAATGAATGCTAATTATGGATATGTGTGTGTGTGTGTGTGTGTGTGTGTGTGTGTGTGTGTGCCGGCATGTGCATGTGTGTGACAAGGTGTCTGTGGAAAGATCACAGTTGAGGCTGGAGATATAAACAGGGATCATATGTGATGTGTAAAAGTTTGCACCTTATACTTTTATCAACAAAAGATTTTAAATGATTGACAGACACTATCGAATTGGTTTTGGAAGACTCTTTTCTTGGTCCTGTAGAAAACAAACTGAAAAAAACTGAGATTGGAGGTAAAGAAACCAGTTGGCTACTACGTATTGGCATTGCAGTAGTCCAAATGAGGACAGAGCTCAGGAGATGGGACTGGTAATGGGTAGAATGGGTCAGATGATGGGGGTAGATAGGAGGTATGTTCTCAGCAACAGTAAATGTGTGTGTGTTCGGGGAATCCATTTTTCAGAATTTTGGTGGGAGGATGGTGGTAAGATAGAGGACACCAGAGAAGAGACCTTTTGAGGAAAGAAGGTGACTTCCAGTGATGTATAGGGAGCGGTGAGAGATGGTGAGAGCTTCAAGAGTTACCATATATCACAGCTGTACTGCCAAAGGTCATGACATTTTAAACTCTGGAACCAAGGCTCCCACTTTGTGTTCCAAAGTGCTTAACTCTACAAAGAAATCAGCATTTATTTACTGGGCATCTATGAGCAGGTCACTCTGGCAAATAAAAGAGGTCTCTAGAAAGTAGAAATGGTCTACATATTATTATTTAAAATTATTTGGTATCCATATTTAATTTGCCATGGTATTATTCATATTTTTCTTTGAAATAATTGGTTTCTATTTTCTCTTTCATGTCTCTCTGACTGACCATGAAATAATCATAGCCTGATTGTATTTCACTTATTTCTTCACAATATGTATATTCTCTCTTCCTCTCACGATGGAAGAGCTTTGATGCTAAAAATAATGATATTGGAATAATCCTTCGTTGAGACCAATATTATCCTACCTGAGATGTATGTACATAGGCTCAAATTAGGTCCTGGACTTCCTCTGTCCTCTGATTTTGTTGTTGTTATTGTTAGTGGTTTCTTCTGCATGATTTTTCCTGATGAGGTGCTATTATTCAGAAAATATCCCCATAAAATAGATTATTTTTTATTCTGGATATAAAATTTTCCTGGGCCTAGGGGCTTTTTTTTTTGTTTCATAGAAGGTACTTAATCATGTTCTTAATAATAAGAATCCATTTATTAATTGTTACATGGTAACATCTAGATTTGTAAATTATTAAAGGAAACACTCCCTATGTCGCATTCTTTTTCTTATGCTGTATGTTACCCTTAGTAAAAGTAGTATTGTTTTACAAACAAAGTTTTTAGAGTACATGTATAGGCTTCAGTCGTTAATTTGTTTATAATTAACAGCATACATTATTTTATGCCTTTTCAATTTGATATAAGCTCCCATGAGGGTAGGGGCCATGCCTTAGTCATAATTATATCCTGAGTAGTGGTATCTAA
Organism: Tursiops truncatus; assembly: GCF_011762595.2. Classification (NCBI taxonomy): domain Eukaryota; kingdom Metazoa; phylum Chordata; class Mammalia; order Artiodactyla; family Delphinidae; genus Tursiops; species Tursiops truncatus. Next base: position 69,188,245 of record NC_047038.1, on the reverse strand, counting down.
TGGGGTCTTGTACATACACAGCAGACACTAAATAAGACTTGTTAAATGAATATACGGCTGTTATTAACAGACTTACACTACTCAGACGACACCAAGACTTCAACAGTTAAATGTTTTGTCCAAAGTTTCAATGGTGAGACTACACATGAGAAGCTAAAATTTTGGCTGTCAAGGAATAATGTAGAGGTAATACAGAATAATAATTAAACATGGAGACTGTGGAACCATATCGCTTGGGCTCTACTCCTGGCTCCCCAACTGGAATACCTGAGCTAGCTTAACCTTTCTGTGCCTCAAGTTTTGCATCAGCGAAATAGGAATAATAATAACCTCTTGCTTGTGAAGATTAATTAAATAAATTTGTGCAAAGTATTTAGAATGGGGTCTAAGCTTTTATACTAATGAAGACATTATAGGTTTACATTTATTATTTTCATTACAATGATTATTATTTAGGGAACGTGCCTCACAGGCAAAAGCTGCCAATCATGTAGCAGCTTATCCTTCAATGAAATGCACAGCGTATTTTGCAATGAGGGAGTTTTTGGTTTGCATTACTGAAATGTTCTCTTTGTTTTAGGAAGCAAATGGATAACGTGAAAATATTCTGCCTATAATTTCACGAAGTAGGATAGCAAAAGGATTTCCTTTCAAATTACTTTGTATCTGTGTTTGATGTAAGTAGTTTTTAAAATCTTAGAAATCACTAGGATTTTAGTTTTTAAGCTTTTAATATCTTAGAAATGCACTAGAATGCATGATATATTTGATTTGCAAGTTGGATAAGGGTTTGTAAAATTATTTTATAAACAGAGAGTTATTCTGTTTGAAGAAGGTAATGTGCATTAGTGTATCCAAGTTAGTGTATGTGATATATTTAGCTGTAATGAAATGTGACCTAGATACATTAATGTAACAGAGTAGTTTTGGAATTATTTGTTTATAAGGCTAGTTACTCCCACTTTCCAGCTGTCTCTTCTTGCAAAATCTTGGAGTCTAGTGGACATATTAGAACTATCTATCTAAATTCAACTTACAGGGAAAAATGGAGCTTCACCAAGCCATGGTTTCCACTTGAGAATTAACAAATGGGTATTTGCTCCAGTTTTTTTCTTCTTTTGAATGGTAATGTGGTGAATATGTGAGAACAGACTTGCACTCCAAGCATACTTTGAAATTAGTAAAGTATTCTGGGGAAAAGTACAGAATAATATTTCATTCTGTGAAAACAGGATAATCTATGCTTTAGTTTCTATTTTTTCACAAATATATATTCTCATTTGAATGAATGACTCATAAGAATGTAAAGTGTATATAAATTTATTATATGAAATATATGCCGATATTTAAAAATTTGTAAATATGGTGAGATGCTATTCTTGTTGAAGTAATTCTGGTACTTCTCTTCAAGGTATATAAACATCACTAAGACCAGTGATGACTGGACTCACTAAGACAGTGAGACTGAAAGCATTTTGTAGAAATGTATTATATAAGTGCTATTCTTATTAAAATCCTTATGCCTATTTTATTAGTTCAGGTATCTGTCTTTCTACAGATAAATATCTGTATATCTGTATGCATGTATGTATGTATATAATATATATGTACATATATTATATATACCTATATACACATCTTATAGAACCTAAAGATTCATTAGGTCCCCTATATATAGATTATGGAGTAGTAGTTCCCTGGAGCAGTAGTGCCAAGTCTCAATATAACTGAGCCCTAAAAAAGGAAGCTCTACAAAATATCTGCTAAAAAACACGAACAGTTTTGTGAATTTTAAATTTTAAATGAATTTTAAAACTATACAATATTGTGAGATATCAGGAGACAAAATCATGATCTCCCAATTCTTCATTTTCTTTTTTTCTTGGTCCTCATGTGGAAATCTCCTTAGGGACTTGGTTTTTAGGGATGGGAACTATATAAGAAGTGACGCCCCCCCCTAAATCCAATTTGTGGGAGAGTAATTCAAACATGTTCAAACAGAAGGTTTTGCACTGCTTTAGCCTGGGCGGGATTGGATTTACTGGTAACCGACTAGTTGTTAGTTCTTCTACAGGATTGGTTGCCTTAGGACCTGCTCCACAAGGAGTGGGTAGGAAGAGCTTAGTCATGACCTACGCAGGCTGGCTCTCAAATCACAGGCAGTTCGCTGCACTCCATCACAGAGAGGAAAGAAGGATATCAGGCTGGATTTTTCAGATATTTGTGGAAGCTGGACAATCCTAGAAGAAATTTGACTGGACTAGTAACACAGTGAAATATCAGTGAAGATATAGCAATAAAAGTAGAGGTCCGGTGCTTGCAATCGGCTTTTCTGATTTCCATTTCCTTTAATGTACTTTGAAGTTTAAATCACAGCTATCCGGCTTCAATAAAATTGCAAAGCATTTTGTGGGGAAGAACTAAAAATCATGGTTTTATAATGAATTTTTTGAATCTAGCTTTTACTGAGTCTCTCTCAAGTAAGTGTATATCCAAATCTATAGATTGTTCTAACATAGTTTTTTAAAAAGCAAACGGTGAAAATCATCCAAAACAGCTTGAACTTTGTGAACTTCCACATAAACGGGTCATATGGCAGTGAGATTACAAATTTATTAAGGGTGCTAATGGTAGAGGTTTTTTTTTGAGAACAAATTCCAATAAATACAAATTTTGAGATAAAACAATTAAAGCTACAATCCATAATTCGTCATTAGCACCCAAGGAAAAGACTATAGTGGTAAGAAAATAATCTATGAAGATATTTACAAAAATTGTACATCCATGAAGGAGAAATTTTGTAGCATAGCAATTAAGGTTGGGAAGAAACCATGGGCTGTTCAACTTTCATTATCAAAATATAAACAACTTAGTAGTAATATAAATGGTGAAGTGATAGAGATCTTAATAAAGATTGACTCATAGAAATGGAAAATAGGAAAATACAGTAGGAAGTGAAGTGTTCACACTAAGTAGAAGATGGTTAGATTCCCTAGTTGCAAGGTTTTAAATGGCATGCCTTTATCTTTGTGAATTTCAATTAGACTCTGCAGTGGGCAAGTCAGGAAGGGAATATTAATGATGGAGGAGAAAGCTGGGTGGTGTTCCATTCTTCACAGAGGCAGCTAAGTAGAGCAAATGTTTGTTTAGGTTGTAGCTTATTAAATGCTCATTTAGAAAGTGGTGATTAATAGGTTAAAAAGAACAGCTTGAAAAATTTGCAATGTAAAGGTTTTATTGTCCTCACATAATCTTCAAAGCAAAGCTAAAATTTACCGGCGATTAGAAGTGCCTGTTGTTATGAAAACTGTACCATCTAGGAAAAATATCTCAATTTTGGGTTCATATCTAACAAAATTGAAGTGTTTGGCATATATTGACTCTGAATGCAAAGGGACAGAAACATATCAGCATACTTTTTGTTTTTTCGTTTAAAATGTCTACCATTTATTACAACTTCTTGAAGAGACAAACACCCGTTCTGCTTTGCTTTAGAAGGATGTGCATAACGTTCTGTCTTACCTGCAGTACGAAGAGGAAAATGTCTCTCTTTTTGTTGTTGTTCAAGTTGCACGTTTGTATTTTATCGCCTCAGATAAAGTAGAAGAGAAATGAGACAAATTAAGCACAAGGCTGAAAGTGTACGATGGGACTGAAATTACAACAGGTCTCTGCACCAGCAAAAACCCCTAAAGGGGGAAAACCTCAAAACATGTTACATACCCCGCCCCGCTGCGGAAAGAATTTGCAGAGGTAGTAGAAGCACAGCAGGTTCCTTTTTGCTGGGGGTGGAGGTGGGTAGGGTGGGGAGTACGTAAACTTTTTTGGAGCGGTTGATTGAGTTTGTCCTCCAGGTAGGGAGGACGTTTGTGAAAAGATATGGGGGAAAAGAATTGCTGAGAGTGAGCGGGTTTCCCAATAATTTGCAGATGACTTGACTGACCAGCTCCAGGGAAGTCTCCAGCCCTCAGAGCTTTGAAGGGAAATTGGTCCTGATTGCAGGAGTGTGAAGGAATGAGTGGTACAGCAGAAGGGCTCAGGAAATCAGAGAAACTTCCTGCTGTCTGATTCCACGCAACATGCCTCGAACTTGGTCCTGCGTGGATGCGCTGATGACCAAGTACAGGCGTGATGAGTCCCCTCGCCTTCCAGCGGGAGCTGTACCTCTCCTCGGCAGCCACGTCGCTCCGGAGCCAGGGCACGCTGGGGGGCGGGCGGCAGGGCGAGGTCCCGGGGATCTAGGGCCGCACAAACACACCGCGTCCCCGAAGCCGCACCAGCACCCACCAGCAGCCCCCTGGAACCTCGGGGCCTCCAGGGAGTCCCTGAGGGCGGCCGCGGGGCGCAGTCCCGGGCGGCGAGTGGGCTCCGCTCCTCCGGCGCGGCGTGGGCGCCGGGAGAGGCGCTCGCCGCCGCTTGGGGATGTGCCCTGGCAGGTGCCCGGCGGGCGGCGGGCGGTGGGCGGTTACCCGGTATCTGGGAGGGGGTGGGGGGCGTCCCTGCGTTGCCGAGAACCTCGTTAGCCCTCCTTTCGGGCCTGGCTCCTCCTCCTCCAGGCGTGGGGCTCGTGCCCGCCGCTGCCTGCGCGCACCGCGCCTCTGCTCGCGTCCCCCCCGCACCCAGCCAGCTCCTGCCAACGCTTCCCCCTCCTCCTCTTCCTCCTCCTCCGCCCATCACCGCCACTACGGACGCCTTCGCCTCCTTCTACTCCTCGCGCCGCCGCCACTCCTCGCGCTCTCCTTCGGCTGCTACCAGCCCATCGCTCCCCGCTCGCCGGGCTGCTGCAGTCTGTCTGTCTGTCTGTCTCTCTCTCTCAAGTTTCCTATCTCCTCTAGATCAGGGCAAAGGGAGGAAAACACCCAATTCTGCTTGCCGTTTCAGGTAAGGTCGCACACGTTGGTCCCAACAGGGACCCTTGCTTTCCCATTTACCTTTGCCTCCCGTGCATGGCTCATCTCCCCCCATTCACTCTCCGATGGTCCCTGGAAACCGAAGCGGCTCAGGTCGCCCCCTCCTCCCCAGCATGTTTAAAAAATAATTTCGATACTCCTCACCAGAAGCCTATTTGCAACTACAATTAGATCCGAGACGCCCGCCCGGCAGCACGTTAGCCTGGCTCTTTTATAGTCTTTTAACTTTGCACGCTGTGATCGCCGCTGCCTGCCTGCCTCCGCTGGATCCCGGAGCCTCACGCTCCGGCTCGGATTGCGGTCCTCGGCTCCGGAACAGCTGTCAAACGCGTTGTTTCGCAGCAGTTAATCCGAACCCGGCTGCCTCCAAGACGTGGTCTTGGGCAACTGTGGTTGGGCAGGGAGGGAGGTGATTTTATTTTATTTTAAAAGGACTGAAGTAGTGAAGACGTGAGGACTGCAGTTCATTGTAATGAAAGAAGAATAATCGAAAAAAGTGGGCTGGCTGCCCCTTGCTTTTCCCGCTGTGGTCGCGGAGGCGGTCTTGGTTGAGGGGATGTGGCACGAAATACCCGTTTCTCCTCCCCTTTTTCACTCTCCCCTCCAACCCATTCTTATCTCTAGCTCAAATGTCAGTGCAGGGTCCCGTGTGTTCTTAATACGTGTGTGTGTCCACAAAACAGTGTTTGCTGACGATGTGGCTGAGGGAAGTTCCTGGCAGAGCAAAGTCTGATTATTTGGTCATCATTCTGTTAAGAGAAAAAAAAAAAAAGAAGAAAAGAAAAGAAAAGACCCTCCTCCAGTCATCACACCCTACACACACTCCACTGGAATAATCTCTATATCTTTAACTCCAATTCCCAGTTGAAATGACATTCTTTTGGGCTATTTGGATGGTGGGACTGAATGTAATTTTAAGTGTATTTTGTTTTTCTTCCATGACTTTACAAAGAGTGGTGATGAAGATGAAACTGCACATCTGCAACATGCAGTTGCTGCTTCTTGTTTTCTTGGTGTGGGACCCAGCCAGGTGAGACAATTATTTACTGTATTTGCCATTTTAAATTCAGGGTGAAGGTGTGTTTCTTGAATGTTATCAATGCAGAGGTGGCTTTTCAGAAGCTGAAGTATTTTGAAGGATCATTTCTAATGAAAACATATTGTACCAAGAAACAGAACTATTAAATGACAGAGACTATTAAAAGTTCGCTGCTTCTTGTTTTAGCGATAAAATATAAAAGTGAATACAAACATTTTCTAAAAAAATAAATCACGGAAGAAAAGAGTGCCCTTTAGATGGCATATTTTTGCAAAGAATTGAAGTGGTTGTTATATGCGATTATAATAACACCAAAGTTCAGTAAAGAAACCATCAGTTTTCCTTTAAACCCAACAGAAAAGCATAAGCTAAAATGATTTGAGTGTTAATTTTTTTCTTTTCTTTTTCTTTCTGTCTTTCTTTCCTTTTGGTCTTGGCTCTTTCAGTCAACATAGAAAACCTAAATGATGTGTGGATCTGAAACCTCTAGGTGGAGGTACTATACAATTTCACAATCACAAACAAATAAAACAAAAGCTTGATTTATTAATCAACTTTTCATATTATTGATTTAGAAATTTTTACTTCTAAAATGGTACTGTCATAAAAAGTACTTACTTTGAAAATATAACAAATTCTGTTTTGCCTGTATTCTACAAATATCAAATTTAATTTCTGTTGTTTTCAATAGCATCATCTTAATTGTAGTCTTTTCTGACTTTTTTTTATCATCAATGGGCAGCTTTTATTAATTGCCTAAATTTAGGGTATGGTTTTCAAAATGCCAGAGAACTTAAAATATGATTCATAATAATGTCCATGTAATTATTCTTTTAAAAAAATTAGTGTTTTTGATTTTATGATACCTTTATTTCCCTTTAAAATTTTCATTTTCCTGTCTCAGTAATTGTCAAAGTTTGAAAATACTTTCTAGAACTGAGAAGAAATCTCTTTATGAAGTCTTATTTTTAATTGGAAAATAGCTCCTCATTTAATATCTTAATATTGAGTTTAGAAAGAAAATGTGATATGTGACTAAAAAACGCTTTCCAGTGAAAATCTCTAAGTGGAACTTCATGACGATCTTAGTGATTGGATTTAAAGTTAGCTTAAGGCAACATAAAAACTTTTGAGGCTTGAGGTATGAACTAATTTGCTTACATAATTTTTTTAATGTTTATCTCTATATCAATATTTTAGTATTTTCTCTTCTCCCAAGAGGATATTTGCTTGAAGTTGGTTACTGATTTTTCGATGTATTATGACTATTTTTAGCTACTAGCTGTGTAATCATTTAAATGCAAATGAATTCTGTCAATGATATTTCACACAGTACACCTTGATCAGAATGCAATTACATATAATCTTTGATTTTAGAGGAGTGAACAAACTGTGGTCCATTAATAATCATTGAAAATCCTCAGTACTTAACCATATTTTCTTCTACTAGTTTTCTGTTCTATATTTGACCAGTAATGCTCATGTCAGTATTTTATTCTATTATATAAATGATTCTTTTTCTGGACCAGTAATTTAAATCTCTGAATCATTCTGGGGGAAAAAATGGCAGCGAAAAGGGACATTCTGTTTTATACATCCAGTTGCTTCTGCACCAAATTGCTGGATGTCACAAAACCAGGTGTCTGGCTTTCTGATGGAGAAATAATGGAGAAAATCAGTGTTTCTAACCCTCTTCTGGTGATATTTTAAGACCACTTATTCTTTCCGCAAATTTATCACACACACACACACACACACACACACACACACACACAAAGTAGCTGGGCATTTTAATCTTTGGATGACCTCTATTGCTCTCCTCAGAGACCAGTCAGGAGAGGTACTCCTCCAAGGCTCTCTGCAGCTGTGTGTGTGCTGCTGATGCTTTCAGAGCCCACCTCCACCTCCTGACTTCATTGGAGTCTGGAACACAGCCAGCCAGCGGAGTTTCCCTGATGTCTATATTGCACTTGGCCATTGGGTGGAGGTATACCCAAAGTTAGAAAATCATCTTGGCTTAAAAGAGAAAAAGACATAAAAAGAAAAGACATTTCTGAGAAAGATGGAAAAATTCTGTGCCTCCAAGGAGGCAATTTATTTTCCAATTAATATTCAAATCACTGAAGAATTCTTTCAGTAGTCCCTTTGGTTTTTGTACTTTTCCAAATGCAGAACAACATTACTAATACTATCTGCATGTGATAATCTACCATCATAATATATTCTAGGGAGTGCATTTTAGAAAAATTGAATAGGTCACACAAAATGCGAAGTGATAGAAATCTGAAATAATTTTGGCATCAAACTTTCTGATAAGCTAGTATTTATTATCTATTTCCAACAGCATGTTTACCTTCCCTATAGACATACTGGCATTTAAAGGAGTGGAAAAAAAAAAAAGGAGGAAAACGGGTGACACTAATAGCTCAGGGAGCCTTAAAATTCAAATCAAGGAGGAAGAGCATGTTGGCACTTGCAAAACACACGTATGTATATATATCAGCTTGTAAAATTATCTGTTTAGGTTGGTGCTGGCTAACATCCAAGAAGATGAGGCTAAAAATAACATTACCATCTTTACAAGAATTCTAGACAGACTTCTGGATGGTTACGATAATCGGCTTAGACCAGGACTGGGAGGTAAAAATAGTTTTCCTTTTCTTAAATGCTCACAAAATAATGCCTTTAAAAGTTAAGGGTAATATTTATATTTTAATACATTTTACACATGAATGCATTGTCACATATTAAAAAACATAGGTAATAGAAAATAAGGTATATGAAATAAACATTCTCTCTGATTCCTTTTATACAGATATAATGTATTTACCATACCTTTTATAGACTACCTGAAGTCATATAGAGCCCAGACTTTGTGCATGAATAGTTTTTAAATTAGTTTATTTATAATGGCTAAGTTTATCAAACTTAGACTATGTGAAAGCGTGACATTATTGGGCAGATATGCTTGTATAGTATCTTTCGTTTCCTTCATTGAATTTTGCAGATGCCTACTTTCACACTAGTACAGATATATAGAAATGGGAAACATAAAAATATAAAAGAGTATCTGGGTTGAATTTTAGCAACCAGATAAATTTTAGCAATCATCACAGGATTCGTGATGATATATCTTTACACGTGCATGTGACGTTTCTAAAATATAGCACCGGTTTGGCATTCTTGAAACTTTCAAAGACATTTTGGGTATACTTCAGCTGTAGGCCTAATTTATTGACCTGTGGCACAGTTTGATTTCAAATTTAAACATTCATTCTCAACTCAGAAAAACAGATCTATTTTTATCCATAAAGGTAAAGGAAACTAGGCTTGGTTAATGTGTTAAATTTTAATTATCCTTTAGCATAGATGGGTGATACTAAGGAGATTATGTACAAGTAAGATAGGTGTGTAATTCCTGAAAGGATTCTGAGTCAAAATATTGTTACTCATTAATTCTAACATGAGATGTATATATATATATATATATATATGTATATATCTGCATGCACACATTTATCAAATGTATGTTATACTAATTAGGATGTTCAGTTTAATAACTAATTCAAAGTTAAGATGAATTAGTTGAATGCTTGGTACTGAATGAAGGTTTATATAGTTAGCCTGATTATTACCAGGTTGGCAACTTTGCAATATTAAATTGCTTGAAAAGATGTGTAGTGACTAAACGCCTGGATGTTTATGTCAATACTGTCTTTGAAAAATGTAGCTGCTTGTTAATTCTATACATATTTGCCAATTGTATGGTTTGCATTGCCCAGGAGTCAGAAAAGGTTGGAAAAGACCCAACTTGTTTTTAAATAATATGCCATTTAATTGATAGTGGTTTTGGACTTGAATCCTGAGTGGTACCTTGCATTTCAAGAGAGAAGTGATGGGGAAGAATAATGTTCAGAAGTATGATGCATTGTATCTCTCAGAGATAATTCAATTGTTTAATATACACTTAGTCTACTAAAAGAAAAACTCTCAAGTTTGTGAGTCTGTTTCCATTTTGTAAATAAGTTCTTTACTCCAATATAAAATAAAAAGTTAAAAGAAAAGTTAAAATAAGGAAAAACTAAAGGAAAAGAATATTTTCTTAGTAATTAACATTTCTAATGACCATGAATAGAAGGCATTACTGTCCATGTTAGCATATATAGCAAGGAGCTAATGTCAAACTCATACAACAGAAGTATGCCTAGCATGAGGCTGTCATAATTCATGATGGTGATTTGAGAGGTAGATTGCACTAAAGCAGATATTTTCCCAAGGCTTAGATTTTATTATTTTTTAATAAATCATGTGCTGTCAAAAAGACTTAAGATATTTAAGCTAGATCTTGGATTTTGTGTATGAGATTTTAAGAGAAATGTTTACACTGTGGGTGTATAGTTGGGAAGTAAAAACTACCTGTTAAAGGACATGGATATTACCATTTATCTCTTCATATTTCTTTAAAAATATCTCTTCCATTCTTTTTACTTTGGTCATCAGCATTCGAATATAGATCCTTGTCACTCATTCTGTAGGTTAATGCAATAGACAAAGTGGCTCTTCTTGCCTAGTGTCTTCCTTCCCCAATCCTTCTCTGATAGTGGACATGTGCTAATATTTCACAGTCAGATTGGTCTTCTTGTAGTCAATACTTTTCATATATTACTCTCTTGTCTTGATCAAATACCTTTGATAGCTCCCCATTGCTTTCTGTAGATGGTGATGAGGGGGTGGGGGGAAGGAATATAGGCCTTGCATGCAGATGGATCTAGACTAGAATTTCTTCTCCATCTACACACCCAAAACTGTGTCTTGGCCAGGTAATCGCTGTTTCCTTTCATTTAAAATGGTCATGATGGGGATTCCCTTGTGTGTTATTTGTTGCTTTTCCCTTGCTGCTTTTAATATTTTTTCTTTGTATTTAATTTTTGTTAGTTCAGTTAATATGTGTCTCAGCATGTTTCTCCTTGGGTTTATCCTGTATGGGACTCTTGTGCTTCCTGGACTTGGGTGACTATTTCCTTTCCCATGTAGGAGGGTACAAATGAACTTATCTACAAAACAGAAGTAGAGTTACAGATATAGAAAATAAACTTACGGTTACCAGGGGGTAAATGGGGGATAAATTGGAATTGACATATACACACTACCATATATAAAATAGATAACTAAAAAGGACCTACTGTATAGCACAGGGAACTCTACTCAGTACTCTCTAATAGTCTATATGGGAAAAGAATCTAAAAAAGAGTGGATATACCTATATGTACAACAGATTCACTTTGCTGTACACCTGAAACCAACACAACACTGTAAATCAACTATACCTTCCCAAAATTAAAAAAATAAATAAATTAAATGGCCATGATGTATTTCTACTTTATAGTGTTGTTGAGAGGATTACATAAACTACAGTGTACACGCAACATACTAGCAGTTAAACACAATCAATTCCTTCCCTCCTCCCATAGGTTCCGAACATGACAATCAAGGTTTTTACAATTTACTTCTCTGGCTTAATTTTTACTTTGCCACCCATCTATCCTGTACTTCAAACACATCTATTCATTTTCTCTTGATAATCCATTCACATCTTCTCCCTTGGCCTTTGAGGGGAAAATATTCCCCTCTCACTGGAATTATTCTTCCTCATTCTCTCTTTTCCTGTGAAGACCACCTCAATGTGGATCCTTTTCAGTAATAACCTTTCTTAACTGAATTGAAGCACCCAGATTCAATTTTCCCTCTGTTGAATTTCTTTGGCTGTTGTTGGCTTTGTATCTCATTTGGTACGTATTATGTGCTATCTTGGATTATTTATTACCCTTTTATGTGTCTCTTGTTACCTTAACAAGATCGTAAACTTATTGAGGCAAGGTATTGTATCTTAAATGCTCTGTACTGTCACTAACTAAATATTGATTTGCATATGGTGACTCTAAAAAAATATATTAATTACTTGATTAACTTTTCTATGACCAGTTAATCAGCTGGAAAATGGAGCTACTCACATCTGGCTGACCTCTTAGTTGGGAATGTTGAGGTGATACTTTGTGCATCCTGCTGCAGGAAGGTGGTGTGGCTGAGTGAAGAGAACCTAACTTTAGACTGTGGTGATTTAGGTAAAATTCTAGATGGAGTACTGAGCAGTCTTGTGGCCTTTCAGTACTTTACCTCTCTGGGGCTACGTCTGTCATGGATTACTATTACTATTCTTAGGGTTTTTGATGAATATTAAATACAGTGATATATGCAAAGGATTTAGCACAGTGACTGGCATATAGTAGAGAGTTAATACATAACAATGACTAGAAGACTTTGAAAACCTTTGTAAATACACTGTTGTAAGTTTCAGTTATTATTACGGTTTCTTCTCTGTCCAAAATTCTCAGCCTGAATGTTCATATGTCATTTCAAATAGAAAGTTCAGGGAAATTATTTGTATCATTATATCCCAGAAATTAATAATAAGGGGAAAAATGGGTTTGATTCAATTTAATATATCAAACTGAACATCTCTATTGATGGATAATCTGAATAATTAATCTCAATTATTATTATTTCTCCTTTGTAACGTTAGTATAGATGAGTACATAGGAAAGAGCAATCAGTTTTGTATTAAGAGTTAGAAAAATTATTCTTTTCACCTGGCTCTTCAACTTACTAGCTCTTATCCCAGACAAGTTACTTAGACATTCTAAGCCTTGATATCTTCTTAGGGAAAATGGGAATATTAGCATTTTATTCTGAGAGGAGGAGGATAAATTGGGACTTCTATACATGAAAAGGATTGTACAATAGGTCGAATGATAAAATTTTAAGGTATTTAATAATTAATTATGGGTTTTCTTTTTTTTCTTCCAGTTTTATTAAGGTAAATTGACATATAGCACTGTAAACATTTAAGGTGTACAGACCTATGGGCCCTCTTTAAACTGAGGGCCCGATCACATTACTCAACTGCTCAAAATCCTGCAATGGTTTCTACTTCAGTCAGAATAAAACACAGATTTCTTTCGATGGTCTCCAAAGTCCTGCATAATCTGTTTTCCTATTCTTCTTTGGCCTCACCTCACACAACTCTCCTTCTTGCTAAGACCGCTACAGTCACATTGGCTTCTTTTCTGTTCCATGAAGACACCACGATACACACACACTCCTTGGAGCTTTTCCCCAACTGTTCCCTCTTCCCTGGATACCCATTGAGCTCACCTTCTCAACGAGGCCTACCCTGACCAATGTGATAAATGTTATGTGTTCATCCTTTAACAATACTGCTCCTTCTTATGCCTTATTTTCTGTTTTTACTTAGCACTTACTATTTTTTAATATACAAGATAATTTTTAAATCATTAGGTCAATTGCTTACTTTTGTCTCTTTTGCTAGAATGCAGGCTAATTGAGGTTAGGGATTTTTGTCTGTTTTGTTGTCTGGTTCTCAAGCATCTAGAACAGTGCCTGGCACATAGTAAGCATGGAATTAAATATTTCTTGAATGAATTTTATTTTATTCGTTTATTTTATTTTATGTTACTTAGTATGCTCCCATGAAAAGAATCGGCTATAGAACTTACCTTATCCTTAAAATCATCAGAGCAATTATCATTTAATTACTGTACTGGCCTTTCACTGTTAGCACCAGCGTATTAGGCTGACTTCTTGGTGAATGGAAACAATCACTACGATTATTCCAACTCCTGGCTTATGTTAGATGTGATTCTGCCTTGAACTAACTGTGTGATTTGGGGGATTTGGGGCGATTCATTTATCCCATCTGTGATGTCATTTACTTACCTGTGAAATTGGAGGGGAGGTTCTACTTACCCTGTCTGTCTCACAATAATATGGTATGGTTCAAATAAGAAAGCATAATGTGGCATGCATTGATAGGTATTAGGACCATTAGGAATAGCAGAGGAGACTACTTCAAGGAGAACATCATAAGGTAGTATCCTTGAAAACATGCCAAGAAAATACTGGTAGGTCTTGTGCATTTGGTTGGCTTAGTCCCTTGTAAGTCTGGAAATGTATCTACCAAGACCATATGTTCAGCTTAGCTAGAACTTATAACTGAATCAATTTTTCCTTTAGTCTTCCTTTCAGTCATTGGAGCTAACAACTCAGGTACCACCTATGGATTTTGGTGTTCCATAAGAGGCTTTCAAATTGTTAACTGAATAAAAGGAGCCACATTTGCATTGCGGACTGTGTTTAGAAAGTCGTTGAAGAAAAGGAAAGTGTAGACAGGCCTCGTATATTTATAACAGCTAACATTCACAGTGCTCAACAATGACAACTATTAGACATGACAAGGCTTGGTATCTAAATTATAGATTCAGTCTGGAAAATCTAGATAGAGTACTGTGCTTAACTGCGTTTTGAAAAGCTGTTTCAAGGAGCTTGTCTAGATAGAATTGGTACATAGTGCTCTTGTTTTGTCCTCTAAAACTTGAAGCAGCTGTATGCTTAAAACCATGAAAAACATGATGTCAGGTTATAGACTTAGGGTCTGAGGGTCATTTTCCAACTTCACTCTTGGATATTTCTCCTCAGGCTGTAGAGAGATGGATGATAACATGTTTCTATGAATTTTACTACTCTCAATTTTATAAAAATAAAATATAGGATATTCGGTGGGCAAAAATTAGTACAAAAAATCTGGTCTCTCCCAGAACCTAAGAGGGAGTCTGACCTCAAAATAGCATCGTATTATTTTATAAAGAAGTGGTTAAGATCAGTGCCTCTGAATACCAGCATCTTTGAATTTGAATTCTGTTGCCATACTATATGAAGTACAAACTTTTCACTCAACCTCTCCTTGCTTTGGTTTCTTTATTTGTAAAACGGGGGGCTAGAAGTATGTGACTTATTGGTTTGTTAAGTATTTAATTTAAAAAAAAATTTTTGGAGCGTCCGGCAAACAGAGTAGGAACTCAATACTTGTAGACATTATTGCTGTTATTGTCGATTCTACTACTACTTCTACTATGAATGCAATAGAGTCCATCACTCAATGTTTTCTTTAATTTGTAAAAGCTGTGACTTCTAGAAAAGGATAAATGTGTGGCACAGAGAAAAGATATATTTGTATGTTTCTCATGCTATTAGTTTCATTTTGTAGTACACTTTTGTATATGTACAGAATCTCTGGAAACAAAGCCAATCACAAAAGAAATATGTCAGATTATTGTAACATATAACAATTGGGCATCATCAGTTCATGATACTGAATTTGCCTATAAGAACAAAATCATATTTACAGAATGAAAACCTCACTATGAGATGCAGATGATGATTTTAGGGACATGAAACTGAGCGTGTCCACCATCCTAGCCTGGGATGTGCCAGGAACTTGAATGGCACGAGCTCTGGGTCTTGCAGCTACCGGGTGTGTGCCTGATGCTTGACAACATCTTATGAGGTGAGGGGTGGTATAGGCATCAGGAAGGAGATAACACACTGAGAATGATCTGAAATCTCTATACGGAACTGAAAGGGGCAGGGGACAAGTGGGTTGCGAGCTGAGCAGAAAGGAAGCGGCTGAGCCCTTAAGAAGTTCTTGTCTCAGGTGGAGGCGGGGTAAACTTCAGGTACTGGTCCTCCGCTTAACAGCTCTGATGTTCGGCATTCTCCTCATTCAGCAGCTGTGATTGGGGCTGATGCTCCTGAAGAGGCAGGAGGCAGCAGAGAATCTACTCTCCCTTCCCTCCTGACTAGGTCTTCTGAGGTCCCCCAGTGTGCCTGGAGTGGGATAACCTTCTTAGGCATAAGAAGATTTCAGAGCCTTTTTCACTCTCTGCCACCAGATCTTCTCCACCCACTTGCATTTGCGAAAAGGTCACAGGAAACACCGAGTTTGATTATTTCATGAGCGAGAAAATAAAAATAAATTGGGATGACTTCACAGAAGTGTGTAATTAGCTTTGGGTAAATATGTAAATAATGGATATCAAGGTTTTTTCATTTCCTCTTTATTGAAAATTATTTTGTGGGAGGCATGAAACAGAACACGGAAAGGTACTAGGTGCCTGAAGTGGGTTGCTGTTTGGGAAGCTGGAAACTCTGGACATGGGCTTCCTTCATAGTACGGGCTTCCTCACAGTGCATGCTAGCTAAAACGAGAAACACAGTCATGTTATGTGCAGACTTTTGGATTCTTTTTAGTATTACAAGCCGACTAAGAAACATCTTAGCGTTTCTGTACACCCTCACTCTAAAGCTGTGTGTTGCTTGCCTACCCTCTTAGGGAATGGTGCTAAGACCGGCTTCTTCAGAAATGGTTAGAGTGAGGTTTTGCAGAACTCTTTCTCAGTTTGATGTTTTAACTATATATATAGCTTGTGATTATTTTATAGGAAAGGCAGACCGAGTGCGTACACGGCAGCAATGGGTTGCGTTAGACTGGATGGTGGCATTTTCTTCCCAAACAGCATCTCCTGCAAAATTCAAGGGAGCATCACTGAAGTGAGTGACCCAGAGAATACTACCCATGTTTCAATGAACTAACGCTAAGGCTTTTTTTTTTCTCACCTTAAAACAGTTTTGATAAATAGCGGCTTCTTCTCTCAACCATTGCTGCTAGAGAGGTATTGCCCTTAGTCATACTTTTGAGGGATTGTTATTTTTGCTCTTTTCGGGCACAAGCACACCCCACTCACTCTGTTGTTTTCCTGCCAGCTTTTAAGCTCAGGTGCAATGAACATTTTTCTTTTTTTCACTCCTTAATACACAGTGGATAAATTGGACCATAGGCATGACGGATCCATTTGTGTTAGTGTTATTTTTTGATTGATACATCTCCAATCATATTGTAGAAATCTATATTGGTAGTGGAGATGGCCAAGTGAACAGCTTGGCCAGCCAGCAATTCATTACTTTTTGATGTGTTAACCTGAAAAGAGTCAAATGAAGTTATTCTAGTAGTTTGTTCCCTAACACATGTGTATTGAAGACTTATGACATGCCAGACACTCTGCAGGATATAAAGATGTACAAGGTGTAGTGTTGGTCTCCAGGGGATGAGGCCCCTTGGAGGGCAGATAAGGTAGGTACACTGTGATTCTCAAAATGACTCGAAACAGTACAACACGTGTTCCATTATAAGAACATGCTATTGAAATAAAGAAAAGAAATCACTTTTACTTGCATCATACAACTGGAGTTAGCCAATTTCTGTCTCTATAAGCCTAGTTCATTCATTCCATTGTTTCTTTCTAAGGGCCAAGGATTTGCTGGGTCCTGCTGTAAATGCTGCAAATACTATGCCGAACAGGACTGAGTCTTTGCAGAGATTCATATCATATCATATTTTGGCTCTTTCTGCCTTTCAACTATAATTATTGTATGTTTTTCTTTATTGAAGTGTAAGTCTTTTCTCATAAAAAGAAGAGAGATTTCTGATATACTTACTGTCAGGCTGAGAACTGTGATATCTACAGAAGAGTATAACATCCAGAGGGCATGTCTTTCTGTGTCTGTAGCAGGGGTGTTGAAAGTATTTATGGTAAGAGTGGCATTCCTAGAGGTAGAAAGGGAAGTGTTTATTCCAGTCGAAACTTCTGGATACTCCTCAGTTCTCTTTCTAAGGAAAACTTATTTTCTGCCTCATCTTAATTTGTTTTGAGCTACAGATGAGTTAGATAATAACTAGACATGAACTGTGGAATAAAAAAATTAATGATATGAGTTGTAATATCATGAGGATTTAGTGTATTTCCTTTGACTTTTAATGTTTCTGACCCAACACAGAATTCTGAAAACTTGTTTCTAATTTGAAATACCCTCATTCCTCAAGGTTTAGATCTTCTCATTTAGGAGTAAGTTACCATAAGAATAAAATTAATGTTTAAATCTAAAGGGATTTCATATAGAAACTCATCAAATTAAGGATATCAACTTATAAGGTACATATAATCCCTTCAAATTCTCCATTGGGTTTTTGCATTTTAAGTAACTTACATTAAGGTAGATTTGATGTCTCTGTATGTTATTATTATACCTTTTAACAAATGAAAAAACTAGCATATGGAAAAGTATGACTCCATCTCCATCTTAATTTAATATGAATTAAGTTATGTCAATTTTTATTTTTTTAATTTTTGTTTGTTTTAATATTTAAAACATGCACATTGAGAACATAAAAAATGGTTTTGCACAAAATTCAAAAATACAGTACTCTGTTATAAGAGCATTCTTTTTATAAATATCTTTGTTAAGATTCAGGATGGTAGCTCCTTTTTAGGGGAATAAATGCAAAATGTAGCACAAAGATTGTCCCAGTAGTATGTGTGGCATTATTCTTTCTGTATTAAAGTATTGCAGGATTCTTAAGAGGACATGTTCAGTCGCAATATTACTAAGTTGATTTAAAACATAATAAAAGAAAAGGTAAGATTTTCTTCTTCTGATATAGTATCCAGAGGAAAAATATGTCAAAAAGAAGATACTGCTATCTTCAGCTATTTTGTGGAGATGGTTAATAATTCATAAATTCTGTGAATATTTGAGGAATATCATATATTGAGTAGTACAATTGGATCTTGTCTATTGAGCAGAGGAATAGAGTTATGCCACAAAGTTAAGGAAGGTTGAAGAGAGGATAAAAATTATAAATGCCTCCTAAGAGCATTCCCAAACCCATTGTTTAGGTTATGTTTTGTAGTGGTACATAAATATTTTAGTAAGTACTGGGAAGGCATTTGACTTCCATTAAGAACGTAAAAGGATCAGCTGCTTTTAGAATGCTGTATGTGTGTGTGTGTGTGCGTGCGTGCATGCGTGCGTGTGTGTGTGTGCGTGTGTGCGTGCGTGTGTGTGTGTGTGTGTGTGTGTGTGTGTTAAAAACTTCCCTGGACGAAGAGAGCTCCAGACTTAAACTGGAGGAGTGGTTTGGAGGAGGAAGACAAACGTCATGGAATGTTTTAGAAAAAGATGAGAGGCTTCCGTTTTACTCCTATTTACTGGTGAGAAGATTTTAGATTTTGAAGCTTTAAAAATGATGAGTTACTACTCATATATATAGGCTGGAGGGTCCACAGTTTTTCAATTATATGAATTTTTTGAAGCCTTTACGAGAGAAATAAGCAAATCAGCCATAGGCAGAGAATTAGGGTAAATGGAACAAATTCATTTTTGCTGCATGATTGCATAAACTCTGCAATTTCTCAAGAAAGGAAATAGTGAGCTAAAATGCTAGCCAGGTTTACAAGGAAGATTAAAGTTTTGGATACCAAGAGAGAGGAAGTCTTAATTAAAAGAAAATGGAATTGTGTGGCTGGTGTTCAGGTCAGGTAGAGGGGAATATGGGAGGGTAGATTTAATTAGTTATCTAGGGCATGTGAGAGGATAATCATCGAAGCAAAAAATGTGAAGCTGATGACTGTGCTTTGGAGAATAGCAAAGGAATCATCCAACAGCTATTAGAGGAAGAGAAACTCTAGAGTCTTAAGAGAGTGAATGGGTGGGTTTAGGTGGTGAAAATGTTATAATGGAATGGGGGTGAGTGTCCAGCGATTTTAAAGGGAGTTGCCATTAGAGCATTACTAAGAGAACAAAGTCCCTTGATAACTAAAAACTAAAACTGAGTATCCGTTTATCATTCTGAGTAGCTTTTGCTTTAGCAATGATTACAAAATTACAGGATCAAAGAGAACTAACAGGAAAGCTATACACTGAGCTCTATGATCAGTAGTGCTTATATTACAGTATGTAGCCATTTAAAATAGATTAAATATCAAAAATTGACTTGTTAAGGGCTTCCCTGGTGGCGCAGTTTTTGAAAGTCCGCCTGCCGATGCAGGGGACACGGGTTCATGCCCCGGTCCGGGAAGATCCCATATGCCGTGGAGCGGCTGGGCCCGTGAGCCATGGCCGCTGAGCCTGCGCATCCAGAGCCTGTGCTCCACAACGGGAGAGGCCACAACACTGAGAGGCCCCCGTACCGCAAAAAAAAAAAAAAAAAAAAATTGACTTGTTAAAACATATAAATCTGAATAATAGTGTCTGAATTCTTAAAGGAGAACACCAGGCAGATGAAGTAGTGAGGAGAATATCTCTGTAGCAGAATTCCTTTCCACTCTCATTCTTTCAAGATCCCCAGATAATCTGCAGAACTCCTGGAGGTGTTTTTGGCTGCCACCAAACTGATGATCTGACTCATAGCATTAGCAGGGAGGGTCGTTGAGCATTTCCATTATTATCTGTGAAATACGGGGCTGATGAGAAGTCACGTGGGGCCCAGTTGCTGATTCAGGATGGAGCTATTTATGTGTAGATGGAGGTCTGCTTGTTACACGGATGTTGCCTGCCTTTGTCACTCTCCTTTAGCTGCTGCCACACCCAATTTAGTCTTTGTCATTTCTGGTGACAGCTTCTAATACAAGCATTTCACTCTCAGGTATCTGACTGCGACCATTTGTAGGGGCAGCTGCAATCTTTGCCACTGTTGCCGCCGCTTTGGAACAGCTGGGAGGTTAAGCAAAATCTATCAGCAGATAAGGAAAAGTACTCAGGTTCATGTTTAAGTGAGTGGATACGAAGGTTAGTGGGGCGGAAAGTGACTCTTCATCAAATCCTTTCCCTTTAGGGAACTGTTTTGCAGCCTGTCATTTCTGTAATTTCCCCCACCCGCTCAGAGAGGGTGATGTGACACTTTACATACTTCTGTCTGAAGAAGACATTAGCAGAGGATATCATAATCCCCAGTGGCTTTTTATAGTGCAAATTTAATGCCAGTTGGAACAACATAACATTGGAATAAAATAATAAAACATAGATGAAAGAAGAATATCATGGTAGCTTTTTAAAAAAAATTTTTTTAAATTAATTAATTAATTTATTTATGGCTGTGTTGGGTCTTCGTTTCTGTGCGAGGGCTTTCTCTAATTGTGGCAAGCGGGGCCCACTCTGCATCGCGGTGCGCCGGCCTCTCACTATCGCGGCCTCTCTTGTTGCGGAGCACAGGCTCCAGACGCGCAGGCTCAGTAATTGTGGCTCATGGGCCCAGTTGCTCCGCGGCATGTGGGATCTTTCCAGACCAGGGCTCGAACCCGTGTCCCCTGCATTAGGCAGGCAGATTCTCAACCACTGAGCCACCAGGGAAGCCCCCTCATGGTAGCTTTTATCAGTTAAGGATGCGTTTGTCTGAAAGCAACAGAAAAATCCATCTGCAGTGACTTCAGTGGGGAATCAGTTTTTCTCACAAGAAGTCTAGAGGTAGGTGGCTCCTAGTACTGAGTTCTTAAGTGATGGCATCAAGAACATCAAGAACTGAGACTTTTTTTATTTATCCACTTCCTGTTCCTTAGTGTGACTTCAGTCCTTTATGTTGTTACCTTCTGATCCCAAGATGGCTGCTGCAGCTCCAGCTATCATATCCATGGTTAAGGCTGGAATGAAATGAAGGGATGGTGCCAGTTCCATTAGTTCCCTTTATCAGAAAAATAATCCTTTCTAGCACTTGCAGCCGATTTCTATATTTATCTCATAGTTATTTCAAGCTAGGAGAGTATCTGGGAAAATGAGTGCCCTACCTGGGGTTGGGCACATTTCTGCCCTTATAAAACTGAGGATTTATTAGAAAGAAGGAAGATGTGTTGGCTATTCAGTAGGCTACTGGCAATGCCTGCCACATTTACTAATGCTAATAAAAGTTACTTAATCGTTTTGTGCCTCAATTTTCTATTCTGTAAAATAGAAAATATTAATTCCAATGATGGGTCAATATACCTAAAGTACTTAAAACTTTAATTTGCATATGAATAACCTGGATGGTGACTGTTAAAATGCAGATTTTGATTCAATATATCTCTGTGGATCTCAAGATGTTGGGTTTCTAACAGGCCCTCAAGTGATGCCAGTGCTGCTGGTCTTTGGGTCACATTTTCAGTAGCAAGAAAGTACTCAGCTAGGGCTGCCATGCTGTACAACCTCAGGGAGCATTCATACAGAATATAATGCAATGACAAGAAGGGCTAAGTGTTCACTTATTATTATTATCATTACTGCCTCTGGTTTACTCTGATAATTAGGAATTCATAATTTATGTTTCTAAAGGTTGCAGTGATAAATCTTATTTTTATCAGAGTATAATCATAGATAAATTTATTCCTTATGATACACTTTCACAAAATTGCCAGTAAATACTAGATTGACCGTGAAAGTCTATGGTGTATGTTAAATACAATTTCTCTATCCAGCTATCAGTACACTCTAATTCTGTCACATTCTATATAAATAAGAACATATCCCTATCTCTATATATATTTAAAAAATTAGAGCTATGTTGTGATAACACCATGATGATATTTGAACTCTGCTTCAAAAGATTTGTTGGATATTACAGTTAGCTAGTTGTGGGAAAGAAAATATTGACATGGAGCTTGTGAATTCATCCAGTATAGATAATTGATTATACAATTTGATTAATTGATTATAAAATTATAAAATAATTGATTATAAAACTGATTTAATTCTGAATATTGTATTGTGGTAAATAAAATTTTACCACATATGTAATCTTGAGGGCAGAAAAATAATGGAGCTCTCTCTTTAAATTATTTTATGCTCTATTTAAGTTGCTCCAAAATTTTCTTTTTGGACAGATGAAAATTGTAATTTCCTTTTAAAAATATTATACATGGTTTGTATGAGAGTGCCTGACAGAGACCAGATTATAAACCCGGAGGATCCAAGTTCTTAAATAACTGATTAAATTTTTATTTTAAAGACACGAAGAGGGGAAAGGGCCTTTGCTTTGATCAGAAGAGGCTGTGAGGGCAAAGCAGTGTATGAGAGCATTAAAAAAAACACTAGTTTATCTATGAAAAAGCCCTTTCTTTTTATAAAAGGCCAATTATTATCTCTGTGCCTCAGTTTCCAAAACATGAAGGTAAGGAGACTGTAGCAATGACTTGCAATGCCCTTTCCATCTAAAATTTCTCCCATCCTTTTGTGACTTGTTTCAAGGCAAATAGAGTAGAAAATAAGGTTCTTGGAACAGAAATCTGAAGCCAATTTTTTCTTCATTGTAGAAAAATAGAGTATGGGCCTGAATACAAGCTAGCAGAATAAGGCTGCTAGGCCTCTATAAAGTATGGCCAGCTAAGAGAATAAAGGCTGTTTGGTCTTCCAACTCCTAGCAATTAGGAGTTTGTACAAAAGTAGATACTCCTAGTGCACAAAAATGCCAATTAAGAGCTTCTCTTAAAACCGAGCAAGGTTGATTAGGAAGTGGTTGGTACCAGTGAGGTAGTGATAAATGTGCCAAATTATAATTGCCCGTGTTCTAGACATTGCTGGACACTCTCTCTCTCTCTCTCTCTCTCTCTCTGTGATGTAAATGGCTACATCTCTTCGAAGCTCACCCTCTTTAGCTTCTCTGCTCTGTTTGGTAACATAGATCTACCACCTCTTTCCTGACTCTTGGTCTCTCCACATTTCTTCATCTGTTTCAGTCCTTGGTCCCTCTTTATTTTCTCTCTTCTTGAATATGGGTGCTCTCCAAGATCCTGTCCTTTTAACTCTTATTGCTTTTCACTTTCATGATTTTCCCAGAAGAATTTCATTCAATTCCATAGCCTCAAATGTTAACCTATATGTAGATTCTCTCTCATCCTGCCGCTGTTTTCTGATGTAAATTTGCTCGTTATTGCCCAGATGAACTCTCTTTATGACCACGCACTACTTTTAGGATCAAGTCCAGAGCATTTAACGTAGCAGACTTTACAGTCTCTGGCCTCTGTTCACTTTTCTGGCCTCATTGCTCACTATTTATCGCTATCTTGCATGAAGTGGCTTAGATTCACTGACCTTGTTTCAGTTTTTAAGGCATTTGGCTTTCTCTAGCCTGAGGGCCTTTATACAGGCTGTTGAGTCTACTGGGAACACATTCGCCTTTCTTTAGGTTCCAGCTTAGACGTCATACTTTCTAGTAACCTTACATGACTATCATCCCCTCACACACACATCTCTGTTGAACAAATCACCCATTACTATACTTGGAATAAAATTAACATACTTTCTTGTAACTCCCATTTTACCTATTGGCATCTGAGGTCTCCTAAAGTCAGAGATTTATGACTCCTTGTCTGTTGTTCTAGCCCCTGTTCTATGTGTAATGCTTCTAGAAGGTAGATAGTAATCATAATATTTGTTGTAATAGATGAATTAATAATATTAATATTGTTGAATAGACTACTGATGAACTATGCCTTTTCATATATACATTTCTCAAACTTCTAGAAACTGAATTCATAATTTTCTACCCGAAACTTCTTTTCTTCCTGTGGTTCTCTTTCATGGCTAATGGTAATCTACATTTGTCAAGCTACAAGAGCTAAAAATCCATCTGAGAATGAGTTTTCAAATTCTCTTTACTCTTTTCTAGTCTCCTGACTCCAATTCTGCGATCCTCAAATATACAGATATTAACCTGATTGTTTAACTTATTTTTGTTTTTAAATAAATAATTAGCTTAAAATATTTAAAAATTAGGAAATTTCCAATAAAAGCGTGGATTTCTTTCTCTTTCAAAAATGGCATATTTGGTGATCCTAGGCCAAAATTCTTGATGCCAGAAATTGAAATTGAGTTGATGACAGCAATTGAAACTAAGTAATGGCTTTCCCTGTTACAGGAGGTGTGTCCTCCACCTTTAGCCAGAGATCTCATTCAGCTCATGTCACTCAGTTAAGTTACCTACCTTGCAAGTAAATAATGTGCTGTCCCCCAAAACACTTGTGTATATAAATCTAGCCCTACCCTGTTCTCTATATTGATTTTTACTTTTTAACTAGATTTGGTTGTGTAATTCTTTTGCTCAATGCTCTCCAATGGCTTTCTTTTTTCCCCACTTTCCAGAGCATAACCTCCAGTCTGTATAACATAGCTTCCAGAAACCAGAATAAGGGGACCCAAACCCTAATGCTTTTCTTGGGCAGGTCAGGTAAAAAATGGGTTGACATTATGACAACTGAAGAACTGGAGCAGGTACATTCCTTGTTTAAAGAGGGTTAAGTTTTATCTGATTATTGCTGTATAAGTGTTTGAGATTAGAGTTGCTAGATACTCCAATTATTTTTCACAAGTTGTTGGAAATATCAGTTTTCATGGGAAGTTTCTTAATTTTAAAGACCAACCAATTCTAATGCTAATCAAAACAAAATCTTGTGTAACGCAAACAACACACACCTGAGTATTATTAGTTTGCAGGCCCTAGTCCTAAACCAAGATTTCTCATGAAGGGTGTGAAGGAGTCAGTTGGAGAATTTGTTAAATGCAAATTTAACACAGTCTCAAAAATTCAGTCAGTTTTGGTTTGAGCCCAGAAATCTGCATTTCATCAAATGTTCTTGATTCTGATGCAGGAGGTCCCAGTGCTGGACTGAATTATTTATAAGTTTCTGGTTAAAAATGATGGTGTTTTCCTCTTTTCTCTCATAGGACTTTATTTGTAACCTTTTAATTAAAAAGGAAAATTAAATGTGTATAGTAAGATCAGTCTGTCACCAGATGAGTCTGGCTAGCATTTGCCTCAATAACTTCAAAGAGGAGCTTTTGTGCACCACTGTTCTGAGATGGCTGTCAATTTTATAGGGTCAGAGACCTACGTTTCCTTACTAAGGTATTAGTCTGAATTAACTAGCTTATGCTGCAGTAACAACTCTCAGTTTAAAATATGTTTTATTTCTCCCTTATTTATCTTGTTCATGACACAACACTGTCCACTGAGGTGCGACGGGTATGTAAGGGTTGGGCTCGCCTACCCCTCATCATCCCTTAGGGTCTCAGGCTGATGGACCTCCACCATCTAAAGTATCGCTGGTCACCGGGTCAGGGAAAAGACATGTGATCAGGAGCAATTGTCACTTAAAGTTCTGCCCACATGTGACACAATGTCACTGCTCAGATTCTTTGCTCAAAGGAAGGCATATAGACATGCTTAACTTCAAGGGGGCAGAGAAGTACAACTCTACCATTAACTCAGGAGTAGAAGAATTGGAGATATTTGGCAGCGTAATGACTACCATTCCTAGCAGGAAGTACCCATTTCTCAGGGTGTAACTCATCTTCAGTAGTGACAAATAATATGCACTGCTTGGTGATACAGTCATATCTTATTTCAAGATATAATTCAGGAACTATGTTTTGTGGGTAACATGCTTAGTGTGTTTACAAGTTCATTGTTATGCTTTTTTGACAAATTGATATGATACACCATCAAAACCTTCTTCCCCAGCTCCGAGGCATAAAGAGCTTTGCCGTTTGGGCTGGGAAGCCAGAGCTCAAATTGCAGGGATTTAAGAGGAGATAGTCTGAAGTGCTAGCCTGCAATCTCAAACCTCTGTGACAGTAATTGCCAGGGACAGTGGAATTAAATGCATGAGGAGCAGAGGCCATGTCTTTCTAGTTTGCTACTGTGTCCTCAGTGCCTGGCAGAATAAATAGAATTCATTATCTGTCAATTGACTATGTATGTGAATCCAATGCCCATATACATAAAAATACATAGACTTGTTGGTACTTTGGGTAGCTCCTTATTTGGGCTTCTCATATACATTTGAGGCATTTAACAATGAGTTTTACCTTTATTTTTTTATCAATGATTTAAAGATTTCAAATAATTGATAATTAGCCTTAATATTAAATAGTGTGATTGGAGGTAGTTTTTTTTTTAATTTTTGAATTTTATTTTATTTATTTTTTTATACAGCAGGTTCTTATTAGTCATCAATTTTATATACATCAGTGTATACATGTCAATCCCAATCTCTCAATTCATCACACCATCATCTCCACCCCCTGCCGCTTTCCACCCTTGTGGTCCATATGTTTGTTCTCTACTTGTGTCTCAATTGCTGCCCTGCAAACTGGTTCATCTGTACCATTTTTCTAGGTTCCATATATATGTGTTAATATACGATATTTATTCTTCTGTTTCTGACTTACTTCACTCTGTATGACAGTCTCTAGATCCATCCACATCTCAACAAATTACCCAATTTCATTCCTTTTTATGGCTGAGTAATATTCCATTGTATAGATGTACTACATCTTCTTTATCCATTCATCTGTCGATGGGCATTCAGGTTGCTTCCATGACCTAGCTATTGTAAATAGTGCTGCAATGAACACTGGGGTGCATGTGGCTTTTTGAATTGTGGTTATCTCTCTGGGTATATGCCCAGTAGGGATTGCTGGGTCATATGGTAAATCTATTTTTAGCTTTTAAGGAACCTCCATGCTGTTCTCCACAGTGGCTGTATCAATTTACATTCCCAGCAACAGTGCAAGAGGGTTCCCTTTTCTCCACACCCTCTCCAGCATTTACTGTTTGTAGATTTTATGATGGTTCCCATGCTAACTGGTGTGAGGTGATACCTCATTGTAGTTTTGATTTGCATTTCTCTAATGATTAGTGATGTTGAGCAGCTTTTCATGTGCTTCTTGGCCATCTGTATGTCTTCTTTGGAGAAATGTCTATTTAGGTCTTCTGCCGATTTTTGGATTCGGTTGTTTGTTTTTTTAATATTGAGCTGCATGAGCTGTTTATATATTTTGGAGATTAATCCTTTGTCTGTTGATTCATTTGCAAATATTTCTCCCATTCTGAGGGTTGTCTTTTCATCTTGTTTATGGTTTCCTTTGCTGTGCAAAAGCTTTTAAGTTTCATTAGGTCCCATTTGTTTATTTTTGTTTTTATTTCCATTACTCTAGGAAGTGGATCAAATAAGATCTTGCTGTGATTTATGTCAAAGAGTGTTCTTCCTATGTTATCCTCTAAGAGTTTCATAGTGTCCAGTCTTACATTTAGGTCTCTAATCCATTTTGAGTTTATTTTTGTGTATGGTGTTAGCGAGTGTTCCAATTTCAGTCTTTTACATGTACCTGTCCAGTTTTCCCAGCACCACTTATTGAAAGAGACTGTCTTTTCTCCATTGTATATTCTTGCCTCCTTTGTCATAGATTACTTGACCATAGGTGCGTGGGTTTACCTCTGGGCTTTCTATCTTGTTCCATTGATCTATATTTCTGTTTTTGTGCCAGTACCATATTGTCTTGATTACTGTAGCTTTGTAGTATAGTCTGAAGTCAGGGAGTCTTATTCCTCCAGCTCCGTTTTTTCCCCCTCAAGGCTGCTTTGGCTTTTCGGGGTCTTTTGTGTCTCCGTACAAATTTTAAGATTTTTTGTTCTAGTTCTGTAAAAATGCCATTGGTAATTTGATAGGGATTACACTGAATCTGTAGATTCCTTTGGGTAGTAGAGTCATTTTCACAATATTGATTCTTCCAATCCAAGAACATGGTATATCTCTCCATCTGTTGGTATCATCTTTAATTCCTTTCATCAGTATCTTATGGTTTTCTGCATACAGGTCTTTTGTCTCCTTAGGTAGGTTTATTCCTAGGTATTTTATTCTTTTTGTTGCAGTGGTAAATGGGAGTGTTTCCTTAATTTCTTTTTCAGATTTTTCATCATTAGTGTACAGGAATGCAAGAGATTTCTGTGCATTAATTTTGTATCCTGCAACTTTACCAAATTCATTGATTAGCTCTAGTAGTTTTCTGGTGGCATCTTTAGGGTTCTCTATGTATAGTATAATGTCATCTGCAAACAGTGACAGTTTTACTTCTTCTTTTGCAGTTTGTATTCCTTTTATTTCTTTTTCTTCTCTGATTGCCATGGCTAGGACTTCCAAAACTGTGTTGAGTAATAGTGGTGAGAGTGGACGTCCTTGTCTTGTTCCTGGTCTTAGAGGAAAGGCTTTCAATTTTTCACCATTGAGAATGATGTTTGCTGTGGGTTTGTCATATATGGCCTTTATTAGGTTGAGGTAGGTTCCCTCTATTCCCACTTTCTGGAGAGTTTTTATCATAAATGGGTGTTGAATTTTGTCAAAAGTTTTTTCTGCATCTATTGAGATGTCATATGGTTTTTATTCTTCAATTTGTTAATATGGTGTATCACATTGATTGATTTGCGTATACTGAAGAATCCTTGCATCCCTGGGATAAATCCCACTTGATCATGGTGTATGATCCTTTTAATGTGCTGTTGGATTCTGTTTGCTAGTGTTTTGTTGAGGATTTTTGCATCTATATTCAACAGTGATATTGGTCTGTAATTTTCTTTTTTTCTAGTATCTTTGTCTGGTTTTGGTATCAGGGTGATGGTGGCCTCATAGAATGAGTTTGGGAATGTTCCTTCCTCCGCAATTTTTTGGAAGAGTTTGAGAAGGATGGGTGTTAGCTCGTCTCCAAATGTTTGATAGAATTCACCTATGAAGCCATCTGGTCCTGGACTTTTGTTTGTTGGAAGATTTTTAATCACAGTTTCAATTTCATTCCTTGTGATTGGTCTGTTCATATTTTCTATTTCTTCCTGGTTCAGTCTTGGAAGGTTATACCTTTCTAAGAATTTGTCCATTTCTTCCAGGTTGTCCATTTTATTGGCATAGAGTTGCTTGTAGTAGTCTCTTAGGATGCTTTGTATTTCTGCGGTGTCTGTTGTGACTTCTCCTTTTTCATTTCTAATTTTATTGATTTGAGTCCTCTCCCTCTTTTTCTTGATATGTCTGGCTAATGGTTTATCAATTTTGTTTATCTTCTCAAATAACCAGCTTTTAGTTTTATTGATCTTTGCTATTGTTTTCTTTGTTTCTATTTCATTTATTTCTGCTCTGATCTTCATGATTTCTTTCCTTCTGCTAACTTTGGGGGGTTTTTTGTTCTTCTTTCTCCTATTCCTTTAGGTGTAAGGTTAGATTGTTTATTTGAGATTTTTCTTATTCTTGAGGTAGGTTTTTATAGCTATAAACTTCCCTCTTAGAACTGCTTTTGCTGCATCCCATAGGTTTTGGATTGTCGTATTTTCATTGTCATTTGTCTTTAGGTAATTTTTGATATCCTCTTTGATTTATTCAAATAAATATCTGGTTATTTAGTAACGTACTGTTTAGCCTCCATGTGTTTGTGTTTTTTACATTTTTTTCTCTGTAATTCATTTCTAATCTCGTAGCATTGTGGTCAGAAAAGATGCTTGATATGATTTCAATTTTCTAAAATTTACTGAGGCTTGATTTGTGACCCAAGATGTGATCTATCCTGGAGAATGTTCCGTGTGCACTTGAGAAGAAAGTGTAATCTGCTGTTTTTGGATGGAATATCCTATAAATATCAATTAAATCTATCTGGTCTATTGTGTCATTTAAAGCTTCTGTTTCCTTATTTATTTTCATTTTGGATGATCTGTCCATTGGTGTAAGTGAGGTGTAAAGTCCCCCACTATTATTGTATTACTGTCTATTTCCTCTTTTATAGCTGTTACCAGTTGCCTTATGTATTGGGGTGCTCCTATGTTGGGTGCATATATATTTATAATTGTTATATCTTCTCTTGGTTTGATCCCTTGATTATTATATAGTGTCCTTCCTTGTCTCTTGTAACATTCTTTATTTTAAAGTCGATTTTATCTGATATGAGTATTGCTACTCCAGCTTTCTTTTGATTTCCATTTGCATGGAATATGTTTTTCCATCCCCTCACTTTCAGTCTGTATGTGGCCCTAGGTTTGCAGTGGGTCTCTTGTAGACAGAATATATATGGGTCTTGTTTTTGTATCCATTCAGCAAGCCTGTGTCTTTTGGTTGGAATGTTTAATCCATTCATGTTTAAGGTAATTATCAATATGTTTGTTCTTATTACCATTTTCTTAACTGTAATGGGTTTGTTTTTGTAGGTCCTTTTCTTCTCTGTGTTTCCCACTTAGAGAAGCTCCTTTAGCGTTTGTTGTAGAGCTGGTTTGGTGGTGCTGATTTCTCTTAGCTTTTGCTTGTCTGTAATACTTTTGATTTCTCTGTTGAATCTGAATGAGATCCTTGCTGGGTAGAGTAGTCTTCATTGTAGGTTCTTCCCTTTCATCACTTTAAGTATATCATGCCACTCCTTTCTGCCTTGTAGAGTTTCTGCTGAGAAATCAGCTGTTAACCTTATGGGAGTTCCCTTGTATGTTATTTGTCGTTTTTCCCTTGCTGCTTTCAATAATTTTTCTTTGTCTTTGATTTTTGCCAATTTGATTACACGTCTTGACATGTTTCTCCTTGGGTTTATCCTGTATGGGACTCACTGCACTTCCTGGACTTGGGTGGCTATTTCCTTTCCATGTTAGGGAAGTTTTCGACTCCAATCTCTTCAGACATTTTCTCTGGTCCTTTGTCTCTCTCTTCTCCTTTTGGGACCTCTATAATGTGAATGTTGTTATGTTTAATGTTGTCCCAGAGGTCTCTTAGGCTGTCTTTGTTTCTTTTCATTCTTTTTTCTTTATTCTGTTCCACAGCAGTGAATTCCACCATTCTGTCTTCCAGGTCACTTATCCGTTCTTCTGCCTCAGTTATCTGCTATTGATTCCTTCTAGTGTAGTTTTCATTTCAGTTATTGTATTGTTTATCTCTGTTTGTTTGTTCTTTAATTCTTCTAGGTCTTTGTTAAACATTTCTTGCATCTTCTCGATCTCTGCCTCCATTCTTTTTCCGAGGTCCTGGATCATCTTCACTATCATTATTCTGAATTCTTTTTCTGGAAGCTTGCCTATCTCCACTTCATTTAGTTGTTTTTCTGTGGTTTTATCTTGTTCCTTCATCTGGTACATAGCCCTCTGCCTTTTCATCTTGTCTATCTTTCTGTTAATGTGGTTTTTGTTCCACAGGCTGAAGGATTGTAGTTCTTCTTGCTTCTGCTGTCTACCCTCTGGTGGATAAGGCTATCTCGAGTTTTATCTTTAAATATTAGTGATTTTGACCTCCAGCATTTCTTCCAATGGGTCACTCTTCTTAGAAACACTGTTGATTGACATATAGGTTCAGTTGCTGTGCTGGACCTTAAATTCAATAGCACGTAGAATTAGAACTATTAGGATGAGCTTGGATTTAATATAGTAGAAGAACTAATTCTGTGGCCTTCACTGTTGCTGCATTGGGCGAACCATATGAGTGATGATTGAGAACCAAAGGCCCCATGGGTTCTGTTGTCTGCAGGGCACTCAGCACCGCATTCTAACTCCAAAACAGAAGCACTGGAAGAGCCACTAGTTTCATGTGATAGAAACAAAAACAAAACTACAAAAATATATTTCAAAAAACCGAGTAGCATAAGTCTAAATGTTTTTCCATGTTGAAATTATGCAGAACAATTATTAGTTTCATATGGATGATTGAAAATTTTCAGTTGTCTTGCAGAGGCTCTCTTATAAATCTACAGAGGCCTTGCAGTCATCCTGCAGAGGCTACATTATAAAATGATGCTGATCATAATAAATTAATAATAATAATATCCAACATGTTTTGAGTGTCAGGTAATATGCTAAGCAGTTTACCTATGATTTAATACTCATTATCAGTCCCACAAGGTAGTAATTTGATGATCTCCACTTTCTTCTCTCTTTAAGAATATGAGAGCAAGAGACCACTTATTTGCCCTTTATCACATAATTATGTTGTGATAAAATGTGCATTCTGACCCATGCATGTTTCTCCAGAGCTTTTGTTTGATAAATCAGGAATTAAGAACCCCCAAATGCAACAGAGATAGTGGATAGCAATGATTATATCCCTGCTCTAGGGGCCTCTGGGTAAGTACCTCTGGAAGGTGAAGGATTGTTTGCAATCCCGCTCATTTATCTGATTAGGGGGTCTCCTTATCACATTTCTTGGTCAGCCTTGACTTTGACATATACCCTGGACTTGGATCTGGGTTCAGATATGAAGGGACAGAAAGGACATTGATTAGTAGTACAATCTCTTAGGGTATTGCTGAATTAAAGCCAGAATCTTTGCCTCTCAGTCTGCTGGTTTTACTCCTTACTTGATGTGAATCACAGCTTTTGCTGTTATTATGCTCAAGAATAGCTAATGAGAAAGACACAAGAAGACCATGTCATTTAGGTAGATCATTTCAGCATTACTTTATTAGTACTTAGATTATTTGTGGAATTAATAATGCAATGATGCAATCAGTCTTATAAATTTCAGCTTTGGTTGGCTTGTTGTAAATCACATTTGAAGAACATGGTACATGAAAGAAGGATAAGTCAATAATAACCAAAGAAATGAAGGAATATTAAATGCAAGAACCCTGTCTCCTAGGTGCATTTTCCTTTGTGCCCATTTGACCCATGTTAATCTTACCAGGTAGTATAGTGTACCCAGGAAAGAGATTAGGCTTTGGAGTCTGTTACACCTAGGTTTGTATTCTGGCGTTAACACGTTCTAGTTATATGGCTTTTGCACGTATTAGTTACCTTCCCTGAGCCTCAGGTTCTTCATAGGTAAAATAGGTATAAAATAACCAACATTCTTAAGAACATTAAAAAGATTAACTGAAATTATGTGTGTAATGTAACCATAAAAGTACCTGGCATATGGTAGATGTTTATTAGTAGCCAGCTTCCCAATTGCCCTTTGATTCTTGCCAATATGTCATAATGTGGAGATTTGTTCACAGTTTAGGAAATAATGAGTTTAAATGAGAGTTCCTTTAAAAACAGGACATGAATAGTTATTTTTTTCTAAGAGAATTCATGGAATTGGATGATCTTTAACTACTTACCCTAGGGTTAACTATGATTAAACTTTTCCTTTCGTGGGTGCCTTTCCAGTAGAAGCTTGTTGCAGAATCAAACTTCAGAAGTTTGTCAGAATCTGTGAATTGCATGGTGTTTTTTTGTCACACATTGGAATTAAATGAAAGGGAATTTCTGGTTTTCAACGTTACATTTATTGAAGTACAGAACAAAACAGGGGAATAAGGTGTCTCTGAGAAAGCATGAGTAGGCAAGTAAATGATAATCTACTTTCTTCTAGATTTTCTTTAGCAATTCAAACTCCCATAAATATGTTGTATCTCCTGTGTGTAAATATAGTTAAACATTAATGATATAACAACTTTAGGGATTATATGAGGTTTCTAATCATAATTACTTATGATTTCTTCAAACTTTAAAAAAGATAAGTTTTTAAAATGATTGAAAGTGTTATACAGTAGACAATTATTAAGACTGTTGCCACATGCTGTGGTAGATAGAATTCTAAGATATCTCCCATGATTCCTGCTGTGTAATCCCTGGGACTGTGAATGCATCAATCCCACGATTAGGTTTTTGTTATATGGCACTTTGCCTTAAGGAAAGGAAGTTATCCAGGAGAGACTGACATAATTATATGAGCCCTTTAAATCTGGTTCTGGAGGTCGGAGATGGTCAGAAATAGAGAATTCAGGGAGATTTGAAACAGGAAAGGGATTTGACCTGGAGATTCTCCACTGCTGGAGAGGGCCATGTAGCAAGGAATGTTGACAGCCTCAAGGAGATGAGACAGGGCAGCCAGCAGGAAATGGGGACCTTAGTTTTACAGCTGCAAGGTCAACAGTTTGAACACGCTTGGAAGCTGATCCTTCCCCAGAGTCTCCAGAAGGGAACACAGCCCAGCTGACACCGTGATTTCTGCCTCAGACCCTGAGCAGAGAACCCACATATGACAAACTGGACTTCTTAAATGGATGCTGTTTCAAGCTGTTAAGTTTGTAATAATTTGTTAAACAATATAAAACTAATATAATTTCTATTACCAACTTAAAATATACCCATTTTTTTTTTTTTTACTATTTAGCCTGTGCCAAGCACAGTGCACTTTACAGACATCATTTCATTTCATTTTACAAGAACGTCGTCAGATGAGCATTCTGAGCCCCATCCGTAAGAAAACTGCAGCACAATTTAAGATGTGTGCACAGGGCTACAAGATTATTGGTATATAACTCAGATTTGAATTTAGATTTCTCTAATTCCAAGTTTTGGCATCTTACATGCCCCTTAATTGGGTAGGAATGAACATTTCACGGAGGTGATGACAAGCCATCTACAGGATGATATGACATTGATGTGACGCTTGAGCTACAGAATATCTTATGAACCCTTAGCAAGGGATAAAGAAATTTCATTTTAGTTTTTATGTGACAAGATTACCAGCTGTGGGTGTTGTAGTTTTAAACCATTGTATGTGAACGCATTTTTTTCCCTTACAGTTGTCTTGGAAAAGTTGAATTATATCCAACAATGCATTTTAGATGTCAGTTATGGCTCAAAATTGCCATTAATATAAATAAAATTATACATTCTAAAATGACTGACTTTTAAAGTGCATTATTAATACTTTCATAACATTTAATTTTATTTTTATCACCCTTGCCTATATTGAATAGATGTCTTTTAAAACCATTTTAGGGTTGTTAATGTTCTTGATATCTTTATTAAATGTCTTATGAAGTATTCTCAGAATACTAACTTTATAGCTGAAAGGCTAAACTATTACACATTAGAAATTCTATATAATAAAGTTAATTTTTTCTTTAACCTTCCATTGCTAAATTGTTCTTTAAATTAGTTTTATGTCATTATATATTCTCAAATAGGCCATTATCTTGTCATATTTTTTAGTTAGTATTAGTGTGTTTCTACCTCTTTTCCCTCTGATGACCTCTTTTCTTTCTCCTTTAATACACGGAAATATTTCTTGCTTACATTTTCATTCCTGATGGCAGTCTCATCTTTCCCCAGGAGTTCAGCTGCCCTTGTGTGCATTTTTCTAAAGTCTTTTCTTAGATTAGAGACCTCATGCCCGCTCTACCTCTGCAGGTGTAAACATCTCCTAGCTCTGTCCATTAATGCTTACTGATTAGTTATCTCCACTAATTCTTCTTTTTTAAGTGAAATATAGTTAATTTACAATGTTGTATTAGTTTCAAGTGTACAACAAAGTTATACATAAGTATATATATATATTCTTTTTCAGATTCTTTTCAATTATAGGTTATTGTAAGATATTGAGTATAGTTCCCTGTGCTATACAGTAGGTCCTTGTTGTTTATCTATTTTATATATAATAGTGTGTATCCACTACTTCTTAATACTCCCCCTGCCACTTATCTCCTCTCTGTCTTGTTGAAATACTTTACTTTTCATTCCCTACATTTATTATCCATCCCTTATCATCTGCCTTATCTATTGCAGCTTTATTCATTTTTAAAAAACATCTGTTTTTTGATATGTCTTGCAGGTAGTGGAAATAAAACTTGTTAGACCAGATGAGGTGAGAGAAGACGAAAAATCAGGGATATCTCAAAGGTTTTTGACTTAGGCAAATGGGTAAAAACTGCTTCATTTTACTTAAATAGGGATGATCTGAATTACCGTGACTTCTGTACATGCCTTAGCTTCCTGAGTAGATTATGAATTTCTTGAATATAGGAACTAAGTCATCTTGATTGTTTAATCTGCACAGCACTTAACACAGCGTCCTGCATAGAGTGCCACTCAGTAAATGTTTAATAATCAAATAAACCAGTTTAACTTTATCATCTTTTGTCCTTTTGCAAACCATTGCTTTACTGCATGTAAGTCTGCTAAGGCTTATATTCTCTCCTCTTAATAATGACCAGCAACTATATGGCAGATGCTTACAACCAATCATTAAAATTTTAGAGACAATTCTAAATCTTTTACTTAGTAGAGTTTTATGGTTTATTATAATGATTTCATCTACATTTTAAAAAAATTCTAGTTCTGTTTCCAAACTGTGCTTTTCTTGTTGGATGGAATGTAAGTTAACCTGTACCATGCAAAGCAGTGTTTTTTTTTTTAATGAAGTTTCTTTTTTCAAGCTTTAAGGAGTGTTGTCTTTATTATTTTTGGAGTTCCTGAAAAAATCAGATTCCCAAGGAACCATAAGGCATTTTATCTGGTTTCACTGCTCCCAGAGCTAGTAGGACAGGAGAAGGGAATCTTCTTTTCATCAGAACATTGATGTTCTTCTTTCTGCCCCTCTCTTTTCAGGGATGTGAGGGAAGCTCCCACTGCTCTTATAGATCTTTCATGCTCTCATTTATCATTGTATTGTAATACAAAAATAAAAATCACTATATGAGGGGTCATTCCTTGTTGAAAGTAATTATTTTTTTAAAAAAATAGAGTTCTAAACAATTAGAGAACTTACCAAAATTTTTTAAAATATTACTTGGTACATTAAAAATATATTAGAAACAGGCAATTGTAGATGTGTTGTTTTAGCAACACATTACTGAGGAAAGAAAGGTATGACACCTTTCAATCATCTGATAATTGATGGGGCTGACAGTGCCATTTCTACAGTGATTGTCATGGATATCATGAGCGTCCACAATTGAAGGTGAGCCCTAAATTGTTAGAGAATGTTAAGTCCAATTAAGATTTATTTTAAGATTATCTCTTTAAATTTGGAGTGAGTGGTTTGCATTAGATTTTACAACAGTAGTAGAGAGAATATGCCTGAGAATGTCAAATCCCATAAGGATTTTGTTTCAGAATATCTCCTTAAATTTGCAGTGAGTGACTTTTATTAGACTTTACAACAAAAATGGGCAAATTTTGGTCAACTTTTGCAAACCAGTGTCTATAGTTTGATAGACTTTGTCAGGAGGAAAATATTTTAGTTAATGCCTTTACTCATTATTATCTTTATGACCCCATGTACACTATATTTAAATTCTCCAGACTTTCATTTCCTGTTTCAAAATGAAGACAGAATTGCAGATCACAGCATTTGTAAATAAGAGACATGTTTTTTGATAGTTGAATGAATGTATTAAGACAAGGAGCTGTGTTTGAGAGTTATCCATTACCTGTGAAAACAATTCATCATCAGTCCTTATGTAGAGAACATTAATGTGGCTAAGATAAATGGATCTGTCACGTATTTTTAGGTAGGAATTAAAATGGACAATTCTAACAAGTAACCAAGCTAGTGCATAAGATCCTCGTAACTGGCATGGCATGCAGATGAAAGGGTTCTGTTAGAAGAGTGTGTAGAGAGTTCCCTCTGAGTTGAATCTAGATCAGTTGCGTTGCAGAAGGTGGTTACGCATGGACGTAGGGGCAGGAGCGTGCTACTGTAGCCACATCTATACTAGAACCAAGCCGGCAAGCATGCACACCTGGAATTCCTAATTAGCCAGTGTGTGAAACCGAGAAATGGTTAGAATATTCTTAAAGCAATGGCAGTTCTGTTTTGTCCACATTCTCGTCGACCTCACAGATGTATTTATTTAGCAGTGTCCTACTGCCACATTGAAGGCCATAAGACAATGTTTTCAGTGTTGTCTACCACAATCAAGTTGAAAGTATGATATGCAAAGCATGTTTTAGTTGAACGTTGTGAAACAAAACACAGACAAAAATGAAACCCCTGTACTTTCAAAGTCAGAAAAATTCAGTTCCTCCTGACATAGCATAGCATATTAAATAACAGTATCCTCTAAGGAGCTAAGTGTAGGGTTTGAGAGTGGAGTTTAGAAATCAGAATTTGTGACAATTTTTTTGGTGAGAATCATCAGTGCATCATGGGGTATCTTGAATGAAGCTCA
This sequence comes from Tursiops truncatus, assembly GCF_011762595.2. NCBI lineage: Eukaryota > Metazoa > Chordata > Mammalia > Artiodactyla > Delphinidae > Tursiops > Tursiops truncatus. The sequence goes on along the minus strand of NC_047038.1, from coordinate 69,149,851 downwards.
GAGACAATCACAGAGAAAGAACTGCATTAATAGCAAGATTTAGAGTTGGCTTTGCTTCCCTAAATGCAGCAAAGATCATCACCATCAATATCATCACCATCACTTATTGAGTGCTTGCTAATTGATGAGTGCTTACTATGCTCTGGGTACCACTGTAAGTACATTTTATATACCAACTCGTTTAATCCTTATACTGACCTCATGTTGTAGAACTCTTTCAATTTTACAGAATGAAAGCTCCATGAATGCATTTTATTCTGTTTGTGTGTGAGCACATTGTGTGTCCTCAGATCCTAGAATAGTATCTGGCACAGACCATGTGTTCATTTAATCTTAGTTGAGGGCTTCCCTGGTGGCGCAGTGGTTGAGAGTCCGCCTGCCGATGCAGGGAACGCGGGTTCGTGCCCCAGTCCGGGAAGATCCCACATGCCGTACAGCGGCTGAGCCCGTGAGCCATGGCCGCTGAGCCTGCGCGTCCGGAGCCTGTGCTCCGCAAAGGGAGAGGCCACAGGAATGAGAGGCCCGTGTACCGCAAAAAAAAAAAAAAAAAAAAAATCTTAGTTGAATCCACAACCGAGGAAACTGAGGCACTGAGAGATTAAATAACTTGCCTCATATTATAAAGATAGTAAATGACAGAATTCAGATTCAAATTTAGGGCTTTAAACTTCACACAGTCCTAATCAACTGAAACTCAACATTTTGGGTGAAAGACGTGTAATTCCTTCTCTTTAGCTGTTGAAGGTCTATGAGGCCAGTAATAAGACTCCTTTATTTCTCTCCTAAACTCACAGAAAACATAGACACAGGAAGCAGACCTACGGTGATTAGAATATCAGTTTTATTTCTGACCAAGCTGGATTGGAGAACGTGGCTTACACGTGTGATCATGGTCAGGCTTCCTAATACTTCACCCCAGGAATATTGGGGCCTGTAGATAGACACACAAACTCGTAGTCACTGTTTCATATGTATGGAACCCCAGTAGTGTAGCCAGAAAGGGACACTTTCAGCTCTGTCTCTGGATGAAAAGCTTTGATATTGCATGCTTATCACAGGAAGCAAGAACACAGGACACAGCACTCCTGGGGCAGGTAGATCTTAACCCAACAAAGTGTTCAGTTCCTTCTCCGAATCTCACTTGCCACAGTTCTCTTTCAGGGGAGGCATGAATGAGTGGGGAATGGGGCTGGAAGTGTTATTTCAATACTGTTCTCAGGAAAATGTGAGGACTGGGGAATAAGGGTTCCCCCTAACACTAGATCAAACCTCCACAGGGCGGCAGTTCCTTTTGCCTCCCTAGGAAAATAGAATACGCTAACTCTGAAACCATTAAATTTGTTCCTCATTGTCCTGTGACAATCTCTGCAGACCCAGGGCTTATGTGAGTCTCAGAAGTGATTTTGATATGCAGACTCTAGACTCCTCAAAGACTTACTTACTTGTGGCTGCCATGAATCCTGTAACTGCTTGATAAACTTCAAGGAGAGGAGCTGTTAGATGCCATAAATTTGGGAAGCTGGAAAGCAGTGGCCACTTTCTGCTCAGTGAGTTCGCCTCACCTCCTAAGTAATTGCCACTCTGATTCGTGCCTGGGCCAGAGTGTGAAGAGGTGGTGGCAAGTGGGTTCTTGAACGGGAGATTTCCAGAAAGTCAAAAAATCAACAAGTAGATTGACTTTGGCGAATCCATAGAGAGGGACTGGACAGGAGAATAAAATTAGAAGTCTTGGGAGAAGAGATTACAAGCGGATCAGTAGAAAGCTGATTTTGATTTTCTGAGAACTCCAGAATTATTAAGGTTTTCTGAGGCACACAGTAGAGCAGTGGTTGAAGAAGCGATTTTTGGAGTTTAAAGGATGAATTTGAGGGAAATGGTGTTCTTTCACGAGGCATGATGTGGGCGGGAGCATTGAGTGCCCTGATCCAGCTAACAATTAACAGGGATATGATCTTGGTCCCTGATGTGAAGCAAGAGATGTCACATTTCAGCAGATTCAATGAATACAGAGATGAGGGCTCTTGACTCTTGGAACAGGTAATAATACATCACCATTATGAGAATAACAGACGAGGAATGTAAACAAAACTATTTTAACCACATTTAGCTCCAGTGGTCTAATAAGCTGATGAAGTGTAGATTTAGAAAGAGCTTGAAAGAGTCTTACAACTGAACTTCCATTCTAACTGACCTAGTCGTATTTGAAAGTAATGCAGAAAAATATAAATAAATAAAAACAAGACAGAAAACGTGTAGCATATTAGACTGTAATGTATTTTCTTCCAATCATGCTCTGGTAGTGCTGTGCCTAACACAGTCCTGATTATTTGAAGGTTCTTGTGCCCTGGGGGGAATCTTGGGCAATGAGAGTATCAGGAATCCTACACGTTTAAATGAGCTATCCTGCAGGAAGTGCTAAAGTGAATGCTTTGTGCATATAAAAATTCTTCTCTTGTTTTCTTTGATTTAATAATAAGAAATTTGAGAATCCATTTAAGAAAAGTTATTTGCAGTTAAAAGGTCTACTGGGGGGAAAAATGGAGCATCACCTGACCCCAAAGGATATATTATCTTCACTGAGCTTGCGGAGAGAGGGACAACTGCTGTTTAAGGCACCATTTAGAAAAACAATCTGTTGGAGTATTTTTAAAGCATGATGGATGTTTAATTCTAAAAAATATTGTTCAGCACATCGAAATGCTAAGACTCTATTGATTACTACACATTCCCCCATGTTTATACTGTAAGAAGCGAACAATTGCATTTATAAGGACTATTCAGGTTAAGAGAATCCTGGCAAAAAACAAAATAAGAAATTGGGATTGAAGCATTTAATATAAATTCCCAGCACTGATATGACTCACCAGGCAAATGAGAAAGTGAAGTGTCGGTGTGGGTGGAGGGTGCCTCGGAAGGGAGTAGACTAGGATATTTTTATCAGAATGTGCATATTAGGAGTCTAGTCAGTTCGTGGCTGCCTGTACGGTGTGTATAAAATGAGTTAGTGTGTATAATTATATCCAGGCCTCATCCCAAAGAATTTTGGAATCTGAGGTACAGGTGGTGCCAAGTCTGACATACATGGGGCAAGACTAGATGACAGATTCATATCTGAAATAAGATAATGTGCACAAGAGTATACACTGGTGCCATGAGTGAGGGAAGTTAAAGGATTACCGTGCTTCACCAAGGTGGGACCAAGTGTCTTCATTCTTGAGGCCATAACTGAATTCAAGAGAAACCACTGAGAGCAGCTGCGGTTCCACCGGTTGGTTGCTTTGCATTATTCCAAACAAGCAGTTGGAATGATTTTTAAAAAGTCATCTAGTTTATTTGAAAATGCTGAATTTACCAAATGGTTTGGGTATTGTGTTAATCGAAGGTCCAGAAGAGAGTTCAAGCATTAGAGAAACTTAGGAGTAATTCCCAGGAAGAATTGAGAATCAGGATATGATGAGATGAAATAAAAGAACACATTAAAATTCACACGTTCTCTCTGTTTTTCTTTCCTTTTTCTATAGAAATTATGAACCAGTATCTTTGAAAATTTTTCTTAATTAGGATTAGACTCTGGAATAACAAAGCTCTTGACAATTACTTTCTGCTTGCCAATCTAGGAAGCTTAAATCCTTTCCTACACACAACAGAATTTAGGATTATGCAGAACTGTGTAGTGAAACAAGAGTTTACTTGCAACATGTCATGGTGGTTAATATTCCAAGTTTTAGCTGGACATGAGTTTCTATCCGGGCTCTGTCACTTAACTGTTTTTTAACCTTGGACAAGTAACACATTTTTTTCCAAATGTCAGCTTCTGCATTTGGCGTAATACCTAGCTCACAGTGTTTTATGAGAGAAGATAAGATAATATATGCAAAACACATAGCAAAGTCCTGGCATGTAGTATACACGTGGTAAAAGCTGTTTTTATTCATTCTTTCCTAAATGTATTTATTTTTTAATAAGCATTCATTGAATGCCAAGTATGTGTCAACAATAGTTCTAATCCGTTGGAATATTATAAGTGTACAAAACAGATTCTTGCCCCTAAGTTTACATCTTTGTGAACAGAGCAAAAATAAATACACATAGTGAAATACATTATGTAGTATGACGGTAAGTGATGAATGCTATGGAGAAAATAAAAATAAATAAATAAAAGTAGAGCAGGGAAGTGAGTATTGGGAAAACTGAAGGCAAGATGAGATGTTGACATTTCTATGAGGATTTAAAGAAGGAGTCACATATATGGATGGCTGGGAAAATAGCATTCTAGGATGGGGAGGGATGCAGTTAGTTCAACGGCTTTAAGGTGGGAGTATGTCTAGAAAAAGGAGGCCAAGTTGATAGAGAGAGATGAAGTGAGATATATAATAGAGAGGATGGCTTACATCACTTAAGGCGTTGTTGGCCATTATAGGAGCTTTAGTTTTACTCTGAGTGAAATGGGGAGTTTTTTCAGAATTCCAAGTGGTGGTATGGCATGATTCCGTTTTCTCATGTTTTATAAGACCCACTCTCAGTGATATAATGAAAACAGACTGTATGAGGGCAGAGGTGGAAGCTGGGAGACCATTGTTATCCAGGTGAGAGATGGTGGTGGCTTAGACCAAGGTGGCAGCAGCAAAGATCTTGACAGGTAGCAGGATTTTGGATATATTATAGAACCAACAGTTTTCCGTATGGATTGGATGTGGGTGTGAAAGAGAAAAGACAAAGATAATTACAAGGTTTTAGCCTGAGCACCAGCAAGCATTGTAATAAATGTAATGAGTATTATTATTTTACAATTTGTGGCTTTTTGTTTTATGCACTTAAAAAAGAACAGTGAACTCCCTTATACTTCCTTGTAACCTCCACAGCACTGTGAAAATGATATGCACCCAGCTGGTGCTGAATAAGTGATTGTTGAACCTTTGAGGGCTATGGGGACAACTCTACTGGTCAAAGAAAATAGTAAGGCATGAAAAGATAATATGACCTTTCAGAGAGAAACTTCTTTTACTTTACAGCTTGATCTAGGTCTGGCTCTGCCTATGCATTCCCCATTCAATTGTCTGATCCAGGCACTCTGCTCCAGACATTCTCCAAAATCAGTATGGATGCCCACAGCCTTCTTGATTGCAGAAAATTGTCTCCCTTGTTAGGGAGCCTTAGTAGTGATCTGGCTTCATTGTTCTCTGGCCACACAGAGACAAGTACTGTACGGTCAATGGAAATGGACAATGGATGAAATTACCTGACTAAATAAGTCTAAAAAGTCTGTCTAGAATTTTTCTTACATGGGCAAAAGGCAGTCTCAGTTCTTCTCTTTCTGTGGTGATATATTCTTAAGGAACTAAAGAGAGCGGCCACAATATTTTCTGGAAATGATGTATTTCATTTCTGTATTAGGTTTACATTCTTGTGAACATTTACAGATGGGATTCATAAAGACATCCACACTGAGAAAAGAAGCAAACATTATTATTTCTGGGAGGACTAAAGGAAAAATCAATTACGTAGCTTACTTACTATTTCTGTTTTTTCATCATAATCGGTGAGTCACAAATAAAAGCAAACTACCGAGACCCAACAGTTCAGACACATAGTGTCAGCTCCCTACAAACAGGAGAGCTGGGGGTGAGACGTATTGGGCACAAGTGAAATACCTTGATTTAGCTATAACTGTCCCTGTGACTATAAACTGGATGTGTTTTTCTTGCATGAGGTATAAAGGCTCATTTATCAACGTTTCTCTGCCCTTATAGCAAAAGGCTGAGAGTTCTACGTTCTGAGCTCAGTGAAGGCAAACATGGGGTGAATCTCTTTGATCTATTAGCTGGGGTTGTACAACAGCTGCCTTTTAAAACTGCCTGGAGAGCTGAAACAGCAGTTTAAGAGACTACCAGGAATGGCAGGAACAAGTAAGGGTGGACAAAGTGGGAATCATTTTCTGGTAAAACCCCAAATGTATCAACCTACAAGTTTATATAACGAATACTGTTATAGGACGTGGTGCTGGAAACTGAATTTAGGACAGTGGGGAAAAATCAAATGCTCATAACACTGTATTAGAGCAGAGAAGGAAAAAGGATAAAATTTAAATGCAAATCAAAAAAGGAATGAAGCAACGTGATTATTTGCATTGATATATTTTATGGAAGATATACAATCAGAGCTGAGAAATTAAAAGTATACTATAGATTAATAAAGAGTAAATTTAACACCATTATAAAGCAATTATGCTATAATAAAGGTGTTAAAAAAGAGTAAATTTAATTTTTTATTTCAAATACGGTCTGTAATCACTATCCTTGAAAGGACAGTTTTTTCATGCATGAGTCTTTAATGTTATTACATATATATATATATATATATATATATATATATATATATCTTTTCAAATATTCTGACTAAAAATTTTGACTGTAAACGTTTTTTCCTCATATCTCTACTTCTTATATAGTAGTAAATGTCTAAAATAAAAATATTTTAATGTTCTGAAAAATATATAGACATAATTAGGATTCAGGGACAGATCTAGAACAAAGTAAAATAATGTTATGAATCACAAAGGAGACTGAGTTTGGGAACTTGCATTAAACTGAGTTTTCTGACCAGATCTAGGTGTAGCATCCAAAACAATTTTAAAAGACCACCAAAGAATTCTACTATCACTTTAATTTCACAGTTATCTTTTTTTTTTTCAACCTTTCATTTATCTCCTGCATCTAGTGCATCTTTTCTAAGTTCCTTCTGCTGTGTTTCTGCCCTCACTTTGAGGTCCAAACCCTATGCTGTAATCGACTTTCTTAAGATTTCTCCCTAATTAGAAGTCTAGGTCTCCTAAAATTGCATCAAAGGGGCCTATCAGGGGCGTCCCTGGTGGCGCAGTGGTTGAGAGTCCGCCTGCCGATGCAGGGGACACGGGTTCGTGCCCCGGTCCAGGGGGATCCCACGTGCCGCGGAGCGGCTGGGCCCGTGAGCCATGGCTGCTGAGCCTGTGCGTCCCGAGCCTGTGCTCCGCAGCGGGAGAGGCCGCAACAGTGAGGGGCCCGCGTACCGCAAAAAAAAATAAAAAAAAAAGGGGGGGAGCCTATCATAAGAATTAATAATCATTACTGTTAATGGCTAGCTAGCTCCTTCTCCCTTCCTCCCTCCCTCCCTCCCTCTCTCTCTTTCTTTCCTTCTTTCTTTCAACTATGAGACCATGTAATCAAATGAGTCGAATTGATAGAAGGGAAAGGTTCTGAGAGCAAACTAAGACAACTTTTAAAATTTTAAAATATTTAAAAAGAAGCATGCATTAAAGGATGGCTTGAGAAGCCTTCTCTGACACCCCAGTTTTGGTTCAGAGTCACTCCTCTTCTTACCATCAGCCACCTCCTACCTCCTGGCATCACCGCTTAGCATGATTGATTATTTTTACCATTTACACATGCTTTGTAGACAGTCATCTATTTACTTGTTTCTTTCCCCTCAAAGACCATGATGGCTACATACTATGTTCTTTATTTGTCTTTTATCTAAGTGTATGATGTAGTGTAACAGTCCCTCAATTATCATTTTTTTGAAGGAAGAAAAACAAGAGGAAAGAAAGGAGGAAAGAAAGAAAATTTATTTATCCATTTATCAGTATCTTTCTACATGTAGCCCTCTTCAGAAGTTCCAGATTTAAGATAGACTGATATAAGGCTTTTGATTTTTTTTTGTTTTGTTTTTTGCGGTACGTGGGCCTCTCACTGTTGTGGCCTCTCCCGTTGCGGAGCACAGGCTCCGGACGCGCAGGCTCAGCAGCCATGACTCATGGGCCCAGCCGCTCCGCAGCACGTGGGATCCTCCCGGACCGGGGCACGAACCCGTGTCCCCTGCATCGACAGGCGGACTCTCAACCACTGCACCACCAGGGAAGCCCAAGGCTTTTGATTTAAATATGGGACAGTTCAACACCAAAATTTATATATTGGTATGTGTATACACATACACACAAATATATACATATAATTCACATATTATTATATATATGTATACACACACAACAATATATAATACATATATAAACAAACCATATACACACATACATATATATATATTTAGGTATATCTAATACATACTAATATGTAACATATACATATTACATCAGGTATATGATGGAATGAAAAGTTGAAATGGCATCATGTTTTATAAAACCAGCACCAACTATTTAACTGGACTGTAGATTTCTTTATTATTATTTCTACATTATTTTATCTCCTCAAATATATAACTTTAGACTGGTGCATGGCAAGTGTGTAATAAATATATATATGATGTGACTATACTGGCACTAAAGATACCAAATAATCTTAAACTAAATGAAAAATTCTTCCAATGGTTGTGTTTTTGAATGACATTTTATTATTGAAATAGTTATTAGCATGGGATTTTTAAGTAACAAAAAATGTTTCAGTACAGCTCTCTAAGTAGCTGTTGAATTTGGATGAGATAAAATGAATATAATTATGCACAGTTCACAGGGTGATCATGAAATTATATATAAAAATTTAACCCAGTCCATGCATATAGTAAATGCTTAATAGGTAATAAGTTCCTTTTACTATCACACAATGGGAATTCAACAGATAAGACAAGTATTTAAGGGTTGCTACATAAAGTTTCTAAAAGTTCCTAATTACATGTTAGGTGTAAAATAATCATAACATTTTCCAATATACACACTGTCAGGAAACAGCATCCAGTGGTGGGTGATAAAGTTAATTACTTTAGGAGATTTCTTTTTTCCTTTTATACTAATTTGGGCCAAATTTATTTTTAAGAAGAAATTGATACTATTATCAAATTAGAATATCAGTTAGCTCCATTTTGTAAGTACAGAATTTCTTTTTGAAGCTGATCCAAGAGATTCAGGGAAAGATAGCAAAGGTTTGTAATATTGCCAACAAGGCTCTTCATGCATTTACCTTTAGGATGCTGTAGATGAAAAATGTTGGATTGTTGAATATGAGAACTGAACTCTATTAGAAATAAAGGCAAATGATCTTATGCTTTTAGCATCTGAATCTAAAACCATGCCTTAAATTTTTTCCCTATATGTTTAATGTAATTCAGCAATTTACCATCATAATACTTTTTCTACATGTAATTTATTGCAGGTTATCCATAGGTGTAAAGATAATACTTTATCTCATATTTGAGTGTGACAGGATTGGTAGGGCCTTATCCTTGACCATAATCTTCTGTGATAATCTATGTCGTTCCATATTATGCACATAGGACAAAGTCCTGGGCACTGTTGAGTGGTGAGTAGAGTGGGGAAACACACAACCATTTAACAACTCCTCATGCATTAGAAGTTACAATATGATTTGATTATTTCATTTGAAGAAGTAAACATTTCTGGAACCAACAGAAAGACTAATTAAATACTCAGGGATGGCAAGGACAACTTCAAAGAGGAAGTGTTATTTGAACTTATTTTTTAAGAACAAGGATTAAATGAGAGGGCATTTTATGTAGAGGAAAGAGAAAGCACCGCCCCCCCCCCACCTGAAAAAGAATGAAGGAGAATAACATGGAGTTGGGTATGGCTAAGGTATACAGTGTGGGACAGTGCTGGATCAGGATGGAAAGCAGACAAAGATCATGAAGGGTCTGATGTGCTATGCTGTGATCTTTGAACTTGATCTTTAGGCAAAGGAGAGTCATTGAGAAAAATTTGATCAGAGAAGAGACATCACATGATTTATTATTAGCAGTGTCATGGAGGGTATATAGGAGTTGGTGAGACTAGAAACAGGAAAACTAAAAGAGGCCATTCCAGAGGTCATTGCCAGTGAGGATTGAGAGAGAAGGGAAAGTCAAGAACGATGTAGGAAATATAATCAACAGAACCCAGTCAACAATTAAAATGCTGGATATGAGTAAGAAGTTCAGCCTGAGACTAAAAGTTTGACAACTGACAAAATGATGGTGGCTTTTACCAAGACTAGAAATAGAGGAGGCAGAAATTTGAATATTTGAACCCATGGCCTATATGAGCTTTTGAAATTTAGTGTTTTCAATGTCTATGCTTCTATTACATTTAAATGCTTTCCTTTTACAAAATAGAAAAGAAAGAATTGAAAAATTATTTTGCAAAGTAAACGGAAATATTGCTGTCCACAGCAGTATTTTGTGAGGATGGTGAAAAGGTCATAAAAGAAAGAGTCAATTAGCAAGCTTTAACTTATGCACCTTTTTTATAAGAAAGAAAATTAATACAGTGGAATTTTTTCAATCCTTTGTATTAGTAATATATATGCACACACACACATATATATGTGAATTGTAGTTCTTAGCGCATTAAGAATGCTCAATTTATGTTGATTTATAAAATAATTCACTATCTTAAAAAGGTAAAAGCTTATCATTATATATATTGGACATAAGAATCATTTTTTATTAATATGTATTTGGGGAGCAAAATGTAAATTTATATCAGCATAGTTTTTATTTTTAAATTCTCATAACTTAGTTGTTAAGCTGGTTTCTATCAGTACTTAGACAACAGCATAGGATTTCAGGTTGGTGATTAATAAGCTCCAAGTTTCTAACTAACCCAGGGATACTAGATATGTAATAGCCTGTGCTCAGACTAAACTTTGAACTCTTAGTGTTCTAGGGTATCCCATGTGCTCTGGATTCCATCTTTAACAACTTGAAATGGGATGGGGTCACTAGAATCTCCTCAAAAGAGAATCTAACCTGTGATAGTAAAAGTGAGATCTTTGAGAACATCTTCATTCTTTCCCCTGTCAGAGTCCCACACTGAGCATGTAGCAAAGTCTTGATGAAACATTACCTTGAGGAACATCAATTGCTTCTGGCACCACTAACAGCTTCCCTTTGAAAACATTCTCTCCCTTGTCGGTCAGGCAGGGGACGTCTCTGGACAATACTTAATAAACTCTTAGCAGCTATTTGTTAATTGAACCAAACGGTCCCACTAAATCCATGGGAATCAATGTGCATTCAGTCTCCTCTTCCCTTTCCTAGTTGATTTCCTTTACTAGTGCTTTGGGGAGAGAGGTGTGTCTTCAGCTTCCTCACCAGAGCACGCTGAATCATTAGGTACTGAAGAAAGACATTTCAAAGAAAGAGAAGGCACTACAAATCTTCTACCTGGTGATGGTTCTAAGGGCCAGAACAGTCCCAAACCTTATTGGGGGATAGATAGACCCTCCAGTGATTTCAAAGTCACATTCATTTGTAACCCATAATCAGTGACTGTCATGATGGGGTATGTTTAGTTTATCCTTTGAGGACTTTGTGTCCTGTCCATAAACATACAGCCATCGTGATTCTTGTTTCGGATCCCCAAATGTGCTATACTTTTTAAATCAATGCATTTTCATTAGTAGGAAAAAAATCAAAATAAATAAACAAAACTACAAGAACAAACAATATACAAAGATTCAAAAATTTAAAAGCACCAGGAGCCACACTGAGAGGAAATTTCATGTATTCAATATACGTTTATATTTCATGTTTCCAAATCATTGTAAAGAATCAAAGTCCAAAACTTAGAACTATCATGAAAAATGATTGTAAGAAAACACAATTCATATTGGTTTTATTATTGGTCTTAACTCTTCCTGATTTTATGGGCACTATATTTATCAAACATGTGTTAAGTGTCTACTGGGAGGAAGATATTGGATAAGCAGCAGCAATCTTTTGTGGTGGAATGGTGACAAATTATATGATCAGATTCCAAGTTTTCAACTTTTAATAGGGAACACTAAGCGCCATATACACAAAAGTCGGTTAAGTATTTGTTGACTTTACTGAACTGGACTGATGACAAATGGCACATGTAGCTGTTAACAGAAATCATCCCAGGAAGCAAAATGTCTTTGTTGCTGCTGAGAGAGTAAAGCAAAACAGCAATGGCTAACTTGTCTTAAAATATGTGCACGACATCCTATTTATGATACATGGTGAGCAAAATTATTAGCATCCTCATCTTCTTGAAGGGATGTCATTTACAGTTTGATTTTACTCTCCATCTTATGAGTGTGTGTCCTTATTAGTATTAGTGTTATATCTAAATTACAGGGGTGAAGAGGATATAGCTTATTGCTTGGATGGTTAGCTGCAATTAATTAATGTCTTTTAATACAATTAATATCTTTCCTGACTCCTTAATTATTATCTTTTTTTTCTTCTTAGAGTATGTGAATGATGTTTGTAGTTGGCTTTGGCTTCTCACAGAAGCAGACTCTAAGATACACAATCATCTGGGAAGGGATATCAGGCGGCACTAGCTGAGGGAGGTCAAAGTGATACAGGGAAGGGAGGACAGCCAAAGCAGGGTACCATGGTGAGCAGGTTACTGCTGAGGACAGTTGTAGTTTCCTCCCTGAAGTCATCTGGGAAATGGTGTAGAGCATGCCTTAGAGTTGTCTCCACTGAGAGGGAGAGAAAGCTGAGTTCCTCCAACTCTCATCCATCGTTGGTTGATGGCTGTTCCCAGGAACACAAACTTTTCTGCAATTACACTCTGCCCTGCACAGCCAGGAAAAGCCCTCAGGCAGAGAATCACAGGAGCTTGCAGCAGAACATCCCAGCATGTAGAGCAGCGGTCCCCAACCTTTTTGGCACCAGGGACTGGTTTCATGGAAGACAGTTTTTCCATGGACTGGTGAGGGGTTGGTTCAGGAGGTAATGCGAGCAATGGGGAGCAATGGGGAGCGGCAGATGAAGCTTTGCTCGCTCACCCGCCGTTCAACTCCTGCTGTGCGGCCCGGTTCCTAACAGGCTGCAGACCGGTACCAGTCCACAGCCCGGGGGTTGGGGACCCCTGATGTAGAGGAATCATGATTGTCAAGGGGCTATGGACAAAGAACTGGCAGCAGATGCTACATTGGTCTTCTATGGATGTATACTATTGTAAATGTTATTAATATAATTATACTATCAAATTTTTTACTTGGAATCATCATCTATTATAATAAAAATAATCCACAGATATTTTGCACGTAACTCAGAATTTCTCTCCTCTCCAGGAACTTTCCTGCCACTAGACCTAAAAACCTACTTCCATTTATTTCAACATTCTGTCTTCTCACCCTGATATAATTAAGGATATTCCCTCCTCCTTCTTCCCTCCATGTATATAATGTCAATCTCTTTTAATGAATGCACTACCTGCTTACTCAGGAATATTCCTCTTTCACTGATCTTGTCTCCTGAATATTCAGCGGCTCCCTTAGTCCCTTCCATCTGCATTGCCAGATCCTTAACTATCTTCCACCTTAAACAAGCAAACAAAAACTGTCTCTTTTCCCCCACCTTCCCTTGTTGCTGGAGTCCTGTTTCCCTTCACAGTCGAACTTCTCAAAGGTTGTTTAAAATCACTCTAGGCTCTTCCTCTTCTCTCACTTCCCTCACTTCAAGCTGGCCTCTGCACACATTACTTTACTAGTGGCTCCCAGGTCTCTAAATTCAGTAAATGTTCCAGACTTCAGATTACTGGATCTCTCAGCAGCAGTGACCGTACGCAACTCACTTCTTCGCAGTGGTGTAAGCTGCCTTTGTAACACTATAATCTCTAGCTTTAGGGACACTTTATTTTCCTCTACTTTTTCTGAACATGCATAGCAGGAGAGTATTCCTTGAAATGCATACATTCTTTAACTGTGTTTATGATGTCCTTAAACTTTGAAATTATTTTCTTTAAGGTAACTTTGCCTATCTCTGTTCTGTCTTGAGGTGTTGCTCTTACTGTTTAGAGCTTTGAGGGTAATTTTATTTTTCTCCCTTTAGATTCTTAGTTGGCACCTCATGGCAGCCACTAGGATGATCACATTCTCCTTTACTCTTTACTTGCCATTTGGTGTGTAAGTGGATATTCTTCATGTCCTTAGCATGAATATATTCATGTATTTGTATCAACTCTCTTTTCTAACTTTACAACTCCAGATTAAGGAGAATAAATTCCATTTGCCTCTATTTGGGTGAAGACTACCAGAACATTTTAATTTCTCTCTCTTGGAACATTTTAAACCAATATCTATAGTGACTAACGTTTTATTCAATTGTTTATTGAATAAATGTGCCAGGACCAGCTACATAATTTGTGAGGCCCAGTCCAGGATGAAAATGCACGGCCCTTTATGCAAAACATAATGAAGAATTTCAAGGAAGCAAAAACAGAACATTAGACCAGGCATGGGACTTTTCTGAGCACAGGGACCTATGTGACTGCACAAATTGTATAGCTATGAAGTAGACCCTGTGCAAGTGTTTGGGGGCAGGTGGCAGCTGAGAATTAACTTTAGAAATGAGTTTCAAATGAGTTTTACAACAAAATTTCACAAATACCATTTTTTTGGAATAAAATAGTATATAAAATAACAATGTTGAAGGAATATATTTATTTGGAACACCGTAAGTGTGCTTTTGGCACAGAGTATTGTGGTAAATAGAAATATGTAGTTGATAAGAAAATACTTTTAGTTTTAAATTTATTCTTGACTGTGGTACAGGGCTTTGTTTACCCTGAGGGCTCAGGAGCCAGAGTGCTTAGTTCCTAAAACCTGGCTCTGTCCACCCAACAGAGTGTGGGTCATGGGGCACACTTCCTTAACTTCCCGTACATCAGTGTACAGATATATTGGGATGATAAGAGAGAATCTATCTCATAGATTTCTCATGTAGATTATTACATTTCAAGTCCTTTTAAGAGTAAGCATTCAGTCGACTCTGTTATTTCAAAATCCTTTTACTTTTTATTTTTGCTTTAGTGGATACAATATTCCAGACTCAGTTTACTGTCTCTTTCATGGTTGTGAATTAATGTTCAGTATAATATTAAAATATTTCATGATATTGTTTGTGTAGAATTACACATTTGACACTTAGCAGTTAAGGCATTAAGTTCATGATGGTAGAAATTAATGATGTACTTTTTTCTTATAAGAACACTGAAAGGGTTTTAGTTTTAAATTTTTCCTTTGAGCTTTCCCCCCATTGCCATTTGGCTTATTTAAAATCAAAGATCTAAATCACCTGGTTAATAAAGCAATCCAGTTAATTGTGCTACACTTTATAAGTTACATAAATTTCAAATCTAATTCGATTTAATCTTTGCGGTTTAGGCATTCTTAGATACATGTAAAGGCAAGTTTGTTTGGAAGTAATCCTTGTGATTAATGAATGTTATTTGCTTTATTTTTATGTTACTGAATGATAAAGCTTTTTATAAAATATGAATTATGTTTATTTATAATGATTAACAATGTGTTTGTGCTTTATTGAGAAGATACACTAATTTACAAACTAAATCTCTACCAGAATGAAATACCATTTGAAATATTTGGTTTAATGGTCAATTACAGGACTGTATCAAACAGTAACCATACCAACTCTACTTTATTTTCCATACTGGTGGTACATTTAAGATAGTTTCTGAGAAACTATTCATTCTGAGCAGTGTGCTGAAAACAAAATGCTCTAGTCAGGTATAGTTTCCAAATAAGAATGTCATAATCCTTCTAAGCATTTAGGATTGTTACACCCTATGAAGTAATTAAGTAATACAGCTATTTTTGTTGGTTGTGAACGTTGAAAAGAAAGCAAAACCGAAATATTCCCAAATATCACAGAACTTTCTAACCATGCCATGTACTTGACCCCTTCTCTCTCCTGTGGTTCTCATTATATAATGTCTATATTCAATCTCTTTTTCTTACACCAGACAGTATTACTGAAGTCTTCACTAACATCTATGTGACCAGTTTTGGCCCCGTCTCAGATACAGATATGGTGAGTTTTTCATTAAACAGTATTTTTACTTCATATAATGGGAAGTTTGGGGGGTACTTTAGAATAAACACGTATTTTTAGTGTTATAGATTCTGGATCTGTCTCATGCCTATTTAGTCTGCCCAAATACATGGAGAGTTAAGGCTGTTAATCTGCTTATATCTGTGTGCACCATTCTAACTTGAGTGTTCAGATTAACCCTTCATATTTTATATTATCTTCAAAATTTTCTACCCAGCTGCAGTGTGGCAAACAATTGTTTAAATAAAAATAATGATATTACTGAGAACCCGGTACGTGGGCCTCTCACCGTTGTGGCCTCTCCTGTTGCGGAGCACAGGCTCCGGACGCGCAGGTTCAGTGGCCATGGCTCATGGGCCCAGCCGCTCCGTGGCATGTGGGTTCCTCCTGGACCGGGGCACGAACCCGTGTCCCCTGCATTGCCAGGCGGACTCTCAATCACTGCGCCACCAGGGAAGCCCAAACCACTTTGTACAATTAAGGCCCCTACTTGACTTCCATACGTCTGGGGCAGTTTCATAGATAACTGCTTCTTACAGGTTGTGGTTACAGTCGGTGTTACAAATGGAAACCTTCTATTAACATTGAGTAAGGTGGATTTCTTGTCATCCTAGTTACATAAATACACTACATACATTCATACATATAAATTAATCTAAAGAAAACTAGAATCTTAACATTCTTGAATTCTATGGAACTGGTCTTTATTTTTCTTTAAAATGAGATCAGTAGAAGACGGAAATTAGTCTGTTGGGTTAGAAATCAGTGGACTAGATACATCATCGATAAATCCTTGGTTAAGCATAAGAATTTTAGTAATCCATCTTCCACTTCTACTGCTATCTACAGTGCTCTATTATAGAAGTTTTTTTGTAAAAATTATTTTTCATCCACCTTCCTTATGGTCAGGGAATGAGAATTAGAGGAGATGCCCTTGTCCCTGCTTTGCCTGGCCTTTCTCCATCATGTCATCTCTTCCCAATTTCTTCCCTTTATCTGATACCCCAAGGGGAAGGATAAGTGTGCAGGTTTTCCACCTGGATAAACACACAAAACTAAAGGTTTTCCTTTTTTGCAGAGGCTCATTAACAATATTAGCCAATTATTTTTTATTGAAGTATAGTTGATTTATAATATTGTATTAGTTTCAAGTGTACAGCATAGTGATTCAGTTATTTTGTTTTCAGATTATTTTCCATTATAGGTTATTACAAGATATTGAATACTGTTCCCTGTACTATACAGTAAATCTTTATAGCTTATCTATTTTATGTATAGTAGTTTGTATCTGTTAATCCCATATTCCTAATTTACCTCTCCTCCCCTGCCCGCCCCCCCCCGCCTTTGGTGACCTTAAGTTTGTTTTCTATGTCTGTGAGTCTATATCTGTTTTGTATATAGATTCATTTGTACTATTTTTTAGATTCCATATGTAAGTAATATCATACATTATTTGTTTTTCTCTGTTTCAGTTACTTCACTAAGTATAAAATTCTCTAGGTCCATCCATGTTGCTGTAAATGGCAATATTTTATTCTTTTTCACAGCTGAGTAATATTCCATCATATACTTATATACCACATCTTCTTAAGACAATTTTCTATTGACAGGCACTTGAGTTGTTTCCATGTCTTGGCTATTCTAAATAATGCTACTATGAACACTGGAGTGCATGTGTCTTTTAAAATTAGAGTTTTTGTTTTTTCCAGTTATACACCCAGGAATGGGATGGCTGTATCATATGGCAACTCTATTTTTAGTTTTTTGAAGCACCTCCATGTTGTTTTCATTAGTGGCTGTACCAATTTACATTCCCATAATTATCCATTTTATTGGGACCTCCCTACCTTTCCTTTAGGGAGCAGATATGCTGCTTTTATCACTAAAAAATCAGTTTTTCTTCCACCCAGAGCCATTTCTCTGGCCTCATAGTTCTTTTTTACATTAACTTGGATGGCTGAAGATGTAAAGTGGAAGAGGGGTGATGACCCCCAATGTTGGGGAGGTGGTTGATACCAAACACTGCTGATCTTTGAAGTTCTTTCAAATTAGAATGTGAAGATTTAAGTGCTTTTGTTCCCCAACTTCAGGCATTAGCTACAATTCTGCAACAACAGGAAAAATCCCACTTTTCAACATAACTCTCCTCCTCCCTTGCAGTATCCTATATCATGACGTGAAATATTAATCCTCCTCTTTCCATAGGTTAATTTCAGTGTACACAAACTTGAAAAGATCACAGATACATATTTTTAGTAAGAGTGTGTATCCCAAACATTATTGGTTGGCAGTAAAGATAATATTTCTGTGAAGCTTGTCTTAATAAATGCTCTCTATCTTAGAGACCATGAGAATGAGCACCTAACCTCTATGTGGAGTCAAGTGCAGAGAGTCAGAATTTTGTCTAGCACTACATTGAAAAATTAGCAGAATATTATATAAATTATGGTTCTTATATGGTAAGCTATGGTGTTTTATCACCAGCCAAAACAGAAAGGCAAATGATATAGGACCCCAAAATATCAAAGTTTTCAATGTTTTAGATTTTGTGTAGTGAATATTAATACTAACAGTTACTATACTAAAGTTTTTTTGTTTGTTCATTTTGCAGAGTGAGTTCTTTTACCTGAAAAAATCAGAAGTAAACAAATCTTCATATATGCTTTTTCTAGACATGCAATTGTTTGTTATTTGAGGGTTTTAGACAAACAGTTATATTTTTTACAAAATATATGAAGAGACTTTTTTCCACTGGTGATAATGGATTAAACTAATCCTCCTCTTCTTTGTTCTAACCATTCTTTGGGATCACTGAAAAATTTAGAAAGCTGGTAGCTTCAACTCAAAATGGATTAAAGACTTGAATGTAACACTTGAAACCATAAAACTCATAGAAGAAAATATAGGGAGTAAGCTCTTTGACATTGGTCTTGGCGATGATTTTTTAAAATTTGACACCAAAAGCAAAAATAAACCAGTAGGACTGACTATATCAAACTGAAAGCTTCTGCACAGCAAAAAACCATCAATAAAATGAAAAGGCAATCTACAGAATGGGAAAAAAATATTTGCAAATTATGTATCTGATAAGGGGATAGCAACCAAAATATATAAAGAACTGGTACAACTCAATATTAAAAAAAAAACAAAAACCACAATCCAATTTAAATAAGGAATAAAAACTGAATAGACATTTCTTGAAAGAAAACATACAAATGACCAAGAGGTACATGAAAATATACTCAACATCAAAAATCATAACAGAAAAGTAAATCAAAATCACAATGAGATCTCTCCTCACACCTGTTAGAATGGCTATCAACAAAAAGACAAGATATTCTATATGATATCACTTATCCACTTATATGTGAAATCTAGAAAATAAAATAAACTAGTGAATATAACAAAAAAGAAACAGACTCAGAGACAGAGCGAACAAACTAGTTGTTACTGGTGGGGAGAGGGAAGGGAGGAGGGGCAAGATAGTGGTACAAGATTAAGAAGTACAAACTACTATGTGTAAAATAAATAAACTACAAGGATATATCGTAGAGCACATCACAGGGATTATAGCCAATATTTTATAATAACTATAAATGGAGTATACCTTTAAAACTGTGAATCAGTATGTTGTGTACCTGAAATATATAATATTGTACATCAACTACACCTCAATAAAAATAGTTTTAAAAAAAGGCAAGAGATAAATGTTGTCAATGATGTGGAGAAAAGGGGACCTTTGTGCAGTTAGCAGCCATGTAAATTGGTGTAATCAGTATAGAAAACAGTATGGAGGTTTCTCAAAAAATTAAAAATAGAACTATCATATTATTCAGTAATCCACTTCTGGTATATATATTCAAAATGAAAATAGGATCCCCAAGAGAAATCTGCACTACTGTTTTTTTTTGTTGTTTTTGGCTGTGCTGCATAGCTTGTGGGATCTTTAGTTCCCCCACACAAGAGACTGAACCTGGACCCATGAAGTGAAAGCACCGAGTCCTAACCACTGGACCGCCAGGGAATTCCCTGCACTCCTTTTTTTATTCACCATTTTCCACAATGCCAAGATATGGAAATATGATGTGATATATATATATCACATGAGAAAGAGTGAAATCCCGGCATTTTTGACAACATGGATGGACCTCAAGGGTATTATGTTAAGTGAATAAACCAGACAAATATTGCATTGTATCACTGACATGTGGAATAAAAAAGTCATAAAGAGATGTTAGATAAGTGGTTGCCAGCTGCTGAAGGGTGGGGAAAATAGGGAAAGGTCGGTGAAAGGGTATAAACTTTCAGCTACAAGATGAATAAGGTCTGAGGATCTAATGTAAGGCATGGTGACTATAGTTGATAACCCTGTATTGTATAATTGAAATTCACTAAGAGAGTAGAACTTAAATGTTCTTGCTAAAAACAAACAAAATAATAAATAAATAGATATGAGGCGATATGTTAATTAACTAGACAGAGGGAATCCTTTCACTATGTATATCAAATCACCACTATGATTGTTTCAAATACCTTAAATTTTTTCGTCAATTATACTTCAATAAAGCTGAATTTTTTTTAAAAAAAAGGAAAATAAAAAGAAACTGTGATCGTTTAGTTAGTGTTTCCATGTAGGAATTTCTTCCAGGCATTTGATGGGAAATTTATATATTTTTACAAATCCTAAATTCTGGGAAAAATCAAATAAGAAAATGGGAAAAAGCATTATAATTCTCCTGCAAGAATTAAAGCTTAGCATAAGGAATCCACGGATGTCAAGTTGCAGCCCAGAGCAGGGAATGCTGATGTGTGAAGCTGAACACTCAAGGTTAAGGACAACAAGTCCCAGAACTGGGACAGGACCGTGTCTGAGTGAAGCAGTCATGATCAGGTAATAATGTGTCTAGCAGTTGTGTGTCCTGTCTGCTGCTGTCATTTTGAAATAAATTTGAAATAAATATTAATAAGCTATATGCAAAAATAAATATATAAAAATAAAAAGGTGGGAGCTCATGTTAGGCGTATAGTCGTTGGCAATAGAGCAAATTTAAACTCATCTGTGAACTGAATTCAGAATGTTGGTGTCTTCAGTGACTTTAGCCCAAGAATTTAAAGAAATTTTAACAAGCTCAAGTTAGGCTTTCTTATTTTGGGGGACACTACCAGACATTATATTAAATATGAAAATGCACTCATATTCCAAGCCATATAGGTTGAATTAACTTGAGTAGAATTGTGTTTGACAACATTTAAATATTAAAAAATCACTTATTTCTATTTTTTTAGTTTTCTTTATGTATTTTGGATTATGTGTGTGTATGTATGTGAGCACATGCACTTGTATACTGAGAAATTCCCTAAAATGAAATACATATTTAACATCTCTTAGGCTCTTGAGACGCTTGAAGGCCCTAGACGTTTTTTCCTAATACACATTTTCTTTGAATCACCTAGCCTAACATAGTCCTATATAATTGTCTTTGGTCATGTCAAATTTTCTACTTTGTTTCCATCTTTATGCACCTTGTTTACTCAGTCTTACCAATAGTTGGGTTGGGGGGAGTCTAATTAGTTTCAAGACCACTAACTGGGTTACTTACTCTATCATCAGAGCCCAGTTAGAGGAAAGGATCCATAACGGTAATCAGAACAGGGAAAATCTCATAGAATGAATTATAGATTAGTACAAGATGGTTAAATAAAAATGTAAAAGAAGACTCTAAGCAATATAGATTTAGCAGATGCAGAGGGCAGCATCTGCTTCTGGGGTGAAGCATCATGAACAAGGAAGGAACTCAGGACTTGTAAAGGAGTCCTTCCCCTAAGGCCAAGACTTAGAGCTCACTGGAGAGGACTTTGTGGTTAGAGGAGTATGCACCTCCTGCTGGTGAAGAAACATATGAGGGTACATGCTGAATCTGGTCAGAGGAATAGCCTGCCTGCTGGCTGACAGCTCACAGCTCGGCAGTCCTTTGAAGCTGTGTCAGAGAATGACAGTGCGCCTGAACCAGGAAGAGAACCAGAAGGAAAAGCCCTCTTCCCTTGCTATGACATGGCAGTATCCCTCCGGCACCTTCTGATGGCAAAGCCTAATATTGTGTGAACTGGTGAAGGAGCACTGTTTACAGAGCCCTTCTCCTGTGTCACAAAGAAGGGGAAAGGAGGGTGGACTTGGAGCTGAGAGGCAATTCACTAATAATAGGTGTACATAATAATGTGTGATATGAGGAGGATTTTGAGGGAGAGTCAAGAGGTAGTTTGACCATGCAACAGCTGCTGTTTGATACGTGTCCAAATCTAGAGGAGAAAATGAAAGCTGAGTAATTCATTTACACATGTAACACAGACACACACAAACACACACACTTACTCATATTATAAATATATCAGGGAAGACAGAGCTCAATTTAAAAACATGTATACATTTTGTGAAGAGAAATGACTTGGACCTCACGGTGCTCACATGGAGTGATTTCCAATCTTGATATTACTTTTGTTGGAAAGCAAAACAAATAATGAGGACAAGTTTGATATATGTTAGTATGGATGGCCAGGTCAAGAAAT
The DNA here is from genome assembly GCF_011762595.2 of Tursiops truncatus. Lineage (NCBI taxonomy): Eukaryota > Metazoa > Chordata > Mammalia > Artiodactyla > Delphinidae > Tursiops > Tursiops truncatus. The sequence continues at coordinate 69,127,477 of NC_047038.1, read as the reverse complement.
GAAACTTATATGTGCGACTCGAAAGAGAAAGAAATTTAGTATGACGCAGAGGTACAAGATACCCACATTATTATTACCTATACATAAAAGTGGATATGAAGATATCTAATTCATGTCTTACAGAAGAAATTCGTTAATGGGAAAACAGTAAAGAATAAATTTAATTTCACTTTTGGTAGCTTAGCTAATACCCTTATTTCTATGCAGTGTGCATACTCAGTAGCAAGACTTAAACTCCTAAGTCCTCCTGTGCAGGTCAGTGATGTAGATTTGCTATGACATTAGCCTGAGAGGAAAAAGCAGCCTAGCAAAAAGAATTAAGAAGCAAAAGAGCAAACACACACACAGACACACACACACACACACACACACACACACACACACACACACACACACTGCTGTCTCAGAATCATTATCTAGTGAAATTGTCCAAAGAAAGTTGCAGATCTAAATTATAATTAAAGATTGTAATTACAGCCAAATTAAGTACAGTTTTTTAAAAAAATTTTTTAAGCAATTAAGTACAGTTTTTTTTTTAATTTCAAGATTTAAAAAAATTCATGAGTAAGAAGGTAAACTTGGGGATGTACTAGCAGCTAATTGACAAAGTTGGTAGTAGCTGACTGCACATTTAAGCAATTTATAGCTCTTCTGTGTGTAGTTTTTACTTTTTTATTTGGTCTATATAGGGGGTCTTTTCCCATTCTGGTAAGCATTTTCACTGTGTGAGCATATTCTTCAGATATAAGTGGTATAGCCACCAACTATCGCACTGAAACCTAGACTAAGAACTCAGCCCAAATGGTTACCTCTTGCACTGCTAAGTGTTAGGGTTAGATCTTGAATGATGAACACTTTGAAGTCATCTCAAGATTTCTGATCTAGAGTTTACCATTAGGCTATTAAGAAACAGGCAGCCAGGTAAGTGGTGACCTTGGTTTATTGATCATATCAATCCCCTTAGTTAGTACTTGTCTATCTTATGAAAACACAGAGTGCATTAACTCTTAGAAACCCCAGAAGCTATTGGGATATTATGTAGTTCAGTAGTTAACATCATAGAGAGCTTTAGAGAATTATTAGATCTTGATATTTGGCCGAAAATTAACACTGGGTTTAAGCTGTCAACACTTATCAGAACTTGCCATCTGTTAATGTTTCCTCACTTTCAAGTCAGAATGTAGAAGTTGATTACTGGACAGTTATTGATATTTTGGAAGGATAGGAATTAGACTTAGCTAATATTCAACAAATATTTTTCAGCACCCTCCTAGAATTTTTAATAATGTTCCTCAAAATGAGAATCATAGACACTTGTGTTGGGATCAGTTGGAGTATTTATTTAAAAAGTGGTTTTCTAGGTTCCTTCTACGATCTGTGGAATCATAATTGCTTGTTGTGGGGCATGACAGTCTGCCTTTTAACAGGGTTGAGGTATTTGACTTTATGCTGAGGGCAGCCAAAAACCATCATAGGATAGGTGGAGGACTGGGGTAATACAGAAGGAATGTGAAGAGTCAGATTTTCTGCAATCCAATAATTTGTATTAGAGGACAAGGAAAGGAAAAAATTGTTTGAAAGCTGATATATGCCAGCTAAGAAATGATTGTAGACTGGGTCAGGGTAGAGGGACTACTACCCTGAAAGAAAGAACTGAAAAGATTTAAGAGATGTGACAGAAATGATAAGCCTTTGTGATCTGTTGGAAGTAGAGGTTGAAGGAGATGTATAGGATGAAGGCTTGGGGGCATTGGGTGGATGGTGGTACCATTCACTGGGATATGGAACACAGGAAGAAAAGTTTTGTTTGCTTTTGTTTTGGTGTCTAGGGGATGAGTATTTACATTTTGGATGTATTGAGTTGGGGGTCTTTGTGAGAGATTTAATTGGAGATGTCTAGGTAGCAGGAATAGACCTGGAGCTCAAGAGAACTTAGAGTGCAGATGGCTTGGGAGCCATCTGATGGTAGTTGAAGGCATACATGAACTTGTGCAAGGAAAGAGATTAGGATGAGATGGTAATCATACCCTGACAGAAGCTCTAGACTAGAAGAGGATAAAAAAGATTGCAGAGGAATCTGAGAAGGAGCAACCATGGATGTCTGTCCAAATGGAGGTGCATTCCCTTCTCTGACTAGACTGTGCTCTGATCCTTAAGAACAAACATCAGAGATCACTGCCTTTCCCTCCTTATCAGATGCAACAATGTTCAGTAGTCAGGTGTCTGTATAATTTATGGCCCTCTGTCCAGGAAGGATTCTGTATCCTGAAGGAAGTATGATTCATTTAGTAATGGGATGAACCCATAGGTTTTGCCCACAGTGAAATCTCACCCAGGGAGTGGGGTAATAGTTCCATAAAAGAGTGCAGATAAAGGTAGTTGAACTAGTTTGACTCGATCCATTACCTTTCTGCAGGAGGGAGGCTTGTAGGAATTACATATATCTAGTCATAGCTCACTTGGCTGCCTCAGGGGAGGGCATTCCTTACCACTCCTCCATTCTTTTGTAAAAACTAAATAAAAAACAGCTAGGATTTCTGAACATGAAGTGATTTTTTAAAATAAAAATTGCAGAAGTTGCAAGTTCTTTCCCCAGGTTACAAGGGTGGGACCGTCTTTTGGGGAAAACTATGCAGAACTTGTATGTCTTGAGGAGGAATAATAGAAACCAACCACCGGTGTTACTCCCATACATTCTCCAGGAGATACCATTACGTGTAGATTATTGTCAGACACAGGAGGTCTCAGGTCCCATGATGAGCATTTTCCTGAGAGTTAACTACAACACCAGGAGACTGTGGTTTTAGTGCCAATGCAGGAGAGCATTACAAAAGTAGGGAGAAAACAACGGTGTCATATATTATGGTAAAGCCAAGAAAAGGATTTAAATGTGTCATTAGATTAGAACAAGGAGATATTTGTTGATCGTGGTAAAAGCAACCAGATTGCAGTGGGCTGAGGCATGTGGGAGGTGAGGAAATGGAGAAAGAGTGGAGGCAACATTTTTAAGCAGCGTGGTCGGGGAGAGAAGGCAAGGCGGGGGGCAGTAGCTGCAAGGCATTATAACTATCAGACAGGCTTTTATTTTTAAAGATTGCGTTGAACTTCTCACTGTTCTGGGAACCTGCCATCATCTTTAACAACTCTCTGGCCTTGCAGATGTTTTTGCCTGTTCTTGTTATGCCTACCCTCCTCCTTGGCCAACTGGAGAGCTTTCATTTATTCAAAGCCAAGCTCCATTTCATCTTCCCTGATGTTTTTCTAGGCTACTCCAAGTAGAGTCAGTCCTTCTTGTACCTGTGCTCCACCACATGTTTTTATGACTTTGCACGCTAGATTATAAAAATCTGAACGTGTTTTTCTTCTTTACTGCCGTCTGAGCTACTAGAAGGCATGCGTTGTGTTTGTTCTTTTCAACCAGATTTGCTAAGTACATACTCTGTCTGTCACAGTGTTAGGAGCTGAAATACTTAAGTATAACCCAGTTGCTGCCCTCATGTTGTTCACAGTGTAGTGGGGAACAGCTAAGATAAAAAAAAAAATCCACTTTAAAACAGTGTGGTCATGTTTTTATTGAAGTATTTATGAATTAATATGGTGGCAGAGGAGATGTGGGTAGAGGATATCTATATCTGAGAAGGTTTCTAGGAAAAGAAGATAGTGGAGGACAAACAAGGACTGGCTGGCTATGTAATGGGAAAAGTGTTTTAGCACAAAGTGAAAGAGCTTGTTGAATTTAGTAAAATGTAAAAGTTCAGTGTGACTGCAGCCCAGAATACTCTTAGAGGTTTTGGGGGAGATGAAGCTAGAAAATAACTTAGAATCAGATCATGAATCAGATGAAGCTAGAAAATAACTTAGAATCAGATCATGAATCAGATCAGATCATTGTAGCCAAATGCCCCAAAACACCATAAAAGCATCTCCAAATAAAACTTAAAACATAGATTTCTGTTACCATAGATCTTATTATAGCCTGACTTTTTTATATGTGTCAATATATTTTAAAAAGTAAATATCATATAAAAGAAAACCCTACTGTGATTAGTTTAATATAGTTACACAGACGCACACACACATAAACATACACACTTCACACTTGTGAATTTAAGGATTAGGGTATTGCATGCAGGGGACTGAGATAAGATATCTGAGAGCTTTTCTACCATCTGCCTCTGCTGATGCCTTTCTCCTTGTGCACCATTTGAGCTGTTATGGCCCAGAATCCTTGTTACTCTATTTAATTTCCAGTGGCTCCTCTCATTTGTTTATTCATGGACTAATTATTGCTTCTTTCCTATGTTCTGGGCAGATAGATACTGTTGATACATTGAAGAAGGTGGTCTTTGTACTTGTTCTCAATGTGGAGTAAAAGTTGCCAAATGTAGGGGTTGACAGGGAAGAGAGACTGCAAGGGAGATCAATGAGTTTGGGTAGTAAGGTGAAGCATGACACGTCAGAGGCCCTGCAGTATCACTATTGCTATAGGCAACATACATGGAGAATTGCTAAGCATGAGACTAGAGAAGTAAGGGAGGGAGGGGTCATTGCAGGGCTTTGGAGGCTGTGAGAAAGCATTTGGGCTTCATTCCAAGGCTTTAGAAACTCAACTGATCAAACTCAGCAGCACTTCACTCTTTGGATCTTCTTTTGCCATATCATGGCAATATCTGGGGTGCATCTTGTAGCTTTCTGTTCACTTTCACACATCAAAGAGCCCAGTACAGTCCAACTTTAACTTCAATCTCGTATGCCATTTAGAGCTTCTCTCCTTTTCTTAGCCGTGGTCACAGGTAAGGGGTGCACAGTTGGTGAGAGGCCATGATCTACGCTTCTTCTCCTCTTTCTGGGTCTTCCAGAGTTGAAGCAAGAAAAAGGGAGATTATAAAAAGGGGGGGAAATTCCTTTTTACTTAGCTTATTCTGTTGGTGGTTCTCTCCTGGCAATCAATGACATTTGAATGGCCGGTAGATAAATACAGGACCTCTCATGGGGCACACTTGTGATTTCTTCTCAAAGACCTCTTTATTATCCAAAACACCAGACGCACAGCTGGCTTATTCTTTCATGGACCTCTTGTGGCATCCTACTTAGCTCCTGCCCCTGGCACTTTACTTTGTGCCCTTTTGCTTCTGGGTGTCCCTCTCTTGCCAGGCCACCTTCTTGAGTATGGGAAATGGGGGGAGAAGGACACTTTGAGGATGATTCATACCAGGCTACCTTCTTTGATGTCCAAATTGTTTCTAAGAACTTTACATGTATTATACCACTTCATCCTTAAGGAAGTAAGTTGTATAATTATCACCATTTTACAGATATGTCAGCTGAAATAAAGAGAGATTAAGTGACCTGCTAAAGGTCCAGTACCCTATTCTATCTGACTTAAGATTGAATGCACTTAACATCTATTTCACATTACTCAACTTATTATTATTGCTGTTATCCTTCAATCTTGTGTTTGAGTCAGTTTTAAATGTGGAAAGAAGACTTTGACAGAGATTCCAAAACTTCAGTCTCAGCCTGCAACTTTCCATAATACATGACTAGTGTCTATTTTTTAGTCTATAAAGAAGGAAATTTCCCTTTAATGTCCCACCTCCAAGGATTGTTTTTACATATGGTACAGTGAAAGAACATGATGTTGGGAAACATAAGGTTTGAGTTCAAATTTTGGCTTTCTCTCTTATTTTTTTTTGCGGTACGCGGGCCTCTCACTGCTGCGGCCTCTCCCGCTGTGGAGCACAGGCTCCAGACGCACAGGCTCAGCGGCCATGGCTCACGGGCCCAGCTGCTTCGCGGCATGTGGGATCTTCCCGGACCGGGGCACGAACCCGTATCCCCTGCATCGGCAGGCGGACCCTCAACCACTGCGCCACCAGGGAAGCCCTCTTTTTTTAAATGAATATGTGAAATGGGAATAGTTCTCTATATTTAATAAGGTTATTATGAATTTTAAATAATAAATTGTATCAAAGTGAATTGCAATTAACATATTCTATTAATCATCTTAAGTATTTTGATTAGATATATTTTAATAATTTACTGTTAGAATCTGAACCTTTAGTATCAGTTTCTAATTTGTTTGTAAACCTGCCAGGCATCTAGTTCCAAAGAGAAAGCCCAGGCATCTCGCCTGCACAATAGTCAGGAACATGCAGTTGATGTGGTGGTCTGCAGTCTGTTTGTGTGAGTGTCTTTGCATAATAAAATTTTATGAACTGCACTAATTGGGTTTACTGACACTGCTGATCTGTTTTTTGTTGTTTTTTTTTTTTTTTTTTTTTTTTTGCTGATCTGTTCTTAAGCTTTTCAGTTTTTGCAATTTTTGCAATGCTAATACTGGGCTAAATTCCTGGTTCACACCCCTTTGAGTACCAACTGAAAGTGTTAGATCTTACCCATTCTTGTATAGTCTCAGGGTGTTATTTCTTCAGTTGCTACATACATGCTTCATAAACCACATTTTTCTTCGTTATTGAAGAAACACACTGATAGGAACTTACTCAGAGGAGACTAACCTTTAATAGCAAAAGGGTATAATGAAATAAATTCTGGTACTTTAAAATACACTCAGGAGGGAATTCCCTGGCAGTCCAGTGGTGAGGGCTCTGTGCTTTCACTGCTGAGGGCTCTGGTTCAATCCCTGGTCGGGGAACTAAGATCCCACAGGCCGCATGGCACAGTCAAAATTAAATTAAATTAAATTAAAAATTAAAAAAAATACACTCAGTAAATCAAAGTAAATGAGAAATCACTCCAAGAGCCGTCCTGCAATTTGGTTATGTTTTAGTGAGTAGATCTAATTCTTCAGAAATTGGCTACAAGCACTGACTTATAATTAATGTAGCCAGGCACTAAAAAATATGCTGTCTTCACTAAATTAATGTGTCCTTGAAATCATGTTTATTCAATAAACTGTGCAATAGAGAGTGATTTCCCTGTTAGCAATACATTTCATGGAAATAACACTTAGTGGTAGTAAAGACATTAGGCTGGAAATCACATCCTTGTCTGGGTTCTGCCCCTTACAAGCTTGGAAACAGGGCAGTCACTACATTTATCTATAATCCCATCTATAAGAAGAAGTTGGATTAAATTTCCCATAAAGAGTTTTTCAAATCTTGAAGTGTACGGATTCTTCAACTTTTCAGTCTCAGTTAACAGCCTCATGCGTCCTATACACAGGCCAGAGGATAGCTGCATGCTGATAGGTCCTTATGAATTTTTTTTGTTTCTTTCTAATTGTGCTCCTTAGTTGTTTGTGTATTCTCTGAGCGATTTTGTAGTTGATCTTGGTATTATTTCTTTTAGAACCTTGGTTCAAGGGACTAGGTCTTATTTGTATGAAGAAGTTGCATTGTTTTGTACTTTCTGGCAATTTTCTTGTAATACACAAATCAAATAATTACTATATTAGTATATACTCATGACAGACTTGAGTTTTATTTTAAGAAACCTTTCAAAAATATTCTTTTCAAGTACTGAGAATGTGTGTTATATATGCATTTAAAAGAATCACATGCAAATAATCTGTCTGGAAATCCTGTAGTAACTTAGCGGATATAACATGAATATTATTTGATTGAAATGTCTCCTTTCCCTGTTATTTTAATCTTGAAAGCAAAACCATAAAAACTAGTGAATCAGCTGTATTTATTTGTTTGTTTATTTATTTGTTTATTTATTTGTTTATGTATCTATATATCTGTATCTATATGCTTTTGTACTAATATATTGAGGTATTCTGAGAAGCACAAAAGCAGAAATTGGAATGAGATAAAGTTAAAATACATATTATTTTCAGGAATAATTATTGTGTCATTATTAAAATAGATTTAGTTTTACTCATACTTAAGATTTCTATTCCTGAGAATATTTTAGCATTTAATATGTTTAAATTGTGCTTTATTATTTCTAAATATGTTTCTTTAATATTTTATAATATAGCAATCAAAAGTCTGATTCTACCGTGGAGCGGCTGGGCCCATGAGCCATGGCCGCTGAGCCTGCATGTCCGGAGCCTGTGCTCTGCAACGGGAGAGGCCACAACAGTGAGAGGCCCGCGTACCGCAAAAAAAAAAAAAAAAAAAGTCTGTTCTAAATTTATATTATTTTAATACTTGTCTTAATAATTGCCATGGATGAAAAAGATATGTAAATTTAAGAAGTGCATCATTGGCTACGGATTACTGAACCATCATGCCAATTTTTAAAAAACCCATCTACCAAGTTTAGCTGTTCATCTTCATGTTCTGGATATTTGGTTTTCAAAACAACTTACTATTTACAACTTACTTTCAAAACAACTTACTATTTATAGTCCTTATGCTATCATTAACCAGTATTTCATGGCACAACACGTGCTTCAGATGAAGCTCATCATTAAATGTAGTGGGTATAAACCCATATTTTAAGTAGCCTTATTGAAAATTATGAATTTGCTTTTGCATATTTCTTTGTAGAGTTTATTAGTTCATCATTCTTTATGTGGCTAATGAAGAACTCATATTAGGCATAGAAGTGATATCCCCTTTTCTTATTTTTCACTTGTGCTTGTGTAATTATTAGTGTTTTCTTCGATCCATGGTGTCATTTAGCAATAATTTTTAAGCCAATTGGCTATTTTCACTAGTTAGTTTAATCAAAACTAGTTATTATAACTTGAAAATTCACCTGAGTACAAATCACAGTACACTGAATGCAAATGAATTCAGCATCACTTGACCATTCCCTGTTGTGGCTTCTTCTCTTCCCATAGCATGCCTTTCATGCATGACCATCATCTACTACTTATGGACATAGTGAGAGTGCCCATATCATTCCATATATTATTAGTAAAGCTTAATTTACTTCTTATATTTAGATAAGAATTCTATATAAACATAAAGATTCTAATATTTTCTTCCTACACCCAAATGGATGTACATACCCCACTTTGTAAGCTACTGCTCTAAGCTGATAATCTTGCTTCTGCTCACGGGCCCACACTTAATTGAGGTACAGTACAGTTGATTACAGTTATACTTACTAACTTATAACCAACCTGCCCCCCGATATTAGACCCATGTAACTTTCATTGGCGTCACATGATGAAGTTTCAGATGTTCTCAAACATCTCATTTCATTCACAAAAATCTTTTATTTTTCTCTCACAGAGGGCTAGTGTGATAGGCTGCAGTGCTGGCACCCATTCTTCACCCCTTTCAATATCAACATGTTTTTTCATTAACTTCGTAATGCCCTCCCACTGAGAGTGAGGTGACCTGCTAAAGTATTTGTCACTCAACTCAGTTATGTGACTTTCTCCGGCCAATGGGTTGTTAACAGACATCACACAAGCAATGGCTTGAAATGGGCTTGTGCATTGGGGGTTGTTCTTTTGTACTTCTGCCATCATCATGAGAAATGTAAGCGCAGGGTAGACCAGTGGTCCCTGGAGTAGGATGAGAGACACTTGGAGCAGAGCTGAGTTGCCCCAGTGTCTCTACACAATAACAGCTCAGGTCAGCCAATGGCCGCCTAACCCACAGATGCATGAACAAGAACAGCTGAGATCAACTGAGCCCAGGTGAGATCAGCTGACCTTCAGTCTTATGAGCTAATAATAAATGGTTGCTATTTTAAACTACTGCATTTTAGGTGTCTTTTAACACGGCAATAGCTAAATGGTATAAGTTAGTCTCTAGATTTTACTGGTTAAACTCTGATTTCCCTTAATGGCTTTTACAAAATCAGGAGTGGCAAAGAGTACCTTATACTTTACTTTTTCCCACTTGTATGCTCTGTTCACTCCTCAACCCATTGCATTTTGGTTTCTGAACTCTTTTTTTCCACTAAGCGTTCAAGATCTTTCACCACTATTTGACACTGTTAATCTCTATATACTTTTTAAAATTTCTTTTCTCTTAGTTTGATACTTTTCTCTCCCTCTACTCATTGTGTATGTGTGCATGTATCTGTGTTCTTTTATGATTCCTCTTCCATAATTTTCTAGAGTTCTTATTTATTTTAATCAGTTAATCATGAAACATCTAAATAAGTTATCCCATCTATCCTCATCATTTTGTCACTGCTAAAAACAATATAGCCTGGGGACATATCCAATATATTAGTAATCACATTAAATGCAAATGGACTGAATTGCCTTACCATTAAAAGATGGAAATGGTCAGGTTCAACAAAAATTTTTCTTAAGCTATTTTAAGTACATTGAAAATTATTGCTATCTTCAGAGCATAATCTCTTATCATAAAGCAGTAAAATTAAACATCAGTGACAAAAATACAAGTAAAAGAAACCGATATATTTGGAATCATAAAAACATACTTCACAATATCTCCCACATAAAGAAAAAAAAAGCCGTAATAGGAAGTATAAAATGTCTTCGACTGAAATATAAACAGAAACAGATCCCTGCCTATATAAGCACTAGATACATGAAAGAAATGCCATTGCTGAGCTGTGGGGAAAGATAAGCCAGTCAATAAATGGTACCAGAAAGTTGTTTTCCATTTGAAAAAAAAATTTGGATCTGTGCCTCATATGATACACAGTAATTCCAGGACCTAAATGTTAAAAGCAGAACTTTGACATGTTTAAGAGAAACATACAGGGGTATATTTATGATCTTTTGTATACCTTTATGATCTTTATTATAATTCTTAGTGAGTTCTGTATTTTTCTAAAATATTTGTATATAGAAAATATGAAGAATTTCTATAACTCAATAAGAAAAGGACAACCCAAAAGGAAACTGAGAAAATGACATGAGCAAACAATCCATAAAAAAGTAGAGCATTTAATAAACATATGAAAATGTGTTAAATTTTACTAGTTAATAGAAAAAGCCAAATCGCAGCACTGTGAACCATTTCACGCCAACCATAATGGTTAAAATGAAATATTCTGTCTATACCAAGTTGTAGAGAACCTAGTGGGGATATAAATGTATACATCCCTTAGGATTTCAACTTGACAATATCTTGTTATTTTTGAAGATTTGACAGTATCTTGTTATTTATTGCAATGTATACACCTCTTACAATTTCATTTTGACAATATCTTGTTATTGATTGCACATATAATAAATTTTGTATCCCCACTTGTCCATTTACTCTAGAGCAGTGATGGATATACCATGATCCACGGGCAAAATCCTGTTGACCGCCTTTCCTTGTAAACACAGATTTATTGCAGTATAGCCACTCTGACTCATTGAAATGTTATCTGTGTCAGACTACAATAGAAGAGTTGAGTAGTTGTGATACTGACCATATGGCCAGCAAAGCCTAGAACACTTACTAACTGGCCCCTGATGGAAAAAGTTTGCCGACCTCTGGTCTAAAGTAACTCTTACACCTGAAAGCATTGTTTGATAATGTTCATAACAGTATTGCTTACAATAGTGACAAAGGAAATAGAAAAAATATTAAAGAACATGGAAAAAGGAGGAATACTGTAAAACGTTCTTACAAGGTAATGCTAGGTAGCAATGAAAATGAACCAAAGTACTACACATATTGCTATGAATAAATCTCAACAATGTAACTAAAAAAAATCTGTCAGAAAAGTATACACAGTATGATCTCATTTATAGAAATGTTAAAAATGTGACACAGAACACATACATTTATATAGTAAATACATAAGCCCATGTATGGGAATGATAAACACCAAATTCAAGATGATTACTTCCTCATAGAGTAGGGGAATGTGATTGAGGAGGGATACACAGGAGAGAGAATGCTTCAATAATATTTGTGATTCTTGCTGGTGATGGTTACAAAGTGTTTGTAGTATTCTTTACACTCTCTTATGTCTCTGAAGACTAAGTAAAATAATGCACAATGAAATATTTGCTCCTATAGCAAGAGCTTTTGAAATATTTGCTCCTATAGCAAGAGCTTTTGAAAACAGATAAAACATCTCATAATTTTATAGAAATGGAAAAATTGAATTTGAAGTTTTACAGAAAGTTGTAAAATATATTCAGTGTGCCTGAACAAGCAAATGTCCAATGTGTTCACATCAGGCTTGGATTTGGGAGAACCACAGTTGGAAGAAACATTTGCATAAAAATTTGTCAGATAGCAAAAACTCATCTCTTAATCCAGCTTCTTTTTAAAAATTGAGTTACACTTATATAGAATTGAACTTAAAAACAATGACTAAACCACAGAGAGTGAGGGTGGATTAGACGATGATATTTTCTTCTAAGGGTTAGGAGCCCAGAGCCACTCTTTACTTCCTGTCCATATGTCATTACCTGTGGCCATTTCTTGTTATCTTCATCCATTCAACTTTTGAGCGATCCCTGGGAATCTTTTACTTTCATTTACTTGAGTAAGGTTTGTATAAATGATTTGTTATTGTCATAAGTATGTGGCCTTTTTAATGTCCTTTTTTAAACACATAATTTTAGTTGAGTGAAATTGCCAGTTGCTAAGTTGTTTATTTTCAAACATGTGATGGTTATGGCTTTATGCACAAAGGACAGTTTCTGAATTTCCAATCTCAGGTGCATAAATGAACATTTTAGTTATTTATCATGGAAATGTCTGCACAAACATACACTGACCAAAATTTTTAATACTGAAAAATTGTCAGTATCGATCATAATTGTGAATTGGATATCTCATCTAAAATGTATACATCCTCTTATCCTAAGACAGAGAGAAAATGAAAAAAGAGGGGAGGTGGGGAACGAGAAAAGAGAGAGAGAGAGGGTGAGAGACAGAGAGATTGAATAAACCAACTTTTAACGTATTGGAGGATGATAATAGGGGAATTGATCACTAGCTGGTCTGTATGAATATTTAAAAGTACATTTTAACCTGAGGGTGTTTGTTTGCAAAATATTCATATTTTAAGTATTCTAATACCTTTTCAAAGTATTTTATTACAATTTCATTAAATAAACTTTATTGAAATCATCTTCCCCAATACATTCTTGTTAACAGTATGACATCTCACCATTTTTTTAGGATTAAGAAAGCAATAAGATTTTTTTTTATAGTTTCTTTGGCAACAGGAGATGTCATATAGATCCCACAGTGTGTGTATTTAATAGTTGTTTCTTTTCCTTTCTTCTTTTTTTTCTACTGAGAATCAGGCTGCCTGCTTGCCTCCTTACTCATTCTTGAGATGAATGATTTGGGACAATCCACCCAGACCCGGCCAAAGCATGCCCCCTTTCCGAGTGGTTCTAAACTATACAATGTAGTAAAGCAGTTTGCCTAAGACCTTGTTCAACTGAAAGACACCAGAGAAAGTAAATTTATTATTTTCTTTTCATAATAATATGTAGCTAATTGTGCAAATACACATGCTTTATCCCATTGTAAGTGGCAACATTTATTGATAAGATAAAGGAATGATCTTTCAAAATTCACTTCTCAAAATAGCTTTCTCTCTTTTTAAACTATTTATATTATTACTTTTGTTGAAATTTTATAGTGTCTTTGTATTTAAAACATTTATTATTTTCAAAATAATTCTATTTTGTATTTCAGGAATATACAATAGATGTTTTCTTTCGACAAAAATGGAAAGATGAACGGTTAAAATTTAAAGGTCCTATGAACATCCTTCGACTTAACAATTTAATGGCCAGCAAAATCTGGACACCAGATACCTTCTTCCACAACGGGAAAAAATCAGTAGCACATAATATGACAATGCCAAACAAGCTTCTTCGAATCCAGGATGATGGGACTCTGCTATACACAATGAGGTATGTGTTCAGGTTTGATATGTTGCCATTAAATACTGAGGAATCTGTGTATTAACCAACCAGCCAACTTAGCTGTCAAGTATTAGCAAGTTGAACATTTTCATAACAGATTATTGAGGTAACCAGAATATACTTTATAAATGCTTTGATATTTAAAAAATAAAGGTTATGAGTTTGACACTCATCTTAGAGTGTTAAGGCTTAAAAATTGCCTTAGCTGTTAAGAATTGATTTTTTTTTGGCAGTTTACTTTTCATACTATATTTTAGTTACATACAACTTTAATAGTATGATTTAAATTTTTCTTTATACAAGCACATAATTTTATTTTTAATATCTCATGAAATATCCCATCAAATTTTTAAGTGATTTTTAAGCAAGTTTCACTTAATTTAATATTTTAATCCTTCTTATGAAGGGAGAAAAATACTTTTATAACCTCAGTGATATCATGTGACATCAAGTTCAGATGATTCAATCTTAAAAAATTATCAAAAGAAATATACAGTTGTTGACTCTAATCACTGTTCCATTTGAACTCTTTTCATGAATTACTCTTTTTAAAATAAGTTACTTATATTATGTAACAAAGAAAACAATCACAAATCTAATAAAATGGTGTATAATCTAAAAGGTAAATGTTTGATAAAGACTTTAAAACATAGATAACTTTCATCAGCATTGTATATAGACAGATGTGTATTCGAAGCATTTGATGTATTATTTCATATGAAATGTTAAGTGTTGGATTTCAGTTGTGAAAGTTATTTAAGAAGGGACAATAATACAGTCTTGATCTTTAAAGAAGAAAACTCTTAAGTTCTCATTGCTAAATGACCATTGCCTAAAATGGAAGTTAGCTATTCTTTCTGCTTCTCTCTCTGAATCTTGCAATATTGATGCCGTATCCCCCTTGATTTTACACGCTAATTAGTCCTGTGAATTAAGACAATGATTGGAAATTTGGGGTTTGGAAAAATATTGTGTAGGGTTCTACTTAAATACTCTCTTGGAAGTATATAAGCTATAATTAAATTGTTGGTTACATTTGTTTTGCTCATTGTCAGAGATTCTTCTGTAAGTTCACTTTACTCCCTATTTTATATAATTTACCTTTGTCTGAAATGGAATAGTAGATAATTTTCTTTAAAACAAATTTGCTATGATTACTCTTTAATGTGATCACGTATATACAAAAAAATATTTCTTTAACATTCATAACCTGTGTCTGTAATTTCAATAGTCTAGTCTCAACAAGATATTTATAGGAGATATATCTACATATGTAACTATGTCTATATTTATATATATGTGTCTATATACAGTATATGATATTCATTTACAATTTACATAATTTTGAAGGGTGCTACTCTGAGGCATTATTGAATTCCTATATCAATTTTGCTATATGGTTATTGATGGAATGTTGGGAGAAAATAGCATTCTTTTTATGACAGAGGTTTGTTTTTCATTTTTTTCTTCAAGATTTCAAATGTTAATGCTGAAGTTAATGGGAAAATAACCTTCAAAAATGTGTACATAACTTCTTCTTAACTAACCATATAGTACAAAATGCTTAAAGTATATTTTTAAATAAATATTGTTACTTGAGCTCAGATTGTGTAGGTGCAAATGTCTTCTGAAGGATCGCCTAAATGGGAAAGAACAAAAGCATATTTAAATGTGAATTAGCCTAATCAGATGCCCTAATGAGGGTCCTACCTCATCATTAATTCTGTTGACCACAATAAGCAGTGATTTATCTTGACTTGCAAATTTACGTAAACAAAGAGTGGAATTTTGACTTTTAGGCTTACAGTTCAAGCTGAGTGTCCAATGCACTTGGAGGATTTTCCAATGGATGCCCACTCATGTCCTCTGAAATTTGGCAGCTGTAAGTATGGGGATGAAGGTACATGTTTTGGGTCAATAAAATCAGGGATAGGCAGCAGCACAACTTAATTATATACTTTCTTCTCATATGATGGGATGCTTAATACTTGCCCAATAAGATGCAGAAATAAAAAACATACTGATTTCCCTCAAGTAATCAATTGGCTAGCCCTATTGTACTCTCAAATATCATATCTTAATCATTGTGTTTAATTGTCATTTGCTTTACTGCTAATAAAGAACACCCTGTGTTTTTATCAATGTGAAAAAGTAGACTGGGAGCTCCTTGAAGGTCAGGACTATGTCATTTACCTTCTTTTTCAAGTGCTAACCCATTAAAAATGCTAAATAAATGGCTTTTTTTTCAACTAAGAATGAAATGTTAAGGATAGATTCTATTTGTTAAAGTAGTGATCAACCTGTTGCAAATGGCAACAGAGAATAGGTAAAAAAAAAAAGCTGGATCTCTAATTACCTTTCTACTCTCTAATAATGGAAGGAAAGTTTCTTTCTAAAATAAATTTGAAGGAGATGATGTAACTCGATTGCTACATGTGGGCACTTTCTGTGTACATAAAATATTTCAGAAAAGGCTCTGTGCGTTTGGCTGTTCTTTAGGTCACTGAGGTTGTATCTTATATGTCAAGCAGAAGCATTAGCTCTCCCAGAATAATTGAAAAGAGGGAAGGTCAAATCATCTCCCTAGGCCCACAAGGCATTCAGGGCAGGTTCAGGATAAATTCATGGACACAGCTAAGCAGCTTCTCTCTTTTGTGAGTGTGTTCCATAGCCTGACCTTTTCAGAAACCTTTGCTCTTTCTGGCACCTCCATCTTTGTCCATTCTGGGCAGTTTTGACTTTTCAGTCTCTTGCATAGAAATGCAGTTCTCTCACCTGATACAAATATGTATGACTGAATAATATGCCTTCTCCCCACAGACTGTATCAAGTGAAAGAAAAGAGAAGAATGGTGGCTAATATGAATGCAAAACCCTCTAATTTTATTGATGGCCATAGTTTTGTGGAATGAGTTCAATCTTGTTTGCTCTGTTCAATCTTACGAAAGGTGTCAGCTCTCTATTTTCTTTGAGAATCTCCCCTTTGTTTAACAATAAACCCTTTTTTCTTTTCACGGAAACCATCACTTCAATACTGGCACTTTTTCGAAGATTATTTAAGATAGTCAATCTTGTTATACAAAGTAAACATGATGCTGGAAAAACTGCAGCAGATGCAGCACATAAAAACTCATTTGCATTGCATAAATGGCATTAAATAGAAAACTGAGAAGACTTCACACCAAAGAAAGGATTTATTCAAGATGCAGTTATGGTCTAAGAAGGAAAGGCATTTTTCAGTGGACAAGTTAGTGCCATTAAGATACCAAATATAAATGACGTATGATGTCTCAATTCTGAATTTGAAATAAATACACCTGAAAATATTTTAAATGAAATTTTAAAATCCCTTAGAGTGCATCTTCAGAGTAGTGTAATATTGTACATTTGAGAATATGGTTTTCTGTATCTAGAAGTGTTGCAGGCAACACACAGAGCTTACTGTTAGACATTTTCTATTGAAGTAATTATTTTTAGTTTTCTCCATATTTATTTTCTGACACATTGAGTAAAAAAGTTGTATATTCTTTTATTTATCCTTGCCAATAGTAGGTACTTGAGACATAGTGTTAATAGTATGGACACGAGCATGGTGTATAGACTAACAAGCCAATCTAAAACTTAAAATGCTGGCATAACAAATTTTAGCGGAAGCAGACATGACTTTTTCTTCTAGTCATTTTCTCCTCACTTATTTAAAAAACTCCCTTGTGTCCCCACAAATGATAGAATTTCTGGAACTTTTTATCATTGTTCTCAAATAAAAGAAGCATCTTTTCTACTAATTTAAATTTTGAATTCAGTTTCGTTTTGCGTTATTCCCGTTGCCTCACATCTTTATATAATTCCTTGCTATTTAATTTGATTTAAAACTTCCTGAATGGAAATCTAAGAGTATTCTGGACATTACCCCAAAAGAAATTATAAATTTTCTTTTTGGATAAAAATGATTTGGGGATCGTTTTGGTTATCAAATATTAAGAATCGGTCAGTATGCATTTGATGTTTAATGCAGATTAGGACTCAAAATGGATTACTGCATAAAATTAAATAAAATTATTTAATGGAAACCTAATCTAGATATGGAATTTATAAAGAAATTTGTCTGTCTCTCCTTTTATACTTCACTGAAAAATCACAATGGTCTCCAAGTTTATATGTGTGTTGGTAGGCCAGGAAATGCCTCTAATCTGCATTACATAACTTTCTGCTCTCTCTTCTCTCATCAGACCCCCAATCTAAAAATCATTCCTGCCTAAAAAATGAAAATAAATAATTGCTTTTTTATAAAAGACATGGGCAGGATCAGTCATTTTCTTTAACATATTCTTAGGCTTCTATCCAGATTTCCATCTTTCATAACAGTAAATAACAGAATTAAAATATTATGAGTTTATTGATTAATCTAGCAAGAATGAAGTGAGAACATTTTCCTCGTGACAGGCATTGTGCCAGGTGCAAGACGTATAGATATGAGTAAGATAGAGTCCCTCCCATTAGTCTCTTACTAGTTTCTTTAAAATGTCACCTATGTTTGTAGAGTTTCATCTTCTCTTATTTATGTTTATAGGTAAAAGTCAAAATTCAAAAGTAGAATTATTATAATTGCTTAAAATAAAACCTCATAATTTATTAAGATCCACAACTACTGAGTACTCTGAGGCCTTCTAATATGAACTGGAGCGTGTGATGTCTTTTTGGTTTATTAAATTCCGTGTCATTTGAAATTTTATTGAAGAGAAGGCCACTTGATGATCTGCAAATGCATTGCTAGTTATACACATTACTAATGTTACTTATTTATACGTAACAGCAGAATCATCAATGATTAACTAATTGAAATTAATTAATAAAAATTTAGACCTTAGGGTAACTGAATTCATTCATATGCAAGCTGTAGGAATAGATCTGCTATTAAAACAAATACATATATATATATACATATAATGATATAAAGTATGTATAATGATATACATACATACATCCTTTTTTAGAATGCTATTTCAAAAATTGTTTCACATAATATAATTATTTGTGGATGTAGGTGTATACATGTATTTCACTGATATTAACATTTACTAGTAACATTCTGAAAACCAGACAACGCTGTAGTATGTCATTAAAAGATCACACAGTGAATAAGACACAGCATTCACTTTATTGTAACTAATGCTTAAGTGGGAATGGATTTGTGATCACAGACTTTAGATCAAGGTAAGTACCAGAACCACCCCGGAACAATGGTATTAACCTAGAAAAACCTATTAGATGGCAGGTAAATGAGCTTTTCCAGTGTCCTGGAGAGCTAGAGGCAGAGATATTGCTGGTTCTTTCTCTCCCTCAACTGAAAATGTGACTGTGATACTGAGTTTTGCTCAAGGACCAGGAGTAACTAATATTTCTAAACATTCCCTTGAGCAAAAGTGCGAAGAAGTTCTTTGAAAGGTCAGTAGTACAGCTGGAATTGTCTGGTTATTCAACTGTGGAAAGACTCTGCCCGCATGGAGAGGTCAGCTGTTCCCCCTACAGGCACAAGGGAAATGCCAGGGCCAGAGAAGTACTGAGACAAGATAGGCTGCCTGCCTTCCAGCGTTAGAGTCATCTCACTTCTGCTTAGTTCTGTATCCTTGGACAAATAAATCAGAAAATTATACTTGGTCTGTATGTGATTTGTCTCCTCCTGCCAATCCATAGCTTAATTAGGATGCTATGCAAGTATAGTTCAGTGAGATCTGTGTGCATTAATTAATTTTAAAATGAACAGGTTTTAAAAAGTGTTTTCAACTTGCGAAACTATAGCATTCTGAATTATTTTGCATATTCTGCAAAATTCTCATTCTTCTAATGAAATGCATTGTACTATGATAGTTAAGTCACTTAATTCTTTTTGTTGTTGTTGTGGTACGCGGGCCTCTCACTGCTGTGGCCTCTCCCTTTGCGGAGCACAGGCTCCAGACGCGCAGGCTCAGCGGCCATGGCTCACGGGCCCAGCCGCTCCGCGGCATGTGGGATCTTCCCGGACCGGGGCACGAACCCGTGTCCCCTGCATCGGCAGGCGGACTCTCAACCACTGCGCCACCAGGGAAGCCCAAGTCACTTAATTCTTAACTAGGTGAATGTTTTGAAGAAAAACCTACAAAACTACAAAAATAATACCTAAAATAAACACGTCATCATTATTCTCACATGGACATAAGTTTTTCGTGAGTGATTATTATTTCTAAATTAACTGGTTAAATGGGCCTTGGGCATTCATAACCTGTTTACTGCAATGCCGTCATCTACTACCTTGCGAATATGGAGGATGTTTTAACCATCTCAGGGCCCAGTGATTTTCGCAGGCTCTAAAGAGAAATTTGCTCTTCATCTCTCAAAGTGGTTACAGTGAAAATACTCTTGTGGTCATGGTTGTCTCTCTTGGTCTGCTTCACACCCTTCATACTGAAGTTGTAAATTTCAAAGGCACTTTTTTGCCCTAAAAAATATCAATTTTTATAGTAAACAATAATTCTATGAAATATGTGACCTTTGATGCTGGATGTTATTGATAGTTCTTACTAAAATGCTTAAAAAGATTTTTTTCCTGATTTCCTACAGATGCGTATACAACCTCGGAGGTCACTTACATTTGGACATACAATGCATCTGATTCTGTACAAGTTGCTCCTGATGGCTCTAGGTTAAATCAGTATGATCTGCTGGGCCAATCAATTGGGAAGGAGACAATTAAATCCAGTACAGGTTAGTAAAATGAGTCTAAAGAAAAGCTAGTTCCTGAGAAGATTAATGGGTGAATGTCATTGGAAATGTGTCAGTTTGCTTAAAACCTTTTGTGCCCTAAGAAGGAGCAGCAGACTGTGCTTGGGAGCTTTTTAGAAATTCAGAATCTCAGGCCTGACTCCTTACTAAGTCAGAATCTGCATTTTAACAAGATTTCAAGGAGATACCAAGGTGTGCGTTAAAATTTAAAAAACAGTAGTCTAACTTATGCTCCCAATTCAAAACATGTGTGTCTTTTGAGAGAAGCCAATTTTACCTTCACACAGTGTTACAATTCCCCTCACTTTCTAATTCTTTTCCCCCTATTCTGGATAAGCTATGACTATTCAACTCTTGATTATGGATAATTACTATTGGTCTGTGTGGGAAAGCTAAAGCCCTTTCGAAGAAAAAGGAGCTGTATGAACGAATGATCTCACATCTGGCAGATAAAAACCCAGAGAGCAGAAAGGAAGGTAGCTATGAGTATCAGATAGAACTGACTCCACTATATTAGAGCAGACATTAACACATAAATTCAGAATTGGTGACAAGATTAAAAGTAGAAAATCTGGGCCAGGAGATCGTCTTGGAGATGTGGCCAGAGATCAATACTTTAAAGAGCCGGAGAGGACTGGACTGGAAACAGTCAAAACAGAGGCTTGAGGTTGGGACCAAAGGGGATGAGAACCTGAGCAAGTAAGATAATCCATGGTCAGAGCATTTATGAATCCTCTATCCCTTGGTCAGTAAGCATGACCTAGAGAGAAAAACAAATTCCACACGATACACATGCCATTCAAATTTTTTGGTCATATGAAAATTTTCTTTTAAATACTCTTGCTATGCTAAGTGGGCATTTTAATGTTATATACTTTCCATGTCATATATGGGGCAAATTCTTTCCTTTTTTAAATCAGGGACTGTTCTTTGCCTAATCCCTTCCATTTCCAAAATGTTCAAACTATTGACTATTACAGTTTCTTAAGCTTCTTAAATTTTTCTTCTAGGTGAATATACCGTAATGACAGCTCATTTCCACTTGAAAAGAAAAATTGGGTATTTTGTGATTCAGACATATCTGCCTTGCATCATGACTGTCATTCTCTCCCAAGTGTCATTCTGGCTTAATAGAGAATCTGTGCCTGCAAGAACTGTGTTTGGTGAGTGAATAACTACATACTTTGCTGTGCAGCGCATTTTGTTTCATGGCTTTCTTTCAAAAGCATTATCTCTCTTGATCTTCACCCCAGTAGTTTCTGGTATGCAGAGCAGGGAGTATTCGTTTTGCCTTATAGATGAGGAAACTGAGGCTCAGAGAGGTACAATACAGAGTCAGTATCACACTCTTAAAAAGGAATATAAGAAGTTCTCAAATCTTCTGAATTACATTGTCTTCTTTCTGTTAAATCATTTTGCTTATCAACGTTTCTTTCATGTTAGTATAAGGAGAATATTCTTAGAGGTTTTAATGTAAAGTATAACATTACCATATTTCTAAGCTATGTTTATTTTATTTTATTTTATTTCATTTCATTTCATTTCATTTCATTTTTTTGTTTGGTTTTTAGATGAACAAAAATGACCTTAATACTTTAAGTGAGAGAGAATAAGGGAGGAAGGGAAAGAGAGGGAGAAAAAGACTCCCTCATTCGCTACCAGTAGTGTGTTTAATAACAAAGTTAATTTTCTTGATTTAAACCATGCAGGGGAATTTGGTTACTGCTTTTTGGATATATGAACTAGGATGAGTACATTTTGTGACAAAGTAGATCACCTTTGCGTATTTGGTCCACTCATTCATCTAGGAAAGCTTTATTGAGAATCTACTAAGTTGGATATGGCATCAGGCCCTAAAGGTGCAACTAAAAGGTGCATTCAACTATCTCTGTACAGTGGAGGGCATCATAATAAGCAGGAAAGATAATGGCAACACAAGATGAAATCATTATAAAAGAGGCACATATAAACCATTAAAAAAGACAGGAGCATGGATCCTCCCTAAAAGGACTGATTAAGTAGCTGAGTCAACATTCGAGCTAATTCTTGAAGGATAAGTAGGAGTTTCCCAGACAGATGATATGGGACAAGAATCCTAGCCAAAAAAGGATAAAGTGTGCAGTGACATTGAAGGATGAAAGAACATAGTGTATTCAGTGACAGTGAGCTGTTTCAGTGTCAGTTGATATACATACAGATAGAAGTATAGCTTGAGGCCTAATGGGAAGTCCTTGTAGGCCATGCTAAGATAGTGTACCTTTATCTTATAGACTATAGTGTTTTGAGACCATAGACATGTGTAAGCTCTTAGAACAATGCCTGGCATTTAATATGTGCTATATAACTGTTGGTTATTCTTATTATCAATGGAAAAAACTCAATTTTATTCTCAATACTAGCAAAGAATGATTCGAAAAGAAATTTAAAAAATAATT
This sequence comes from Tursiops truncatus, assembly GCF_011762595.2. Lineage (NCBI taxonomy): Eukaryota > Metazoa > Chordata > Mammalia > Artiodactyla > Delphinidae > Tursiops > Tursiops truncatus. Next base: position 69,104,540 of record NC_047038.1, on the reverse strand, counting down.
TCATTTATAATGGTATCCAAGATAATAAAATACCTAGAAACAAATTTGACCACATAGGTGAAAGACTTGTCCACTAAAATCTATAAAACTTTGTTGAAAGAAATTAAAGAAGACCTAATTAAATGGAAAGATATCTCATGTTTTTTGAGAGGAAGACAATACTGTTAAGATAGAATTATCCCCAAAGCAATCTATAGATTGAATTCAATACCTGTAAAAAATCCAGTGGCTTTTTATTTTTTTTGCAGAAATTCCAATCCTCAAATTCATATGAAATTGCAAGGGGCTCCAAATAGCCAAAACAATATTGAAAAAGAAAAAAAAAATTCGCTGGACTCATACTTTCCAGCTTCAAAACCTAGTACAAAGCTACATTATTCAAAACAGTGTGGTAGTGGCATAAGAATGGACATATAGACCAATGGAATAAAGTTGAGAGTCCACAAACAAACAAACAACTATGGCTAATGGATTTTCAACAAGGGTGCCAAGACCATTCTGTGGGGAAATAGTAGTCTCTTCACCAAATGGTGCTGGGACAACTCTATGACCACCATGTGCAAAGGAATGAAGCTGGACCCCTACCTCACTCCAGATACCACAATTAACTCAAATGGATACAAAGCATTAATGTAAAATCTAGAAGTATAAAACTATTAGAAGAAAATATAGGATAAATCTTTATGATTTTGGATCTAGCCATGTATTCTTAGGTTTGACATCAAAAGCATGAGTAACAAGGAAAAAATAGATAAATTGGATTTCACTAAAATGAAAACTTTTGTATCTCAAATAACATTATCAATAATGTCAAAAGACAACTTACGCATGGGAGAATATATTTGCAAATTATATATCTGATAAGGGTTTAATATCCTGAATAAATAAAGAACTCTTAAAACTCAAAGACAAAAAGACCAAAAACCTGATTTTAAAAAATGGGCAAAGAACTTGAATGGACTTTTTTCTAAAGAAAATATACAAATAGCAACAAGCACAAGAAATGATGTATATCATTGTACATTAAGGAAACACAAATCAAAACCACAATAAAGTACATTTTATGCATACTAGGATGGCCAAAATAATTAACAAAACAAAAGGACATAAATATTGGTGAGAATGTGGAGAAATAGAAACATTCATATTGCTGGGGGAATATAAAATGGTACAGCTTCTGTGGACACCAGTTCAGCAGTTCCTCAAAAGGTTAAACATAGAATTACCATATCATCCAACAATTCCATTTCTAGGTATTACCTAAGATTAATGAAAACACATGTTTACATGGAAACAATTTTGACTATTTCTAATAGTCAAAAGATGGAAACAACCCAAATATCCTTCTGTGGATGAATGGATAACCAAAATGTAGTATATACTTACAGTAGAATATTATTCATCTATAGAAAGGATTAAATACTGATAACATGCTACAACATGTATGAATCTTGAAAACGTCATTCTAAGTAAAAGAAGGCAGATGAAAATGGTCACATATTGTATGATTCCTTTCATATGAATTATCCAGAATAGGCAAATCCAGAGAGACAGGCAGCAGTTTAGTGGTTGCCAGTAGATGGATGCGGGGGAAAATGGGAAGTGATTTTGTAGTAAGAACAGGGTGTTTTAGGGTGATAAAAATGTTTTGAAACTAGAGAGAGATGATGGTTGCAGAACACTGTGAATGCATAAATGCCACTGAATTGTACACTTTAAAATAATTCATTGCATATTATGTGAATTTCATCTCCGTAAAATAATTTTTAAGTCACGAGTTTAAAAAAAAAATTGATGAGCACACCAAGGATTTCCCAGGATTTAGGAATCTTCTTAGATATCTATTTCAAAATTTTCAAGTTATTGAATCAAAGACAAAAAAAACGGACATGGCTAAAAATATGACAAAACTTCCACTCAAATGACTTGAAAAATAAGGTTACATGATTTTCAGAGCACAAATAATACAGAAAATAAAGTTTCAGGGAAAAGTACATAATAATTAATAACAGAAAGGAAATGATTGGGACAGAGTTGATATTCCAGAAAGATCTAAATTTATATATAAATATATAGCATATCAGATAAAATTAAATGATGAAGTATTTGCTTAATAAAGGTTGTAAGGAAAACAAAATATTGCATTGAGGTAAATAAAGACAGATTTTATAGCATAAATCATAGAGAGGAATATATTTTCAAAAAAAACCAATAGAAGACTACCTAAGTATAAGGAGAGATAAATAGATGGATAAATATTTAACAGTGAATCAACAGAATGTGTTAGTATCTAGGCTGCTAGGTTCAACTATAACAAATGTACAAAAGTTTCTAAAGACTGATTATAAAAATAACACATACAAAGTTAAAAATCCAGGCTATATGTGGATGTGTAAATTCATTTGTGTATGAATGATTCTCAGTACAGGTTTAAGGACCCAAAAGTCATATTGTCATGTAAATATAAACAGTTAGGTGGTAAAGCCATTCTTAGTATTATCTCTACAAGTTATTCTGTGTAACGTTTGTAATAAATATAATTCCATGTGAGTGTATGTGTATATGTGTGTGAAAGTAAAAGCTAAAAATCCTACATCCCGTGTGGAATGAGATTTGAAACCTGCCCAGCCTCTTTATTCTCCACCCCCATTCTATCTTTCACTGTTTTCTGCCTCCTCAACATCATTCTCTGACCGATGCACAGCAGTTACCTAAGCAAAGTGTCTACCCTCTCCAAACTTCTCTCCCTGAATCCACAGTCAGGTCTACAAGCTGTTTACCATTAAATCAGGTCTACAATATATCATTAAATCATCTGCCCTCCTCCTGCCTCAGAGGCTTTCTGTGGTGGGTAACCCCCCAAGTTAAAACAACAACAACAACAACTATTACAGTTAAGAAATTAATATGCCCTGGGACACAGATGCCAAATTTCTCAGCGTTTGAGGTCTGACTTTATGCTGTCAATAGAATAAGAAAACAGAGCAAATAAGACAGCAGGCAGAGGAGTTGAAATTAGAATGTGCACCCTTTTGATATTAGAAACTTTGTTCCATTGTGTTAGGTTTTATCTATTCAGTTTTTTTTATATTGCATTTATTTTGTGGTTGTAGGGGCAGCTTGATATTTCAAAGATATATCTTCAAAGGGGCTGCCTACGTATCTTGCAATGATAGATGAGGAAAACCTCCTTTGACTTTCTCTGAGTGCTCACATCCAGTTCATTCAACACCAACAAATACTTACTGAGCACCTACTTATCACATGGTTCTAGATACTTGGGGTATGTCCTTGAATAAAACCAAACACCCTTACGATGAGGTAGTTGCTCTCTGTTGCCAACGGTACAAGAAAGCACTTGGGAAACTTCTAACCTTAAACTTCAGGTTTTATGCTTTCAAGCCTCCTGTGACTAAACAATGTATTTGCAATGTACAAACCTCATTTTGTGTTTGTATAAACATATAGCTTATTTTGTGAAATTGTGGCTTATGGTTTTTTTAGTTGCTTAACATCCTTCAGAACTTCCTATAAATAAGAATAGTGATAACGAGTTTGCCAATTATTGTTTGTATATTTGAAGCCAAATCATTTTTCAAATTTAGGAGTAAGTTTATCTATGAATATATTACTACACATTAATATATGAACATATGAGTATATGAATAAAGTTTATATATAAGAAATATGTACTGGTATTTCTGTCTTAATATTATATTCATTATGGAATAGAGAGTTTTTTTCTATTAAGAACTAAAACCAAGTAACAAACGTCTGTTAGGGTGTATGTTTGTCTGGTAAAAGAGTACAGGGAGTTCAAATGCCTTATACTGCAAAGTTTGTACATACAAAGTACATTGCATTTGCAAGTGACTTACCTGCTTGTCTTATATTTTTGGAGTAACTAAAACTCCATAAGGGATATTTTTGGATTGCTCATTTTTCTACTTAGATCACAGATTTCCATGATTCAGTTTGACTGCTTATGTTAGGGAATCCAAAAGATAGTGGCTTGATTATATGAGGTGTTTCTTTTTTCTCATGTGAAAAAAATCCTCAAGTAAATCCTCCAAGACTAATATGATAATATCATGGGCATCAGGCAGTCTGTCTCTTTTCATCTTTCTTCTTTTATATCCCTAGCATGGAGTTTTGCTTCATTGTCCAAAATGGCTGTTGGTGCTCCAGGCATCACATTCATATCCAGGAACAGGAAGGAGTAAGCAAAAGGGCAAAAGACCTGTTCCAGCTCTGTGTTTGCCATTAATGAACTTTCCCAGAAGTCCCTTCAAGCAATCTCTATTTATATATTATTAGCCTAACTTGGTCTCATAACCGGAGAGTCTGAGAAATTGCCACCCTGAATAAATTCAGTGTTCCAATATTATGATTGACTAAATATTGGATTGGGAGCTAGTGGTTTCTACTACAATAAGAAAAAAAAAAAGAAAAAATAGCAGTTTGCTATGAAGGTCATGAAATGATTAGGAACACATATTCTGGAATCAGAGCACAGACATACCTCGTTTTACTGTACTTTATTGCACTTTGCAGATGTTGCATTTTTTACAAATTGAAGGTTTGTGGCAACCTTGCATCAAGCAAGTCTATTGGTGACATTTTTCCAACAGCATTTGCTCACTTCATGTCTCTGTGTCACATTTTGGTAATTCTCACCATATTTCAAACTTTTTTATTATTATTATATTTGTTTTGGTGATCTGTGACTAGTGACCTTTGATGTTACTATTATAAAAGGATTACAATTTACTGAGGGCTCAGATGATGCTTAGCATTTTTTAAGCACTAAAGTATTTTTTAATTAAGACAATACTATTTCTCACTTAATACACTATAGTATAGTGTAAACATAACTTTTATATGCACTGGGAAACCAAAAATTCCATGTGACTTGCTTTATTGTGATATTCACTTTATTGTGCTGGTCTGGAGCCAAACCTGTAATATGTCCAAGGTATGTTTGTATCTTGGTTCAAAATCTGGCTCTTCTATGATCAAATTAGGTAAGCTATGGAAAGTCTTTTTAAACCTCTTTGTACCTTAGTTTCATCCCTCAATAAAACTGGGATTATAATATCTACCTCATTAGGTATTTTAGGGAATCAACACACACACATACATTCATAGACACATGGAACACTTAGAACAATTCTGGCACATAGTAAATTCTATGTAATCGTTTGCTATTATTATTACTATTTATTATCTAATACTTAATTCTCTCCTTCTTATCAATAAATAGGTAAAGAGTGGTCAGATCTTGTTTTAGTTTAGGTTGGATATCCCAAGATGGCATATTTTGGGAGTTATGAACTCTATACACCTCTAGGTAAGACGTACCTGGGCAGTTATCCAACTTCTTTGATATTCATATCATCAGTGTTCAATTGTTTGAAGGGAATTTCAGAATTTTTGATATTCCTGTATTTAAGTGAAATACGCCAGTGTGTGTTCAGTTTTTAATCGAGTCTCCTTTGTTATGTCAAATGAAGCTCAAGTCCAGCGGACTTAAGCCTCTTTGTTAATTTTATTCTTAATTAATCATGAGCTTGTATAGATATCCATAAGAAACAACATCTTAGATGTGCATCCCATCTCAAAGTCCCCTAATTGAGTCTTATTGGTTAGACATGGGTCACATTCTTATCCCTGATACAATCATCATGGACAGGTTCACACCCCTCCTATGACCTCCCTTCCCCTAGCATCCACTCAGGTCTCTTTCTTATTTCATGAATATACTAGCCATTCACCTCTAAGGTTTGTCTCTTCCCTTTGCTTGGGTTTCTCTTTTCCCAGATATCTGTGTGGCTAACTCCTTCATTTCCTTCAGGCTTTTCTAAAATGTCATCTTCTTGAAGAGACCTACCTGACAACCTAACTTAAAATCGTGAACTGCTTCCCAATCCTGAATCTTCTGCTCCCGCTGGCCCTATTCTATGTTTTTTTTTCCATTGCACATATCATCTTCCAATATTTTATAGAAAAAATATATACTTTTGTTTAATCTGCCTCCCCGACAAGAATTTAAATTTCAAGAGGGCAGTTATTTTTACCTCTTTTTAAGCTGATGGCCAATTAAGTAGGTTAAACTGAGGCAATAAGTAAATGGAAAATGATTTTAGATAGATGATAGATAGATAGATAGATAGATAGTATAGATAAGCACATTTGTGAGTTCAACGAGAGTTAGGTTAGCAAAATTATAGAGACTAAAAGTGTCAAGTGGGGTACTTTCCTAATTTTTAAAATTAGGGAATCAGAGTGCTGTTTCCAAAAGAAGGTTGTATGGATACAGGGAAAAACAATAAGCAAATAAAACTTATTCATTGCAATAGGTTAGCCAACTGTGAAGTTTAGAAGGAACACAGGGCAGAGGGCTGCAGTCACTCTGACACTAACTGTAAGTTCAGGGAGTTCACGAAACCACTTTCAGAGTTGTTAATTCACTAAAAGAACTCACAGAACACAGTGAAAGCTGTTACACTCACAGGTATGGTTTATTACAGGGAAAAGATACAGATTAAAGCCAGCCACGGGAAGAAGCACATAGAGTCGAGTCCAGGCAAAGTACCAAATGCAGAGCTTTCATTGGCCTCTCCCCATGGAGTCAGGGACAGCAGTACTTTCCTGGCACTGATATGTGACAGCACATATTGCCAAGCAGGAAACTAACCTGCATCTTGGTGTCCAGAGGCTTTACTGGGGCTCTGTCACATGGGCATGGTTGATTGGTCTTGTGGCTGATCTCAGTTTCCAGCTGCTCAGGAGGTAGAGCTGATATGGCATGTTCCCAAACTCCCACCCTAAATTCAACTGTCACTATTGAGCTGCACCGAAGCCCCCAGGCAAAGCCACTCTTATCAAGTGTGACATTCCAGGTCTAGAAATCACATCCCAGAAGCTGAGAGCAAAGGCTTGACCTCTCTTTGGGTGTGGTTAAAATTCTATATTATGTAAACTGTATACATTATAAAACCAAATATTAAATATCTAATTATTAGACTATCATTTTGAGTTACCAATATATCCGCTTTCTTCATACCTTTCTCAATATTGCCACTAGTCTTCCTCCCTTCCCTCATGCTTACCTTCCCTTTATCCTGTTGCCCTCATCATTGTCTAGTTCCCTATAGGTCTCAACATTAGTCCTACTCTGGAGCATTTCTCCCCTCCACCAGCATGTCCGACAAGTTATTTAATATTAGAAATATCTTTTTTACAGTGGAATTGGTGAGTGAAAAACATGCTTCTTCATTTAGTTCAGGAAAGCTATATAATAAGTGGGCTCTGTGTACCCGTTACATGAAACACATACTATAGGTGATCATAAAAATGGCAGATAAGAAGAACATTCCACTTCAACTTTTGAGAAACCAGTCACCTACTGGGCAGAAAGTCCCTTAATAATGAGGTTATTGTAGTTTAATAAAGAGATAATCAAGATCTGAAGTAACAAATATAATAATAATAAAACAACTAATAATAATAAATAAAATTATTAAATAAAACAGCAAATAATGTTGAGCACTTAACTACATGTTTGAAAGAATATTGCACCAAAAATGAAGAGAGCTTCTGTTAGGTTCTGATTCCACCTCTAGATTAAGCAAGCATGTAACCTCTGTAAAGTCTAGATTTTCTCCACTATGAATAGATGTAAAACTTATGCTGTCTACCTCATTGGGATGCTAAGAGGATCCCTGAAACAATATGTGTACAGGTTTTATTAAATCTTAAAGTAAACATACATTTTTACTGTCTTATATATTCAACAAATAGCAAGCCTGAGTATTTTCTGAGAACCAAGGATACTGTAGAATGTTCTGTGAATCCAAGTGGTCTATGACTGAAGGCATGAAGAGATAGGAAAGAGCACTGCATAAGAACTGAGCAAAAACTCCAAGCAAAGAGAAAGTTGAACTCATAGAAACAGAGAATAGAATCTCGGTTGCCAGGGGCTGGGTGTGAGGCATTAGGGAGAGGCTGATAAAAGGGTTCAAATTTTCAGTTATAAGATGGATAAGGTCTGAGGATCTAATGTATAACATGGTAACTATAGTTGATAATGCTGTACTGTGTAATTGAAATTTGCTAAGGGAATAGAACTTGTGTCTTCACCAAAAAGAAAGAAAAAAGGTAAATATGTGAGATGAGGTTAAGTAACTCTATGGTGGGGATCCTTTCATAATGTATATCAATTCATCACACTGTACACTTTAAATATATTACAATTTTATTTGCCAATTATACCACAATCAAGCTGAAAAGAACTTTAAAAAGAGAGAGAAAATCAGAAAATCACCTGGATACAGCTTCAGCCTATCTAGGCGAAAGAATCGGGGCAGCCTTAGAAGGAGACATGGACGGTTTTAATTGGAAAGTATGGAGAAAGTGCCAGCAGGAGTAGAATGTCTGGGTGGTAGCAGGATATGAAAGCAATGAACAGAAAGCCTGTGCAGGGCAAAAAAAAGTCTCTGCAAACCTCGTTCCAAATCCCTGTCTTCCACAAGGCATGGGCTGCAGAGCGCTAACAGGCTGCACACCTGGCATCCCAGAATTGACTTTGGCACAAGGCAGCACACGCTAATCAGCAAGCTGCCAGCCCACCAGCCACACTCCTCCCTGCTGGTAGACTCATCCCAGTCAGCCACTGCCAATTAGGAAAGTGACTGAAGCAAGATACGTTAATAAGCCATGGCAAGGAAGATTAGAAAGCTTTGCTGGTCCAAGTCTAGGGGCAGGTTTAGAAGTTGTTTCAGGAATATAGGTGCTTAAGCTTGACTGAGGAGAATGGATTATTAGTAAGGGCCCAGGAAGAGAATTAAAAGTGTATGCTGTTATTTTGTCAGTGGATTTTTTTTTTTTTTAGATTCTTTTCAGGACATGCCAATGTCACTTCAATACAGTTATAACCATTCAAGTTATGAGGGCAGATTATCCAATCCCATTTCCTACACTGAAATCTATGTGGTCATAGTGATGAGAAAAAAAATTTAAAGCGTGTTTCGGAGCACCTCTATGGGTTATATACTGTGTTAGAAACTTCAAATTTAATCACTATTTAATTCTGAAAAAAATATATCCCCAGTTAGGAAAGTAATTATTTCCCCTTTTCAGACAAGAATTTTGAAGTCCAAAAGTATCAAGAGACTACTCCATTATCAGACAGCAGGTCAGTAACAAAGAAAGAATTTGACCTCACACTCTCTGACTCTAATCTTTTCACTTTTTCTACGGCACCATTATGCCATCAAACTACTTTTTCCCTTTCTTTTTGGTTTTGTTTTCTTTTCTTTTAGAGCTTGAAATCAGAAATCTCCTGGGTGATTGCTTCAAACATAGGTAATTTCTGTTTGAGAGTCAGGCTTACTAAACATAGATCAGAACTAGAGGTGAATGTTCAGACTTGAACAATAGTTAACTTTTGGCATTAGCAGCTGCTTATTGAAGTATTTCAGATTGCTTGCCCTATTTCCTGCCCAGAAGTTGATACGGTCACATCATGGTATAGTAACTAATGCATTAAATGACTTTTCAAAGTTCTCTTCTGTCCTGGTGTCATATTCTGCATTTTTAAGCAAAATTAACCTAGTTAATCCAGGTCTTTAAAAGTATAGGTACTTATAATAGGTTCACCTTAGTCATTAGAAACTTCTGTTTAATTTTAATCTGAGGTGGAGAATTCTATGACTGCTTTTGACTGCATTCTGTAAAACCATTTCTTATAATGTACTTTGTCTTGGAACTCATCTGTGAAAGCTTGATAACCTTGTAGAATATATAAGGGAGATTTTAGGTGTTTCAAGAGGAGGATTTTTTGTTACTGTCGTTGTTTCATTTTGATTTTTTTTTTTAGTTTTTTTTTTAGTTGTTTTCTTTTTTCTTCACGTACGCCTTGAAATAACAAAGTGGAAAATAATAGATTTTTCTACTCTGATTATTTTACTATTTAAACGGGTTTAGATCATTAAATATTTATTTTCACTATAGCAAAATTTTGAGTGCATATTTATTCTTAGTGTTTTTTTTGTTTGTTTTTTGTTTTTTGTTTTTGCGGTACGCGGGCCTCTCACTGCTGCGGCCTCTCCCGTTGCGGAGCACAGGCTCTGGACGCACAGGCTCAGCAGCCATGTCTCACGGGCCCAGTCGCTTCGCGGCATGTGGGATCTTCCCGGACCGGGGCACAAACTCGCGTCCCCTGCATCGGCAGGCGGACTCTCAACCACTGTGCCACCAGGGAAGCCTTATTCTTAGTTTTTAAACTCTCAAAAAAATTAAAACTATTGTTTATTTTCAAATACCTACTAGTCTTTCAAGGAAATGATTTCTACTTGGGTGACTTTTTTCTGATAAAAATTATTTAATAATGCATTATTTATCACAAACAACATAATATCTCCCTAGTTAGATCACCTCAGGGAGCTATAAGATACCACCATACCACCAAAACTATTAATATTTGAACAGTCACCTTGTATTTTATGACAATACAATTACAAGATTGAAATAATAAAAAGATTTGATAACAGTGGGGAGTTCATACAAGATAGTGTTTTCTGTGGTCTGTTCTTTTATTGCCTTATTGTCATCATACTGAATATATTATTTTCTTTTAAACTTATGAAATCAGAATATTACTGTTTTAGTTTAAGCTACTTTAACACAGTATCATAGATTCAGTGGTTAATAGACAACAGAAATTTCTTTCTCACAGTTTTGGAGGCTGAAAGTTGGATATCAGGACACCTGCATGGTGGGGTTCTGGTGAGAGGCCTCTCCTTCATTATAGGTTGCTGACTTTGTGTCCTCACGTGGCAGAAAGAGAGTGAGCTAACTCTCTGGCCTCTTCTTATAAGGGCCTTAATCTCATTAATGAGGGCCCCAACTTCATGACCACATGACCTATCAAAGTCGCCACCTCCATCACATCAAGGATTAGATTTCAACATATGAATCTGGGGGGAACACAAACATGCAGTTAGTTCATAACAATCACTGTGGTATTTAGCAGTTATGCTGGATTGAACTTCCCTGGGTAATGGAGCAGAGGTGCAGGGATCCCAGAAAGGCTGTTTTCAACCACTTTTAGATCTAGCCTTACCTTAACCAGAACTTCCACCTCATTCCTGATATCATTTGAGATTAGATGTAAACCATATGCTAGACTTCTTGGAAGTCACCTCTCAAATGTAATAGATTTTGACTGATGGGTGTTCTTGCGAGAGATTGGTCTTAAGTCATAACGACACTGCTGAATCCATAAGATAGCATTAGGCTATCAAATCATGCCTAACTGAGGAGCTGAATCACATCCTTTTAGAAATCTAGGAATAGAGTAGTTCAGCAATGAAGATAATGAGTTTAACAAGACCGGAAATCTGTGGATCCATTCTGAAAAGATTTTGGACATTCTTGGAACAATGGAAGAACAAAGGAGAATCCAGTTCAAGGCTTTCCTTTCTCTTTCCCTGTGAGCCACATTAGATTATTTCTCAAGGTGGGAAATGAATAAAACAAAATAGCCCAAGGCTTCCTAGGCGACCATTTAAGCAGTATAATCCTTAGGTGTCTTGATTTTTTTCTTAAACCACCACTAGATGGGGCTCTTGCATCCTTGGTTTGGATTCTTAGCTGCTTTATCTACATATTGGGGGCTTAAACAACTCAGAAATAACAGGGAAGCTATAGCACTTTTTATTTGACAGGTTCCAAATGGGACATTTGCATGTCTCATTTAATGTTCAAGTATATAAAATACTATATTATAATATATCATAATTCCCATTTTAGAGATAAAGTCACTGAGGCTGAGAGAGAGAAGGTGGCAGGGAGAGGGAGAGAGAAAGGAGGATAATTTAACATTTGTTGGACAATTCTACGTACCAGGCATACATGCTCATACTCTATCCTCTCAACAGTCCCCCTCCCACCAAAAAAAAATCATTTACATTTTACAGATGGAAATGAAGCTTAGCAAGGTCACAGAGCTGCTGTGGCAGAAGCAGAATCCAAATCTGTGCCTGATTTTACTGCACATTGTCTCTATGTATAAGCCATTTCTCAAGCAATCGAAACATTTTAATACACGATATAACTTTAAAATGTATAAAGAGCTTAGGGGCTGAAGTGTTAGAATCATGATTTTGAAAAAGACACTATATGGACATATAATTGGCTTTGAAAGAGAAGACCATTTATAGACTAGGCAGTACAATTTTTTTTTTTTTTTTTTTTTTTTTTTGTGGTACGCGGGCTTCTCACTGCTGTGGCCTCTCCCGTTGTGGAGCACAGGCTCCGGACGCACAGGCTCAGCGGCCATGGCTCACGGGCCCAGCTGCTCCGCGGCACGTGGGATCTTCCCGGACCGGGGCACGAACCCATGTCCCCTGCATCGGCAGGCAGACTCTCAACCACTGCGCCACCAGGGAAGCCCTAGGCAGTACAATTTAGTGAAGAGTGTGGACTTCTGAGGCAGACTGCCTGGGTTTGCATTCCACCTCTACTACTTGCTAACAGTGCGATCTTTAGTAAGGTAGTCAGCCTCACTTAGCCTCAGTTTCCTCAACTGTAAATGAGGATGATAATAATACCGAACTCACAGGGTTGTTATGAGAAGTAAACAAATTAATACATGAAAAGTTCTTATAATAAGATGTGGCATATAGTAGGTGCTCCTAAATGATACTTTTTAATTCTATCTGGAGTAACGTAAGAATATGCGATTTAAGTGGAAAAGGCATCAATTTACACTATCTTTATATTCCATTTATATTACAGTGTTGTGATTAAACCTCTGTTTCATTCTAAAGCTTATTAGCTTCTTAACCTGTATGTTCCTTCTTATAGAATTTGTGAATATGGTCTCCCAGTGTTACTGTTCACAGATTTTTAAATTAATTATTTCATTTGATGAATCAACAAACAATAAGGATTTACTCTTGCCAGAATCTGAATGAGGTGGTAGCATTTCCACGTGCCTATAGGCTGCTCAGAGTATGGAGGAGTGAGAGAGACATGTAAATAAATAAGTGGTATAGAGGATCATAGGGGCTGGGAGAGAAATATTCCAAAATAAGGTAAGAGCAAAAAGAAGGAAGCAGTTAAATCTGAGGAAGTCAGAGAAACCCCAAGGGAAGAAGAATCGACTCAAGCCTTGCAAATTAGCATAATGGAAAAGGCCATATTCTAAGCAGAGGGTGCGCAATTATCAAAAGCAACATGGAGCATATGAAGAACAGCAGATTACTGCTCGGTGTATCTCAGGCATGGGATTCATTTGTTTGTAAGGATGGTTAGACAGAGGCCAGTTCGTGTACAGTACATTCCACGCTAAAGCCATGGAAACTGCTTGAAGGGTATTTTACTGAGGGAGTAAACTGGAGGCATTTGAGTGTAGGGGAAGACTATTATGGGGAATATTGTATACATAGATTGAAATGGTATTAGTGATGGAGGGTGACTAGTTAAGAGACAATTGATATTATCTGGGTGAGAAATAATGAAGGCCTGAATAGGACAATGAATATTGGTGGAGAAAGAGTTATAGATCTGAGAGAAGCTAGGGAGGAAGAATATGCAGGACATGGTGAATCTGAAGGGGAGAGAAATTAGGCATTGCAGAATACTCCTAGATTTCTACTTGAGTGACTAGATAAACGTAACGTCATTCCCTACAATAGAGAATTATGGGAGATGTGGTAGGTTTTGGCTTAGACTATAGATTCAGTTGTGAAGGTTTAAAACTTGAGATTTCTATGGGACTTAACAGTGTGGGATTATTATAAAAGGTTTCTCTGATCTCTCTGTCCTTAGTCTTACTATTCTTCATTCCATTCTACACAGTGTGGCAAGAGTGATCTTTCTAAAACTCAAATCTAGTCACATAACCCTCTCCTGCATGAAACTTTTCCATGACTGTACATTACAGCCATTGACTGAAACACTTACCATGTTTATGTGGCCTTCATGGGCCTCCCCAACCTAACCTGTTGTGAGGGTACCTTTTGCTACACTGACTTACATTAGACCCAGGAACATGTTTTTTCTTCATTGAACATATTCCTCAGACTCTTCAAATTTCCTTTTATATATCACTTCCTGTAGGAAGCCTTCTCTGATCCCAAAATCTTGGACAGGTACTTTTTAGGCAGTTTCAGAGCACCCCATATTTTCTCTGTTATTTATTACACCATCTGCAAAATTTGCCTATTGATTATCTGCATCTTCCAGTAGATTATATTCTCCCTGAGCATATAATTCATATTTTTGTATACTCATGTATAACAAAGTGCAGACATGTAGTAGATTGGATAGATTTTTAATTAAAAAACTAGGGTTTCCCTGGTGGCGTAGTGGTTGAGAGTCCGCCTGCCAACGCAGGGGACACAGGTTCATACCCCGGTCTGGGAAGATCCTGCATACCATGGAGTGGCTGGGCCCGTGCGTCTGGAGCCTGTGCTCCGCAACGGGAGACACCACAACAGTGAGAGGCCTGCGTACCGCAAAAAAAAACAAACTAATATCGGGCTTCCCTGGTGGTGCAGTGATTAAGAATCCGCCTGCTAATGCAGGGGACACAGGTTGGAGCCCTGGTCCAGGAAGATCCCACATGCCGTGGAGCAACTAAGCCCATGCGCCACAACTACTGAGCCTGCACTCTAGAGCCCGTGAGCCACAACTATTGAGCCTGCATGCCACAACTACTGAAGCCCGTGTGCTTAGAGCCCATGATCTGCAACAAGAGAAGCCACCGCAATGAGAAGCCTGCGTACCGCAGCAAAGAGTAGCCCCTGCTTGCCGCACTAGAGAAAGCCCACGCACAGCAATGAAGACCCATCGCAGCCAAAGATAAAAATAAATTAATTAATTAATTTTTTAAAATCTAAAAAAAAAAAAAATGTCACATAGGAAGCTCAATAAACTTTTATTGAGCCCATTAGAGATATCCAGAAGATGGCCAGAGTGAGATATTTGGCACTGGAGTTCATAAGATACATCCTTAAAGATATTTGTCATGTAGGAACAGGTTAGGAAATGAGAGTAAATTATATTGCCCAGAGAGAACAGTAAAGTTAGAGGAGTAGAAGAGCAATTATGTTACCTTGTGGAATCTGAACAATCGAGCTACGAGTGGTAACGAACGGCCTACAGAGAGAACTAAAGAAGAGTGGTCAAAAGACAGAATGTGCATGGAAATAGTAGGTCTAGAATCTCTATTTCGATAGGACCAAACTATTGGGAAGTGGGCCTTGGGACTGTCTCAAAGCTGCATTTGCAAAGCAAGCCCATTGGAATAACTTGCAGGAGGCCAGTGTACATAGGTATGTAGAGTTTTGCTTTAGTAGGTAATTTGATACGTTAGAGGGTTAATATAAAACACTCCTTTCTTCCTTTCCCAATTTTTCAGATAATTTATATAGTCTGTGCCTAAAGCATCACAGGCCTCCATCTGTCAGAGGTGATTAGTTATTCCCTAATAACTTACAGAACATTAGAAGTCTCAATTCTAGCTGTGTACATCAAGTGAACACTACACTGACTTGATGTACACACCCACTCATTTCCCTGCCTCCTTTACTGGTAGATGTGGCCATACGACTAAGTTCTCAAAGACATGTGTACCTGATTTATTCAATCAGCTTGACTAATATTTGTTCCCCCACTAACTGGCTTGATTATATTTTTTGGCAAAAATATTACTTGTAAAATCTGGCCAAATTATTTAATGCTTCACTACAAGTATAAGCAAAATCATATTTTAAGATTGACAGTAAGAAGAAAATTCATACAATAATGTTACTGACCCTAATTTAACATCTATGCACACTAGTTGTTAAATTAATAAGATATTAAGAACCTAAATATTTTATGTGCCCCTCCTTCTCCCTCCCCTCTTGTTTGCTGGAATGCAGGCCAAGTGCTGGCAAGCCCTCTTCAAGCTCAAGGACATGGGCACTACCTTAAAAATGTCAGAGAAACAAGAAAGAGGAAGCCTAGGTCTCTGATACCACAACAATCATACCCTTGGATGTCTTCCACCACAATTGTTAAATGAGAGAGAGGATGAGGTGGTACTTTCATTTTATCTTGTCTGCTTTCCTACTTGCTCACTCCAGAGAACAGTCTTTAGTTGGTGCTTAGCTTAATAACTTTTCTAAGAACTAACCATAACATTAGTATATTTATGTAATTTTACATATGTATATATTACATGTATAACTATATATGTCATATATATATATACATTATATATTAGTATATAGTACACCATATACTATGTACACACTATTTTGTGTGTGTGTGTGTGTGTGTGTGTATATATATATATATATATATATATAATGTTACATATATAATATTTTGATTAGACTTATGGAGCACGTAAAATATTTACTTAAAACTGTTTAAATGATTGGACATCTTTTAATCCCAAATCTTCCAAGGCATCCACTTCCCTAGTCATTGAATTCTGGGAAAAAAATAGCTAGTATCAGACTGTTTCTGTGTATTTATGTATTTAACCCCAAACACACACAAACATACCCACTCATTTATAATATATGTCTATATCCACACAAATAGGTGTATTTGCTTCAAAACTATATTTATTAATCCATTCAGTTAGAAAATATGTGCCAGACACTTTGCTAGACCTTAGCAACACAAGGTAAACAAAAAAGATGTTATTCCTACACTCAAAGAGGTTACAGTCTGTTTGAGGAGAAGGGAAGGTAAACAATGGTTTATATTATGATATGTTATGTTCTGGGAATATTCAGGGTGCTCTCTGATAACCTGGAAGGGGCACTCAACACAGACTTGGTATATTAATTGATCCTCATAGCTTGAGGCTCCACCACTGATGCCCCAGAGTTCCTGAATATTCATATGCATGTATGTATATGTACTTTCACATACACTGATTGCAAATAAATTGCAGTCTGTACCCATGAAGTTTCTAAATATCTTATTAATTTAACAACTAGTGTGCATAGATGTTAAATTAGGGTCAGTAACATTATTGTTTGAATTTTCTTCTTCCTTTCAATCTTAAAATATGATTTTGCTTATGTTTGTAGTGAAGCATTAAATAATTTGGCCAGATTTTACAAGTAATATTTTTGCCAAAAATATAATCAAGCCAGTTAGTGGGGGAACAAATATTAGGCAAGCTGATTGAATAAATCAGGTACATATGATTAAAAATTTGGTTGATTTCTTGAATTTTCCTGTTTTTAACAAGTTATTTTTAAATGATCTCAATATAGTGATATAAAAATACTCTGACCTTATAATTCGTTTTAATTCATTTTTATATGTCTTCAAATTTCTTCTTTTAAGATGCAGTTAGCAGGAACACAGGGAACTGTTAGAGCATCTGTTTCAAATTTAATTGTGCTGGCCAAATGCAGAGATTCAGGAATTTGCCTTGTTGACTACCAGTCATCTGCTGATATCAGTTCATTCTTTACTTCCAGAAGGTTGTCTATATTATATTGATTCATTACCTTGCTAAATATTACCTAGCTTTTCTGATTAACTGTCAAACTCAACCACCCAGACACAACCAGAAACCCAGAAGAGAAAAAATATACGTATGACTAATAACATGGGAAGTTATAAAAAATCATGTATTAAAATCAAGGCGCTGAGCTTCAGGTTTCAGCACTGACATGTGAAGAGCTTGCAAGCTGTCCCTCCCATCCTTACAATATGAAAAAGCTAAACAAATGAAAATTAAGGGCTTTTACTGCATTCGTACAAGAATCAAGGTGACAGGCAAACTGCCATCCCAAATTGTGAAGAGGCAGACACACTGAGAGACACAGCTAAGATTTTCTTTTTACCTGAAAGAGATGCTGCTTAAGCATCTGGTAGAGGCACTTGAATGGTCATTGTCATGAATTGTTAGAAACTGAGCGTGTACTCATGTGAAAGTAAGAAACTCCTAAGGCCACAATCTTATGGGGGATTCCCACATATTCATGGGTTTTACCTCCCCGGAACCCCACTAGATTCTCAAGGGAAAGATCTGAGAAATAGCCATTCTTGACAATGGCAGAGGAAAGGGTAAGGGAGAAGAAGCTTTTTGAAATATACCCAGAGCCTTCTCCATAGCCAAAGCCTGTGTCCAGGGGAGGGGACTTGGCCAGAGCCTCATCCCAGCTGACAGAAGGCCAGTCTTACTCTCTCACCTAAGGAGGTTTGAGGAAATGAAATACTATCAACAGAGATCAGAGCATCAAGGAAATAGATTGGGCATGCTACAGCCACTGCAAGGAGTAAGCAGAATGGGGAAGAAAGCTGTACAAGTGGAGGAACACTTGCGAAGCTACAGTCTGAGACACGGGCTGCCTAAAAGCCTGAGATCTAATCAGAAGATTGTAGACCAGTCTCCCTCCCGTACACCTTACCGCCACGCCAAGGTGACGCCCGTAGAAGAGCAGCAGCTTACAGCAGAAAGAGCTGAAGACAAAGACTCCCTGGGAGGAGGAGTAGCTAGGGAAGTCCAAAGTCAAAAGGGGAAGCCAAAGCAAGAACACAAAAAAACCCTTGAATCCTGCAGCACCTATAATGACAGCAAACATTAAACACAGCCAACCTCTAGCCAAGTTAACATAAATCCTACCCTTAAGGTCTATTTATCTCCGTTCCTATTACCCAAATCAACATGATCAGTTATCAACAAAAATTTATCAGTGATGCATGCCAATTATATCTTAATAAAACTTGGGGAAAAATTGTGAAGGCATGCCAAAAGGAAAAATAAAAAACAAAACACAGTCGGAAAAGAAAAAGCAAACAACAGAGCCAGACTCAGACATGCCAGGGATGTTGGAATTATTAGGCAAGGAATTTAAAATAACTGTGATTGATATGTTACTGTCTCTAATGGAAAAAGGAAACAACATCCAAGAAGAAATCAGTTATATAATTAGAGAGATGGAAACTCTAAGAATCAAAAGGAATGATAGAAATTTAAAAAAAAAAACAATAACAGAAATGCCTTTACTGGGCTCATCAATCAACTCAATAAGGCTGAGCTTGTCTGTAGATCATTAGAAACCTCACAGACTGAAATTCAAACAGGAAAAGAAAATTGAATAAACAACAACAAAAACAAAACAACAAAGCATTCAGGAACTGTGCTACCATTTTAACAGGTATAACATAGTCATAATTGGAATATCAGAAGAAGAAGACAGTAAGAACAAAAGAAATATTTGACATTAACAGGCTGAAACTTGCCAAATATTAATGACCAAACCATAGGTCCAAAAGCTCAGAGAACACCAAGAAGGATAAATACAAAACAAATCAAAACAAACAATAAACATACCTAGTCATATCGTATTCAAACTATATTAAACAAAAGGCAAACAGAAAATGCTGGAGAAAAATAAAGAAAATAGCAACCACCTTAACTATAGAGGAACAATAGCCAGAGTAATATTTTAAACAAGAAATACTGACCATGTCACTAACCAGTTCAAAATGGACTCTGTAAAGCTTTCCCATTGCTCTTGAAAAGAATTTATATCACCTGAACACCATCAAACAGGCCCTGGATAGTCTGGCTCTTGCCTCCCCTTCTCTCTTCTTCACGAAACCCTTCTCTTCTGCCTTCCCACCTTGCAGGATTCTCTCCATGCCTCGCAATGCCGTGTTTCCCCATGTCTCTGGGTTGGGTCCTGTGCATATTCTTTCCTCAGTCTAGTATTATCTTCCATTGTCTGGTGGCCATTTTAATTTATCCCTTCATTTCCTTGGGGAAGTCTAACCCAAATTCCCGTCTAGGTCGGTCACCCCGTTACAGTTCATCATAGACCCTGCCCACTTGTGATGTTATGTTACTTTGTGCTCTTTTGAGAAAATGTCTCGTAGAGAGCTGATTTGGTTTGGCTCGCATTCCATTCACAGCGCCACAGAGCCCAGCACAGAACGGGAACTCAATGCCTACTTGCTTTATAAAAGAAGGAAGAGATTTCTTGCCATTATCTTAATAAATAAAGGCTTATCAATTACAGATCATTGGGGGAGTAGTTTCCATTTAAAAACTATTTAACGACCTCCTGCACTCTGCTATGCACTATTTATTTAAAAACTATTTAATTTAAAAACTACTTAATGCTCTCCTACCCTCTGTTGTGCACACTTTTACATTTCGGGGAGAAGAAGACAAACAAACTGTAATCCATATAGTTTATTGGGGATATACAGTCATGTAAGCCAACAGAAAATTTTAAAAGGACACGACCTATGGAGGTATGCATAGGACCAGGTCATAGGTGCCTATTTTTTTTCCTTTATGGATGAAATCCTGCAGAAAGAACAAGTTGAGCTGTGTGTACTGCAGCATTAGTCCAATGTGCATTCTTTAGGTGCAGGAATCTCTTCTATTTTGTTCATTGGTATGTTCCCAGTGCCTACAAAAAGTACTGCAGTAAGTAGGTACTCAATAATTTAAGAGAAGAAATAGGATTTAACTAGGTAAAAAAGAAGGATGTGTGACAAGGAAAAGATTCTAGGGAGAGGAAACCATGTGTTGCCCAAACTGACAGAATATGAAAATGAGTTCATTCTGATCGCAGAGGCCTTTCATTGAGAAAGGGACATCAAGATACAAAGGGTTTGGGGAAAGAGATATGAGCTTTGATTTATTAAATCCATGATGTATTCAGGTAATCATAAAGAAAACTTTGTAATCCCTCACAGTGTTGTCTACATTATAATTAACCTTTCGATCATGTTCTTCTAGATTATAATCAATAGTTCACAAATTTTAAATTAGTGGAATTTGAGATAATTAGGTTTTAGGGCAATGATATGGTATCCAAGTTCTAATTTCTGTCTCTAACACATAGAAGTTTCAACTTTTCTGTTATTCAGATGTAGTACAGTTATGCGTTAAAATTTCAACCTGAGAAATAAACTAAAATTACAACCTTTCATACTGCACTTATACTGTATTTGTAAATGTTATTATTATCATTTTTCGGGGGAAGGGGTGATTATTGCTTTGTCCATTGGGCTGAAGGGGCAGGCAGGGGTGGGGTGGGGAATCCACCATTTTGTTTCCAGGATGTCTGTTGTTTCTGCCATTTCTAGCAGTAGCCAGCAGGTGGTATCAAACAATCTGACATTTCTGTTCTATTGCAGTTTTTGTGCCTGTTTGGTTTCTGACACTTCTTCTTAACTTCCTAACTTCCCACACCCTAACCACAAACAAGCATTTGATGGGGATAAAGGTCTCAAGGAGTATTTTATTTTATTTTCTGATTTAAATATGTCCTGACTTTGCTTTCAGAGTGATGTTTTTTTTCTCACACACACCGAGGTGTCTTTTTTATAACAGAGGCATTGCTTTACATGCAGTAACTCATTTGGTTGCTATAACAACAGGATGGGAAAACACTATACCTAATCCCCACTTTACAAATGAGGAAATTGTGGAACGAAGAGGCTAGGAAATTTCCCTAAGGTCACAAAATTAGAATTCAGGCATCTGGCCTTGGAGCCCACAGTCTCAGTCTCTGTGCTGAAATCATTTCCCCTGATTTGATTTTCTCCTTTCAATGTATATTTTCACTCAATACTTAGCATTTCTTTACTTTGACACCATTTTCTCAGCTACTATGAGTTGAGGTTTTTGGCACCTACACCTTGAAATAAATATTACACAGAATAAAATCAGAATATAAAATAGCTATACATTAGATATTGTCTGTGTATGGGAAATGGTCGCATAGTTTTCACATATATGCATAGAATTTTAGGGCTGAAAGCACTTTAAAATACCTACCTTTTATTTTACTGAAAAAGCAACTTAGGCTTCCCAAAGAAGCATTGGGATTTGGTGGTCACACAGAGGTGATAAGGGAAGACACAAATCTGTTAAAGTAATGTTGTGGGAACATTCATTTGTAGAGGCCCTACTAGGTATAGAAGAATGCCCATTGTTGGGAGATGGGCTTGTGGAAGGTTTGTGAGGTTTCTTTCTAGCTAAGTGCAGCTCTTTAATTCTTAGCTCTTCTATCTACAGTGTAATGGGACCAGGCTAGACTCAACTAGCAGCCAGAAAAGCTGACATATGAGAATCTTACCCCTCCAGTAAAAGGAAAAAAGGGAAGGAAGGGAGGGAAGGAGGAAGGAGCTTATAGTCCATGTTAACAATTTTAATGTCAAGTTTCCACAATCAGACGAAAGAAAATAAAATTTAGATATAGGGAAGATTTGAATATGGTGAAAAAGAGCCTCATAGTAGATTCATATTGAAATTGCTATAACATTTTATTGGCTTGAATGACTAGACTCAAATCTAATTTTAAGCTAGCAGTATAGACTTAGAATCATAGTTAAATTTATAGTTGGCCATAATTTGAACATGCATTTTTTGTAGATTTTCTTTAAGTTAGTCAACACTAATGTATATATCAGTCGTTCCCAGAAATTCACACTTGAATTAGAAAAGATTAAAAGTCATTAAGTATCTCTTGTTTAAATCAAAAATTTTGTATTTTTTCTTATCACAGAAGCAAAGCAGTTTCACTCCAGGAAAAATTTTTAAGAATGACTTTCCTTCAATGTTAATTCCCCAAAGTAACTAATATTATTGTCTTAGATTGTATCCTTAGAGATTTTGTCCTTTTATATTTACCTGATAAAATACCAAAAAAAGTAAAAGAATGAAAAATCAGTCACAAGTCCAGTTCTGTTTCATCATTCCAAACCATGTGCTATCTTCTCTCCTAAAGTTACCAAAGTGGTAACTTAAGATGAGTGTCTTTTCTGATTTTTTTTTTACTAAGTTCATGCAGTATATCTATATTGATGCACAAATCTATTTGTGTATATTTTCATGAATCTTGAATCATGAAACATTTTTAAGCAAAATGTATTGTAGATTTTTTGCCATCAATGTATAGCCCAACTTTATTCTTTTCAATATTGTATTGGTATTACTAATGTAGGTATTCAACAATTTATTAAACTATTTACCAAACACTGACTATGCCACTTTTGCCACTTTCTTACTTTTATAAGCAGTATTCATGTAAAGGGCCTTGTGTATCATTTACCTTTAAATATTTTTCTGCTATCATTTAAGTAAAGTAGATTTCTGATAGACGTAATAGTAATAACAACGAAAAAGAGAAGTAAAATAAGTAACATTTAATACAATGTTCCAGGCTTTGTGGTAAATGCATACTTGACCTTCACAACGTTCTTCTGAAGTAGATATAGTCTAAAATTCTATTTTGAAGATGAACATAATGAGAATAGTTGAGAAACTTGCTCAAAATCACACAGGCAGCAAGTAATGGAGCCATAATTCAAACCCAAGCCATCTGATGATAAGGCCTTCTGAGGAAATATCTATACTGTTATCCAGTATTTTATACTGCCCTGGCTTATCTAGAAAGATAACTCCTAGGTCTCAGGGTAGACCCTCAAAATGTTAGAAGTGACATCACCGAAAACTGTGGAATAAGAAATACTAAAATCCCACATCTTCATAAAAGCAATAAGAAACTGGTAAAACTGTTAAAATCAGCTTTTTCAGAACTTTGGAAACTAGCCAACAGCTTGCAACCCTGAGTACATGTATTCAAGAAAAATGGTAGAATCTTGGTAAAGAATAGTAATCTTTATGGTGTTGCAACTTACACTAGTCCCATACCCACTCCCTACCTAAATGGTAGTCTTGAAAATAAAGCCTGAATTCCTGGTACCAGAAGGAGGAAAATGGAGCTCATCCAAAAAGAATTGTCATTACTTCATCTGTATTATGCCTCCCTGGAAGATCTTCTCAAAAAGCTTGTTTTTATTTCATTTGACTCAGAATTCCCCCAGTGCCAAAGCTACCACCTGAAGGATGCATACTGAAAGCATTTCCAGGCAAATATTTTAGCTGCTTCTGCCTGAGGCATTGGATAACATCTGGGGCAAACAATGGGCTGACCAAAAGGTTTGAGAGGAAAAGCTGGTGAATGAATTGTACATAAGTGATTTGAAAAGCACTGACATATTTCCTGGAATCTAGAAGGCCACATGCATACATAGAGCTATGTGAATACACAAAAAAAGACTGAGGAAGCCCAAAGCTCTCCCCTCTTGTTGACCTTGAGCCTCTATACAAGCAGGAAGTGGATGCGAAGGCAGAGTTGTAAACTGCCTGGTTGAATGATGAAGACATATCCCAACCTGCACACAGAATCACCTGACAAAGACTGAGAGTTTTTTTGGTTTCAAGTGTTTCAGCAAAAATCTATGCAATCATTAGATGACTACTAAGCTAAGAAAACAGAGACTTAAGTGATCCCAAATGAAAAGAATACAGACTTTACAGAATTAGTTAAGAAAAGTCACTAAACAAACAGAGACAATAAATACAACAAGTAGCAATTGACAAAAGACCCTGGAGAGGGCAAGAATATGATTTCCAGAATTGCCACATTACAGTATTCAAAGTCCAGTTTATGGGCTTCCCTGATGGCTCAGTGGTTGAGGGTCCGCCTGCCGATGCAGGGGACACGGGTTCGTGCCCCGGTCCGGGAAGATCCCACATGCCGCGGAATGGCTGGGCCCGTGAGCCATGGCCGCTGATTCTACGCGTCCGGAGCCTGTGCTCCGCAACGGGAGAGGCCACAACAGTGAGAGGCCCACGTACTGGAAACAAAAACAAAAACAAAAGAAATCCAGTTTACAACAAAAATATAAGTTCTGCAAATTAAAAAAAAAAAGTATAGCCCATTTACCAAAAAAAAAGATTCATTAGAAACTGTACCTAAGGAAGCCCAGGTGTTGGGCTAAGTAGACAAAGACTTTAAATAAGCTACATTAGTTAAAATAGAAGAGCTAAAGGAAACCATGTCTAAAGAATGAAAGAAGAGTATAATAATGATGTCTCACCAGAGAATATCAAATCAATAGATAGAAATTATAAAAAGTAAACAGGTAGAAATTCTGTAATTCAGAAGTACCATAACTGAAAAGAAAAATTTACTAGAAGAACTTAACATTAGATTTAAGCAGTCAGAAGAAGGAATCACTGAATTCAGAGATAGGTCAATTAAGATTCTTAAGTATGAGGAACAGAAAGGAAAAAAAGGAGGAAAAATAATCAGTGCCCAAGACACCTCAGGCATATTATCAAGCATGTCAGTATATGTATAATGGTAGTCACAGAAGGAAAGGAGAGAGATAAAGGTTTTAAAAATATTTGAAGAAATAGTGACTAAAAACTTTCAAATTTAATGAAAAACACAAATCAACACATTCAAGAAGCTCAGTAAATCAGCAATAGAATAAATTTAAAGAGACCCATGAATAGATACATCAGAATCAAACTGGAAAAAAAGAGAATCTTGAAACCACTTAGAGAAAAGTGATGCCTCATGTAAAGAGAACTCTTAATATGATTAACAGCTAACGAATCATCAGAAAGCATGGAGGCTGGGAGACAGTAAGATATCATATTCAAAGTGTCAAAAGAAAAAGTTTCTCAAACAAGAACTCTATATCCATCAAAACTACACTTCAAAAATTAAGATATTCCCAGATAAACAGAAAATGAGTGAGTTTTGTCAATGGCAGAACTGTCACACAAGAAATGCTAAAGAAAACCATTAAGGCTGAAATGAAAGGATAGTAACTCAAATCCACAGAAAGAAATAGATAATAACAGGTGAATATAAAAGACAGTATAAATATGTATTTTTTTGTTTGTAAGTCCTTATTTCTGATTTGAAAGACAACTGCACAAAGCAAGAATTGTACGTCTATATTGATGGGCACACAATGTAAAAATGTAATTTGTGATAATAACAGCATAAAGAGGGGCATGGGGCTATAAAGGAGCAATTTTTAGTATACTCTTGATATTTAGCTGGTATTAATTCAAATTAGACATTTTAATCCCCAAGGGCAAACACTAAGAGAGTAACTCAAACACATATAGTAAAAGAAATAGCAAGGGAATTAAAATGGTACATTAAAAAATATCTAACACAAGATAAGGAAGTAATGAAGGAACTAAGAAATAAAAATATAAAATACCTATAGAAAATAAATAGAAAATGGCAGAAGTAACTTTTCTCTTACCAGAAATTATGCTATATGTGAATAGATTAAATCCATCAGTTAAAATGCAGAAATTGGCTGAATGGATAGAAAACAAAAAATAAAACATGATCCTACTATATGCTGTCTACAAGAGACTAACTATAAATTCAAAGATACAAATAAGGGTAAAATAAAAGGATGGAAATAGTATATAACCAAAAAAAGAGCTTGACTGTCCACACTGATAACAGACAAAATGGATTTTGAAACAATAAACTTTCCCAGAGGCAAATAAGAATATAAAATAATGATAAAAGAGTCAATCAAGAAGTTATAACAATTATAAATGTATATGGACCCAACAAAAAAGCCTAAAAATACATGACTATAACGACAAAATTGAAGGGAGAAATTAACAGTCCAAAAATGATAGTTGAAGAGTTCAATGCCCCACTTTCAATAGTGGCTAGAACTAGAAGATAGAAGACTTGAATGTCAGTATAAGCTAGCCATATCTAGCAGACATCTATAGAATACTCCACCCAAAAAAAGCAGAATGTACATTCTTCTTAAGTGTACATAGAACATTCTTCAGGAAGACAATGCATTAGTCCACAAACAATTCTCAATAAATTTAAAGATTGAAATCATACAATGCATGTTCTCTGACCACAATGGAATGAAATTAGAAATCAATAATAGATAAAAATTTGAAAATTTACAAATATGTAGAAATTAAATAAGAAACGTCTAAATAACCATTGGGTCAAAGAAGAAATCACAAGAGATGGTAGAAAATACTTTAGAATGGATGGAAATAAAAATACAACATACTGTAACTTGTGGGATACAACAAAGGCATTTCTCAAAGAGAATTTTATGGTTGTAAACATCTACATTATTTTTTTTTAGATCTCAAATTAATATTCTGACTTTCCACCTTAAAAACTAAAAAAAAAAAAAAAGTGCATATGCAACCCAAAGTAAGAAGGAGGGAATTAATAAAAATTAGAACAGAGATAAATGGAATAGAGAAAGGAAATAATAGAGAATATCAACATAGAACCATAAGTTGGTTTTTGAAAATGTCAACAAAATTGTCTTTACTTTAGCTAGACTGATCAAGATAAAAAAGAGAGAAGACTCAAAATTTTAAAATCAGAAAATAAGAAGGCATATTACAACTGACCTTGTAGAAATAAAAAGAATTATAAGGGAACCTGTGAACAACTGTATGCCAAAAAATTATATAACCTGGACGAATTCCTCAAATCAGAAAGTTACCAAAGTTGACTGAAGAGTCTGAATAAATCTATAACAAGTAAAGCCATGAAGTGGGTAATCAAAAAAATCTATAAAAGCCTAAGGTCGATGGCTTTCCTGGTTAATTCTACCAAATATTGAAAGAACTAACACCATTCTTTCTCAAACTCTTTGAAAAAATAGATGAGGGAACTTCTTGACTCATTCTATAGAGTCATTTTGCCAAGATACCAAAACCAGACAAAGAAATCACAAGGGAAATAAAAAACCCTGCAGATCAACATCCCTTATGAATATAGATGTTAATGTCCTCAACAAGAAACTAACAAACTGAAACCAGCCACATATACAGAGGATTGTGCACTGTGACCAAGTAGAGTTTACCTCAGGAATGTAAGGTTGGTTCAACATACAAAAAGCAATCAATGTAATACCAAACATATTTATGAAATATGAAAAAACACAAAATCATCTCAGTAGATTCTGAAAAACAAAATGAAACACATTTCATGATAAAAACAGTCAACAAACTGGCACTAGAAAAGGACTTTTTAATCCAACAAAGAGGATCAAAGAAAAGCTAACATCACACTTAGAGGTGAAAGATTAAAAGTTTTTGCTCTAACATCAGGAACAAGACAAGGATGTCTGCTTTCACTAATTCTATTCAACATCATACTTCAGGCTTTAGTTAGGGCAGTTAGGCAAGAAAAACAAATAAAAGGCATCCAATTTGGAAAGGAAGAAGTAAAACTGTATTTGCAGATCACATGATCACATGTTCTTATACATAGAAAACTTTTATTAAGCCACATAAAAACTATTAGAGCTAATACATTCAGCAAAGTTTCGGGGTACAAGCTCAACATTAAAAAAATCAGTTTTGTTTGTATATAGTAGCAATGAACAATCTGAAAAGGAAATTAAGAAGAAGCTATTTTTAGTTATGTAACAGCCAAATGAATAAAATGCCTATAAATAAATTTAAGTTTAAAGATGAAAAACTTGTATACTGAGAACTATAAAATGTTGCGAGGGCTTCCCTGGTGGCGCAGTGGTTTAGAGTCCGCCTGCCGATACAGGGGACACGGGTTTGTGCCCCGGTCCGGGAAGATCCCACATGCCGCGGAGCGGCTGGGCCCGTGAGCCATGGCCGCTGAGCCTGCGCGTCCGGAGCCTGTGCTCTGCAACGGGAGAGGCCACGCAGTGAGAGGCCCGTGTACCGCAAAAAAAAAAAAAAAAAAAAAAAAAAAAAAAAAAAAATTGTTGCCGAAAGAAATTAAAGTTCTAAATAAATGGAGATGTTATATGTATATGTGATTAAAATGGATAGATATGTATCCCATGTTTGGGACTTGGAAGACTTAATGTAGTTAAGATGGTAATACTTCCCCAAACAAGGGATTCAATGCAATACCTACCAAAACTCCAGTGATCATTTTTGAAAAAATGAGCAACTGACCATAAAATCATAGGAAAGTGTAAGGGACCCTGAAAAGCTAAAACAATCTTTAAAAAGAATAAGAAATTTGGAGAACTCCTGCTTCCCAATTTCAGCACTTACTCTAAAGCTGTAAGTTATCAAAACTGTGAAGTTTGTATAAGGACAGACATGTAGGTTAATGAAATAGAATTGAAAGTCCAGAGTAAACCCATATATCTATGATCAATTGATTTCATCAACAGTGCTAAGATCATTTAATGGGGAAAGAAAAGTCTTTTCAGCAAATGTTGCTGGGTCCACTGGCTATCCACATGAGAAAGAATGAATTTGGACATCTACCATACACAAAAATCACCTCAAAAAGGACCAAAGACCTAAATGTAAGAACTAAAACTATAAAACTCAAAAGGAAATATAGGCCTAAATCTTTATGACCTCAGATTAGGCAACAGTCTCAGATATTTGTAACCCCTGTTAAAGAGAATGTCAATTGCCCCACATCCTCTTCAATGCCAGGATAGTATCAATCTTTTAAAGTTTTGCTAACATTTTGCTGATAATATTGTTTTGAAAAGGTATCTCATTATTGCTTTTTTTTTCCCTGACTGCTGGTGAAGTTAAATATAGTTTCATATATTGATTCATCATTTTCATTGCCATATATGTGTGTGTGTGTGTGTGTGTGTGTGTGTGTGTGTGTGTGTGTGTGTGTGTGTACAGGTGGATATGGTTGTGTTTGTGGGTATGTGTAGGTGTATCTGGCATGTGTTCTATTTAATTATTCTCCTCTACCAAATTCTCAAAAGAAGACACCTTCTAAAACATTTCACAGTTTGATGCATGCAAACACAATGTATTTCTGTAAATGTGTTTTTTAATATTGACTCAGCAGCAGGTGAGATAAATTTATTTTTCTACTTTTTATCCCTACTACTACCATCATATTCCCAGATGCATTCACTCATGATTAAATAGAATTATTGCTATTTTGAACTTCTAACTCTATGGTAAGTGAGAAAAAAGGCTGTTTTATTTATCCTAAGGGAAAGTAAAAATTAAATATAAAAAATTTCAGTATATGAATGAACATTTCTTTAACATTTCAGTTGTCTTTTAATTTAATGTATCCCCTATGTACATAATTAATCCTCTCTTGAATCTCTGATAAACCAGGTAATTGTAGACATTTTGACCTGCTGATACTGTGACTGGCTTCTGAGTTATTGCTTTCTTTTTACTTAACCACTGTGACTTCCCAGACTATAGGCAGAAAAGCTTTATAATGCAAGGAACGAAATTACTTATTAAACCAACAAAAGTATATAATATACCTTTTTAGTGATTTAAATTTTATAAGGTTTGGGATTTAGTTGCTTGTTTTATTTTCTGAAGATTCTAAGCTGCATTATGAAAGAAATTATGTCCTCACAATGCTAGGCAATCCAGAATTAATTTCATCCTTAGGTAGCTATACTTAGAATGAAGAACTTCTTAATCATAGTTCTATTGTGACTACTAGTGTGGATGATTGGTCGTCTGCTTAGAATGATTCAAATAAATGATGAACAAATTAATGTGAGGCTTTGTGAAAGATTTTTTTTTAATTAATGTTAATGGACAATTGGTCAATTTCAAGTCCTTCTTTCCTCGTAGGAAATTCTATTTCAGTTTCACCAATCTTTCTAACCTCAACGGTATTTAAGAGAAAAAGGAGATTCATACAAACAAAAATGGAAAATGAAAGCATTTCAGAGTCATCACTTCAAAAAGTATAATAACCATTTACAATAATTAACTTTGCACTGTTTTCTTTCTGAAGATTTTTGTTTGCTTTTTTAATGGCTAGAGGTGGCACTGAAAGTACCTTTGGGAAAGAAAAAAAAAAGTATTTCCAATGCTGTCCTGCTGGTATTTGTTGATGTTTTTGCTTCCTATCTTTCTGCAGGAGTAACAACTGTTCTAACAATGACAACTCTAAGCATCAGTGCTCGGAATTCTCTCCCCAAAGTGGCTTATGCAACTGCCATGGACTGGTTTATTGCTGTTTGTTATGCATTTGTGTTCTCTGCTCTAATTGAATTTGCAACTGTTAATTACTTCACCAAAAGAGGATGGGCTTGGGATGGAAAGAGTGTAGTAAATGACAAGGTAAGTGAGAACTTCCTTCTCACCGTGATTAAGAGAATCCTCCAACAGATTTAGCTTGCAACAGATACTGTTCCTCAAAACTGACATTAAGAACATTCAAACATAAAAGATTTCTTTCAAAGTACGCTCTTGCCTGAAATCCTTTAGGAGTGCTGGTAGTATTACTTCTGTTAAAACCACTTCCTAGCATCTTTTGAGCTCTGTGTGTCAGGCACTGTGCTAAGTTTTTTAGATATGTTCTCTCATGTAATCTTTACAACTTTATAACTAGGGTTTCTTTTTAATTCTCATTTTTTTCTGATGAAGAAGCTATGGATGGCTTAGTGAGGTTATTTACGTGCTCAAGCTCACACAAGTTAATAAGTATACTTAAACCCAGATCTGCCTGACCATTAAATTCATGCTCTTAACCACGCTGGTTTATAGGAAAAAGATTTGGAAAACAAAAGTGGGCATTAACTTTCCCAGTTATAGAATTTTAGGCCCTATCAGGTGGGCTGAGTTACTCTTCACCTACCCCCATCTCTGTTGCTTGGATGTAAAAGACTGGCAGCATCGTAATCTCTCCCATGTTGTATGGAATAAGTAACTAGGTAGAAATGCCTAGACATTTTAAGTTGCTCCTGAAGTCTATAAGAGAAAAAGTATTTGTTTTGAAGATTAACTTCTTTGGTAATTATTTCAGGTGTCTATTTTTAGGTTTCAAGTACTGAAGGAAGTGGGAGTTTTGTGCATTGATAAATAGCCATTTCCTTTCTTAGTCTATAGATTATTATTCATCTGTCTTAAGAGGAGGTTTTGTATATGTCACAATGAGATATAATGTAGTCTTAATAATAGTAAAAAGTTCTACTTGGAGGGCTCCTTTTTAATAAAATATCTACCTGAATACCCTTCCATTAAATTTGGAATAACATACTTGCTGATTTTCCTTTTCAGTTCTTTGAATACAAATTTTTCTTTTCAAATTTCTATGACAATATTGCAGTTAAAGCATACAAACAGTTGACGTTATAGTTTAAAAGTCTTGCTCTTTTTCCCTAATTTTGTAAACTGTAAAAGTTCTCATAAGACTGCTGGTTTATTTCATTTTATAAGCTATGTTTTGTATACTAATAGCCAATGAGTAAATATTAAAGGGAATCTGATTAATTTTCCACGCTTAACTTCTAGGTTATTTTACCATTTCCATTGCATTTTACTGTTGATTGATGTTTTCATTCCCCATAAAATATACTGCTTTTCCATTGCTACCTATGCAATTACTTCTTTTTATATTAGTTACACATGCACTTTCATACTAACTTTTTTTGAAGATAAAATGCTTTGTAAATATGTCACAAAAGATAAATAGTGGTTTGTAGTGTAAATGCCCTGTGTAGAAATATACTGATATATTATTTTTAATGCGATGAGGGTGTCAATCAAATTGATATTGTGATTTGGCATATCAAATAATATGCCTTCTCACCCCCTGAACTTGGAAAAGAGAAGTACCTATAAATGCGAAAAACACATTCTTGATAAGCATTCTAAAAGCAATATCCTACTACTGATGAATACTGGATTTAACTCCACCCACATAGCAGATCACACATAGTGAAGCTAAATCTAGGTTGAAATCATTAATGATCCAACCTAATTTGCAGGAAAACAACTAAAAAATTTGTATTATTTCAGTAATAAGTGGTTCAAGTTCAGTGGATAAGTTAAAGGGAATCAGTCACCTTGCTTGTTCTTAATCACTTTTCCACAGCTAGAGTGCCAAGCACAGTGCCTGTCACTTAGTAGGCACTTCAGAAAGTTTCGTTGAATAAAAGAATAAATAAGTTTCTGATGTTAAATCTGGCAATGTAATACCAATGAGAAGACTTCTTTGCTTTCATGGGAGGACTTTTAAAACTTTACAGTGGTGAATTTATCAGTGGGTACTCAATCCATTTTCATGATTGAAATGAATCTGGGGAGGTATTTCCTAAACCTACCTTGGAAGTAACCAGGTCCTTAGAACTAAAAGGAAATCTAGTATAGTGCCCCAAACTAGCACGTATGCCTAAAAAAAATATTTCAGTGCAATTTACCTCTGCTTTAGTTATCCTTAGATTTAATTAAGTGGAGAACAATAATTTTCCTGAAATACAAAGTTTT
This sequence comes from Tursiops truncatus, assembly GCF_011762595.2. NCBI lineage: Eukaryota > Metazoa > Chordata > Mammalia > Artiodactyla > Delphinidae > Tursiops > Tursiops truncatus. The sequence continues at coordinate 69,071,449 of NC_047038.1, read as the reverse complement.
TATCCATCAGCCAAATTGGCATCCTTTCAGTTTAACCAGACTGGAGGAAGTCCTCTTTTTTGAAGTCAGTAAACATGAGTAAATGCACTTAAATTATCTGTCAATCCAAAGAGTATATAAAAAGTTATTAAAGGTTTGTTAACTGGCAAGTATTAATTTGTCTCATAAGAATAATCACTCAGAGATTCATATTAATATTATATGTTTGAAAGAAAGAGATATGTATTTAACATACAGTTTTCATGTAGGTTGTGCTCTGTTGATCTTTAAAGTTAGTTTTTGCAAATAAATCCACTCACTTCCTATTCAAGACACATTTGAGCCCTCTGTTAGAAGACAAAGCCTACCTTGCTCTGTGATCTTGCACAAGTGTGTACACTATACTTTTAGCCTCAGGTGTGAAATTAGTCAACAAAATTTTATCATTCTAAAAATGTAGTGGTGGATCAAATAATCCAACTTATATGGAAGGGCAAATATTTATGCCCTTCCATATAAGAAAATATCTACTTATGCAACCTCCCAAGTTCTTCTGGAACCTTCTCTTACACCCAGTGTTCTTCCACTTCCTCAAGACTTCCACCCCATCTCTTGATTCTTTTCTTCTTGTCCCTTTTTCAATCTTGAAGCATCAGTTATTATTTTCTTCTCTCACTTCTTCAAAGCTATCTTCTCCTTTTCAACTGTCTCCTTGCTTTAAGTTTCTGAAGATGCTTAATATGTTTAATTTACCATAAAGGCAAAACCAAAACTCTCTCCAGATTGTATGTCACCCATTCCCCCATTATCAGATTCCACCCTCTTTTTCTCCATTCAAGCTTTTTGAAAACATTGCTTATAATGTGTATGTTCTCACTTCTAGTTTAATTCTCAGCTCACTGTAATTCTTTCCATTCATTGTCCTATAACTGAAGGACAGCAACGACCTCTACATTTTCAGATAAGATAATTTTCCATTCTTAAGGGATCCCCATTGAATCCATTGAATACTGTTATAGTCCAAGATTCCATTTCAGGCCCAAGTCAGCAACTTTTTCTCTTCTGTTAGGCCTTTAAAACAGGCCTTAGAATATCAACTTCCTTCCTCAAATCTTGGCAGCTACCACTATTCATTCTGTTCTTTGAGATTCTTTGCCTGAGTTCAGAGTAGATCCAATCTCCTTAGCATCTGCTGTTGTTTATCCCCAAAGATAGTCATTTACATTTATTTTATGTTTTTGTTTTTACTATTCATACGTGATTCTCACTTTAAGGATTTTACTGACAATACTTGTAGGAATGTCAGCAACACTGTTCATTATTTATTATATCCAAACAGGTAAAACCCACTCATCTTCAGCACATATACCAATGCTCAGGAAATTTCTGAACAGTTGCTCCCCACACCCCTGAATAATTGGATCACTTTATAAGTGTGTTTAGTATCCTGCTCTTTTGCATTTAATTCTTTACCACAGTTTGTAACTGCACGCTTATATACCACCTCCTTCACTGATCATGATAACAATGACCATGTTTATTTTAATAAATCATTTATCCTTGTCCCTTCGCACAGGGCCTAGTATATATTAGTTGCTCAATAAATATGGTATGAATTAATGAAGTATAACCAAATCACAACTACAGCCAACACCTTTATCTTACCTTCCACAGTTATTATCTACAGCTATACTCCATACCTTTCTTTTAACTTCCAAGCTCATATATCCAGCCTGTTCCTTAGGCATTTCTACATGAATATGACATTTCAGTCTTTACATATCTCTTTTAAAAGGTGAAAGAAACAACAAACAAAAAATCTCCTAAATGCCTACATTTTTTTTTCATATATACCTTAGTTCATGGCAAAACCTAATCTCAGAAACCAACAACTTGGAAGTTACCCTTAAGACCTAATCAGTCATTGAATGGTGTCCATTCTCCTACCTATATGTCATAGACCATGCCCTTGCCATCTCTCATTATTTTGAGACTCTTTATTCCTCATTATCTCTAAATCATGTCTCCCTTTAATCCATCCTCTATAGTAGTGCCAGAGTTATCTTTCTAAAACAGAAATCTGTTCATTTAATTTTTCAGCTCTTTAATGAATTTTTGAAAGCAATTCTTCAAGCAGCTCAGCTAATATGGTCTAAATATATAGCCTTCTCATATATTTGTTTACATGATGAATAATAAGAAATTTTGTGTGTGTGGTATTTATTGTGCACCTACTACTATGTGCCTGGGAATATCTCCATGTTAGAAATGAGGAAATATAAGATTGGTCAAGTAAAGTTACTTGCTCAGGATCACACATCTAATAAGTGGTGAATCCAAGATTGAACACAAATCTAAAGTCCATGCTCATATGCTTCCTCTAGCCATTAAAAACATCTCCCAATTCCATGCCCCTACACATCTCCATGGCATTAGATATGTTCAGCCCTCTTGCTAAAATGCCCTCTCCTTTCTTTTCTAACTGATGAACTACTTATTCCTTCAAATCTATCCAATTGTATCTAATTGCCATCCTCCCATTATCCTTCTACAGTACCTGGCATGAATTTCTTTTATGTAACCTCATTAAATTACACTTTTATTATAAACAAATCTGTTTCTAACAGTACGTTACCTGATCTAAGAGGATAATAGTTTTGTCTTATTCATTATTTCTCTGCCAATACCTGACATAGCATTTAGCACATAGTTTATTTGAATTAAATTTTTAAAAATACCTTTTGTCTCGAGATTGTTTTTATTTCTAAATCTGAGTCAGTTGTTCTACACTGGCCAAGAAAAGCATATTCTCTGGAAATACACTATATATTAAATTACTTGAAATATAGGCATAGTACCATAATATCCAAACTAACATGAAATGTGCCATTGTTTTGTGATTCACTCCATGCAATTCATAGAAAACATTGTATTTCAGGTGTTTTTATTCATTTATACGCATTTTTAAACATCATGCCTTGTTCCAAAAGCATTTCAGGCAGTTTACCAAAAGAATACATTACTTAAATTATTATAATAAGATATAAATAGAAGTAGAAAATCAGGATGAAGGAAAATAGACTGCAAATATGTCCACCATTTGGGCCAGAACATTAACTGTAGTTCATAGCTAGATTATGCTGAGATTCAAATCTTGAGCTTCTTGGCTATGAGAGTAAACCATGGGGGAAACTTATCTTTCTTAAACCAAAAAATGGATGTATAAATTTCCTCAGAAAGAACGATTGTCCTATACTAAAAATCTCTTTTTTAAACAATATCATATGGGTTTTATATTAGGGAAAGTTGGATGCTATTGCAAGTAATGTCAACATTTTCCCAGTAAAAGCAGTAATGAATTTTATATTGATGTTTCTTGTAGTCCCCTTCAATAAAAGCTGAAGGCATTACATTAATATACAACTCAGTGAAGGCAATTCTTCAAGGAGCTAAGCTAATATGGTCCAAGTATATAGCTTTCTCATGGCCCAGTTTAATCCAAGGAAAGACTTTAGAGTACTTAGAGAAGTGGATGGACTGTATAACCTTCAAACAATCTTCTGTAAGTATCACTTTTCTCAGTCAGGATGGTTAGCAGACAGTTAACAATAGCATTATCTGACAAGAGAGCATGTTGCTGTTTTACAAGTAATGGGCTTTCTAGTAGCCACAATGACTGTAAAAAAGCAACATGGTATGTAGAAAGCATAAATTTGCCACTTTGTAAACCTGGGGTTTTCTCCAAAGACTGTTGTATTTATGAGAGCTCCACTTCCTTATTCTAAGCTCCATTTCCTTATTCAGTCTCTGAGATTCTTTCCAGCTCTGAAACTATGTGATTGTTATTTTCATTTATATCCTAGGTCACTTCACTACTAGGTGTCTATATTTTAGCTAGAGCATTTGCTCAATTTACTAACACTTCATTTTATCTAATACTCCAAGAAAGCCAAAACTGGTTTGCCACGATGATGTAAGATGTTTTGATTTCTGTAATCAGGAATTTTCCAGACTTAACATTTTAATTATATATTTGGACACTCTAATAAAGTAATAACCTCAGAATATTCTGATTCTTATAAAACGTCATTTAAAAAATAGAAAGTTTAGGGCTTCCCTGGTGGCGCAGTGGTTGAGAGTCCGCCTGGCAATGCAGGGGACACGGGTTCGTGCCCCAGTCCGGGAGGAACCCACATGCCGCGGAGTGGCTGGGCCCATGAGCCATGGCCGCTGAACCTGCGCGTCCGGAGCCTGTGCTCCGCAACAGGAGAGGCCACAACAGTGAGAGGCCCACGTACCGCAAAAAAAAAAAAAAAGCAAGTTTCATTAGTATGGGTTATCTTCCCTTTTCATTCCACTTAAGTAACAGCATCCACTGATTCTAAAGCAGCATAATTTACTTTTTTTCCCCAGATAATGTATAAAAATAAATCATTTGTTGTTTTAGTGTATAGTCATATTTTCCCACTTCCTTCTTATATGTCTCAATCACAAGTGAAACAGTTTCCACAAACGTGGAAATTCCGCAGCATTGTTTTTCAGTTGAGCTTATTTTATTATTTCTCAGTCTCCTACATCTATAGATGCTGAAATTGAGGACTTTTGGGATAATTACATAATAGAATTGCAGAACACACTATTAGAATCTATTTCTATTAATCTAATAAATGGTTATTGTATTCTATAAAATACATTATATGCTTATATACATTATATATATATATATATATATATATATATATATATATATATATATATATAAAATCACAGTAATCATTCTAGTCGATGTCATTCATTTATCATGAAGCAAACATTTTTTGAGCCTGCCCTGTGCCAGGAACTTTGCTAGGAATTCTGCATTGACCAATCTCTGCAATTCGATATCAGTTTAAGTGATGTTTAGGTATAATTGAAATAATAACAATATAAACACTATATGTCAGAACTTTATGGGTTAAAAAGTCCTTTTAGAAGGTTGACCTAGTAATATAAACTTCAATTGGAAAATCTTGAGAAAAAGATACTCACAAGCTTCCTCAGAGGTAGTCACGAGGCATGCTCCAAGCAGAGGTTTGGAAGCCACACACATTTGAGTTTGTGTGCTTTTTTAGCCACTTAGTAGACAGGAGACCTGGTCATGTCACAAAAGCTCTTTAGCTTCTGTTTCTGATTTTGTAACTTGGGGTTACAACATAGAACTTACTTCTTATCCAGTAGTGAATTTTGTCAGCAATGACACCCTTAGGCTTAACACTCAACCTGACGCATCCTAGGGCTCACAGGGTGTTAGTTATCATCGCTACCAGTTAGATGCTTGAGGATTACCCTCCATGTGTAACATGAGAAAAGATGTTTTATAGCTTTCATAAAGCTACAAATGGTAATCCCTTACCCCTTTTCCTTTTTTCCTCCAGCCAGTTCTGGAAGAATGCCTTATCAGCAAGGGAAAGAGGTGAGGGAGAAACCCAGTGTCAGTGAAGGACAGGAAACGTGGGCCTGTTTACAGATCCTCCTGGGCTTTCAGAGGCCCTTTGTTATCTTATTTTACTTGGACATTGTGAGATACTGATACTTGAAATTCTGTTCTAGGTCAGTTGGTCCTATAAATCTGTTGATTTACACTATTCACTATTTTGGATAATTCATTGCTTGCTCAAATTTGTTTGCATTTAGATAACTAGCAATGAGTTTGTATTAATACAGAAGTGCAGTTAAATAGTTTTCCAGGTTTCATTAAATATTATTATTTAATGTTGAGTAAATATTTTCAGGTTTCATTAATTTGGTTACATATTACCTGCCTACTTCATGGAAGGAATCATGCTAAGGTTATAATGGTGAACAAGACAGAAATAGCACTAGCCTTCATTGAACTTAGATTCTAATAGGAAAGGAAGATGTCAGTCAAATAATCACACAACTAAAGAAAGAATTTACTCATTTTGAAAAATGACATGATGGAAGTAAACTGGGTGCTCTAAAAGAGTATAGATGGGGAGCCAGGATGACATTAGATAGAGTGGTTAGGAAGTACTTTCTGAGGAAATGACACTTCAACCAAGACCACAATATGAGAGGGTATTGATCATGTGGAAAATGGGATGCAGGGAAGCCTTTCCAGGATGAGGAAGTGAAAACACTAGGTGGCATTTCAGGGGACTCCGTGCTCCGGTTCTTTATGTCTCAATGCAGAAAGAATTAAGTGAGAGACAAAGAGATAGATAAGACGTGATGTATTAGAATAGGATGCTTGTGAGGATTACAAGCAGGCAGGCCAGAGGGTGCTGTGCCCCAAGAACTTAGCAGGCTACATTTTTATAATCAAAGGAACAGTGGGAGGGGGAAAAAACCCCTTCTTCCTCATTCTTGAGTAGATGTCATGCTTCTATCATCAATTCCTCCTCCATGTCAGGCAGGGGAGTTTTCTTGTCCCTACATGGTCAAGCTGGGACTGTCATGCCTCAATGGAAATGAGCAAAAAGGCAGTAACTTGTGCTAAAAATGTGAAATCATCTCAGGTTTTAGTATGTCACCTTTCCGTATATTTTTGTTTTTAGTGTGCATATAGGAACGTGTCCTAGGAAACATTAATTTACTGAGCTCACTGGGTAGGATGTGGGTCTCATGCCACCATCGTTTTATTGTTTTGGGGCATGTCTCGTGCTTCTGTTTCATGGTTTTGTTGCTAAGCAAGCCTGCTTGGTTTTGTGGCTAAGCAAACCTACTTTCTAGAGTGTCCATTAACTTACAGGAGTCTCCCATAATTTTTTCTTTACTTACAGTCCCCTAGTGGGATTAACTATTTAATTACCTACTTTGTCCCTTTACTCTGGCCCTATCGGACATAGCATAGCCAAAGGCATCAAACAAAGAAGTCCTCCAAATGCAAGTTATTTCAGTGAGACTGGTATATAATGAACAAAAAAAGACACCATGGCAGGAAGTGTTGATTTTATTCTAAGTTTCATGAGATGGTATTTAAGAGATTTAAGCAGACAGGTGACCTCATCCAATTTATGTCTTTAAAAAGTCCCCATGGGGGTTGTAGTTTGACTAATGATTGGATGAGGTCAAGCCAAGTGGAAGAGTACAAAGGAATGCTGCTTGGTCCAGGCAGGAGAAAACTGTGACCCAGACTAAAGTGGGTGAGAACTGAACTGGGAAGTATGAGGAGAAACATGTGGATGAGCTAGGCAGAAATCCAAAAGTTTGTATTTCATCTTCCTTCTATGTTCTTAGTATTTATTACACTAACATCTGTATATGGATACAATTTCCTACCATCTGAGTAAAACATTACTGTATGATTTTGACATGAAGGGGAGAAATCCTGTTATCAAGTTAAAGAAATTAAATTATTAATTCAAAATTTGAGCTCATTCACTGTAGATGATCATTTCTCACGTTAAATTATGTCTACATTTCATTTATTCATTCACACATTCATTCAACAAATATTTGAGTGACTTGTAAGAGTCAAAAATGTGTCATTTGTTAAAGTTGTATTTTTGATTGTCAGTGATCCATGTAAACAACAAGAAAATGGTTCTCCAGGAAAATGATATCATTGATTTACTCTGGGGGTTTCCTCTCCCTCATGGTTTTAGGACTTAATAAACTACATTTATTTCCCTAAATTCCTTCTTTCTAATGGATAATGATGCTTATCAAGATACTTTTCTTCAGAATTTGAACTGGAGTTTGGAAAATATTAAGAAGCAGTCTCAACCCACCTTCTGTTAATTCTTGTATTTTTCAATAGAAAAAAGAAAAAGCCTCTGTCATGATACAGAACAATGCTTATGCAGTGGCAGTTGCCAATTATGCCCCGAATCTTTCAAAAGACCCAGTTCTCTCCACCATCTCCAAGAGTGCAACCACGCCAGAGCCCAACAAGAAGCCGGAAAACAAGCCAGCTGAAGCCAAGAAAACCTTCAACAGTGTTAGCAAAATTGACAGAATGTCTAGAATAGTTTTCCCAGTTTTGTTTGGTACATTTAATTTAGTTTACTGGGCTACATACTTAAACAGAGAACCTGTATTAGGGGTCAGTCCTTGAATCTAGACACAGGTTGTCTTTGGGATGTATAGCAACATTAAACCTGGTTTGTTTTGCCATGTACAGTCTGACTAATAACTGCTAATTTGTGAACCAACATGTACAGTATGTATATAGCAACATAGCTTATAGACCTCTAATAGAGACACGCATTTGCTAACTTGTGGTACTGCAGGCAGAAAGCACCCCATGCCCAAAAAGCCATTGCCTTTTGAAAAGATTTACCCTAGGAACTGGTTTAAAGTGGATTTCAGATGACCTGATTTATTTTCTCTTTTCCTAACAGCGATGAAAATGGAGATCCTACACCACATTTTATGGACCCTTTTGATTTAGGTCTTACATAGGAGTATTTTCTACTGTTGCCTAACTATAACGTAAGGTAACATTGTCGTTCCAAGATGAATTCCTCTAAATAACAGAACCTCATATCTGCAACATCAGTTCCCTTCCCAAGTGCTCAGAATCCCTGCTAGTATAATTGGAAGCTTAGTACACATCAGAAGAGAAACTAGAGATTTGAAATCAGCTTTTAATTACCCTGTAGAGTGTCCATAGCCATGTACATATTACAGCATGACAAATTCAAATAATTATGAGTCACCCTGACAAGATGTTCATTATGCCTAGAATTTAATAACTATTGGAATGTCGTGGATATGACATTTTTAGCATTAGAGTTTATTTGAAAGTAATAATTGAAATCCTACAGATTATTTTAATCATTGGAAACTACCTTAAATTAAAAAGAAAAAGACAATAAATAGGTCTTACTCTTTCCAGTATGTGTTGTATTGAAATTGATCAGCTAAATTTTCTTGGTGCTGGAAACTGGAAAAAACATCCAGTTTGGCTGCTGTGGAACAACATTCATACTGGATTAGAAAATTGTGCCAAAAACTCCCATCAATGAGAATTCATAGGAGTCACAGAATATATATAAGCACTTCTATGATTCTCTCCTTTCCTGTTTACTGCAAATTCTGCCTTAAGGCTTCTTTTCATCAGGACTCAGAAGCCACTAATTACAAAGGAAAGGGCAGTTAATTGGCACATTTTTCTGTCTTGAAAGCAGCTCTTTCAGATAAGAATTAATGTAAATCTGCTTTTGTAAATTGCAACTTTAAATTTCTCTGACTCAAATTTGCAGCTTTGTATACCTGAAGAGGTTTTGGTAAGAGTTGAACATTTTTAAACTGAAACTTTAAAGCATCACCAACAGATTGCGGATTAGTTCACATGCACAGACATCACACACACACACACACACACACACACACACACACACGCACACACACAATTAGCTCAATTAGGATACACACACAAACATGTAGCTAAATTAGAAACCACAATTTTCAATTTTATATAATTACTAATTATTAATGAGTAAAATTCATTTTCCTTTCAGTATTTAAAAAATACTCTTTATGTCCCTGAGATATGTTAATAGAAATTAATAGTTGTGTCTCATGCCTAGATTCAACATTTTGGGCAAACTTAAAATCCTTTTGACTCACATATACATTAGCAGTTATTAGTTGACTTTTACTAATAGATACACCTATATGATGGTGTTTTTGTAGAAACGTAAGTAGTCAAATAGTGGCATTTCTTGCAGTTTTGTACAGTATTTCAGTATAGTGCATAAATAGGTATGTTCATAAAATCAATAAAAGGAGTATCTTATGGAAATAAGCAAAATCACAACAAAAACTGCTATTTCTTTGCCTCGTTTAAATTTTATTTTTTTTCATTTTCTTTTGTTTCAGTGTGATTCTGTTATGTGCTTTGCATGATTGTATTAATACCAAGGTCACAAATGCATCTTATTAACAGAATTTGCGGTGAAGACAGCCTTGACATTAAAAATTCCCTCACGAAAAGTAATCCATAATCCTTAATAAAATAAATTTGTTACATGAGCCAATTAATGTATTTCTTTAATTCCCTTCCAAAAGCATCTTCTTTGTCATCTAAATTGTTTTTAAAAGTGCACTTTATTCATACACTGGAATGGAAGATAACCTATTTTCTTACACATTTAAATATATCATAGCTCTTCTGGGCTGTTTGGGGAAGGGTATGGTAGTCTAAGACAGTACACAATGCCTGAAGACAAGCAATAAAAAATGCTTTGTATGGTATGTATTGTTTGACACTTTAAATATTGTTCTTATAAGTTCTGCATTTCCCCCTTAATGTGTGACTATACATTATAAATTTATAAATATGTACATATGTAAAAGTATTTGTGAATAGCAGTTTCTGTAGGACAACAGAAAAGACTCATCTGTACCTTTGGCAAAAGGCTGCACCTGCATTGATGGTACCTGTTTTATTAAAATTTATGGTAGATTGACCAGAAAAGTTATCATTATTGTTATTTTTATTTTTACTTCCAACTGTTAAAATCTAATTTGAGCCTAATGATATCCTGACGGTTGAGATATTCCAATAATGTGGATCAGGATTTTCTATTATTTCTCTTACTTTCGTGGAATTTTTTCTTACACACTTCTTAATCTTTTAAAGTTTATATAAATTGAAAGGAGCTTTTAGTCTTGCTGGAGAGAGGGAGGATGCTCCATGGAAAAGGATTTTAAATTATAGAAGCAGAGTCTTTACAATTATTCTCCCTTCCATAAATCATTTTAAAAACACAAAAAAGTTACATGGATTTATTAAAATAAGATTAATTTTTTGGGAAACATTTTTAATAAACTAACAATTGTCTCTTTGGCTCATAATATTATGACTATTTTATGCAGCTGTATATTGAGATAAAGAGTTATGGTATGTACAAAATGTAGATAAATACATGTACATATATAGAGATATAATCTCATTATTGTATAGTTACTGCTCTGATTAAGGTAATGTTTGTTCAACAAAAATTTTTTACCTCCTACTATTAGCCATGCCATCTGGATGGTGTCACTACCACTCACATCACATCCACAGAATTCAGTTGAAAATCAAAGTGCATCTCATTCTTATAAAGACTTTAAATAAAAGACCAAATGTAATATATAACTTAATTTAGCACTGAGAGTTGTTTATTGAGCTATGAGATCACGAGTGTGGTAAGATGGTGACTGTTTTGCTCTTTTCTTCTATTTATGTTTCTATTTGTTTGAATATAAAATGGAACTAATATAGAACCATCTAATAATTTTTTTTAAACTTCAGTGATTTTTAAAGTGCCAATCTTCATGTTTAGCAGTCTTTTCAGGGATCTCTCTATTTCGAATTTATCTCAGGTTTGGATAAATGATCCCCCTGAGCCACATTTCCAGTTTTTTTGAATAGTTCATAGTTTGTTTAAAAAGAGCACAAAAGCTATTACTTCACTCACAGTTTTTGGTATATATACATATATATATGTGTGTATATATATATATATATACATATATATGTGTGTGTGTATATATATATATATATATATATATATATATATATATATATAAAGTTTTTATGATGTGGCTCTTTTCATATTGCTGGTTGAAGGAACTCAACTCTGCCATAATATCATAGGTTCTAAAAGGGCAGAGAAGCTCTATGGAGCCTATGGATGTTGTACTTTGACACAGCCTGTCATCATCCCAATGGGAGGATAAGGGAAGTAGCTCAGGTCCACCTTCTGCAAAGTCATGGCTCTTCATTATCTATTAAGAATTTTTTTTCAAATGCTTCATATTTGTTACCCTCAGACAATGCCTGTGAAACATCAACATTTTTATGACTTATTTTGAAATTTGGGACCATATTAATAGCTTTATTATACTGGTGTTCTTGTTATTCGTCTTCTGGCATTCCTATATCCATCTGCATATGTTTGAAGTAATTCTCAGATTTTTTTCCTATAAAAAGATTCAGAATTTCAAGAGAATTATGAGTTGACTGATTGCTACCCTGTAGTGCACTTATTTTCTTTTTAATTGAGGTCTTATGGGAACCTTGGGCTTACCTTTTCTTAATCCAAAGTATCCAGAAGCATAAAATTAAAACTGGGGTGGGGTGTGGTTATTTTTAACACTTGCATGCTTAGGAACCAGAGACACTGAATCAAAATCATAACAGTGTGGACAAGACAAATTATGATATTTTTCTCTATTGAATTCATGCTTTAAGAAATGAAATTCAGCATTTAATAAAATTCTTAATATCCATAATCTTGTGTTATCAACATTTATATGAAAGATACTAATCTTTTCCATTAATATTTATGCACTCATATTTTCATCAAACTCAAAAACAAATTCAAGACTTCAAAAACGGGGGAAAAAATCAAAGAGAAAAACCCACTTGAAAAATGTCTGTTGCTAGTTAAACCTAATGAGGCATTTCCCCTTTTTAATTTCTAAGAAAGGTGAGAAATTATACATACATAAGTATATACAGAGATATTTAACAGTCATGATTCTATCAAGGTAAGCATCATGATTAAAATACTAAGATAGATTAAGTTCATGTGAAAGGCATTTGGGAAAGGTAATGAAAATCTATTTCTTATAAGAATTTTATATCGTTTTTCTCAAAAATTCTTAATTATCCAACATATTTAGACCACAGTTTTCAACCTTATTTAGGTAAAATATTGTATTTTTGCCTGTTTTTATGATGAACTTTTTTTAATACATGTAATTATATACCCCATTTCAAACCACTTTACGTTGAAGTTAATACATAATATCAGTTAATATTGCCAGTAGGGAAGAACAAAGAACAGGTTTGTGTGTCAGTTTAAAGTAATACTTTCAAAGAACCTTTAATAAGGTCTTAGCTTTGATTAGAAGTAGGGGTGTGTGTGTGTGTGTGTGTGTGTGTGTATCTGTGTGTATTTTCCAGGTATAAAAGAATATTTTGAGAAATTTATGAAATCTAAACAATTTATTTTATAATGGATCTAATTCCAAACATAGCTCTTATTAAACTAGTGATTAATTTAGTCGATAGAATAGTTTTTTTTCAATAGATCCAACCAATTTATTCATTGGAATTTAGTCTTGAGCCCTATATATTCTTAAAAAATATCCTTCCTACAAGGGTGTCAACATTTTTCTGATGTATTTCTGGTTGGCTCTTTTGAGCCATTAAATTCAAAATGATATCACAATTGTGCTGATAAGGTAAGATAGAAAAATCTTTGAATTCCAAGTTTCTCAATGGAGGTTTGTTAAAGCCTCCATTAAATTTAATATCCTGTTGATCACTTGTAAATACCAAGTCATCTACTGTATTTGTCTCTGGTTAATTTTATATCTTTTTGAATTGTACAGCAACAAAGAATCCCTTTTTGTAAAACTAGCTATTCACTAATATTGTTTACAATTTAGTTTCTGGGAATATATTACATTTTTCTTCTTTGGTCCATAGGTATAATAATGTATAAAAAATGATTACAGTTGATTAAGCACACAAAATAATAAGCACTTCCCTCTTTATTTTATTTTTCTTCTTTTTTAAAAAAAATTTTTGACAGTTTTGTGTTAGGGGTTGGAGAGATTTTGTTTTTATTTGCCATATTGTTGGTTTTATAACTTTTAAAACATGAACTTCAAGGATTATGTATTGATTTCATTAGTTTGTTGCAAATTACTGTTTATAGAAAGAAGTCTAATCTGACACCATATAAATACCAGTATTGGCACTGTAAGTGTTAAATTAGCTTAGTTGGTATAAAAATTAGCTTAGTTGGTATAAAAATTTGTTTCTCATGCTTTGTTTTAGAAGACTTATTTTACCACAACAAGTTGCCAAATGCAAGCCTGTATTATTGGATAGATAAGTGTAACTCCAACAAAATTGATTTATGAAAACAAATGGTATTAGGAAAGCAAAACAAAAGTGTTAGACAGAATTACATTAGGGATAATGGCTTAAAGATTTGTTCCCAATTACTTATTTTTAAATATTCAACACAGTAGTTGAAGCAGTTGGCTGTGTTTTAAACCCAGCATAATATGTGAACAAGTTTAATGTATGATTGGAAAGGCCTAAATGAAACTGAACTTTGAGTTACAGTTTTCATGAATTAAACATTACCATCCATGGATAAGTCCTTGATTGTTGATCTTGGGTGCCTGCTCCATAATGGATTTCAGATTTATTGGTATCTCATTTTTTTCAAGATTCTCTTGAGCAGATACAAATTCAGGTTTTAGGGTGCTCCAAATAGAGGAATGTGACCTTTCATGAAATATTCCCTTTAGAGGTCACATGCATGGGAACTTAAGAAAGCTTCATACTTGTTGCTAAATTAGAAAAGTAAAAAACAAAAAGGAAAGGAATGTTTTCCTCTTGCTACACATTAATAATACAATCACATGCATAGATAATGCATGATAAAGCTCCAAAACTAAACTTTGAGTATTCATTAATTTTAAATTTTCAGGGTGACAGTACGCTTGTATGGTAAGTTTTCTTGTTTGAAAAAATCATTCTGAAGCTAATTATATTTGTAATTTGTGACCTTGCTGTAATTGGGAAAAGTCATTTTTTATGTATGTAAGATAACTTGACCCTTATTGAATGTGTCAGTATGCTTGCTGTTTAAACATTCTTAATTAATCACATGCAGATTAATGCTAAACATTATCTTTTTGTACTTATTAAAATTAATTTAAATATATTTGATCTGAAAATTGTGTTTTTTATACTCTAATCATTCATTACGTGTTTGCTTACAAGAATTGAATTTATTGTAAATGTGACTTTTTTTATATTGGGATATAACACTAATATTTTATAATAGTGATTTTAAATTTTATTGGTTTCTTAAATTTCTTTTTAAAATAAAAAGGTTATAGGGTGAGAGGAAAAGTCCAAACCTACCCTGAAATTTTAGGGGGGGTATCACAAATTGTTAATGTTGATCTCTTTAACACTTTAAGAGAGTGGTGCTATGGAAAATATTAAAGTTCACCCAGAAAATTAGCTCCCTTCTATCATAAAAAGGGTCACATTTACATGAAACTTCTAAATAAAATAAATAAGATTTTCTTTTTTTTAGATAGACTCAAGTTCATCATTCTATTTATTAAGCAGAAATCTTGCAGTTTTCTTGTTGGATCTATTCTCTTAATTTAACGCAATATAGTTGACATGAGTTCCTTTGCTATTATTGCTAATATCACTGAAATTAAATGCTTTTGGATGTCAAAAAGGTATAATAACAAGGCAATTTTTTATCAACATGGTAAGTTCTCATACAGTATTTTTCAACCCTAGCCACAGTTTATAATTACCTAAGGACTTTTCAAAAACATTCGTCCAAAAAAAAAAGAAAAAAAACATTCGTCCTACCCCAGTCAGAATCTTGAGAGAGGAGGGGTTATGAGAAATTTTTTAAACTCCCCCAATAATTCTACTCTACAGCCATGTGCCAACATGTTTTCATTTTATAAACCTATCATGGACTCTAATCTGTTTCTTTCTTGGAGACTTCTGCTTGCTTTTCCTATAGCTCTTAGTTTAGTCTATAGTTTAGTCTTAGTAAAGAAAAAAAGAAACAAACATAAAGTTAAATGAATGTAACAACTTAGTTTTTTACAAAATATAGTGAATTTAAGTGAAGCTATCAAATTTATGTAATAAAGTATGCATTCTTGAAATTTTACTATTTAATCAATTAATTAAAGTTACTCTTACTCTTAATTTTTACCCCATAGACCTGCAGTTAATTATGAACAATGTGAGTATATGTATTAAAAATGTACACTCTAATTGTCATTTTCAGCCTACACTTTTTAATCAAATATTTAAAAAATTATGTATTCTAACATTTTTTAAACTATTTGCCTGGAGGGAAGTATATTCCACTTAAATAATGAGGTGAATATTTATCACTTCAAATTCACATCTCAGTTAAATTATAGCCACAAAGCCACATTCTTCAACATCATTCAGCTAGTTTCCCCAATATCAATTTATACTCCAGGCATTGTCAAATTCATGTAAATAAAAGCATTCTATAAATGGAAGCATTTATGTCATCTTTGCTCTGAAGAATTCAGAAAGGGAGGAATGGAGGTTTCAAATGGTTTTCTACGGCATTAGAAGTTTTGCCTCATCTTTAAATTGTAAAACCAAAGAAACTGCTGAGAAAGCAGCAAGACTCAAAAATGGTAATTCTTGAAGACTGTTGCACTGCCAAATGGAAAAGGTTTTATATTCTTGGGCCAATATTAACTCTTGGAAGTTCTCAGATACAGATAGAAAACTAGAAAAATGGGAAGCCAGATGCAAGTAGTAAAAATAGCACTAAATCCCTCAATTGCCTCTTCAGAAAATGTTGAATTATATCCAGTGTTCTGGTTTAAGAAATCAGGGAAATGGGTATTTTTAAAATTTAATTAAAAATTGGAGCTTAATTACTTAGGGTTCATTTACCTGGAAAATTCACTCCTGTGGAACAGCTTATTCCATAAGTGGCTTGAAATGTTATAACATTTCTTCCATGAATCAATAAAAATAATCTTATGGAGAATTTCTAAATCATGTCTTAAGATGTAGAATAATGAAAAAATGTAAACTAATAATTGAAGCATATCAGTTTTGAATAGCTCTTGAACTTACTGTTTGAAAGCTAGTTTTACTTTCTAACTAAAATACACATGGAATGCCAGATAAATAGAAAAATGAAAGAGTTTATCAATATTTTAAAGTCATTATGCTTGTCCCCTAAACCAGCTTACAGGAAGATTTCACAATGAGTGTGTATAGGGTCACCCTAAGGCTTCTCTCAAAGTCCAATCCATTCCAGACAACTGAATTTGTACCAGAGGAGAAAAATGTTTATAATTCTCTAATTTTTAAAAACTTTACCTCATACTGATCATTGCATTCCTCTTTTTCATTTTCTGGTATCCTATCCCGTAATTATATTGAACTTTTTTTAGGTAAGTTTAGGTAGTTTCAAAGTTCAGATAGAGTATTTTACTGAAAATCGTATCTTGCTTACTGACAGTCAGTATCTTAGCCACCATTTCTTTGACTAAGAACACGAGCAACTTCCAACTAGTCTGAGCACAAAAGGAACTCAGGGAAAGGATATAAGATGTCCCATAGTGAGCAATAAAGCCCCTGAACTCAGGGAAGTTAGGACTGGCTTTTGGATTTTACCAATGTGCTGGAGTAACAAGACTCACTGCCTATGTAGTTTAATTCAAATTCTTGAGTAAAATAATTTGATAGGATCAGTTTCATTCAATCAGTTATATGATCTAGAGTAAAAAAGATAATAAGCACATTTGCTGGGCCCACCTCTCTGCAGGAAGAGAGGCTGTGCCCATTGAAGAGAGGCAAAGCTTCAGCATATACCTCAAAACATTGGCTATTACATTTAAGCAATTGTTTTTTTTTACTTTGAAAATCTCCAAAAATGAAAATAAAATTTAAAAATATATAAAAAAGAGGGGAAAAAAGACTATCACACTCAATACTCATGTAAGTGACTGTATTTTCCACTTGATAGAATTCAACTACTAAAGGATGATATAATTTATAATTGAACTGTTAGTATTTATAGGTCTGCATAGTGTATATTACATAAAAATACAAACTAACATGTAGAAGCCCAAAGAGCACATGTATTTCATATATTTTGCTATATACATCTTTATCATCAAAGTTACTCATGTCTAGTTTACACTGAGCTGACAGGCCATCTTCTTTACTACATTCGCAATTGCCTCATCAGCACAGTGTCTCAATAAGTATGGAGGTAATTTGATTGGTGGCTCAGGTAAATGCGTCATGACTGACAAGTTGGGTCCTCCTAGAGGACAAAATGTTTTTTTTATCACCAAAGGAATTTATTAGAATTTATATTCTGATAGAAAAAGTGCTTCTTATTAGAAAAGTGAAAACAAAGTATGTCTTTATCACAAGATGTAGGAGAGGAATATTCCATAAGTGTCCGTTTTTTCCTCGTTTTTTGTCGTAAAATATACATAACATAAAATTTACTATCTTAACCACTTTTAAGTGTACAGTTGAGTGGTATTAAGTATATTCACACTGTTGTGCAGTCGTCACCACCATCCATCTCCAGAACTCCTTTCATCTTGCAAAACTGAAACTCTGGATCCATTAAACAATAACTCCCCATGACCCCTTGCCCCTCACCCCTGGCAACCATCACTCTTATTTGTCTTACCTCCCCTTTTCCACCATGTCCCAGCCTCTGGTAACCCCTATTCTATTCTCTATTACCATAAGTTCAGCTTTTAAATTTTTATTTTATTTTTTTTAGATTCCAAATATAAGACAATTTTTACATCACCTTTGCTCTAACAGATTCAGAAATGGAGGAACTGAGGTTTCAAAGGATGTTCTATGGAGTTAGAAGCTTTACTTTCTCTGTTTCCTATCTTAAATGATCCAGGACTGGAAGGAGACTGAGGATTAATGTCAAACAGAAATCATTCTGGCAAATAATATTCCAGGACAATTACAAACAATCAACAGATTCAAAATTGTAGGAACAAGATCAAAACAAAAGGGTGAAGAGATGAGCAGAACTGATGTGGAATTGGAACATGTGTTATAAATGATGGAAATCAAGTCCCTGTTGATGACCAAGAATGGAACTAGAATATCTTCCTATCTTCATTACCCATTATGCTCATAATGCATGCTGGGTAACAGTAGTGATAGGTATAATAGACAAAAATGAAATAAAGTTGGAATTTGAGAAAAGATAAGTAGCAATCAAGATTTGAAGACTTGGTCTTCCCTGTTTCCACAAACTAGGACTTGCCATTTACCCTTAATATAAATTTTACAGCTAAATGTGTATTTGGTATATTACTGCTTCTTTATTCAAAGATTATAATTAGGGTGCTTTTTATACCATATAAGAAATTTTGATACAGGAATAGTGATCACATCCTACATGTTTAATATAAGCTTAATTTATCTGATTAGCATATTTCAAGGTAGTACAGTACTAATTTCTGAAAGAATGATTTTATAATTTCACTTTCTGCACAGAAGAATGAAGTTCTATTTATACAGGATGTCACTATTAATGACTTGTTATTGAACATACATTATTATAATTTCTATAATATTGAACTTCAGTACTTTAAATTTGATGGAGTTATAGCTAATTTTGTAATAACAATAGAACTGAACACTAGATAATAATTTATTATTTGATTTGAGCAAAGCATAGACAAACTTTGATAACACTTTGTAAACATATATTGAGCAAAATTAGGCTCCACATCGTTTCTTGTTTGCCTTTCTCAGCTATCCCACTAATAGGCATTGCACTGGAGGAGAGAAGTCCTGTTTCATACCCAACTCTTTATCTGGTGAAGCTAGTACTATTTCCACATCCTTCCCACCGACCTAGACTCTGAATGAAAATCCGAGTCACCTTTGTGGAAAACCTGTACCTGATTGCATGTGCTGTGCTCATCACTGGGCTCCTATGTGACCCAGGATTACTCAATATTTGTTTTCCCCTTTAGTCTATAATATTCTTACTTATGGGGATTATGCCCGTCACAGCTTTGACTGAAATTCAGTGAGATTTGTCAAATCTGTGGATTGTTTCTTTTATCAGTGCTGAAAACTTTTCAATCATTCTCTCTTTAAATAACATTCTTTCTCTTCTATTCTCTTTCCCCTCTTGGTCTGGAGCGTCCATTAGACATATGTTAGAGTTTCCCACTTTATCCTCCATGTTCTTTAGCCTCCCTTTTATGTTTTCCATGCCTTTAACTCTCTGTGCTGCATTCTGGATAATTTCTTTTGGGCTAAGGCTAAATAACTTTCCTAAAACCGTATTTATAATATTTTGAATTTCAAATTCCATAGTCTTTTCATTAAATTCTATAATTATCTTGCCTTGAAAGGAATTAATATGAGTATAAGTTACTTAGATATTTAGTAAAACTTTACAAAAATCACGTGTTAATCCACTGGGAAGTTCCAGGATGAAACTCCATGCTCTGTGGCAGAGCAGTAGGGAAGGAACCCCAGGAATCTAAGTCGAGTAGATGCCTTCAGATCCTACCCCTGAGGTTTTGTTTGATTAATTTTCTGCATGTGGTCTCAGTCATATAAAACAGCATGGGCAAGTGAGTGTCACCATTTCAAAATAATGTTCTGGTAATTGCTTTTCCTGTGCTCTATTGAAGACTTCAGTTCTCTGTATACACTAAATGTTCAATACATGTATAACAGATTTCCTGACTGAATGAGTTTCTAAAAAGAAAATCTGGCAATTGACTTCAGCCAAATTTTACTTGAAAGCTCAAAGGGGAATGACTTCATCTTGATAATGTGGTGACAATATTCAATCTTCCATCATTGTCCGTGATAATTGTATCTTCTATTATTCAACTGAATAATAAAACAGAATCACCTTATTAAAGAGATAAGTGCCTAGAAAACATCTTAAGATTGCATACATCAAGATGCAGCTGTGGCCATCGTATTAGTATTTGCTATTAAAAAAATTATTTGTAATTAACTACTTATGGAAAAACTGCAAGTGTCTCTGTAAACATTGTGCACACTTCTGAAATAAGAAACTATTAAAAAAAAAATCCAGTGCCTGAATAATACAGTAACTCAAAGCAGTCAAATGTAAATGGATTGATTTTGATTTTAGGTCTGAAGGAATTAGAATGACTACAGATTACTTTAAAAGAAAATATACAGGAACTTGAAGGAATTTATCTTATATGAGTTGTGCTCACAATTTATAGGGCATTAAAACTGTCTACTTCATTAAAAATAATTATTTTTATAGAGTAAACCTATGGTACTATATCAATCAGATTTCAGTTGCAGAAAACAGCCCACTATACCCATGTTAAGCAGGAAATAATTTATTACAGAGTTTTAAAAAGAGCCTACAGAATTGTTAGGAAGGTTAATAAAATAGAATATGGGATGAATTTACAGGAAAATATCTTCACTGTGGACCAGGCCAGCAAGGCTGTTCTCTTCTATAATTAAGGAATGACTGGTCCAAGATCTGTAACACCACAACCACATGGAGATCAGCCCAGTGCTTTGTGACCACCTAGAGGGGTGGGATAGGGAGGGTGGGAGGGAGACGCAAGAGGGAGGAGATATGAGGATATATGTATAGTTGATTCACTTTGTTATAAAGAAGAAACTAACACACCATTTTAAAGCAATTATACTCCAATAAAGATGTTAAAAAAAAAAAAAAGAAGACCCCCAATCAGGAAGCTAGTTTGATGTTCCTCGGTCCCGAACCACATTGTGCCACATACAGTCTTTAATGGAAGATTCATGCTGTGTCCTTCTTCTTAATATCTATGAGGTTAGTGACTGGAATATCTGCTAATGCTGCCAAAGTAAAATCAATTGCCATTACCACCCTTACCAGCAGAAACTGCTGAAGCAACAGAAGCACAGTCTTCAGATTGCATCAGTCTTCAAATCTCACAGAATAGCATCTGATTGGTCAAACATAAATCAGCCAGAAATTGAAACTTCCAAAATATAGGAAGTCACCCTACTGTCAGTTTACCCATTTGACTACTCTATTTCCACAAGCACCCTTCTTTCCATACTTAAATTTACAAAAAAAAAAAAAAATCCCACAACAGAAATAACAATAAGCTAATATTAAACATAATTAAACCATCACTGAACAGTAAAAATATTTTCAGCAACTCTCCAAAAGGAAAAAAAAACCAAAAATAAATTCTAGCAGTCATAGAATCTTTCTCTGGGAGGTGTTCAGTCTCAATATTCATTAGTATAATCACAATTCTGTGTTGACATTCTATGATGACATAAAGCCTATGCCTACAACCATAGGCTATGTGAAGTATGGACAAAAGGAAGAGAAAAAAAGCAAAAAAGTCCATATATAATAGGGCAAGGGAGAAATTATGAGTAAATACTTCTGTCCTTTGTTTTCCAACTGATGATGAAGCTATGTTTCATAATTATATCTTTTCTCCTCCTCTAACAATTTCATGTTTTTCCTCTTCTCAGCCACAGTGGAAGCATTGCAACCTGTG
The DNA here is from genome assembly GCF_011762595.2 of Tursiops truncatus. NCBI lineage: Eukaryota > Metazoa > Chordata > Mammalia > Artiodactyla > Delphinidae > Tursiops > Tursiops truncatus. Next base: position 69,049,390 of record NC_047038.1, on the reverse strand, counting down.
CCCCTCAATTTATGTAGGTCCCAGTTGGAGGGCCCTGATAATTGCAAATAACACTTTCTTTTCAAAGGGAACAAATGTGCTTCAGGACTATAATTCTTGCATGGAAACCAGACACTAACTTCCTTTCCTGCTTGAAACATGGTGAATTGCACTTTAGAGACTTTCAAGTATTTAAGGAACCATTGCCAGTAGATCATTTAGCCCTCAGATTATAGAGCTCTTTCCAAAATAAGGTTATCCTTGATTATTCAGGGGGACTTCCTGGAGGGATAACTGACTCATTATTTATAGATATCCTGAGGACAGTTTATCCCTATAATGGGAGTCCAATTAGAAAGGGTGGTAGGAAATTTTTTTCCTGACTTTATCTGAAATGGTAAATGACACTGCCTTGACCCATGAAGACATTCAGATAATCTTTAACTCACTGGCCAGAGATGTTAGGAATGATAGAACCATCCTAGATTTCCTCCTTGAGGGCTAGGCCATTGTCTGTGATTGTTAATACACTCTGTTTTACATAGATTAATGGCTCAGGACAAGGGGAAACGTTAGTACAAAGATTTACAGAGAAAAATTCCTGGCTTCTTAAGTTAGGCCTTGGTGTTTTATGGGATTTGTTCAGCTGGATATGCGTGAGGACCTCGGAGACCATGGTTATGGTCAATAGTGCAGTTTGTTTCATCCTCCGTCTTGGAGTAGGAATTGATGATAGCCCTAGTTAAATGATGTACGAGACAAGCTGAACAGATATAATCCAAGCCTCGATCAGTCAGATTTATTAGAAGAATCAATAAAGTGGCATATACTCATGGAAAAATTCACCAGAAGCCAAGATGGTGTAGAAATAAGAGGTAGATCTTTTTGAAACAATTCTCCATGAGTTGCTCAAATTTCTGTACATCTCATCAGCAGAGGCACTGGCTGCCTTTGTCCCAGACTCTTTTCAAATACATTTGTATAACAAACAGCCTTGGAAGATAAAGACAGTAGCAAAGTCTAGTTGTTTACAATCCAGTATGATAATGATAATGTCTTTCACTGAGGCATAAGTCAGGGAGTTTTATTGCCCATTATAAAAAATTCAGGTTCTCTAAGCTTGAAGTTCCTCTCTTATAATGTAACCCATCAAGCAGGTGTTCTTTGAAACTCTTTTTGTTGTTCTGTAGGAATTGGGGCTCAAGAAATATATGCAAACATCCTGATATGCTGGCTATTGCTATGGCTTTGAGTAAAAAAGCTGTCTCTGACCCAGGAATCTCATGTCTCCTGCCAGTATTCAGAAAACCTGGCTGGCTAACTTGTTAGCTTACATGTAGGGTATAATCTTAGACTTCACAGTTCTTGACAAATAACAACTACCAAAAATGATAGTAATGATAATACTTACAAATAACAAAAAAGCACTCCCTTTCAGACATCTTTCTAGGCACTTTAGATATATATATATAATCTTCATACAAAGTTTTAAGTTAGTACTATCATACAGATGAGAAAATTGATGCAGATAAATTAAATAACTTGCGAAAGACCACACGGCTAATTGTATGGTAGAACCTGAATTCAATCGTAAGCCATAAATCTCTAAAGTCTATGACCTCAACCAATCTCATATACTATCTCTCATAATTCAAGTAACCCATTTAACATTGCATGTCATAGACTACCCATAGCCCATCTCATGTTAGTAGAAACATTGCCAACTTAAAACTAAACCAGGTCACCTAATCAACTCCAATTTTTCATTCTCTTAAGAATCCATTACTTTCAAATAATCTTGCCATCAGTTATTTTAAAAATCGTCATTAAGATGCAGACCAAAGAAAACAAGAATGGATTTCTTATAGCATATGAATTGTATAGAGACTCATTGGAAGACTGCAGAAAGAAGCTCTAGGTTAGGAAATTCTCTCAAAGATGTGTTGCAGAACAGCTGTCAAGGGAGTTGTTACCTCTTGTATAATCAGAGAGTTACCGGTGCCAGAACTAACACCACTGCCACAATCAACCATCATAACCAAGTAACTGCCATTATCATTAATTATCACTATCATTATCATTATCAGGAAAATACCTGTGCCCTGCTTTCAAGTCCTGTGGAGATGGAAGAGTGGGACTACTGCTAATATTACTGTAGAAAACTCCACATCTCCTAGACTGTGCTTCACAGCCAGAAGATGCCTTTCATTCTTTTGTTTTTCACTTTTCAATTCTTGTGTGAGTTTATCTGTTTGTCTGAATCTAAATCAAATCTACAACTCTAGCTGCAGGTGAGTCTGAAATTGAAGATGCTCAGAAGATAGTAGAGTAGCTGTTGAGAACCATTACACCGAATTCTTGATAAAGCATTAATTTTTAATATAGTATAAAGTCTGCTCCAAATAAAACACGACATTAAAAAAATCACAGCGGCTTCCCTGGTGGCGCAGTGGTTGAGAGTCTGCCTGCCGATGCAGGGGATGTGGGTTCGTGCCCCGGTCCGGGAGGATCCCACATGCCGCGGAGTGGCTGGGCCCGTGAGCCATGGCCGCTGAGCCTGCGTGTCCAGAGCCTGTGCTCCACAACGGGAGAGGCCACAACAGTGAGAGGCCCGCGTACCGCAAAACAGACCAAAAAAAATCACAATTACATGCAAATAGGTCTTTTTTTTAATTAAAAGCTGTTAAGCAGCAGAAAAAGGATTTCACTTACATCTCTACTCATTTCCTGGTGCCTTCCTGCTACTCCTAATGCAGATGGGTGAATTTGGTATTGCCTTTTGAGCTCTTTAATGTAAACTGGTATAAAAAAGAAAGTGATTTGAGATGATGTATGCTAATTCTTTAAGGCAGGGACAAGAACTTTTATCTGCCACTGTGTGGAAAGACTAGGAAAGAAAGGATAATAGCAGGAAGTGGAATCTATCTGGTGAAAAAAAAGTAATTTACTGGATATTAAAATATGACAATGTCAGGAATCAATAGTATTTCAAATTGGCTTTGTCATTAGCAGTTATGTAGATCTAGAATAAAGAGGGAATTGGGAGCTCTGGGCTAGTTTTCTTAAAAAATATAAATTGTCTATACACAGACCATGGTTGAATTTCTATAAAACTCTTGAAATTGTAGACATGTTTGTAGAATTGAGTTATGAAGTACTTTAGAAAAGTACACTGGGAAAATGTGGGGAAAAAAGCTCAAAAAACATCAGCAATGAAATGCTGTACATACAAGATAAATTTCCAGCACTGTTACGTGATGATTTTGTGGGTAGTGAAGAGAGAAATCAAGGGCATGGTACAATCTGTCCCTTAGAAGATGCACTGTGAAGTGCTCTCATGAGAATGAAAAGGGAATAATGAATTCATGAGAAGGGAGTAGGTTGTGAATCAAAATATTGATGAATAAAGAATGGACAACTCTTGGGAAAAGAAACAAAGCCATGGAAGACAGGTGATTTTTAAATCTCACGTTGTTTCTTATTGAAATATAGGAGAGAATAAATATGAAGCAACTCTTAAATTATAATTATTGGGACCTCTATAACAATCACTCTTGCAAACACCTCTAAAAATGACAGTGGGAAATATTTTTAAACAAATAATTTTCAGGTCTATTGAAAAGATAATGAAGTGTGTAGTTCTCTCTTGGCACAGACAACAGCTCACTCAGTCCAGAAAATTATAGGGCAAGCAATACAGAACACTTGGGTTTCATTAAGAAGAGCACAGCACTCTGCCGACTGGAAAACAAGAAGCTACTGGAACAGAAAGCCCGGAAAGGCATCCGCATCCTGCCTATTTGCCATTTCATTCAAATCTTGTTGTAAATGTTTAAAATTATTCTCTCATCTCATTCTGGGTGGAAGAAAGAGAAAGTTCTGTTCTTGTAATGAATCCAGCTGTTCATATGCAGGTTAAGAATAATGGGATGAATGGATATGCATATTTAAAGCTAATGTACAAAGAAAGAGAAGTTATTTATGGTATAACAATTGTAGACTGAAAGTCAAGATAAATGGGATTTGTCTTGCTAAGCTTCTAAGGAAGCAGATCACAGCTGCATGTGTTTTCACTTTTTATGTGATTGCAATTATTATTCTTAGGCTATTCTAAGAATTGCATAGTAAACTCACATATGGCACAATAAACTTCTCAGTTGAAAGGCATATTACTAGTTAGATGAGTGACTTAATATTCTATTTTAGGTCCAGATTTTTTTGCATCAAAAATTTAAAAACTCAATTAGGTATGTATGCCAACTTCTTAGATACTAGAAATCAGAGAATTAAATTTTCTCTCTGAGAGTTAAACCCTGAAGTCAAAAAGGAAGTTTCAAGTTCATATTTAGCAGACAAAATATCTTCCAGATCATATGGACAAGATTATAACTTGATTACAAGTTTTAACATTTCAAAATAACAAATGTCAATCAGAGTGCTGTTGGCTGGCCACAGAAGACTAACAAAAGTAGATCCTTAAAGCAAGCACCTACAGTGTCCATCCTAGTTCTGCCCCAGAACAGAGAGACTTAGCAAATGCATCAGAATACCCTGGTCCTTGAGTATGGACAAAATCATCCCTACTGTCAGATCGTTGCATCAGGCAAAGTAAGCCTAATTTAGGTTAATATTCAATTTATCATATCCCTTTGTTCTGATTATTTACTAAATTGGGTGTTTTGGTACCAGTTCCAAATTGTATGTTAGCGGTGGCATGGTTTCACCACACACCCTCAAGCAATACTTGGTACACCAGCCGGTGTCCTATAATTCAACTCAATTCTGACACTATTTACCCAGAGATAGTTTCAGATTCCCCAGATTAAGTGCTCAGTCCTACAAGACTACCCCCTCACCCAGTCCCCATATTTCAGATGCCAATCACAAGCTCTGGTTATCTCTTGTACTTCTGGCAGACCAGCTATAGATTGGAGTTTCCAATGACCCCCTCCTTGGACTTCAGAGGCCAGTTCTAAGTCCATTTTTTATCTGCACTTCTGATCAACTGACTATAAACCAGAGGTTCCCATGACCTCCTCCACATAGTCCATTAATTTGCTAGAACAGCTCAAAGAACTCAAAGAAACATTTTACTTACTAGATTATCAGTTTTATTATAAAGGAATATAACTCAGGAACATCCAGATATAAGAGATGCACAAGGCAAGTTATGAGGAAAGGGCAGGGACCTTCCATGCGCTCTCCTAGGGCATCACTCTCCCCAAATCTCCATGTGTTCACCAAGCCTGAAGCTCTCTGAACCTTCTCCTTTGGGGTTTTTTTGGAGGCTTCATTATACAGGCATTACTGATTACAGCTTTGGCCATTGGCAATCAATTCACTCTCTGGCCCACTTTCCCCTCCAGGAGCTCAGGGAGATAAGACTGAAAGTTCCAACCCTCTAATCACAGGGTTGGCTCCCCTGGCAATCAGCCCCCATCCTTAGGTCACCTCATTAACATAACAAAAGACACATTTGTCGCGCACAGCACTAAGGAAATTCTAAGGGTTCTGGGTTGTGAGTCAGGAACCATAGGAAAAGACCAAATATATGTGAGAAATATATTTTGGTCATCTGAAGACCAAACATATATTTTTCTTATACATCACAATATCACACTTACACACTGAGCTAACTCTTCATCAGTATTTGGCTTCTCATTTAGGTCTGCCTACAGTGAGACAATGTGCTGGGTGTATAGACTAGGAATGTTCTTGTCTCTATAAATAGTTTCTGTTGTTACAGATTAGCATCATGGCTGTTCTGATTTTATAAATCACTTTCACATTTAGATTACTATGAGTCTGTCACCAAGAGAAGAACTTTCAATGATTTGCTGAAATGTCTTATTTCTGAATCAGACATTGGATATAGGTAAATTACAAAGTTTGTATGTGGAAATTCTGAGTCCTTTCTGGAGGAAAGCCCACTGGACTTCTCCCACCTCTATATCACTGTATCAGGAAGAGAACAGTCACACATTTATTTTCTCCCAGGTTGAGATTAACCACAATACCATTACTTCTTCCTTGTACTTCCTCAGTACATTTAATCCAGTTTATATTCATTACCATATACTCCCTCAATTAGGTAACATACAGTGCCCAGTACATATTGACTGCTCAATAAATGTTAGAAATCACTGGCATTGTTATGGTTATTGTTATTATTTTAAATCCAATCACCAGAAGGGACAGTTACAACAGGTCTTTTTCTCTTCATCCACAACAGTTAAGTTTTGGGAATTAAGTTTTTCAAGGTGCAATGTACAAGTGTCATTTCCATTTCCCAGTTTCCAACCAACTTTCTGGGGAGTTCCTCTACAGACAGATAATATTAGTATAGACTTTCTATCTCTAAGTCAGAGGAGATATCAGTGGTAGAGGAAAAAATGGTCTTGCTTTCAGGTGGCAGGCAGACTTGTATAAATGGTCCATGTTCTATTTTAAAATAAAGTTCTATCATCCTTGCAATTAGCAAAAATGCCTTTTAAAGAATAGCAACAGGTTAATTGTTAGACTCTTTTGTATTGTGATAAAATTTACTTATTTATTTATTTTGTACTGTGTGTAAATGTGTTGATATCCAAATTGAAAAGTGAAGAACTGTGTCAGACCATGCAAATCACAACCATGTGTAACAGAAGTGAGGCGTCTACTGCTGACCTGGCTCATGCTCATAGGGAAATCTCTATCTGCTCATCTCTAGTCCTACTTCGATCACAGGATGAAGTTGATCCAATGTACCATGATCCTCTACCAGGATCATGCACTGATCAGAAGTGTTTGGGGGTATCTTCCATCATCACATGGTTGGCTATCCACAGGATCTGATTTCCAGGCTCTGGTTTGGTAATGAGTTCCTCAAGCAACTGGCCCTGAGTAGACTTCCTCTTCTGCTCTCAGGTAGTATTGATGGAGAGGTCTTCCTGGTCTAATAGGAAGTTATCCATTCCATTATTTGCTTTTTAGGCTATCTCATTTTCTCTTCCTTTCTCTGTAGTTCAATACTTATCAACAGTAGCTAACATTTATTGAGCTAGATTCACTCTGGCAGTCACTTACACAAAGAATTTTCCATGAATGTACTCATTTGATTATCACAGAAAATATGAGGCAAGTAGTAATATTATGCCCACTTTACCAGTAGGAAGCCTGAGGCACAGTGAAGTTAAATAGCTTCCCAGTGTCACACGACCAGGAAGAGGTAAAGGGACCTCAGCACCAGCTCTACCATCGTGCAGCACTGACTGATTATTTTCTGTACACAGATTTCTGTACACATGGATTTCAATCTTTGTGACTGCATATGAAGTGAATACATAAACTCTACTAATATATAAAGGGTACAAGGGAAAATGCCTGAGAGGAAGGATGTACAGAAAACACCAGGATAAATACTTCAAGTTAAAACTCAATCACAACTTAATATACTAGATTCTTACAACCACATATTGTACTAAATTCTTTATTGAATAATTTTAATATATAAAATATTCTGATTTTTACTGATTTGCCTCAGTTCCTGATCAATGTATAATCTTTGTTGTGTCTTCCTTTTTAATAAATATTTAACAAAGTGCTCCTGTTTGATGGGACTAACTCATTTAGCTGTACACTGGAAGTTGTTTTAAAAATGTAGTGATCTGGAGCCTGTGCTCCGCAACGGGAGAGGCCACAACAGTGAGAGGCCCATGTACCGCAAAAAAAAAAAAAAAAAATGTAGTGATGTTATTAAAATGCTTTTCCTCTTAGAAAAAGCATTTTAGTAGACTCTCAAGATTTATTTGCACACATTTATGGAGGTTAAGGAAACCTGGGAACAAATGCAAATATGATGATCTAATTTTGTGTTTTATATTCATGAATATCATCTTACAGTATAAAGAGAGAAAAATTTCCAGTACACAATAAAAATCATTTTTAAGTTACAGAGACACAATTGCTTATAAAGCAATGACTAATAAGCTAAGGGTATTTGTGGTTCCCTTGAGGTGTATGATTCACCCATTAGACATCTTCTTCTCAAGGGATATCTGCATTACTCTGTAGCACTATCATTTTGGTAATTTCCAGAGTTCACGTAATGCGTGAAGATCATAAAATAATGAGCTGATTTGTGGTTTTGTGAAGATGGTGGCAATAATTGATCTGACATCTTGATTTTGGATTAGTGAACTTTGATATGGATTACATGAGGTACCTTATTTACAAATCAACCCAAAAATGTCCACCTCCAGCATGGTCACTAATAAATGCCAGGTGAATAGTGCCAAACTCACTGAGGAGAAACATTTCAGAAGGCTGTTGGTTCTTTCATAAGTATATGCACCTTAGTAGTCTCTGGACGATGTAGTCTGTATAACTTATGTGATCAATCCCCAATATTTTATATCCAGGTGAGTGTTTTAGAAATAATTTTGTTAATAAAGTAATAGTGGTAGAGTTTAGAGGGAAAATCATATATATTAAAGTTCTCTATATTTATAGCCAATGTCTCCATTTAACAAAATAGATTTGCCTGAACAACATATGATTGACTGCCAGGGTTTGCCAGTGAACGTAAAGTGATTTTTGTATTCACTCTATTTCTCCCCAATTAGTTTTATTGTTCTGTTTTGTCTCATTTTGTTATCTGTTAAGAAGCCATTTCAAAGAGAATGGCATCTGAAAGCCTCTGTGGAAACATATGCATTAACACCTTCACGTCCAGGAAAATTCTTATACTCACCACCATACAAATACCTGTGTGGTACCACCCATCCACTCAGAAAGGTATCTGAGGTACTGATCTACTGACAGTCTGGGAGGCCGCACCCACACTACTGGTCAAAAGGGAATGCTTATAGTCACTGTTGTTTCTGTTTTATTTCCCCACCCTCATGTTCAAACCTTCATCAGTTCTTGTCAACAAAAAATACCCTGGGTCCAGTTGAAAGAAATTGTTGCTTCTTTGCTGAAGTGCCCCTTGGACCTTCCCCTTTCTTCACCCTTAATGCTGCTGCCTTCCCTTAGGCCTCGCCTTCCTTTGTCTCTTGAACAAATTTCATGCCTTGTCTCTCTCCATTCCTATTCACACTCCATCTCCTCAGCAGAGGTTTCTTTCCAAAATCCAAATCTAATGACATCAGCGTACTGTTCAGTAGCTAACCATTTCAAGGAAAAATTCAAAGCATAGAAGGTCCTTCATAATATGACCATATCCTAAATTACAGACCCTATTTTTTTTTACTATTTTTCTTTGCTCTTTCCTTTAAGCACTTTATCCTCTGTCTGTAGTGGAGTATTTCCTGACCCCCAAATGGGTTGTATGTACTCCTTCTTTGCGACTTTGTATGTGATTCCTTTTCCCCTGCCACGCACCCTATCTTCCATCCATCTATGCCTATTGAAACCCTTTTCAGACTTCAAGACACAGTTTTGCCTGTAGCCTCTTCTGTGAATTATTTTTACATTTTCCCAGAGTTACTTTTGTCTTTGAGTCTCATTAGAACTTTAAATTAAATGTCATTATGTTTAAAAAGCATAGAACTATGCCTACTGATGTGAAGTATATTCATTTTGTGTCTGAATACAGTTTACCTTTTTTTTTTAAACATCTTTATTGGAGTAAAATTGCTTTACAATGGTATGTTAGTTTCTTCTTTATAACAAAGTGAATCAGCTATACATATACATATATCCCCATATAGCCTCCCTCTTGCGTCTCCCTTTCACCCTCCCTATCCCACCACTCTAGGTGGTCACAAAGCGCTGAGCTGATCTCCCTGTGCTATGTGGCTGCTGCCCACTAGCTATCTATTTTACGTTTGGTAACGTATATATGTCCATGCCACTCTCCCACTTTGTCACAGCTTACCCTGCCTCCTCCCCATATCCTCAAGTCCATTCTCTATGTCTGCATCTTTATTCAAGTCCTGCCCCTAGGTTCTCCAGAACCATTTGTTTTTGTTTTTTTAGATTCCACATATATGTGATAGCATATGGTATTTGTTTTCCTGTTTCTGACTTACTTCACTCTGTATGACAGACTGTAAGTCCATCCACCTAACTACAAATAACTCAATTTCGTTTCCTTTTATGGCTAAGTAATATTCCGTTGTATATATGTGCCATATCTTCTTTATCCATTCATCTGTTGGTGGACACTTAGGTTGCTTCCATGTCCTGGCTATTGTAAATAGAGCTGCAATGAACATTGTGGTACATGACTCTTTTTGAATTCTGGTTTTCTCAGGGTATATGCCCAGTAATGGGATTGCTGGGTCATATGGTAGTTCTATTTTTAGTTTTTTAAGGAATCTCCAAACTGTTCTCCATAGTGGCTGTATCAATTTACATTCCCACCAACAGTGCAAGAGGGTTCCCTTTTCTCCACACCCTCTCCAGCATTTATTGTTTGTAGATGTTTTGATGATGGCCATTCTTATTGATCACTGTGAGGTGATACCTCATTGTAGTTTTGATTTGCATTTCTCTAATGATTAGTGATGTTGGGCATTCCTTCATGTGTTTGTTGGCTATCAATATATCTTCTTTGGAGAAATGTCTATTTAAGTCTTCTGCCCATTTTTGGATTGGGTTGTTTCTTTTTTTGGTATTGAGCTGCATGAACTGCTTGTAGATTTTGGAGATTAATCCTTTGTCAGTTGCTTCATTTGCAAATATTTTCTCCCATTCTGAGGGTTGTCTTCTCGTCTTGTTTGTGGTTTCCTTTGCTGTGCAAAAGCTTTTAAGTTTCATTAGGTCCCATTTGTTTATTTTTGTTTTTATTTCCATTTCTCTAGGGGGTGGGTCGAAAAGGATCTTGCTGTGATTTATGTCATAGAGTGTTCTGTGTATGTTTTCCTCTAAGTTTTATAGTGTCTGGCCTTACATTTAGGTCTTTAATCCATTTTGAGTTTATTTTTGTGTATGGTATTACGGTGTGTTCTAATTTCATTCTTTTACATGTAGCTGTCCAGTTTTCCCAGCACTACTTATTTAAGAGGCTGTCTTTCTGCATTGTGTATTCTTGTCTCCTTTATCAAAAATAAGGTGACCATATGTGCATGGATTTATCTCTGGGCTTTCTATCCTGTTCCACTGATTTATATTTCTGTTTTTGTGCCAGTACCATACTGTCTTGATTACTTTAGCTTTGCAGTATAGTCTGAAGACAGGGAGGCTGATTCCTCCAGCTCCACTTTTCTTTCTCAAGATTGCCTTGGCTATTCAGGGTCTTTTGTGTTTCCATACAAATTGTGAAATGTTTTGGTCTAGTTCTGTGAAAAATGCCATTGGTAGTTTGATAGGAGTTGCATTGAATCTGTAGATTTCTTTGGGTAGTATAGTCATTTTCACAATGTTGAATCTTCCAATCCAAGAACATGGTATATCTCTCCGTCTGCTTGTATCATCTTTATTTTCTTTCATCAGTGTCTTATAGTTTTCTGCATACAGGTCTTTTGTCTCCTAGGGTAGGTTTATTCCTAGGTATTTTATTCTTTTTGTTGCAGTGGTAAATGGGAGTGTTTCCTTAATTTCTCTTTCAGATTTTTCATCATTACTGTATAGGAATGCAAGAGATTTCTGTGCATTCATTTTGTATCCTGCTACTTTACCAAATTCATTGATTAGCTCTAGTAGTTTTCTGGTAGAGTCTTTAGGATTCTCTATGTATAGTATCATGTCATCTGCAAACAGTGACAGCTTTACTTCTTCTTTCCTGATTTGGATTCCTTTTATTTCTTTTTCTTCTCTGACTGCTGTGGCTAAAACTTCCAAAACTATGTTGAATAATGGTGGTGAGAGTGGGCAACCTTGTCTTGTTCCTGATCTTAATGGAAATTGTTTCAGTTTTTCACCATGGAGAACAATGTTGGCTGTGGGTTTGTTATATATGGCCTTTATTATGTTGAGGTAAGTTCCCTCTATGCCTACTTTCTGGAGGGTTTTTATCATAAATGGGTGTTGAATTTTGTCAAAAGCTTTTTCTGCATCTATTGAAATGATCATATGGTTTTTCTCCTTCAGTTTGTTAATATGGTATACCACAGTGATTGATTTGCATATATTGAAGAATCCTTTTGCATTCCTGGGATAAACTCCACTTGATCATGGCGTTATGATCCTTTTAATGTGCTGTTGGATTCTGTTTGCTAGTATTTTGTTGAGGATTTTTGCATCTATGTTCATCAGTGATAATGGCCTGTGGTTTATATTTTAGGCTCTGTCTAATGTGTCTGAGGCTAAGAGCCTATGGATGCCTGTGATTTCTGTAGCTCATTTTAAATCATGCCTTTAATAAATTCTTAAAATCCATAATTCTTCATGATCTATACATTATACTGATATGGCTTTTTTTTAAACTTCTCTTTTTAATGGAAATAACACAAGGTTAAAGCTTATGTCTGTTTCAAGAATCTTGATTCCACTTGGAATGAAATTAACTCCCACAGTCATATATTACAATTTATGATCTTCCTTTGCCAACTTTCAACCCTCTGAAATTATGCTCATTATAACCTTTCCAATTTAAATCACTGGTAATGCTAGTGGACCCCACCTGGGAAATACAAAAGAAACCCGTTAATAGTAGCAACTCAGCCAAGCCTGACCACCTCTGCACGTTGAACACCACTCTTTGAATATGACTTCTGACATATGTGGGTATTTGAAATCTGATGAGCTGTTTTGCATGAAAAAATTTCAGAAACTGATTTTCTATGTATTTTTAATGTTTTTTTTTCAAGATTGCCTTTTTAAAAAAACCCTAATGAAGGATATAAGTGAAATGGCTTAAAAATTTTTGAGGAGGTAGAAAAATTTTAAGACTGAAGCCAGCAGGATATCACTGAATTAATCAGGTATAAGAAATGGAGTGGTGACAAAAAACTGTGGAGAACAATGTTAAAATCTTTTATAAAGTTTATTAATAATACAGTACAAAATATTTGGAATAAAAACTTTAGATTGAAGATTAAGATTGAAAGACAAATGTAACATATATACCTAAGTGGATTCCCTTACTACGAGGATATATTTGGCTTCCCATTTCAAATATCAAGGAGAGTTCAAGTAGTAAGAATTTAGATGGTAAGGGATATGGTTTTCTCCACAAAAATCTGAAAAAGTACATTGAAATCTAGTTCACCTAATGAGAGTTCGGATAATGAGAATGCCTATATTTTTATTAGCATTTTGTATGTTCATACTAATTTCTAGGATAATTCTTAGGGCACGAGTGGTTCTATACCTCATGAAGAACTTATATATAGCCATTGGAAATGGGGTTCTCTGAAGACCATTTTCTTTTTTTTTTTTTTTAATGTTTAAAATTTTCTCATTAAACAACATTGCCTTTACCTGTAACTGCATAAGGCAATTTTTCCCAACTTTCATCCAGTCCTGTTTTTACCAGTTACAGTGGAGAAAAAAGGTCTTTGAACTGAACATTTGGAGAGAAGTTAGAACATTTTGAGTGAAATAATTTCACTCTCAGACAATGAGCTTCAAAACTTCCATATCTCTTCCTGAGTTATCTACAAAATTCTTAAAATGCATTAAGATCCATCATTTCCTCACTTTTCACTTATTTTTCCTTTTGACTAATCTAGGTCCTGTGCCCCATTTATTATAATAAATATCTGTCAAACACCTTCAACCTTTTGCCTTAATACTTTCCTGGCAACACTCATACTGGTTCTTTCCAACTATCACCCTTCTCTGTACTTCAACCCAAACATTTGAAACATCTTGGAGAAAAGTTATACTACTTGGCAAATTGGTACAATTCTAAATCACTGTCACCACTATCAGGGTGGCAATACTAACTTGTTTCCTGATATGTTTACTTTCTGAAATGATTATTTATCCTCTCTGATCACAACTTCAACTTCATCCTCCCAACCCAATTAATTATCAATTAATGATTCACCTTATTTTAATTGAAAAAGAAATAGAAGGTATCTCATGTGAGAGTCTTTTCCTCCTGCAAAATTCTATCTTTTTCAGCAAATTAGCAATGACTAGAAATAAAGGTGGCTCAAGTGAGATAGAAATATATTAATTTATTTCTGTTTAGGTCTGAAGGCAGGTAGATCAGCACAGATATAAGGGCTTTGCTCCCCAGGTCTATAGGCATTATCCCCTTCTAGCTCATTATTCACTCCTCTGTCTCCACTCCCAAAAGCACTTCACGGACTAAGAAGTCTTCATCCCCAGCCATCAAGTTTCCATCCAGCCCAAGGAAGGCAAAAAGGAGAAAGAAAAAGGATGTGGCTCGTGCCTTATAAGGAAGATTCCGCTTTCGTCTAATTGCTCAGAACTTAATCACATGGGCAAAACTAGCTGCCAGAGACGTTGAAAAATGTAGCAGTTATTCTAGGCAACCAAGTCCCGAGCCAGTAATGAGGATTCTAATACGATAGAAATCTAACTGGGAGTTTTCTAATTTTATTAATATTTTATAAGAACAAATAGCTTTTGGTTTTGGAGAAGATATCTCTTTATATGCATATACCTACAGTTGTCCCTCCATATCTGGGGTTCCACATCTGCTGAAACTGGAGGGTCTACAATATTTCTTTTTTTGTTGTTAATTTCTGTATTAACTTCATTATTTTTTCCAGTGATTCTCAGGTTTTATTCTTTTGTTCTTTTGCTACTTTCTTCATTTAAACACTGGACTTTTTAATTTTAAGGTTTTCCACTCTTTTAATATAAACATTGATGGTCATATATTACCTTAAAAATATCGCTTTTACTGAAGTCCACAAATTTTCTGTATAATAATTTTATTATTCCATTATAATTAATTTTAAATTTCCTTTAGGATGATTTCTTTCTTTACTCATAATTACTAAGAAGGATACTTTTTAAAAATTTACAAAATAATGGGGAATGGTTTCTAACAAGTTAAGGAAAGATATATTATGTTTAATACAGATTTCTTTTAAATTTGTTGATACTTGCTTTATGACTTAGTGTGTAAGCAGAATGTTTGTTATTTAAATACTGGGTGGGGAGTTCAACCTTTTCAAACAAAACTGTTACTTGTATTATTCAAAATTTATAAATATTTATAAAAATTTTCTCTGCCTGATCTAAGAATAAGTGAGAAAATTATCACTGTGCATTTACAATTTTTCCCTTTAGTTTTATCATTTTTTCTCTCTGTAATTGAGATTATTTTATTAGAGGCACATGGATTTAGAATTATTGTATCTTCTTGGTAAAATAAACATAGCTTTGTAATGATCCTATTTATTCCTAATAAAGGTTATTTTTAAATATGTTACCTGAATTTAATATAATTTTGTGTAAATAGTTTTCCTGATTTAACTTTTTTCTTCTTTTTACTTTATACTTTAAACTATCCTTATGTTTTAAATAAGTTGCTTTTAAACAGCAGGTATCTGGATATTTTAAATCTGTTTTGTCAATTCGTTCTTAAATATTAAACTTAATTCATTTTTGTTTATTGAGAGTTTTAAAAATATATTTGGAGTTATTTCTATGTGAATTCTTTTGATTCCTATTTGTCCTTCCCTTTTTATGCTTTCTTTTCTCTTTTCTGCCCTTTTCTTTTTTGGGGGCAATACCTGAAGTTTTCTTTTTTCATATATTTTTTCTTTTTTATATGTTTAGAGGTTATACCTTTTATTTTCTTACACATTCTATTTTTATTCTTTTAGTGGATATCTATCCTTTCTATCTATGTATCTCCCATCTTCTCCTCCAAATTTATTTCCTCTTTTTCTACATTTTGTAGAATGTCTTTTCATATATTTCTGTTGGTATAACTTTCCCAAAAGTATACATATATCACCTTTACTCTAATAGTATATTTTTTTTCCTTAAAAGAAGTTTCTCAAACCCTTTATAATCTTTCCTATGTTCTCTGGCTTACACTCTTTCTGGTAAGAAGTCTGACTTCAGTATTACTTATTTCTCCAGGATCAACTCTTTGTACTTAATGTTCTATAGTTTATACAGGTTTTTTATGTTTTTTTTTTCACCCTGTTTAGAATATCTTGCACTATGTCTGTGGATTCTTATCCTTCACCATCAGTAGAGTTTACTCAGTTATGTTCTCTTTAAATATCAGATTTCTCCCATTTTCTCTACTCTCCTTTCTAATAGGCTGATTAGATATACATTAGAATACAACACTCTATTCTTTATATTGATTCTTTTATTTTCCCTTCATAATTTCCTCTCTTAACCTCTGTGCATTGCATTCTGGGTAATTTCCTCAGATCTTTCAGTTCACTAAATCCTTCTTCAACTGTATCAGTTTAACTCACCTATTAATATTTTTATATCAATATTTATGGGTTATGTTTTTCAAATTCTCATTTCATTTTTATATCTCTGGGAATTTTTTATACTTACTAGTTTCCTACTTTTTGTGTGATTTTTATCTTTTATTTTTAAAATATTTTCTATATAATTATTTTTATTACCTATTTTATATTCTGTTATCTGAAGCGTTATAGAAGATGTAAATTAATTAGGCATATTCCTTCAATTTGTTTCTCTGACCCTGATAGTTCCATGTTCTCTTATATGTTTGGTGATCTTGTTTATGAGTTCAACAATTTTCATTTTAATCTGTGGAAATCCAGAGAACCCATGTTGGGTATCCTTTTTTCCAGAGAAAATTTGTATTTGGTCCTGCAGGCCTCCAAGTGTACTACTTTCTTGCGATAACCTTGGTCCTATTAAAGAGGCTAAATAGAGGATACATAGGTTCAATGTCATCACTTTAACTAAGCTTCAAGTTGAATCTCTGAGTTTGTATTTCTTCTAGGCTACCTCACCTTTTAGCTTACTGGTTTTTGTTTATTTGTGTTTGCTTTTCAAGTAGGGAAGATGTCACATAGGGATTTTCTTCCCTCTTGGGAGCCCAGGCACACATTAAAAAAATATTTTATGTAAGATCTAGTTATATTAAGATTCCCTTCAGATTTCCTAGCCTATCATATTCCCAGGCAACTTTGTCCCATATTGAATTAGTTGTCTTTTGTGAATGATTTCTTTTTTAAAGTCCTTATTCCTATTTGAGCAAAGTTTGTAGTCTTAGCATATAGAAACATTCAACAATAACTTAAAATATATTACAGTCTATAGTGGTATAAATCGTATATATACATAAATAACTTCCTGTGTACAGTGCAGAATATTGAACATTGGTTGCTTACTTATTAAATTATGAATGACAGTTTAATACTGGAACAACGTGTACTTTAATACTCATTGACAGTGAGAATGACATTTGAATCTTCATATCATAAAGAATTGTTTTTAACTAGGGAAATTGAATTTAAAGTGAATCTTTCACTGAGAAGATAAACTTTCAGGCTGCTATGACTCATAGTATGATTAATTAATGTTTTATAATATAAATATTGAAATATTTAATAATACAAATGATTATATCAATGTGCATGTGTAAAGCTCTGCAAAATGTATTACCTCATTTAATCTTCACAGCAAATTTGTATAAACAGTTAATGTGATTTTATAGATAAGGATACTTATGTTCAGAATATTTAAGTAATCTGCCAAAGCTCAAACACATGCTGTGCCCAAATTTATATTTCTCTTCCAAGTTAAGTGGACTTCCCACTGAATCTCCAGAAAGCACTTCATTTTTAGTTCATAAAATATTAATTTGTTTGAACAACACCAATCAAAGTAGGTAATTAACTTTCATTTTCTTGTATTGTTTGTAATGCCTGTATTGTTTAGTTCTTTTATAATTTTTCAGACAGTCTTACATAAGAATGAGGAAATTATCTGAAGTCATTTTTAATTTTTTTCTGAGTCAATAACATGCCAAATGAAGGAAGACATTGGAGTATTGTTGCTGATTTAAAATTAATAATCCTTTTTCATATTTGTCCATATCAGTATCAACTGGGATTTGATGAAATAATTTAAATTGGGCATGATTTTGGTAAATTGCCCAAATGCCATGCAATCTTAGATAGCTAGATTAGATGACAAGAGTCATTTCTTGATGAAGGTTAATTTTAATTATCTCAAAAACTATTTCTATCTAAATATCTCAGATTGCAAGTGATATCATATTTCCTTTCTATCCTTAAGGAGCAAATGTAATTGGTCTATCCAATAAAGGTAAGAAAATGTAATTGTTTTTATTTCTAACTAAACTTATTCAAAGAATGTAAATTTTTTGATATAGTTCAGCAAAATTTAAATAATATAAACATTGCAAGAATAAATTTGAAAATGAAGCTATATGAAATAGTTTAAAAATGTATAAGAAGTCAGTATTGTATGAAGAAACACATATATGTGCTATTTGGCTATATTTGAAAATATTATATCCCTCTTTTTATTTTCTATTTTTACAAAAGTCACAAGGTAACTTCTGCTTCTGTTGAAACTGGAGTAGCAGGGATGTGATTTGCTCCCATATCTGAAAGGTCCAAAAAAAATCAGACAAAAATACATAAAGCAACATTTTTTTAAACACATTAGACATTAGGCAATGGAGGATGGTAATCCCTGAGAAACGGGAAGCAAATGAGGTGACCTCTATAGCTTTGAGAGAGTTTACAGGCCATAGTACAGGAGGCACCACTAAAGCTGAGCCTGGAGGATTCTGTGAATTGAGGAGAAAGAGCTGAGCTTCCAGAGAAACTAAGCTAACTATAGTTCATCGGATAGACTACCAGAAATGAGAGAGCTGCACAGAGGGAGAGGATTCTGGAAATCTGCAGAGGGTAGTCTGGTGTATTCTGAGAATTACTCATCAGAGTAAATGTATGAGGAATCTACTCAAGTCTAGGGACAGAACCATTCAAATAGACAGAGGGAACACTTCCCAGCTTTCACACAGGGATGATCTCAATGTCTATTCTCAGGAGCTGGACTAGAGAAACTCATAATTCAAAGAACA
The DNA here is from genome assembly GCF_011762595.2 of Tursiops truncatus. Classification (NCBI taxonomy): domain Eukaryota; kingdom Metazoa; phylum Chordata; class Mammalia; order Artiodactyla; family Delphinidae; genus Tursiops; species Tursiops truncatus. The sequence goes on along the minus strand of NC_047038.1, from coordinate 69,030,498 downwards.
TTGAATAGAGAACTCAGGAAGGTCTTGGCTCAGTACTTGGGGATAATTAGCCATAGGCTGATCTCTGCTCAGGACCTACCTAACAAATCATAGAAGCGAAACCTGAAATGATTAAACTGTTTCCAAATAAATTAACTACAACCCAGAACAAAGCTTAAGATTTATAGGAATATAAAAAAATCCGGCACTCTACAAGGTAAAATTTAGACAGATTGAAATCATAATGGAGTAATCATAGTTCGGGCATACAAAATGGAGTTGGATGGCCGTTGAGCATCTGGTCTCAGACATGTCCCTGCACCACTGAGAACTCCAACTTTCTGTGAACTGTACCAAACTCAAGGACACTACCAACCGTTTTTAAAAGAACATCTGCTAGCTTCGACCTTGTGGCCTCAAGGTTGTTGCTTCTTATAACTATGCAACCATTTAAGCCCCAACCAATCCTTGCTTAACAAGCACTCTTACTTCTTGCTAGTTCCAATTACAATTCTTTATAAACAACTCAAGTAACTAAGTGTGACCTTAGGGTTTTTGCCTTTATAAGTTTTCTCCATTTTGTAGTCCAGCAGAACATAATTCAAGTGTTTCTTGAATCCGTGTCTCCCAGGCTGTAGTCCTTACAAACCCCAAATAAATGCTTCTTTATTTTGATCAGGTCTTTGATTCTGAAATTTTGATTAACAACTTCATAAAGTCTGGCATTCAATCAAATATTACTCAAGGCAATAAAACACAGCCTACAATGAGGAGAATAATCAACCAATAAAAACTGAAATGAATTTTAGATCAGCAGAAAGGGACATTATAACTATGTTACATACTGTCAAATTGTTAAACAGGGACACAGAAGGTATAAATAAAATCCAAATCAAACTTCTAGATATAAAAACTCCAATGACTGAGATGAAAGATACACTGAATGGGATTAAGGGCATTAATGGATAACAGGGATTAATTAGGCATGGCAGAAGAAAAGCTTAGCAAAATTAAAGACATAGCAGTAGAAACTATGCAAAATAAAACATACAGAGAAAAAAGAATTTAAAAATTAAAAGAGAAGAGCTGTGGGATAACTTCAAACAGAGAGGGTCTGAAAAAAAAACTGAAGACACAATGACTGAAAACTTTCCAAATTTGATGAAAATTGTAAATTCACAGGTCCCAAATCTCAGGATATATTTTGAAGGTACAGCTAAAGTAGATTTCCTGATAGGTTGGTTGTGGGATTTGAGAGAAATGGAGTTAAGGACCATATGATCCAGCAATTCCACTTCTTTCTGGGTTTTTATACAAAAGAATCAAAATCAAGATTTCAAAGAAATATTAACTTTTCCATGGCCATTGCAGCACTATTCACAATATCCAAGATGTGGAAAAAACCTAAATGTCCATCGACAGCTGAATGAAGAAAATGTGATATTTACATACAATGGAATGTATACATTCATCCTTAAAAAGGAGATTCTGCAATTACTGACAATCCGGATGAATTTTGAGGATGTTTTGCTAATTGAAATAAGCTAGTCACAGGAAATAAATACTGGCATTATTCCAGTTAGATGAAGTATCAAAAATAGTTAAATTTATAGAATCAAAGAGTAGAATGAAGGTTTCTAGGGGCTGAGAGAAGAGGGAAATTGGAAATTACTAATAAATAGGCATAAAGTTTCAGTTAAGCATAATGAGCTCCAGACATTTGCTGCACAACATTGTAAGTATAGTTAACAATAAATACACTGATAAAATACACTCAGAGTAAATCTTATGTTGTGTTCTTAACATAATAAAACAAATACCAAAGAAATTTTTAAAGAATGGAATTAATCTGACCCTGAGATTTTTTTTTTTTTTTTTTTTTTTTTGCGGTACACGGGCCTCTCACTGCTGTGGCCTCTCCTGTTGCGGAGCACAGGCTCCGGACACGCAGGCTCAGTGGCCATGGCTCACAGGCCCAGCCTCTCCACGGCATGTGGGATCTTCCCGGACCAGGGCACGAACCTGTGTCCCCTGCATCAGCAGGCGGACTCTCAACCACTGCACCATCAGGGAAGCCCGACCCTGAGATTTTTTTATCTGAGCAACTGAAGGATATAATTCCTCTAACCTGATATGGAAATTAAGGAAGGTATCACTGTTTTTGAGTTGTAGGTATGTTGAGTTTGAAAAGCCATGAGATATCTCAGTAAAGATAATGAAGTTTTATATGATCTGGCATCCAGGGGAGAGGTCTAGACTGGAAATATTAAGTTGGGTGTTGTCAGCATATAAATGATGAGGCTAGATGGGATATCCAAGGGACTGAATTTAGATAGAAAAGACAATGCTCCCAAACTAAGCCCTGGGGCATTCAACCATTAAGTGAGTGATAAGAAGGAGAACAAACAATAAAAGAGAATTAGAAGAAATAATGTTGGGGGCAGTAGAAAAATCAAGAGTGTGATGTATCCTGAAAGCCAAGTCTGTATAGAAAATTCATGTAGAAAAGGAGTACCTTTCTCTTTTAAATGCTACAGATTGGTCTAATATGGCGACGACTGGAACTTTACCACTGAATTTAGCCAAGTAAAGGTCATGGTCAACCTGAATAAGAGTAGTTTCTGAAGAGTGGAAAAGTCAGAGCTGGATAAATAAATTTAAGAGAGAAACATTAAAGAAGAAATTGGATACAAAGAGTATCTTCAGAGTTTGGTTTCAAAAAAAGTACCAATAAATGAGGCATCAACTAATCGGAAATGATGGGAGAAATTTCATCATTTTATATGTTGATAGGAATGTGTTCAGCTGCACAAGCTAAGGAATAGAGCAGGTGGAGGGTTGGATTTAACTAAGCTGTGGATTCCCAAGTAAGTGTGTCAAAGTAAAGACAGAAAAGAGGGACATTCTTTAAAATTGTATTTTTTTCCTTTATAAACTTCCCTAATTTGGAATTGTCAATCTACCATAGTAATTTAGATCTTTTATTCAGACAGTTCTTGGTTTGAATCTACGCTTACTGCTAAAGTCGTCTAATGTTGAACAAATTCATTAACCTCTCTGTTCCTCAGATTCCTCCTCTACAAAATAGGGTTAATAATGATATCTATCCTCATGGGATTGTTGGAAGAATTAAATGAAGTAATGTTTGTAAAGCATAATGCACAGTACTCCAGCATAGCATATGCCAAAGATTTCAATTTTTGCTGGCTATTTTACATATTAAATATGTTTCTGATGCATTATTCATTCTTTACATAACTATATTGTTCTTACTAATCTGAATGACACATTTATGATTTAAAAATTGACCTTTTGCCTGCTACTTGTGTTCTAAATATTTCTTCCTGGTTTATTCTGTTTTAAAATTTTTATCCCTTTTTTGGGCTTCCCTGGTGGCACAGTGGTTGAGAGTCCGCCTGCTGATGCAGGGGACACAGGTTTGTGCCCCGGTCCGGGAAGATCCCACATGCTGCGGAGCGGCTGGGCCCCTGAGCCATGGCCGCTGAGCCTGCGCGTCCGGAGCCTGCGCTCCGCAACGGGAGGGGCCACAGCAGTGAGAGACCCGTGTACCGCAAGAAAAAAAAAAAAAAAAAAGTTACTTCCCACATTCATGGCACTAGTAAATATTGAAGTTGGAATTTAAACCAATCTGGCAAATAATAGCTAGAACTTAACATCTCTGCCTTTATATATATATACATATATATATATATATATATATATATATATATATATATTTCCTCAAGTAATTCAGCCTTAATGATATTTGATTCACTTTAAATAATCATATAAGTGTTCTATTACCTGGTATGTTGAAAAAAATGGTGACTCCTCTTTAGCAAAATCGTACTTTATGATAAAACTGAATTCAAGTTGCAGAAAGATTTTTCTGTTCTTTAGCTATATTCAATTTACAGTAAATTTAGGCAGTCATTTTAATCACTTTGCAATAGCCCTCTAAGGCAAATTGTGTACTGAACTTCCCCACTCTGCTCTCGTACCACTGACTTTGGTGTGGATGATGGAGAACAATATTCAGGAAAGGGCTCCTAGAGGCAAGGACATTGGAGTAGGGCGTAGGTTGGAAGGGAAAGATAATGATGAGTTTGGTCTTACTGAGTTTGAGGTCTGTGAGGGTCTGAAGGATCTTAGTTAGAGATAGAGGTTTGGAAATAATCAGAAAATGGATGTTCCCTGAAGCAGTAGATGTGGATGACATCAGAAGATATGTCAGAGACAGAAGTGAATTCTCAAGTTCTAACATGGGGGAACACTGTTATTTACAAAAGGGACATAAATATAGATGCCTCCTAATAACAACAACAACAAAAACCAGACTGAGAGTGGTCACTAAGTCTTTTACAAATGTATTGTTGATAGAAAAATCTTAAGATAGTAAAGTTATTCCACTTCCCCAACATTCTTGAGTTGACATTTCCCCCTAGGTGGATGGATTGGTTCTAGAATTATACTACTCAAACATGTTAATTTTGCTAGTCTCAGGAAGACAGACAGAAAATGGAATTTATATGTTGGATTCAACTCCAAAGAACCTAGATCTAGGACAATTTTAGAACACAAGAGTCCCATTAGTTTGAAATTACAAATTGGTTTGGTGCCCTGATACATGAGAATCAAGGCAGTCAAATTTCTGTATTTTAAGCTCAAATGAGTTTCAATCTGAAGATATCTGAATGACAATTACATTTGGTGGTAAATACTTCAAGGAAAAATGATGTATTGTATGGATGTTACATATATGTAAAGATTTCTCATTATTCAAAATCTTCAGAAACTTCAGAGCCCCAAAGCTAATTCTTGCTTTTGTTTCTCTCATTTAGAAATGACACTAGCTATAGTTTTAGAAATTTAAAGGGATAAGTAGTGTTGTGGTTCTTAGCTTATATTTATTCATTCATTTATTCATTCACTTATTTGAATTTTTAAAAACAACAGAGCCTGATTCTCAGTTGTATCTGTCTGTTATATATCAAAAATGTGTATTTGTGAATATTTGGTTATCCTCTTATTTCTCTTGCAAAAAATGAATATTTAAATGAGGTTTTAGATGAAATTTGGTATAATTCTCCCTCTTTGCCATTAGTGTAAGTAACCAACAAATGATTAGATATATAAAAGTTTTGAAATATCTAGAAATGTATTTTTCTTTAGTTGAAAAAATATTATTGTAGAACAAGTAAATACTATGCTTTGAATTCTTACCATTCTTTGGCTCTCTCCAATCATATCTTTTACAACAACTGTAACTATCAGTAAAGAAAATAATTGGAAGATCAAATGATATTTTCAACTATCTTTTTCTAATATGAAATAAGTTTAATCCTTGTGATTACAAGTCATTGCTTAAATTTTATTTTAATCCAGTCTCACAGTGCTTGTAAATCTTAACCTGAGTTACATCTATCTTTTTGGTTAAATGTAAAAATAAATCTTGCTGTGGTAGAGAAACTGTCAGGAATATAATATGTCATGTTTTATTTGTGCAATAGATTTCATTCTTTTAAAGATCTCATACTGTTGTGCTTTTCTGTTGCTTTGTTGAGCAGGAGTATGAAATAAAATGTGACATGTGAGGGTGGGATGATTCATTTTGTCTCTCTACCTGTAATCTACCAACTCCTTGAATGTTGGTTGTTCTACCCTTGTCAAGTGACTGTAGGCTATAAAAAACAAGCCCCACTCAGGTATCAAAGCAAACAGAATGAGTAAAGGAAGCATACTTATTGGGAGTTTTGTATGTACGTGCTGGAACATGCCTCTAATTACATCATTGGATCCCTGAAACAACACTTTAAGCTGCGAATAATGTGCCCATTTTACAAATTAGGAAATTGAAGCCCAAAAGGCTTATATTATAGCCTAAAGTCTCACAGGTGTAAAGGAGGTAGGATTCAGAACCTTCCTGGTTCCAAGACCACATTACTCTGATTTTCTTTTACTTTGGAATTTCACAGCTAATATTTTTACATGGAATTTCAGGACCATTTAATAATAATTATAATATTAATATAATAATCAATACACACCGGTGTTTATTATGTGCCAAGCACTAAGTAACTTACATAAATCAACTCACAACAGCCCTATCAAATAGATCCTATTATTATTTCCATTTCTTATGTAAGGAAGAAAGTTTAAATAATCTGTCAAAGGTCATCAGCTAATAAAGAGCAAAACTGACATTCAATCCAAGTATGTTATGTCAGGATCATGGACCTCTTTAATAATACATTTACTACAACATAATAATGCCATTTGCAGCAACATGGTTGGACCTAGAGATGGTCATACGGAATGAAGTAAGTCAGACAAAGACAAATATCATATGATATCGCTTATATGTGGAATCTAAAAAAAGTCGTACAAAGGAACTTATTTACAAAACAGAAATAGAGTCACAGATGTAGAAAACAAACTTATGGTTACCAGGGGGGAATGAAGGGGGTAAGGGATAAACTGGGAGATTGGGATTGGCATATACACGCTACTACATATAAAATAGATAACTAATAAGGATCTACTATATATCATGGGGAACTCTTCTCAATGCTCTGTAATGACCTATAATAGGAAAAGAATCTAAAAAAGAGTGGATATATGTATTTGTATAACTGATACATTTTGCTGTACAGCAGAAACTAACACAACACTGTAAATCAACTATACTCAAATAAAAAATTTAAAAAATAATACATTTACTACAGTATTTTGGAAACAATTCTAGGAGTTCTTAGATCTTTGAAGTTTGCACAGAACTAAATCCCCACAGGAGTTAATCGATCCTGGGGTTGGAAGATAGGTCTTAAACAAACCTTAAAAGAAAGTAATAAATACATTTATGGCAAAATTTAAATTATATTATAGATTTTTGTTTAATATAAAGGATTATAAAAAAGCAATGAAATGGAGAAAGGAAGCAAAAAAGAAAAATGGCATTTTAAAACTACAACTGACGTAAGCAGTTTTCAGGACAAATGCAAAGTGTTCTTTCCTTTTAAATTAAATGTACTTGTGTTTAAGCAAAATACTTTGATGCACCCAATTTGGCCTAAAAGGAGAGACAAGTGGGGCCAGAAGTGATGAGAAGAAAAACAGTTCCTCTCCTCAGTCTGCAGCAGGCAGCCAGGCATCCTGAAGATAAAAGAGGGGTCTTGGATGTCCAACTGAGTGGATGAAGAGATATTAATTTTATTTGAATTATAAAGGAAAAGTAATGTCAGCAGTTTCGAAGACTTGGGTCATTTCAACTGACATTTGTGTTTTCATCATCAGCTATAATATAGACCTTCTAATTCAGAGACAGTGCATCTTGTCAGAGGTCTCCCTCTAGTTTGAACATCACTGGCAGCCAGCCAAATAGTCTGGATAATGTAGAGGAGTAGTCTTACTTCTTGTCACATGTATTTAAGGATTTAACTGTTCAATTTCTCTTCAGTCATGATGCATGATTCTTTACAATCCCCCAGGGCAAAGAAAATTAATTCTACACATATCATGAATAATATAGCATCACTGAATAAGATGTCAGAACAAGTCCTTTAACAGTCAAGGACAGCCTCTTCAATAAGTGGTGCTGGGAAAACTGGACAGGTACATGTAAAAGTATGAGATTAGATCACTCCCTAACACCATACACAAAAATAAGCTCAAAATGGATTAAAGACCTAAATGTAAGGCCAGAAACTATCAAACTCTTAGAGGAAAACATAGGCAGAACACTCTATGACATAAATCACAGTAAGATCCTTTTTGACCCACCTCCTAGAGAAATGGAAATAAAAACAAAAATAAACAAATGGGACCTAATGAAACTTAAAAGCTTTTGCACAGCAAAGGAAACCATAAACAAAACCAAAAGACAACCCTCAGAATGGGAGAAAATATTTGCAAATGAAGCAACTGAGAAAGGATTAATCTCCAAAATTTATAAGCAGCTCATGCAGCTCAATAACAAAAAAACAAACAACCCAATCCAAAAATGGGCAGAAGACCTAAATAGACATTTCTCCAAAGAAGATATACAGACTGCCAATAAACACATGAAAGAATGCTCAACATCATTAATCACTAGAGAATGCAAATCAAAACTACAATGAGATATCATCTCACACCAGTCAGAATGGCCATCATCAAAAAATCTAGAAACAATAAATGCTGGAGAGGGTGTGGAGAAAAGGGAACCCTCTTGCACTGCTGGTGGGAATGTAAATTGATACAACCACTGTGGAGAACAGTATGGAGGTTCCTTAAAAAACTACAAATAGAACTACCATATGACCCAGCAATCCCACTACTGGGCATATACCCTGAGAAAACCATAATTCAAAAAGAGTCATGTGGGCTTCCCGGGTGGCGCAGTGGTTGAGAGTCCGCCTGCCAATGCAGGGGACACGGGTTCGTGCCCCGGTCCGGGAGGATCCCACGTGCCGCGGAGCAGCTGGGCCTGTGAGCCATGGCCGCTGAGCCTGCACGTCTGGAGCCTGTGCTCCGCGACGGGAGAGGCCACAGCAGTGAGAGGCCCGCGTACCAAAACCAAAAACCAAAAAAAAAAAAAAAAAAAAGAGTCATGTACCAAAATGTTCATTGAAGCTCTATTTACGATAGCCTGGAGATGGAGTCAACCTAAGTGCCCATGATCGGCTGAATGGATAAAGAAGATGTGGCACATATATACAATGGAATATTACTCAGCCATAAAAAGAAACGAAAGTGAGCTATTTGTAATGAGGTGGATAGACCTAGAGTCTGTCATACAGAGTGAAGTAAGTCAGAAAGAGAAAGACAAATACCGTATGCTAACACATATATATGGAATTTAAGAAAAAAAAAATGTCATGAAGAACCTAGGGGTAAGACAGGAATAAAGACAGAGACCTACCGAAGAACGGACTTGAGGATATGGGGAGGGTGAAGGGTGAGATGTGACAAAGCGAGAGAGAGGCGTGGACATATATACACTACCAAACATAAGGTAGATAGCTAGTGGGAAGCAGCTGCATAGCAAAGGGATATCAGCTCGGTGCTTTGTGACCGCCTGGAGGGGTGGGATAGGGAGGGTGGGAGGGAGGGAGACGCAAGAGGGAAGAGATATGGGAACATATGTATATGTATAACTGATTCACTTTGTTATAAAGCAGAAACTAACACACCATTATAAAGCAATTATACCCCAATAAAGATGTTAAAAAAAAAAAAAACAGTCAAGCAATTTCTAAGCTGTAACACCTTGGAGAAGTTTTACAATTATTTGTTAAAAGTTTGAAATAGAAGATTGTACAACAGAACTCTGATTTCCACATGTCAAAATACTGATTTGTCAAGATTCATTCCACTATTTACAATAGATTTGTTTACTGAGTATATTTTAAATCATACATGAAGTTTTTCATGGTTTTTAAGAGTATTCATTAAATATATATCTTTAACTTTTAAAAACTATTTTAAAAATCAGAGCTGTGAGAGTTAAGTCTAATATGTTCAATACTCAAATATGAGTGGATAAAGTAATTGTAGTATTATAATGTATATGTTTTGTACATATAGCAAATATATACAAAATACATACGTAGCAGTATATAGATTGAGAATAACAGTACATAGCAATATATAGATCGAGAATAACAAAATTACATCCTATACTATGGATAAATACATATGATTTCATTAGTTAAAACCTGATTAAACTAACCCATTATGCTAAAAGTATTTACACTTGTGAGATTATAAATTAGAAAGGATATGAAGAATCTGATAGTCTTCTCTGTGGCTTAGCTACTGGTCACATAGATGTATTTAACTTGTGAAAATTTATTGAGTTGTACACTTGCGATTTGTGCTTTTTTGTATGTATATTCTTCAGAAAAAAAATTACATTAAAGAAATATACATATACATATTCAACATCTTGGATGTATGGATCTTATTTTAAAGATAGGTAAAAATGATAAAATTGATGAGTTTTGAGACATATGCTTTCCCATTAGTCAGTAATGAATGCTCACCAAAGCTAAAATCACTGGTAGGCTGTTTTATTTTAATAAATATTCTAATAGTAAGCACTAGTTAATTTTCAAAACATAATCACTTCCAGGTCTATTATTTGTTCTAGAAATGAAAAAAATATGCATGGCTATATTTTAGTGGAAAGACATTTGATACTCTATGCTCTAGAGCCTGTAACAAAAATATCTGTGAAATATTTAACATGTGAATATTTGTGATACATTAAAATGTATTCAAATTCTATCATTTTAGATTATTTTTCCAAAGACTATTTTTTTAAAATATTACTACACAATATGTATTTTAAGAGTTCCATAAATCCTTTTTTTGTATAAAACTAAACAAATCTACAGAGTTATGAAATTACATGGATACAAGACTGAAATTTTACTCAGTTTGTTTCCTAGATTATTAAGATCTAGGAAAGTTTCTTCATTTTGGAATCACCTCCTGTACCTAGTATAATGCTCTATGCTTAATAGGTTTTAATGAATCATTGACAGTGAATGGAAGGACACTCTTGATCCTTCATCGTTTGTAGACATATATCCTGATAAAAATCAAGGTTCCATGCTTACTGTGATATTCCTGTTCTACAGCAATTATATGGAAGCATCTCAGCGAAGTTACAAAGGAAATATAGAGCAGAAAGTGTGCCTGATCTGAAAATGCTGACTCACCTGTTCTTACTTAATGAACAGCCTTAGCACCTGTTTCTCTTACTTCCACAAATGTAAAAATACTTTCAAATTATTTTCTCTTTCCTCAGCAACTTTTGGTTTGGCTGAAGAAAGGTGTCTAGGATTTTTATGTTCTAATCTGATTAATATCTAATTTCATACCCTAAGGGATAGAAATTAACCTTGTTTTGGTTTCATTTCTAGTCCATTCTATTAGCAAAAGTCTGTAGCCTGGAGAGTCCAAGAGAAAACAAAGTATATATCCAGATAACTCATGAAAATAGGAAATCAAAATATCCATACACTAATACAGTTTACAGTTTTCTGGTATATTTTAGGACAAAACATATTTTTGGTCTAAAACAATCTCCTAAACGTTAGAATCTTCTTTTTCACTCTCCTAACAGATACATGATTGGTAGCACTTTAAAAGTATGTAAATTAAGAAACTAGTTTACTTTCTGTTATTATTATAGGTGTTATGGGTTGACTTGTGCTCCTCAAAATGATATGGTGAGGTCCTAATTCTCAGTTTTTCAGAGACTGATATTATTTGGAGAAAGAGTCTTTGCAGATGTAATTAGTTAAGATGAGGTCATAAGGAACTGAGGTGGGCCCTTAATCCAATAGACTAGTGTCCTTATAAGAAGAGAAGAAAGAAATACACAAAGAGAACACCATATGAAGAAGCAGGTACAGAGGGAAGACAGCCATGTAAAGACTGAGGCAGTTTGGAGTTATGCTGCTATAAGGCAATGCATGCCTAAGGCTACCAGGAGCTAGAAGAGGCAAGAAAGGATCCCCCATCCCCAAGAGGCTTCAAGGGAGCACGGCCCCACCAAACAGCTTGATTTCAGACTTCTACCCTCCAAAACCTTGAGAGAAAAACATATCTATTGCTCTAAGACATCTAGTTTGCGGTACCTTGTTCTGGCAGCCCTAGGAAACTAGTACAAAGGGTATGTTAAAAATCATCATCAACAATCTGACCAAAACAAATACTAATAAGACATATGTCAAATATATTAGCGCTTATTTCTAGTCAGAGGGTTTAGAGGTGGACAGTGAGATTTCTGGTTACTGGGATTATGGAGAACAGTTGTGTGGTGTGTTGGTTAAAAGCTTACACTTGAAAATTATTTAAATTTATTTGGATACTAGTTTTGTGATTTTGTTCAATGTACTTCACCTTTCTTGAGCCTTAGTTTTCTCATTGATGCAAAGTGAATACTATTTGTATTGAATACCTTTTAAAGATTAAATGAATTAAACATGGGAAATTCTTTAAAAGGAACCTGGTAATTTGAAAATGTTCAACAAGGATTCATTGCCATTATTGTATTGTGTTTTTATGTACTCCCCATCTTGTATGAAGTTTTCTGTATTACTTTGTAATTAGAAAAAAAAGAATAATAAAGATTATTTAGAAAATATGTTTAACATTTATTGAGAGCTTGCAACGTGCCAAATGTTGTGTGATGTATCATGCAGGCATTTTATCTGTTAAATCTCACAGGTATTATATGTATCATTTCTAGTCAATATTACATATGAGGTTAGTAAAATCCAAAGATGTGAAATAAATTGTTAAAGGACAGAATAAATCTAGACCATTCAAATTTCAAAACTTTGTTAATAACTATGCTATGCTCTGTTACCTCACCAATCCTTCTCCTAAATAAAATAATACAATCTTGTGTCAATCGATTATGCTCTTTGTGGTGTGAATAGAGTTGATGTAGTGGAATTACTGTTTAATTAAATTTTAATTTAATTTTCTATTTTTTGAAATTGTGACATGCTAGTTAGAAAAGAAGAATCATATTACATCTGTATATTTGCCAGAAAGCCTGATTTGGAGTCTATGGTTCTAATCCCCTTGTAACCCTCATTCTTTTTATTGATTTTTTATGTTATTCCATTGCCTTTATATAAGATATCAGCTTTTAGATAGAAGTGTGTGTGGCTGTAAATTAAGACTAAATTTCAATTCAGAGGCCAAATACGTAAGCACTTATATAATGCGCTCCACTGAATATCACAAACACCCCTTGCAAAGCCTATAATAACACATGCAATATTTTTATTGAATATAATTAGAGATAAACATGACTTAAACTCCTCTTATTATCCCAAAATGTAAAATCATGGTTCTATGAATTTAGACATAGGTTAAAAGCAAAACATATATATTTTTTTAGTTAATGTGAACATATTTCTCTTATTTAGTCAAACAAATGTTATTAATAATTTTATTTTACTTTTCTGATAACCCAATTTCATCTGTTCTTGTTAAATCTGTCAACAATCAGTGGCCTGATAATTATAAGATGGCTTTCCAGCAAGTGTGGAAGATTTGTTATTCCTAAAGGAAGGCTTTCATTGAAAGATTATGTGTCTGATATGTTAGATGTTTCAAATCCTCTTAGAAATACTTTCTGATTTTGTTTACACCACTTCATTTGATGCTGCAGAAAAGAGCTAACTTCTCCATATCTTCTTTTTCTGAATTAAAATACTTGTTGTTTCCCTAAGGTAACAATAACTGTCAAGACCAATGTATCAGAAAATAGCTCAGACACAAGAGAAACATGTTTCTGACTCACATGAAGCTCCAGACCAGCAATGGCTCTCCATGAGATGATTTGGGGTTGAGGCTTTTTCACCTGTGGCTGCACCATCTTCAATACATGGCTTTCAGGTCTGCAGTGCTTGCCTTCATCAATCTGACATTTGCAACAGTGTGGCCAGCTGCACATAGGAGATGTTTATAGGTCAGTTCAGAAAGTGATAGACACCACTTTTGCTTACATTCCATGACTACCAATATGTGAAACTGCCAACTCTATCTGCAAGGTAAACTAGGAAAGATAGTCTACAAGTATGCAAGGAAAGAGAAGTAAGACTGCCAATCACTCTCACATTCTTGAACTCAAATTACAGTGTAAACTGTCAAGGGCAAAGAATTAGAATAGGATTAGTCCACGCTTTCCTACTATAACTAGAGGAAGAAAACTTATCCACATACAGCAAGCCTCATTTCATTAATGAGAGATTAGCAGCAGTCAAAATGTGGTTCAAATGAGTTAGAGCCCCAGCATCTACTGCTGGCAAACACCATTGTAGGGCATGATGTTCTTTCCTCAAGAGGCTCTTGCCTTGGGAGATTGGGGAAACTGTGGGGAGGGGAAGAATCAGTCTGCTATTGCCTTGTTTTCCCCCAACATTTCAATGAATAGTCCCTTGCCTTAGTGCTATGATACTTAGTGCTTATGTTGAATGACACATCTGAATGGATCATAAAATAGAGAATAAGAGATGGTATTCTATACCCATATTCTTCTGTTTTTTCCTGGGGCATTCCAGGTAAATCGATCTTTCTTAAAGAGTTAAATTTAAGATTTAGTACTTGTTAAAGGAAACATTTTAAATCCCTAACATAGGAGGAGACAGTATAATATATTATTTTTAATATTATATTTATTGTACAAATATGAGATTCTTTTTTTAAAAAATAATTTCATTTTTATTTTATATTGGAGTATACTTGATCATGGGATTCTTAGAAAAACAATAAAATTTCTTCTTTTAGACTCAAAATAAGCCATTAACCTACAAAATTAGTTTAAGAGGGATCACCAGCTACTTATTTATTGAATTTTAAAATAATACACGCTTAGAATAAAGTGTAAGCTGTGCAAAATATCTGACATCTTTAAACTAGTTATAGCAGCAGTTAAAAAGCAAAGTCTGAGATTCAAACAAATGCATGTGGTTGTACTTGATTTGAGTCCTGTCCCTACAGCACTGCTGATCAGAGCCAGTGTGGAATTCCCCAGCTGCTAGTTACCACCACTGACAGGCAAACTCTTCCCAAAGCTGCTCAGAAACAAAGGAAAATGTACCTGTAGGCCTGACCAATTCCATAAGGCTGTGCAGAATCTGGGCATTGTTTACTGCTACAATCTCACTGTATACCATTCTCAGTCTCATTCACTACACTGCTTATGGTATTCCCTTCTGCTTGCAAGGTTCTTTGTCCCTGATCTGTTCATGCATTTTTCCTTTCTGTCATACAGATCTCATCTCCAATGTCATTGCATTAGAGAGGTCTTTCCTGACCACCCTATGTAATATTTTGCTTTTCATCCCTGCCCGAGTCACTCTCTATCAAATTATGGTTTATTAATTTATCTGTTCGGTTTTTTTCCCTTCATGGTACTTAAACTATCTGAAATGATCTTATTTACATATTTGTTTTTTCTCCTCCCTGTATTCTACGCTTGACAAGGAAAGTGAGCTTGTCTGTCTTGCTCATTTATTGATGTGTTTCCAGACCCAACAACAATGACTGGAATATGGTAAGTATACAGTCAATATATGTTGAATGAAAAAGACAGTGGGTAATGATATGTGGGTGAGAGAAGCTGATATTTGTCCTTCTTAGTATGTAAGCTAGTTCTGAAATTGATCAATGAACTCAACATTTCCCCTGAAATACCCTTTGGATGGAAGACAGTGGATCTTCTCAACAAAGCTAAAAAAATATGTAAGGCACCTATGTGGCTCACCAAGGAAACTGCTCTCTCTCTAATATCTAGTTGATCCTGGTAGAATTATGTTTATATCCCTGGCATCTCTAATGATTTTGATTATGCTGGTTCAGAGAATCACCTAGTCAGCATAATGAAAGTTATTCTACATAAGTATCATTATGTTACATAAAATAATTAGGCTTTGCAGTTATTAAAGATAGCAATAATTTATTGTTATCGACAATCTAATTAATAATGAATAGCAATCATTATTGGTTCAATGAACTTTGTAAACAAAGTGCTATATTTCCTCTTCTACACATAATTAACACTGAGCTTCAGTACTCTGTAGAAGGTAATAAATTCAAGAATGATGAGGCCAGTTTTTCACTACAAATTTTACTGATGCTAAAGTTTGTGCACCTTAACCATTTTACCTAATTGTCATCAGCAGCAAATGTTTACTGAGTTTTGTTACGTTACACAGAACTTGAATAGGAGCCCAGAGAGTCTGGTTTCAGAGACCGTGCTTATAACCCATACTCTAAGCAACATCCTCTCTGGTTTTAAATGTTTACTCTAGTCCTCAATAGAAATATATCACTCTTTTAAAAAGTTATTTCATGTTGCATTATATATTTTTAAGGATAAATCAAACATGGTTGTCTAGTCAGGAAGTCTCTTAAATGCATTAAAATAAATTTTGAAAGTGTATAACAGTTATAATTTAGGGATTATAAATCTCATACATGCTTATTGTAGTAAAATGAAGATGAGAAAAATAAAAAATCATTTATAATCCCTTCTTTTCTGAGATAACTACTGTCAAGAAACCTTTGGATCACAAAACAAAATTGCACTTAATGGTAAGAGAGAAGAAAGTTTAGAGAGTATAAAACCTTTAAGCTCTCAAAAACAATCAAAAGGTGTTTTGATCATCAGAAGAACCATTGAAGCCCCTTCGTCTTCACGTGGTGTTATAGATAGAAATCACCAAACTATGTGCAGAAAACGACATATAGCAAGGTCATTTAACCTTTTGGCACCTCAGATCCTCCTTTGAAATATAAAAATAATAAGCCCTAGCTTACTTGCCTCAGGGACGTTTAAGGATAAAATTAGATTATAAATGTGAAAGCTCTTTGAAATATCTTCTCTCTTGCTGAGCACTTCCCCACAACTATATTCTGTTACTCTGCCCTCTGACCTTTCTTCTCACTTGAGAATCACTGTGTCTCTTTGTCTTCTTCTTCAACACAGCATGGAAATCACCGGACTACATACTCTCTAGGCTACTTTCTGATTCGGTGCTATGATTTCTGGGAAGAAATTAATGACGTTGTTAGGGGAAAAAAGGCATACAGGAAAATGCTGGAAAATAGTTTAAAGATATTGTCTTCTGATGGTTTAGTGTGTCATTGGTCTAATCTCTCCAAGTCTTGTGAATTTCCCCTGAGTAGTAAGATTGATTGCCCAATGATGAAGCACTGAATTACAGTTGACCTTTGAACAATACCAGTTTCAACAGCATGAGTCCACTTATATGTGGATTTTGTTTAATAAAAATATTGGAAAAATTTTTGGAGATTTGTAACAATTTAAAAAAACTTACAGATGAACCAAGTAGCCTAGAAATATAGAAAAATTAAGAAAAAGTTGGTTATGCCATGAATGCATAAAATATATGTAGATACTAGTCTATCTTATCATTGACTACTATAAAATACACACAAATCTATTATAAAAAAGTTAAATTGATCAAAACTTACAAACACAGACCATACATGTCACAGTTGAGAGAAAGGTAAACAAACATAAAGATGCAGTATTAAATCATAATTGCATAAAATTAACTGTAGTACATACTGTATTACTGTAATAGTTTTGTAGCCACCTCCTGTTGCTATTGTGGTGAACGCAAGTGCTGTGTGTATCTGCTTAAAACGTCATGTAATCATCTCTGCCTGAGCAGTTTCTCTCTAGTAAATCGCATATCAAGGTAAAACGTCATCTCTCGAGGTTTTCCCGTGTTTTTCACCACGTTTAGTGCAACTTTGTAAATCTTGAATGACACCAGGGGACCCATACGAAGTGCCACTAGTGATGCTGGAAGTGCTCCCAAGAAGCAGAGAAAAGTCACAACATTACAAGAAGAAGTCAAGTTGCTTGATATGTACCGTAAATTCAGGTCTGTAGCTGTGGTTATCTGCTGTTTCAAGATCAATGAATCCAGTGTAAGGACCATTGTAAAAAAAGAAAAGGAAATTCAAGAAGCCATCACTGCAGCTATGCCAGCAGGTGCAATAGCCTTGCACATTTTTTTCAAATACCTTTTTATCTCACAATGAAAATGAAGCTTTTATATGGGTGCACGATTGCTATAACAAAGGCATACCTATAGACTCTAATATTATTTGAAAAAAAGCAAAGTCATTATAAGACAACTTAAAGCAAAAGGAAAGTTAAGGATCTAAAGCTGGAGAATTTAATGTCAGCAAAGGATGGTTTGATAATTTCAGAAAGAAATTTGGCTTAAAAAATGTCAGCGTTAACAGGAAAAGCAGCTTCTCCAGACCAAGAGACAGCAGGCAAGTTCCCAGATGCCATTAAGAAAATCATTGAAGAGAAAGGATATCTGTCTGAACAGGTTTTTTAATGCAGACAAAAGTTCTCTACTCTAGAAAAAAGTGCCACGAAGGACACTTATTAGAAAGGAAGAGAAGCAACCATCAGGATCTGAGGCAGGAAGGGATAGGCTAACTCTACTGTTTTGTGCAAATGCAGTCGGGTTCATGATCAGGACTGCCCTTATCTATAAAGCTGCTAAGCCCCGAGCTTTGAAGCGAAAAGATAAACACCAGTTGCTAGTCTTTTGGTTGTACAACGAGAAGCCTTGGACAACCAGAACCCTTTTTCTACATTGGTTCCATTGATGCTTTGCCCCTGAAGTCAGGAAGTACTTTGTCAGTAAGGGACTACCTTTTGAAGTTCTTTTGGTGTTGGACAACACCCCTGGCCACCCAGAACCCCATGCATTCAACCCTGTAGACACTGAACTGATCTACTTGCCCCCAATCACAATGTCTCTAGTTCTGCTTCTAGATGAGGGGCTGATAACATATAGGAATATTTTTAGAGAAATAAAAAAGTGAAAAAAATCCAGACAGAAATTATGATGTATTTCAGTAACGTTACACTGAGTGTGCCTGCCTCTCCTGCTCCCCTTCAATCTCTTCCACCCCCTCCACCTCCTCCACCCCTGACACAGCAAGACCAACCCCTCCTCTTTCCCCTCCTCCTTAGCCTACACAATGTGAAGATGACGACGAGGATGAAGACTTTTATGATGATCCACTTTCAGCTAATGAAGAGTAAATTGTCCTCATGCTCTACAGTTAATAAACTTATCTGTTGTGTCGTATGTGTTTTTGTGTGAAAATCTAATAACTGTACAGCAAGAACTGTATGAGACGTTTTGGTGTCATCATCATCATTATCATCAAAGTATTTACCATGTAGACCATCGTGTGCAAGACTCATGTTGAAGTGGAGAGCCTATCCTTACATAGGCATGAGGTGAGTGATATTTAATATAAAATTAATAAAGTGTAAGTTTTCTTACTGTTTTATAACTCTGCTTTCAAAGAATTACATTACTGTACAGTATGTGTCTCTGTCTTGTAATTAGAGAAAATGCATATCAGTCTATCATCAAAATAAGTATTTTTATAAAAATGTAATGTTTCTAATACTCTATTATGAATATGACTGTGATACTGTATGCCATAAAAATTTTATAATGACCTATTTATTAGTGTATAGGCTAGGCTACAGTGAAGCAATCACATCAATTATACTAGGCAGGCATGAAGTAATCATATTGCTGCCTCATTATATTGTAAATGCATGAATTGTTATACTTGTAAATAAATATTAATTTATTTTTCACATTGTCTTTTAATTTTTAATGTCTAGTGTTAGTAATATGCATAACATCTACAGTGTTTTGTATCATATAAGACAATATTGATGTAGGTATTGACAGGTGATTCATCTTGTAAACAGATGACATAAACTTACTGTAATGATAAAGACAGTACAGTACTGTAAATGTATTTTCTCTTTCTTATTATTTTCTTAATACTTTTTCTCTAGCTTATTTTACTGTAAGAATAATTACATGTAAATATAACATACAAAATATGGGTCAATCACTGTTTATGTTATTAGTAAGGCTTCTGGTCAATGGTAGGCTATTAGTAGTTAAGTTTTAGGGGAATCAAAAGTTACAAGTGGATTTTTTTTTTTTTTTTTTTTTTTTTTTTTGCGGTACGCGGGCCTCTCACTGTTGTGGCCTCTCCGGTTGTGGAGCGCAGGCTCAGGGGCCATGGCTCATGGACCCAGCCGCTCTGCGGCATGTGGGATCTTCCCGGACAGGGGCACGAACCCGTGTCTCTTGCATCGGCAGGAGGACTCTCAACCACTGCGCCACCAGGGAAGCCCGTGGATTTTTTTTTTTTAAAACAGATGAGGTTTTTAAAAAATATTTATTTACTTGGCTGCGTCGTATCTTAGTCGCGGCATGCAGGATCTTTCATTGTGGCACATGAGCTCTTCGTCGCGGTGCAAGGGCTTCCTCTAACTGTGGCACAGGGGCTCTAGAGCACACAGGCTTAGTTGCCCCGCAGCATGTGGGATCTTAGTTCCCCGACCAGGGACCGAACCAACATCCCCTGCATTGGAAGGTGGCTTCTTAACCACAGGACCACCAGCGAAGTCCCACAAGGGGATTTTTGACTGTGCAAACGGTTAACATCCTTAAACCCCAAGTTGTTCGAGGGTCAACTGTATTTTCATACCCACTACTTTCTTCATTCTTGGAGCTCTCATTATATCATTTCCTACTTTCTTTTATGTTCAAACTCTTTAAATTTCTGTATCTTTTCTAACAGCATTAAATATCTCATAAAGAAAACCCTCAATTTCTCATTTCTATCTTATTATTGCCTTATTGCCTTATCTAATATCTTCTTTTCACAGTCTCCTCACACTGTTGTCCATAGGCACTGACTCTAGTTACTTTCCTCTTCAAGTATGTTTTCTTAAAATCCATTATGAAAGTAATATATGCAATGATAAACATTTCAAACAGGTTAAAATAATTTTTAAGTATAGCTCAGAGTCTCAGTCCCATTTCCCAAAGTAAAATTTTCAGTCTCAGGTCCTGGAGGCTGCCCATTGTCCCTGCCACATGGCTCTCTCCCAGGTCCTCTCACAACCTGAGAGCTTAATTCTTCAAGGTGAGAAGGAGAATTTTTGCTGCTTTGTGTCTCTTTTGTTCAGGGAAAGTCTGTATCTTTTATAAAAGAGCTCACCTTTAAAATCAGGACAGGTTCATTTCCCTTTTGATTAATGAAAGTCAGTCATCTAGGACCTTAATTACACCTGTAACATTAATTCACCTTGGCTACATTCTACTGGTTAAAAGCAAGTCACAAATTCCACTCACACTTAAGGGGTGGGAATTATACAACTGTGTGGTTATCAGGAGCAGGGAATCATGGGAGCCATCTCAGAATTCTGTTTACCCAGGATTCATCAGTGTAATGTTTGCATTTGAGTCTGTTCACGAAGGTTTTTCTAAAGATATACTAATATATTAGGTAAACTCAATTTTCTCAATCTTTTGGATTTGTGCCTTGTTTAATAAAGCTTTCCTGATTCTAATAATATGAAAACAATATATATGGTTAGTGTATTTTTTTCAAGTGCTTTTACAGCTTTATTTCCTGTATTTTTTTTTCTTTTTGCCTTTTGTGCATTAATTCTTTGACACATCTAAATATTTGTGTTTTGTTTGTTTGTTTTTTGCGGTACGCGGGCTTCTCACTGTTGCAGCCTCTCCCGATGCGAAGCACAGGCTCCGGATGCGCAGGCTCAGTGGCCATGGCTCACGGGCCTAGGCCGTGAGGCCCGCGTACTGCAATAAAAAAAAAAAAGAAATATCCCTTGAGATTAACTTCTGCCTACTGATTTTATATATCTAATTGCTTAATGTATGCTCATATTTAATATTATTCTGGTTTTGTGGGTTTTTTATTTTCCAATTTCTTGAGTTAGATGTTTAGCTCATATAATATTAATATATTAATATATAATATTATATTAATAATATATTAATTCATAATAATTACATTATTACTTCATCATAGTATTACTGTTTTATAATTTTATTAAGATATACTTTACATATAAAATTCACAATTTCAAGTGTAAAAATTCAACAATTATTGATTTGACCATATTGTGCATTCATCACCATAAATCAATTTTAGAATATTTCAAAATTCCAATATAATATTACTTTTTGATAAAAAATAGGTTGTTTTTTTTTTTACAGATTTTCCACTGTCCTCTTTAGCCTTATCATACAATTTTGCTTCTTAATGTTTTGTTAGTACATTATTCTGCAGTTATTCTGTAGTTATTCTGCAGTTTTAGGGATCTTATTTTGACCAAAGTTTTTCTTTTTTTAAATTAAGAAAGAAGATATATCTAACACCTTCATATTATGTACTTTAGATTTTATTTAATATTTACTAAATTAACTCCTATTTTTACTGTATTGTGTTGTATTTCTCAGGCTTCCAGAACATCACAGTCTTCTAGTTTATCATTTTCCTTTCTTTGCATTATTCTTAGGCTCCTCTGATCTTCTTTTACATAATTGTTTCCTGATGAATTTATTATTTTTCCTATTTTCATTCTTTCTCTCTCTCTGCCTCTCTCTTAGTATATTTTTCCTAGGTATTACTCAACCACATGGCTTAATTTCTATCCTTTTGTTAATAGCCTCATATCTACAAATCCACCGTACAACCCCTTGCCAAGCTACACACTTATCCAACTGTGTAGGAACACATCCCTTGGAATAATGCACAATGTTCAGAATAAAGTTAATTCTTCCACACTCTATCTCCTAACACTCCTTTGCCCTTTTGCCTATTCATTTCCAAATAAATTACAAGATACTAGCTCTGTTACCTGCCTTATAAAGAAAACCTTTTGTGCTGTACCTGGGGCATATTGATATGTACTGTGCTCTGCCCTACTTTCTCTCCTCATTCATTTTCCTGTTCCTGCTTCTCCATTGTCAACTCCATTCATTTACATAACTTACAGAAAACATTTCAGTGTATGGTTAAAGGCATGGAGGACTCTGGCACAAGACTGCCTTCTTTCAAATCTGATTCAGTCATTTGGCAGTGTGACTTTGAGTCTCTCTGTGAACTTAGCCTCTCTGCCTCATAAAGTAGTACAGGTGCATCCATTATAAGACTGTAACAATGATTCGATCATAAACATATAAAGCAATGGTGCCTGGCAAAAAGTAAGAACCTGATAAATGTTTGCTCTTATTTTTGATCCAAAATTATCTATTTCCTATTACAAAAAGCTCTGGAAACAAAGAGTTTTGGAATTTATTTGGCAAGAAAATCAACCCGAACCCTGTGCTTATCTGGATACAAGATATGACTTGAACTAAGGTGATACTATTATGTTGTTTACAAAATTAAAGTGTATATTTTCATTTCTCTGCTGAAATATAAATATTTTGAATACTGGTGTGCTACCCCAAATCTCACTAGAGACATTACATAATATATTAAGTATGCACCATATTATCTTTCTAAAATGTGAAAAATTCTGAAGTCAGAAATGCATCTGGTTACAGGATTTCAGAAAAGGGATCATGAACTGTACTACAGTTTAAACCTTAGCTTCAATATTTCCCTCTTGTCAAAGCCTTTCCTGTATTCCAAAACTGATTAGAAATATCTCTTGTGTGCTGCAGTTGTGCCTTACATTTACCCCATCATAATAATTTTGAACTATTTTATTTGCTTGTAAAACGTGTGCTCTTTTATTCAACATAGTACCTGGCACCTGGTAGGTATTCAGCAGGTATTTATTACAGATTCTCTGAATGAATGTATTGGATAGAACATCCCTACACCAAAATAAACAGCCACATTAACATTTATTTAATGCCTTGCTGAGCATTAAATTTGTTGCATAAATTCATTGATGTAACAATGAATGAGACACAGAATCTGACTTCGAATCAGTTGTAACATAGTGGTTAAAACAAGAATATTGACATGGATTCACTTTAAAGAGATTTATGCTCTGATAGTGAAATCCACAGGGTGTTAATAGTGCTTTGAGGAAGCACCTTTGGGATTCTGGCAACAATTCCTAGAAAAAAAAAGACATTTGAGCTGAGGGTTGAAGGAGGAGAAGCTGTTAGCTCTACAAAAAGAGAGCACTGAGAAGACAGAGCTAATGAGCAAAGGCATGAAAGCCGGAAACTGCTAGATGAGTGTGAAGAATCGGAAGCAGTATGATCACCTGGTGACAAGCTGGGTAGGAGAGGAGATTAATAAGAGTCAGAGTCAATTGATGTACCTCCTGGAGATTAATTAATAATCATTGCTTTTCATTTGTAAATGAGAACTCCAAAGAGCAAGGGAAACTGTGCTTGAGAGGAATAAACTCTTCATCCATATTCTGACTGACTCTTCCAACGGATTGCCCCATAACCTGAGATTTTCTTTAAATTTTAACATTTAACTAACCATAGTTATTTGATGATTGGGTTCTATAAACTCTGGTTTCCTCATTTGAAAATTCTACTGCTCAATTTCTGCCTCTTACAAGGATAAGGGAGGAAGTACAAAATTATTTTTGTCTCAATAGGTGACTATAAAATTCCAGGGTACAATAAATGTCTAAGTCATTATCAAGATGACTGAAGATCAGAACATCATGCTTTGCAATAATTTCATTAGCAATATTTTGAAAGAGTATTAAAAGAATTCAAAATACTGCCCTGAGAAAGGTTAAGATTAGGATTTACTAGACAATCTTCAGCATGAATAGCTGGATTAGTAATCTTTATTGCAATATGAAAGAGGAAAACATGATCACATCTAGATCTCTGCAGAAATTCTCTATGTTGCTGGCTTTTACAAACTCTGTATATACTGTTCAACCTTATTCTATTTAAAATATAGCTATGTTGTGCACCAGTAATTAACATAATATTATAGGTCAATTATATTTCAAAAACAAACTCATAGAAAGAGATTTGTGGTTGTCATGGGCAGGGAGTAGTGGGAGGGGGTATTGGATAAAGGTAGTCAAAATGTAAAAATTTCCAGTTATAAGATAAATCAGTACTAAATCATGATAAATATAATATAAATATAATCATCATAATAAATATAATGAACACTGCTGGATGTTATATTTGAAAGTTGTTAAAAGAGTTAATCCTGATAGCTATTAGAAGTATTTTGTGATAGTATTTTTCTTTATATATATATATATATGGTGATGAATGTTCACTAAACTTACTGTGGTAATCATTTCTTGATGTATGTAAGTCAAATCATTATCCTACAGACCTTAAACTTTTACAGTGTCAATTATTTCTCCATAAAACAGGAAAAAAATGAAACCAAAAATTAAAACTTATATATAGCTATTTTCACAATATTGATAACGAGCTATTGAGTTAAAGTAGAGGAAAGAAGTGACAAATACAGGGCCTGCAAATTGGACCCTATTGTATCTTCTGGCCTCAGACTTCTATTCTAAAATTATAGACCTGTGGTTCATTACTTCAAATTGTGCATTGAAAATATGAATTATTGGGTTGGCCAAAAAGTTCGTTCGGGTTCGCCATACCATCTTACGGAAAAACCCAAACGAAAGCTTTGGCCAACCCAATATTTTTTTTCTTGAATATGAAAGTATGAATTATTTTTTCTTGAATGTTTGGAAACTTATTCTTCTTGTAAAGACCACAGTGAATTGTGTTTTGCTATTTGACTTCTAGTCACAATGCTGGCTTTTAGGATTTAAAGAATCACAGCAAGTCAGAGGCCATGTCCCAGTGACAGCAATAATAACCAACAGAAAACTAGTTGTGTTGAGCCATAAGAAGAAAAAACTATAGACAAAAACAGAAACTTTTCTTGTCTATATCTTTTTAACCATAACTCCATTGGATACTTGCTTTTTCAAGATTAAAATGAAGTTATATCTATAAAATTCTGAAAGGCTGAAGATAATATGGTACTTATTTCATTGAACAACAGAGGAAGGGTTATTCATTTGGACATTACCTTCAAAAATTAGTATCAAAAGTGGGGGTGAAAACCATAAAATCAAAAGTTTCCCAAGCAAGTTTTCTTTCTTTTTAAGTGTTATGGAGTCAGTTGAATACAAGTTCCACAAGAGCAGTTATCTTGTATGTGTGTTATTGCACAAGCAATTCCCAGGGCCTGCACAGTACCTGGCAACTGGCATGTGCTTAAAAAGAAAAATGCAATGTGGAATGAATGAATTAATAATGGCCATAAAATGGGACCTTTATTGAAGGAAGACAGTACTTATATGCTTTTAGTAATTATCTTATTTAATCCTCTCAATAAGTCAGGAAGGTAGGTATTAATATCTTCATTTTATAAATGAGAAAATGAAAGCATAGCTAGAAAATATCTCACCCAAAGTACGTATGTATTTATATACATATATTATATTCAAATTATATATGTGTATATAATATATATATATATACATGAAATGTGTGTGCATACACATATATCTATCATCTATCTTATTTCTTACCTACTTGGCCACATGCCTATCATCATGTCTAGAAGAGCGTGGAAGCTCATTAGATGTTAATCTCCTTTTCCTCCTATTAAGGGTCTTATATTTAACATGCAGATTAAATAAAATCTTGGAATGAACTAATATTTAGCTTTGTATAATACTATAGACTCATAAGGTGAGTTAAAAAACAAAACTTTCTCTGTTTTCTCTCTCTCTCTCTCCCTCTCCTTTTCTCTCATTTATATAATTGATTTGTCTAGCTTTCTTCCCAATGACTCAGAAAAAGACTTTTTTTTTTTCTGGTACGCGGGCCTCTCACTGTTGTGGCTTCTCCTGTTGCGGAGCACAGGCTCCGGACGCGCCGGCTCAGCAGGCCTAGCCGCTCCGCGGCATGTGGGATCTTCCCAGACCGGGGCACGAACCCGCGTCCCCTGCATCAGCAGATGGACTCTCAACCACTGCGCCACCAGGGAAGCCCCGAAAAAGACTTTTATGTCTCAAAAATTATAGCCATCTCACTTGTTCAGAACTTTATTCATTTCCATGAAAAATCTGGCATTGCTCTGTATTTCACACAAATTACAATGTAATATATTTTCCACATTATTTGAATTTGTGTCTAGGGATGTCAAAAGGCCAAGAGCTTAAAAGACAGATACAGTGAATCGGAGAGCTAAGGAGATACAAAATTTAAAGTAATATATTCATTTTGATTGTGCTAACCTTTCCCCACAGACTTTGAATAAAATTACTTTTGGAAAGGAATGGGTGTTCAGAGATTTTAGAATGATAAGAAAATGAGGTCAGTACGTAAATGGTAGTTAAACAAATCCATAAAAATGATGACTTGAAATTCAGGGGTACTTGGAGGAAGTATTTATCAAGTCATATAGAAGATGTTCTTCTAAAATTTATGCATCTTAACATTGTCCATTACTTAGTAAGACATATGGAAATATCTCAATATATCATTTTCAGAACTCATTCTTTATAAATAATTCAAATACTTCATTGTGATTCATGTTCATCTGAAAGAGGCTGTAGGTCTTTTTTTTTTTTTTTTTGGCTAAATACTGGGCCAAAAGTGAAAATTAATTCATCTTTAGTTTTTCAATAGTGAAAATATTACAGATCTTTCAGAATAGAGACGAATCCATTAGATAAAGAGTGTTTCTTAGCCTGATTACAAACAATTTACTATTACGTTGCTAGCTAGAAAACATAGAAATTTAAGTTTTTATGTAAATAAATGTGAATAAACAAATGTAAATCTCCTTCTAAGTTCGAGGTGGCTGTGTGCATTGATTTGGCTAACAGGATGTATTTTTTCTGACAGGAAACTTTAAAATCCAGTGTGTGGTTCCACGTATTTTATTTCTCCTGCTACAGTAACCTTGAGAACAAGTCTAGGTGGAGTCTTTGTCAACCCAGGTCTCTGACTAAAATGAGCAGAGCTCCTCTGCTGATCTTTATTGCACTTGGAACACACCTGATAAATGTACCTGTTATCCAATTCTGTTTTTGTTTGTTTCTACAATATAATTTAGCCTCTTATGACTGATACATTATTATTTGGAATAATATTGTTTATGTATACAAATGGTGTGCATGCATATTTGAAACCACAGAGAAAGTCACACATTAAAATAATAAAATAGTTTTATCTAAAAAAAAGCTAGACACATATGTTGCATTGTGCTACACTACCTAGGAATAAATAATTACTTGTGAATTATGACTATGTTAATTAAAATCTAGTTCACAGTCACTGAGAGAATTCAACCTGACAATAATTATACATCTAGTACAGTATAGGGGCATAGTAGGCACTCTATAGATAGTTTTCTTTTTTCTTTGGCTTTTAACTGGTAAGGCTATTAACTAGTTTATTTTAAGCAAGAATTCAGAATTTGACTAAAATCAGTATTAGTCATGCAAACTTGAAATTTTGAATTCTCAGATTATTGCATTAATAAAAATTCAGGGTTATAGTTTTTAACCAAAGCATAAAGCCCCAAATAATCAGTGATCTACTTTCTCTACTATAAAATAATCATACTAAATGGGTTTGTATGTATTGGTCAGTCACAACTTAATATAAATCCTGAAACATATGTGTATATGTGTCATAAGATGTTGGTATGACAGTGTTGATATGTGATATAGGCCATGTTTCCCAATATTTACATGCTTATACATATGATGTTTAACATGTATTCACTGAGTGCCTAATAAAGTACCACATATTGTGATCAGATAGAGTTGTTACTCTTCTGGAAATGCCTTTTTTTTTTTCCCTCTACATTCCGATTTTCTGAATTTGTAAAAGAGGTTTCATTAAAAATGTTGTATATTTTAATGTTCAAAATAGGGTCTGACACATAGAAATGGCAGAAAGAAGCAAGTGAACCTGATTGGGTTTAACATTTGCATAGTATACATTTTCCTGTGGTGAAAGTGGCCATTTATATCCAGGAAATACCCCAAATCTGACAAATTGTTACCACATTTCCTCCAGCCACCGTTTTAATTTTGCCCTTTATCATTTCACAGAAATGACCAGAACAACTTTTAACTGGCTTATTGCATCTAGTCCTCCTTCCTTCTATTAATTCTGCATTAAATCACTAGAGTAAGCCTCCTGTCTCTACTCTGTACAAATAAAACAAAACAATCATAATACCAGGAGTCAGCACTCTTAAGAGTACCTTCAAATCTCCTTCATATTTCTATATCCAAGTATTATGAGCCAAACATCCCTATTTCACTAGAGCAGTCAGTTGCTGACCAGTATTTCAGCAAGTGCTTGTCTCTCCAAATGCAGATTAAGTTCCATTTTAAGCAATTTGTTCCCACACTAAACCCTTGAATAACTTTTATCCCATAAACCTCATTTGGTATTTATTATTCATTTCATAGTATTGTAAATTCCTTTGTATTATGTCCACATGTTATTTCTGTAATTAAATTTTAAATTCGTGGAGAATACTCATGTTTTGTTTTCTCCCAAAATATCTATGACATTTAATGGATATTTATCAGTTTGATTCTAAAAATGTTTACACTTAATTTACTTTTTTAAAAAAGAGCATTGAAAATTGTCACCTTAGTAAGGATTTATATGAGAATTAACCTCGGACTTCCCTGGTGGCGCAGTGGTTGAGAGTCCGCCTGCCGATGCAGGGGATGCGGGTTCGTGCTCCGCTCTGGGAAGATCCCACATGCCGCGGAGCGGCTGGGCCCGTGAGCCATGGCCGCTGAGCCTGCGCGTCCGGAGCCTGTGCTCCGCAACGGGAGAGGCCACGGCAGTGAGAGGCCCGCATACCGCAAAAAAAAAAAAAAAAAAAAAAAAAAAAAAAATAGAGAATTAACCTCAAAAATGAGAAACAAGATTACTAAAAAAAAAATTCTGAGATTTAAAAAAAAAACAAAGATTTTATATTTCCTAATATGCAGAAACTTTTGGTAGTCTTCAAGATCTCCTTTTGGAAAAACTAGTTAATAAGAGAATTAATTGGTCTTTCCTCTCCAATGCCCAGCCTTCAGTTTTTGACATTTATAAATCATCATTGGAGCAAGGTGACTTCCATTTTAGTATGACAATATCATCCCAAGATGGAAAAAAATTTTTTTAAACATATCAAAAATATCTTTTAGAAGAGAAATGTGGTAAAAAAAAAAAAAAAAAGAAGAAGAAGGTTTGCTTTTCTCAGAGCAAACAAAAGATAAAGTGGTGGTAGGGCTTCCCTGGTGGCGCAGTGGTTGAGAGTCCGCCTGCCGATGCAGGGGACACGGGTTCGTGCCCCGGTCCGGGAAGATTCCACATGCCGCGGAGCGGCTGGGCCCGTGAGCCATGGCCGCTGAGCCTGCGCATCCGGAGCCTGTGCTCCGCAACGGGAGAGGCCACAGCAGTGAAAAAGATAAAGTGTGAAAGATTGCATTTGTCAGTGAGCAAATGGAACTTTCATGTTAATGAAACATTGAGAGATGTAGTTGTAAACTTAGACAAAAAAATAAATATTGAAAAAGACAAGGGGAATTCATAAAATTCAAGGAACATAAACAGAATTTCAAGTCAAAGTTTTGCCAGTGTGTGGGGAGTTAAAAATCACACAATGGCTTATAGAGAGCTGGGAACAGAAAACAGCAGAGTTAAGAATTATAAAGTCCAAAATGTTTTATGAGCAGAAAGTCAGTTTCTTCACTTCTCTAAGAATCTGGGAGACCAGTGGAAAGAAGAAAGATAATTATCTTGCTTCAGTACTAGAGATTAAAAGGTGACTCCTACAAATGGCCTCATAGCTCCTTTCTTTCTACCAGATCACCTTTAAGAAATAATCATTTCAGACTTTTTGATGACTTTTTGTGGAGAAAATGGAACCCTTCTGCACTGTTGGTGGGAATGTAAATTGGTACAACCACTGCGGAGAACAGTATGGAAGTTCCTTAAAAAGCTAAACATAGAGCTACCATATGATCCAGCAATCCCAGTCCTGGACATGTATTTGGAGAAAACTATAATCCAAAAAGATACATGCACTCCAATGTTCATTGCAGCACTATTTATAATAGCCAAGACATGGAAGCAACCTAAATGTCCATCGACAGAGGAATGCATAAAGAAGATGTGGTACATATATACAATGGAATATTAGCCGTAAAAAAGAATAAAATAATGCCATTTGCAGCAACTTGGATGGACCTAGAGATTATCATACTAAGTGAAGTAAGTCAGACAAAAACAAATGTCATATGATATCACTCATATGTGGAATCTAATTTTAAAAATGATACAAATGAACTTATTTACAAAACAGAAACAGACTTACGGATATGGAAAACAAACTTATGGTTACCAAAGGGGAAATGTTGCGGGGAGAGATAAATCAGGAGCTTGGGATGAACATACACACACTACTACATGTAAGATAGATAACCAGCAAGGACCTACTGTATAGCACAGGAAACTCGACTCAATATTCTGTGATAACCTATACGAGAAAAGAATCTGAAAAAGAATGAATATATGTATATGTATAACTGAATCACTTTGTTGCACACATGAAACTAATACAACACTATAAATCAACTGTACTCCAAGAAAATTTTAAAAAGAAAGGAAGAAAAAATCATTTCAGATTAGTATCTGTGAATGTTTGGTACCAGGAAGATCTGATTTTGAGACTTTTGGAGGGATAACACAAACAAATTTGGTTTCTTAAAAAAAACAAAACCAAAACCAAAAAACTTCGAACTAAATCTAACACATGGTAAATGCATTCTGAGAGGGATTATAAGGCAATTCTATCATCTCCCTTTCTGCTGGCTTTAACCAAGGAGAGGATTCACCTCTGGTGAATCTTGGTGATGATCAGCTAAAGGCCCAACTTAGTTTCAGGTGTACAACATAATGATTTGACATTTGTATACATTGCAAAGTTATCCCCACAACAAGTCTAGTTACCATCTGTCATTATACAATATTACAACTTGTTCTTGTGATGAGAACTTTGAAGATTTACCTTCTTAGCAACTTTCATATTTGCAATGACTTATTTAAAAAAAATTCTTTAACTCTTTATACACTCTGCTACTAATGCATTCCATATATTCAATTATTTTCTTATAGTCTATCATTTTTTTGAAGTTTAACATTAAGTTTACAAGTATTCATACATTTATATTACAAAGATTTTCCATTCCACAATATGAAATATTCTAAATTTATTCTAGTTATCTTTTATATCCGTAATTAAAGTGTCAGCATAACTTTATATGGATTCGACACATTTATAAGTTTTATTCCTAGATTTTCTATAACTTTGTTGCTTTTTTTTTTGGTTTAATTTTCTCTATGTTGTATAAGAAGGTTATCAACATTTATACATCATTATTTTGTCTGGCTACTTTAATACTTATGTATTAAGTACCCACTATATGCAACGCAATTTCTAGCCTCTGAGGACAAAATAGTCCTTGCTTTTATGGAGTTTACATATCCAGCTTATATGATGCATTTAAAGACAGTTACAACTCTTCCTTTTTAAAAGATATAATGTGTGAGTGTTTATCAAAATACTTCCAGTTTCCCCTCAATTTAGTGTGAAACTTAAATTACTCTAAAAAAGTAAAGTCAATAAAAAAATGACTAGTACAGTACTGAATAATAACATCATTCTTGTCCAGTCCTTGACCATAATAGAAAATGTATCTAATCTTTCACCATTAACTTTGAAGTTTTTGATAGATTTCTGATAGATATATATGAACTAAAAATTTGTTGTAAAATATAAATTTGTTATTCTTTCTTTGTAATCACAAATGCATGTTAAACTTTCTAGAATGCTTTTTCATTATCAATCAAGATTATGGTGGAATTTTTCACCTTATTCAATAAGGGTAATTGATCCTACAATTTGTTCATGTAATTAATCATATTGTCATAGTATACTATCACTTTAATCAGTTCTAGACCTTATAATTATCAACTTTTTTTAAAGAATTAGATGAGATAATACGTGTGATGCATTTATTTATTCTTTTTAATTTTTTTATTTTTTAACATCTTTATTGGAGTGTAATTGCTTTACAATGGCGTGCTAGTCTCTGTTTTATAACAAAGTGAATCAGTTATACATATACATATGTCCCCATATATCTTCTCTCTTGCATCTCCCTCCCTCCAACCCTCCCTATCCCACCCCTCTAGGGGGTCACAAAGCACCGAGCTGATCTCCCTGTGCTATGCGGCTGCTGCCCACTAGCTATCTATTTTACGTTTGGTAGTGTATATATGTTCATGCCTCTCTCTCACTTTGTCCCAGCTTACCCTTCCCCCTCGCCGTATCTTCAAGTCCATTCTCTAGTAGGTTTGCATCTTTATTCCCGTCTTGCCCCTAGGTTCTTCTAAACATTTTTTCTTTCTTTCTTTTTTTTTTTTTTAGATTCCATATATATATGTTAGAATACAGCATTTGTTTTTCTCTTTATGACTTACTTCACTCTGTATGAAAGTCTCTAGGTCCATCCACCTCATTACAAATAACTCAGTTTCATTCCTTTTTATGGCTGAGTAATATTCCATTGTATATATGTGCCACATCTTCTTTACCCATTCATCTGTTGATGGACACTTAGGTTGCTTCCATATCCTGGTTATTGTAAATAGAGCTGCAGTGAACATTTTGGTACATGACTCTTTCTGAATTATGGTTTTCTCAGCGTATATGCCCAGAAGTGGGATTGTCGGGTCGTAAGGTCATTCTATTTTTAGTTATTTAAGGAACCTCCATACTGTTCTCCATAGTGGCTATATCAATTTACATTCCCACCAACAGTGCAAGAGGGTTCCCTTTTCTCCACACCCTCTCCAGCATTTATTGTTTCTAGATTTTTTTTTTTTTTTTTTCGGTATGCAGGCCTCTCACTGTTGTGGCCTCTCCCGTTGAGGAGCACAGGCTCTGGACGTGCAGGCTCAGTGGCCATGGCTCATGGGCCCAGCTGCTCCACGGCATGTGGGATCTTCCCGGACTGGGGCACGAACCTATGTCCCCTGCATTGGCAGGCAGACTCTCAACCACTGTGCCACCAGAGAAGCCCTAGCTGTTTTCATGATGACCATTCTAAATGGTGTGAGATGATATCTCATTGTAGTTTTGATTTGTATTTCTCTAATGATTAATGATGTTGAGCATTCTTTCAAGTGTTTATTGGCAATCTGTATATCTACTTTGGAGAAATGTCTACTCAGGTCTTCTGTCCATTTTTGGATTGGGTTGTTTGTTTTTTTGATATTGAGCTGCATGAGCTGCCTGTATGTTTTTGAGATTAATCCTTTGTCAGTTGCTTCATTTGCAAATATTTTCTCCCATTCTGAGGGTTGTCTTTTCGTCTTATTTATGTTTTATTTTGCTGTGTAAAAGTTTTCAGCTTCATTAGGTCCCATTTGTTTATTTTTGTTTTTATTTCCATTTCTCTAGGAGGTGGGTTAAAAAGGATCTTGCTGTGATTTATGTCATAGAGTGTTCTACCTATGTTTTCCTCTAAGAGGTTGATGGTGTCTTGCCTTAAACTCAGGTCTTTAATCCATTTTGAGTTTATTTTTGTGTATGGTGTTAGGGAGTGTTCTAATTTCATTCTTTTGCATGTAGCTGTCCAGTTTTCCAAGCACCACTTATTGAAGAGGCTCTCCTTTCTCCACTGTATATTCTTGCCTCCTTTATCAAAGATAAGTTGACCGTATGTGCGTGGGATTATCTCTGGGCTTTCTATCATCTTCTATTGATCTATATTTCTGTTTTTGTGCCAGTACTATACTGTCTTGATTACTGTAGCTTTGTAGTATAGTCTGAAGTCAGGGAGCCTGATTCCTCCAGGTCCGTTTTTCTTTCTCAAGATTGCTTTGGCTATTCAGGGCCTATTGTGTTTCCATACAAATTGTGAAATTTTTTGTTCTAGTTCTGTGAAAAATGCCAGTGGTAGTTTGATAGGAGTTGCATTGAATCTGTAGATTGCTTTGGGTAGTAGAGTCATTTTCACGATCCACAACCCAAGAACATGGTATATCTCTCCATCTATTTGTATCATCTTTAATTTCTTTCATCAGTGTCTTATAATTTTCTGCATATAGGTCTTTTGTCTCCTTAGGTAAGTTTATTCCTACATATTTTATTCTTTTTGTTGCAATGGTAAATGGGAGTGCTTTCTTAATTTCACTTTCAGATTTTTCATCATTAGTGTATAAGAATGCCAGAGATTTCTGTGCATTAATTTTGTATCCTGCTACTTTACCAAATTCATTGATTAGCTCTAGTAGTTTTCTGGTAGAGTCTTTAGGTTTCTCTATGTATAGTATCATGTCATCTGCAAACAGTGACAGCTTTACTTCTTCTTTTCCAATTTGGATTCCTTTTATTTCATTTCCTTCTGATTGCTGTGGCTAAAGCTTCCAAAACTACATTGAATAATAGTGGTAAGAGTGGGCAACCTTTTCCTGTTCCTGACCTTAGTGGAAATTGCTTCAGTTTTTCACCATTGAGGATGATATTGGCTGTGGGTTTGTCATATATGGCCTTTATTATGTTGAGGAAAGTTCCCTCTATGCCTACTTTCTGGAGGGTTTGTACCATAAATGAGTGTTGAATTTTGTCGAAAGCTTTCTATGCATCTATTGAGATGGCCATATGGTTTTTCTCCTTTAATTTGTTAATATGGTGTTTCACGTTGATTGATTTGCGTATATTGAAGAATCCTTGCATTCCTGGGATAAACCCCACTTGATCATGGTGTATGATCCTTTTAATGTGCTGTTGGATTCTGTTTACTAGTATTTTGTTGAGGATTTTTGCCTCTATGTTCCTCAAGGATATTGGCTTGTAGTTTTTTTTTGAACACCTTTGTCTGGTTTTGGTATCAGGGTGATGGTGGCCTCGTAGAATGAGTTTGGGAGTGTTCCTCCCTCTGCTATATTTTGGAAGAGTTTGAGAAGGATAGGTGTTAGCTCTTCTCTAAATGTTTGATAGAATTCTCCTGTGAAGTCATCTGGTCCTGGGCTTTTGTTTGTTGGAAGATTTTTAATCACAGTTTCAATTTCAGTGCTTGTGATTGGTCTGTTCATATTTTCTGTTTCTTCCTGGTTCAGTCTCGGCAGTTGTGCATTTCTAAGAATTTGTCCATTTCTTCCAGGTTGTCCATTTTATTGCCATATAGTTGCTTGCAGTAATCTGTCATGATCCTTTTTATTTCTGCAGTGTCAGTTGTTACTTCTCCTTTTTCATTTCTATTGATTTGGGTCTTCTCCCTTTTTTTCTTGATATGTCTGGCTAATGGTTTATCAATTTTGTTTATCTTCTCAAAGAAGCAGCTTTTAGTTTTATTGATCTTTGCTATCGTTTCCTTCATTTCTTTTTCATTTATTTCTGATCTGATCTTTATGATTTCTTTCCTTCTGCTAACTTTGGGGGAGTTTTTGTTCTTCTTTCTCTAATTGCTTTAGGTGTAAGGTTAGGTTGTTTATTTGAGATGTTTCTTGTTTCTTAGGTAGGATTGTAGTGCTATAAACTTCCCTCTTAGAACTGCTTTTGCTGCATCCCATAGGTTTTAGGTCGTTGTGTGTTCAGTGTCATTTGTTTCTAGGTATTTTTTGTTTTCCTCTTTGATTTCTTCAGTGATTTCTTGGTTATTAAGTAGTGTCTTGTTTAGCCTCTATGTGTGTGTATTTCTTACAGATTTTTTCCTGTAATTGATATCTAGTCTCATAGCGTTGTGGTCAGAAAAGATACTTGATACGATTTCAATTTTCTTAAATTTACCAAGGCTTGATTTGTGTCCCAAGATATGATCTATCCTGGAGAATGTTCCATGAGCACTTGAGAAGAATGTGTATTTTGTTGTTTGGGGATGGAATGTCCTATAAATATCAATTAAGTCCATCTTGTTTAATGTATCATTTAAAGCTTGTGTTTCCTTATTTATTTTCATTTTGGATGATCTGTCCATTGGTGAAAGTGGGGTGTTAATGTCCCCTACTATGATTGTGTTAATGTCGATTTCCTCTTTTATGGCTGTTAGTATTTGCCTTATGTATTCAGTTGCTCCTATGTTGGGTGCATAAATATTTCCAATTGCTATATCTTCTTCTTGGATCAATCCCTTGATCATTACGTAGTGTCCTTCTTTGTCTCTTGTAATAGTCTTTGTTTTAAAGTCTATTTTGTCTGATATGAGCATTGGTACTCCAGCTTTCTTTTGATTTCCATTTGCATGGAATATCTTTTTCCATACCCTCACTTTCAGTCTGTATGTGTCCCTAGGTCTGTTGGGACTGTTGTAGAGAGCATATATATGGGTCTTGTTTTTTTTATCCATTCAGCCAGTCTATGTCTTTTGGTTGGAGCATTTAATCCATTTACATTTAAGGTAATTATCGATATGTATGTTCCTATTACCATTTTCTTAATTGTTTTGGGTTTATTATTGTAGGTCTTTTCCTTCTCTTGTGTTTCCTGCCTAGAGAAGTTCCTTTAGCATTTGTTGTAAAGCTGGTTTGGTGGTGCTGAATTCTCTTAGCTTTTGCTTGTCTGTAAAGCTTTTAATTTGTCTTTTAAATCTGAATGAGATCCTTGCTGGGTAGAGCAATCTTGGTTTTAGGTTTTTCTCCTTCAACACTTTAAATATGTCCTGCCACTCCCTTTTGGCTTGCAGAGTTTCTACTGAAAGATCTGCTTTTCACCTTATGGGAATTCCCTTATGTGTTATTTGTTGTTTTTCCCTTGCTACTTTTAATATTTGTTCTTTGTATTTAATTTTTGATAGTTTGATTAATATGTGTGTTGGCGTGTTTCTCCTTGGATTTATCCTGTATGTGACTCTCTGTGCTTCCTAGACTTGATTAACTGTTTCCTTTCCCATATTAGGGAAGTTTTCAACTATAATCTCCTCAAATATTTTCTCGGTCCCTTTCTTTTTCTCTTCTTCTTCTTGGACCCCTATAAATTGAATGTTGGTGTGTTTAATGTTGTCCCAGAGGTCTCTGAGACTGTCCTCAATTCTTTTCATCTTTTTTCTTTATTCTGCTCTGCAGTAGTTATTTCCACTATTTTATCTTCCAGTTCACTTATCCGTTCTTCTGCCTCAGTTATTCTGCTATTGATCCCTTCTAGAGAATTTTTAATTTCATTTATTTTGTTGTTCATCATTGTTTGTTTGCTCTTTAGTTCTTCTAGATCCTTGTTAAATATTTCTTTTATTTTCTCTGTTCTATTTCCAAGATTTTGGATCATCTTTACTATCATTATTCTGAATTCTTTTTCAGGTAGACTGCCTATTTCCTCCTCATTTGTTAGGTCAGGTGGGTTTTTGCCTTGCTCCTTTGTCTGCTGTGTGTTTTCCTGTCTTCTCATTTTGCTTAACTTACTGTGTTTGGGGTCTCCTTTTTGCAGGCTGCAAGTTCGTAGTTTCCTTTGTTTTTGGTGTCTGTCCCCAGTGGCTAAGGTTGGTTCAGTGGGTTGTGTAGGCTTCCTGGTGGATGGGACTAGTGCCTGTGTTCTGGTGGATGAGGCTGGATCTTGTCTTTCTGGTGGGAAGGTCCACACCTGGTGGTGTGTTTTAGGGGGTCTGTGGCATTATGATTTTAGGCAGTCTCTGTGCTAATGGATGCGGCTGTGCTCCTGTCTTGCTAGTTGTTTGGCATAGGGTGTCCTGCACTGTAGCTTGCTGGTCGTTGAGTGGAGCTGGGTATTGGCGTTGAGATGGAGATGTCTGGGAGATTTTCGCCGTTTGATATTACGTGGAGCTGGGAGGTCTCTTGTGGACCAGTGTCCTGAACTTGGCTCTCCCACCTCAGTGGCACAGCCCTGATGCCTGGCTGGAGCACCAAGAGCCTGTCCTCCACATGGCTCAGAATAAAAGGGAGAAAAAAAAAAAAGAAAGAAAAAAAGAAGATAAAATAAAATAAAGAAGTTATTAAAATAAAAAATAATTAAGAAAAAAATTTTTTAAGTAATAAAAAAAAAAAAAGACAGACCCCTAGGACAAATGGTAAAAGCAAAGCTATACAAACAAAATCACACACAGAAGCATACACATACACACTCACAAAAAGAGAAAACGGGAAAAAAAAATATATCATTGCTCCCAAAGCCCACCTCTCCCCAATTAGGGATGATTCATTGTCTATTCAGGTATTCCACGGATGCAGGGTACATCAAGTTGATTGTGGAGATTTAATCCGCTGCTCCTGAGGCTGCTGGGAGCGATTTCCCTTTCTCTTCTTTGTTCGCACAGCTCCCGGGGTTCAGCTTTGGATTTGGCCCAGCCTCTGCGTATAGGTCGCCTGAGGGCGTCTGTTCCGGCTCAGACAGGTCGGGGTTAAAGGAGCAGCTGCTTCGGGGTCTCTGGCTCACTCAGGCCGGGGGGGAGGGAGGGGTTACGGAGTGCAAGGCGAGCCTGTGGCAGCAGAGGCCGGCATGACATTGCACCAGCCTGAGGCGTGCCATGCGTTCTCCCGGGGAAGTTGTCCCTGGATCACGGGACCCTGGCAGTGGCGGGCTGCACAAGTTCCTGGGTGGGGAGGTGTGGATAGTGACCTGTGCTTGCCCACAGGCTTCTTGGTGGCGGCAGCAGCAGCCTTAGCATCTCATGCCCACCTCTGGAGTCTGCACTGATAGCCGTGGCTTGCGCCCGTCTCTGGAGCTCCTTTAAGCAGCACCCTTAATCCCCTCTCCTCGCGCACCAGGAAACAAAGAGGCAAGAAAAAGTCTCTTGCCTCTTCGGCAGCTGCAGACTTTTACCCGGACTCCCTCCCGGCTAGCTGTGGTGCACTAGCCCCCTTCAGGCTGTGTTCACGCAGCCAACCTAGTCCTCTCCCTGGGATCCGACCAAAGCCGGAGCCTCAGCTCCCAGCCCCCGCCTGTCCCCGCGGGTAAGCAGACAAGTCTCTGGGGCTGGTGAGTGCTGGTCGGCACCGATCCTCTGTGCGGGAATCTCTCTGCTTTGCCCTCCGCAACCCTGTTGATATGCTCTCCTCCGCGGCTCCGAAGCTTCCCCCATCCACCACCCGCAGTCTCCGTCCGCGAAGGGGCTTCCTAGTGTGTGGAAACCTGTCCTCCTTCACAGCTCCCTCCTTTTTTTTTTTTTTTTTGCCCTACCCAGGTACGTGGGGAGTTTCTTGCCTTTTGGGAGGTCTGAGGTCTTCTGCCAGCATTCAGTAGGTGTTCTGTAGGTGTTGTTCCACATGTAGATGTATTTCTGATGTATTTGTGGGGAGGAAGGTGATCTCCTTGTCTTACTCTTCCACCATCTTGAAGCTCCTCTCAGCTTTTTAAAAATACAAACTGTGATCCATAGCTTAATGTCTTTCAGTATGCATAAAAAATAATTTAGATTTTAAATATCACTTTAACCATTTTATTTTGTAGCTAATGTTTATTGTATTCTATCTCTTTATTTAAATACATTTGTAAAAAAAATTCTGCCTTACATTCTTATAAAATTCTTTCAAAACTCTCCAAATGACAAACTGACCAAGTACCAGTTATTATTTGGTGAGTAATTTTTGACTAAAAATATATCTGTTTCATTTTCCAGATTTTAATTATTAATGCGAATATAACTCTGAGTTGAAAATAAATTTCATTCAGAAATTTAAAGAAATTATTATGTTTCTAGTGTCCAATATTGAAAAGGAGAAATTTAATGCAAATTTTATTATTCCTTTAAAGTTACTATTTTCTTTCCCTCTTGAAGCTTTTAAATTTTATTTTATCTTAAGATTTCTATAATTTTACTAGCTTATTGATAGGTCAAAGTTAAGGAAAGAATGAACTGTTTCTCAGCATTTGATAGATGCAATCTAAGGACTAGTTTTAGACAAATTATCCTCTTAAAAATCCTAACAAGGACAACAAGCAGAAGCAACAACAAAAGCAACAAACATTTCTCCTATTCCATTTTCTTTGTTCTCATCTTAAGGAAAACACATTAGACAGAGTTCTAAAAATCTCCTTTAGACTGATCCTCTAGGTACTGGAAGATTTCTCTGATTTTCCCTTTTAGACAATGAATTTTGCTTTTAGCCAAATTCAAACTTACTTAGCTTGTATTTAAAAATTACAAGTGTGTTTTGCTGTTTAATATTTTCTCCTCTTTCACAACAGGCTTTTTTTTCAGGATTAATTTTTCCCAAAAACTGCTCTTAGCATTTCTAATACTCAGAATTTTCTTTTTCTAATTAATTTTTATTGGAGTATAGTTGCTTTACAATGTTGTGTTAATTTCTGCTGTACAGCAAAGTGAATCAGTTATACGTATACATATATCCCCTCTTTTTTAGATTTCCTTCTGATTTAGGTCACCACAGAGCACTGATAGAGTTCCCTGTGCTATACAGTAGGTTCTCATTAATTATCTATTTATACATAGTAGTGTATATATGTCAATCCCAATCTCCCAGTTCATCCCATTCTCCCTTCCCCCCTTGGTATCCGTAAGTTTGTTCTCTACATCTGTGTCTCTATTTCTGCTTTGCCAATAAGTTCATCTGTACCAATCTTCTAGGTCCCACAAATATTTGTTTTTCTCTTCCTGACTTACTTCACTCTGTATGACAATCTTGGAATTTTCTTTGACTCATTCTGTTTCTTTTGGGTTCAGTTATTTTGGTCACTCACTTTGGGCCTTTTCCTTAGGTCTGTTACTTATCCCCCCCCAATTATAGAAAATTCATTGTACTACCAAATGAAAATGCAGATTTATTTATATAGGTACATGGTTTAGCATCCTCCCACACGTACTATTATAAACCTATTTAGACAGTTGTGCTATTGTAATAAATTTAACTTCAGGGGAAGGTGCATTATTAATTAAATATTAACTCTGAGAATTGACTAAGAAGTCCCTCTTGATTACTTATTTCTTGACGCTAATTTAGGAATATCATGGAATTACAATAACCTTTCAGTGACTTGCTCTTATATGTATTTTACATTGTGATGGGCTTTCTTCAATCTTCTTTCTTCCTCATTGTAATTCTAGTCTATCTCCTAGAAGTTTTTCAAAATACATGGCCTATTTATGGTGCAGTTTTGGTTTCCAGGGCTATTGGTTTTCCTTTAACAAAAATAGCATTTATGCCAAATTATGATGGATAGGTTTGGAGGAGAGAAATAGGTTTTCTTGATCCTCTGTCATGATCCAATTTTAAAAATAACCAATCTCAATCTGTAAAATAATTCACAATCTTAACACAAAAAAGTAGTATTTGTGGTTGTTGGATTTAGTAGATTGGCCCACTTGAATCCCTATTCCAATCTCCTTCAAGCATGCTGAAACTGTTTCCCAGATTTCTTAGGAGCTAGGATCTTGGAGTTAATGAATTAGTATAAGATTTGAATTTGGAAATGAGTTAAGTGGAGTGAGAATTGTTCAAATTATTATTATTTTCTACTGCTGAGGGATTAGTGATATGACTCTGAATCCAACATTCTGGAGGGGGAATTCCTAGTTCCTGATTATAACTGCAAGCCAATGTGCTCTTGTAGCTAAAAATTGCAGAGGCAGCTTTCTGATCCTTCAATTTCCTGATGTGACAGGTTCAGGGAGTCATTTCCAAGGGGCTTAGCCATGAGTCTGTTCCTAAATTCTTTTCTGTTTAACATCTTTAATATTAGAACAGAGACTGACATAAGTTAAACACTCGAGAAACTTAGGGTATTATTATTAATGGAATTTTTGCTTTTTGCTTACTATATACATAGCCTGCATAAAAGCAAGGGCTTGTGTTTGGCTTGATCTTCTACACAAACGTTCTCTTGCAGAATACATAAGCACAAAAGGAATATATGAATCCTAGTCAAAATAATTGTTTTTATCTACAAGTGTAAATTATAAAACCTATGATGGGTTTAAATTGTGGGTTTGAAGCATACAACAGAGAATTTATTCTATTTCCTTGGCAGTGAATAACTTCGGAAGAATTTTTATCTTGCATTTTCATAAGAGTTAGACAATATTTTAAACTATATTAATCAGGAAATACTATTAGTATAAAGGGCACTGATGGAGACAAGCGAAATATGTATGATCGCATCAAAGCAAGATTACAAAGTAATTATCAAATTACTTTGATATTTACAAAGTAAAACACAACCTATATACCATTTTAAATTATGATAAACCTGTTACAGCAATTTTAAAATAAGTTTTCATTTATATTTCAAACATTTAATTAATAGAAAATATTTACTATATAATTTAGTACTCATTAAATTCATGAGTATGGCAATAATTTAGATTAAGGAAATTATTTTTACAAAGCAGCTGAGGAGTAAAATATGGAATTCAAAATGAATCACACTTGAGGAAGAATCCTTAATACTGAATCACCTTTCTTGTTTTATATACTTCTTTAGCAATTACAGCTAGATTAGATATTAAAAAGAAGATATATTAAAAGGAGTCATACAGAATTGTAAGAACAAGCACAAATGATCATTTTAATTGTTTATATAGGAAAACCTTGACTCAATCATAGCAAGGCAGGCATGGCAAGAGCAGGGTATGGTGATAGCATGTTATCTTTTTTTTTTTTTTTCACTTTGAAAAAAACCCGTATATTAATTGAGCAAAGAACACTAGTTTATATAAATAATAAACAGCATTTTGGAAGTAAAAAATAGTTTTTACAAAAAAAGTTGAAATAATAGCATGTTATCTTAAATATACAACACTATTTTATTATTTTTATATATTTTATTTTTATATTTTTATTTTATTTATTTATATTTTTCTATTTTATTTATTTATACTTCTATTTTATTATGTTATATATTTTATTTATATATGATGTATACTTATATATTTTATTATTTACACATACACACATTTTATATATATAGTGCTTTTTATACCTACTCATTGCTTGAAGATCACATAGTAGAATGCTGGTTTTCAAACTCTACTCTTTCCAACTCTTACTGAGGAGACTGATTAAGGATTGCTGTTGTTGGATGGTATGGGATAAGAGCAAACAGCAGTGGAAGGAGCAAGCAGGGCTCTATAACCTGTGCCCCTGATTTATCCAGTTCAGTTCTTTTTTAAGTTTTTTTGTATATTGGGATTTGTGGTAAGTTTTTAATCTGAGAACAGGACTATAAATAAAATCAAAACCAAACCAAAACCAAACCAAATATTTAAAAACAAGTGATCTAGTTCAAGGTTTGCATTGTTAGATGAAGGAACTCAATCCTTTAAACATCCTTTGATTAATGCCAAAGTCACCATTTAAGACCACTTCCTAATCCACATGCCAGTCCTCTTTAGGCAATGACACATTGCTTCTTTTATCCTAGTCTTTATTCATTCTACTTAATTCAGTTTATTTCAATAAACATATTATGCCCCTCCTGTATTCCATGCATATATTAGGCACTGGAGACATGAAGATGGATAATTCATGATTTCCTTCCCTCCAAAATCTCAGCTTACTTAGGAGACAAAGAGTACATACAGATTTCAGAATACAGGAGTAAATGCTACTACGAGGTGTATCATACCCAAATAAAATTAAGGCTCATTAATGCAGGATTGTTTGAGAAAGGGGTTTTATTCCTGATTTTGTTCATTCTGGGTACCAAAATCTTAATTCTAATATTCAGAAAATATTCACATGTTTCATATATCAGTATGAAACAATATTAAAGTGTTTTCATTTAACTCAGAAATTTTTGAAGTCGACAAAAGGATTTATTGAGCATAAGTAAATCTACACTCATTTATGAAAACTATGTAGAATTTCCTAAACTATACTTATACACAATGAATTCCAAAGGAGAGTGGCTTTTATTATTAATTTCTAGTTTCTCTTCATTAAGTAACAGGTAATAATATTTAACCTTTTTATAAAAGAGAAGCTGTGATCCAGTTTGTGTTTTTTCCTGGCATTCACCATATTGTTCTTTTCCACATCTTCTGGTCAATTCTGGGATGTTTATATTTCACTTCAGTGAAATATAAACTGAAGGTTTTTTTCTCCGCGTTACTAAAGTTTTTTCTCCACCTCCCCTCCCCACCCCAACTGCAACGACT
The DNA here is from genome assembly GCF_011762595.2 of Tursiops truncatus. Classification (NCBI taxonomy): domain Eukaryota; kingdom Metazoa; phylum Chordata; class Mammalia; order Artiodactyla; family Delphinidae; genus Tursiops; species Tursiops truncatus. The sequence continues at coordinate 68,986,013 of NC_047038.1, read as the reverse complement.
CACCTCCATCTCCAGTCTGAGTAATGGTGTCTCTGGAGTCTACATTGAATCCATGTGTTCCCAAAGTATCAATGGCCTTCTGCCTGGTAACTAGAGACAGGTTGTATTTTAAGTTTCTTTGGCTACAAACCTTCCTCTGTTCAACTTAAAACAAAGCCTCCATTTGCACTGATGACACATACAGTGAATCATCATCAACAATAGCTCAGGACCTAACTCTTTACTTATTTACTTGTCAATATCACATGGTCATGCATGAGATGAAGCTCAGTTGTGAAGCTTAAAGTATCAGACTTTGCTGCAGACTTCACTGTAAACAATGTCTTACCAGGAAATGATATCATAAGTTGACAGAACTCTTCTCTGATTTGTGTTATACATAATGCTAGCTTTAAATATATTTGGGATACTAACAAACATCTATTTTATTACCATAGACTAACTTTAAACTTCAGAGATCATGGGTCCTATTGCTTATATGAATGATTTTTACTTTCTAGTATTTCTCTGTAGTCACCTTTACTGCTTGTACTTCTATATCTGATAAATTATGTTTACTTCTATAACATCATGATTATTTAATCTTGTCTTTGAGTAAGCTTATGATCTCTTTAATGAGAGGCTATAACAAAGACACTTGAGCTGAGGCTTCTGAGACTGATTTCTTCATTAATAGGTTCTGATACCCTGAGTTTAATTTATAATCATAAATTACTGTCAATAAACCCATGCATCTACTAAATTAAGATGAAAAGAAAAACTGAGAAGATATCTTTAAATTTAGGTGGAAAAAGTCACTTTAGTTATTTTAGATATTCAAGTCCCAAGTTTCTTTTATGATTAAAGAAATCAATGCTTTTTTACCATTGGTATCCAATTTGCAATTCCCTTCTTTGATGTTTTGCTAGCATCATGTTAGCTAAATGAAGCAATTACGCTCTTAGCTTTAAGTAGCTACTTAAATTCTTTTGAAGTATAGTGGAAAGCAGCAGGGTTTTGAAGTTAGGAAGATCTGGGATGTAAATACCAGCTCTGCCATTTAGTAGCTGTGTAACCCTGGGCAAGTTATTTAACTTCTCTGAGTTTTCATTACTCTATCTATAAAATAAGTATAATAATATAAAGTGGAAGATTTCTTCCAGGGATTAAATGAAATACTAAATATATGCAAAACACAACACAGATCCTACTAAAAACTAATTATTCATTTAATGGCAGCTATTACCAATTTTATATGCTGATGTATTTCTCAATTTTAACAGATTACTTTGCATATGCAAATATTTTAGAATAATATACTTAATTTGAACTGATTTTTTATTTAGAATATTGTAGAAGCTTTCACCCAAGACCAACTGAAGTCATAAAGAGGAGCTTGGCTGCCATGAGGAGGAAGAGAATAAACGCAGAGAAAGTCCTATTCCCAAGTCTGATAACACCAGGTTAGTCTCTGACTGAGGTTGGACCAGGGCAAGAGCGAACCACTATCTCCACATCCCACTTAGTTCAAGCAACAAGTAACAGGCAGCAATAGCCTGGCATTAGGAAGGGCGAGGTCATGTAGAAAGAGCCTATCCGTGGTTGCAGGTGTGCAAAAATAACTAAAGTTGAAAGAGGAGGAGGGCCACTAAAAAATGTCTATTTCTCTACTCCCTATTTTCTACACAAGGAAACAACAGCCCATTACTAGAAGAATTTGAAGAATATGTATCAGTATGAGTCAGGTTCTTTAGGGAAATAAAACCAATAGGATATATACATACAGACGTGTAGAGAAAGATTTATTATAAGGGGTTGTCTCATGTTATCAGGGAGGCTGAGAAGTCCCATGATTAGCCATCTCTAACTGGAAGCCCAGGAAAGCTGGTGTAGTTCCTGTCCAAACCCAGATGACTGAGAACCAGGAGGCCAGACATATGAGTTCCAGTCTGAATCCAAAAACCCAGGAACCAGAAGCCCTGCTGTCCTAGGGCAGGAGAAGATGGATATCACCATTCAAGAAGAGCAAGTAGATTTGCCCTTCCTATGCCTCTTTCTTCTAATCAGGCCCTCAACAGATTGAATGATGAACTGGTGAGGGCAATCTTCATTACTAAATCTACCAATTCAAATGCTAATCTCTTCTGGAAATACCCTCACAGACAAACAAGCTATTTTTACCAGCTATCTTGGTATCCCTTAGTCTAGTCAAGATGACACAGAAAATTAACCATCATAGTATCCTGAAGATAATAATAGCAATAACAAAACCCAAATAGAGTTCGACTACAAACTAAATTAGCTCATCCCCCTACACTAACAGCATAAAAAAAGAGGCATGACCATTTACGAGCATAAACACTATTTACTTCAGTCTTTATTATTTTACATACAATTCCTGATACTCAAGAAAATTATGAGACATTGAAAAATGTAAGGCAAAAAATTAAAATTATTGTCAAGAGATAAAGCAATCAACAAAATCAGACTCAGAGATGGCCCTGGTCTTGGATATGAGATAGGGACATTTACATAGCTAAAATTAATATGTTAGAGGATCTACTGGAAAAAGTGGACAACATACATGTGTGAGGAAAGTTTAGTAAAATGATAGATAACATAAGAAGGTAAAATAAGAATACTAGCATTCTAAAAATGCTACCAGATATAAAGAATTCCTTTAATGGATTTATTAGTAGATGGACATAAAAGAGAGAAAGAAGAAGAAAGAGAGAATCCAAGAGCAGAGAAAAAACATGGAACAGTCAAGTATATGTGAAATTGGGGTCCGAGAAGGAGAAGAGAAAATTTGGGTGCAGAAGAAATATTTGAAGAGATAATGATCAAAATGCCCATAGAATCTTAATCAGTATATATACAAAGAGAAACAAACAGATAAAAAAACTACCCACTTAGATACATCATAGTCAAAATGTGTGGGGGGAAGAAGATTTTCAAAATTTTGTATGCAATCAGAGAAGAAAAGAAAACATTACACACCAAGAAAAAATAAAAATAATCTTATTGATCAGAAATTATGCAAGCCAGAATACAAGATTTTTACATCTTCAAAGGACTGGGCAAAAAATAAAAACAAAGTGGAATTGTACATCCAAAGAATATATCTTACAGAAAACTAAGATGAAATAAAGAACATTTTTAACTGACAGCATGCCATGTTAAGAAAATTTTCAGACCATGTTAAGTAATATGATACCAGATAGAAACTTCAATCTAGGCAAAGAAAACAGAATGTGGGAAATAATACACACAAAAAAGATGTAAATAGAAATTACATATTTTCTTATTTTTAATACTTTAGAACATATTTGATTCTCTAAAGCAAAAATGTGAAAATATAATGTGGACCTTACAGCATATATAAAAGTAAAATTATGAAAACAATAGTAGAATGGATGGGAGTGCATAATTGGAATTATACTGTTATAATTTTCTTAAACTCTTTGTGAATTGGTATAATGTTATTTGAATGTAAAATGTGATAAGTTAAAGAAGAATATTGTAAGCCCTATGGCTATTACTAAGGAAAAGAAATATGAGTAACATACATGCAAATTGTATTAAAGCCTTGAACATAAGACCTAAAATCATAAAACTCCTACAATAAAATATAAGAAGTAAGCATCCTGACATAGGTCTTGGCAATGACTTTTACAATCTGACACCAAAAGCAAGAGCAACAAAAGCAAAAATAAACAAGTAGAACTACATCAAACTAAAAACTTCTGTATAGCAAAGGGAACCATCAACAAAATGAAAAGGCAACCCAATGAATGGGAGAAAATATTGGCAAATCATATATGTGATAAGAAGCTTATATCCCAAATATATAAAGAACACATACAACTCAATAACAAAACAATCAGATTAAAAAATGGGCAGAAGATCTGAATAGACATTTTTCCAAAGAAGACATACAGATGTCCAACAGTTACATGAAAAGATGTTCTACATCATTAATCTTCAAGTAAATACAAATCAAAACCTCAATGAGATACTACCCCACACCCGTTAGAATGGCTGTTACAAAAAAACAACAAGTGCTGGTGAGGATGTGAGAAAAGGGAACTTGAGTACATTGTTGATGGAAATGTGAATTGGTGCAGTCACTCTGGAAAACAGTATGGAAGTTCCTAAAAATGTTAAAAATGTAACTAGCATATGATCCAGCAAATCCACTTATACAAAGAAATAAAAATACTAACTCAAAAAGACATATACAACTACATGTTCATTGCAGTATTGTTTACAATAGCCAAGATATGAAAACGATTTAAGTGTTCATCGATGGATGAATGGATAAAGAAATTGTGATACGAATTGTAAGTATATTACTCAGGCATAAAAAAAAAAATAAAATCCTACCATTTGTGACAACATAGATGGACCTAGACAGTATTACGCCAAGTGAAATAAGCCAGAGAAAGACAAATACTGTATGATCTCTCTTTTACGTGGAATCTAAAAAAAAAGAAAACAAAAAGCAAAACCAAACTCATAGACACAGCGAACATACTGGTGGTTGCTAGAGGTGAGGAATGGCATTGTGGGAGAAATGGGTGAAAAAAAAATAACCTGTGCCTCCTGATATAATGCTTGGAGAAGGACACAAAATTTTTTCATTTGTGTTCTTGCCAAAATCATGTAACCTAAATCTAGTCAGAGGAAATGTCGGAAAACTCCAGACAGAGGAACATTCTACAAAATAACTCGTCTACTCTCTTAGAAAATATCAAGGGTAAAATAGACAAAGATAGATTCACTATAAACAACATTATTGGGACAAATGTCAAAATATGAATAATGTCTATAAATTATATAGTAGTATTGTAAAAATCTTAAATTCCTAATTTGGATCATTGTTCCTAGGAAATACACACAAAAGTATTTAGAGTTGAGAGACAGCATGTCTACAACTTACCCTCAAATGGTTCAATAATAATGATAATGATTAGTAACAATATTATGAAGAAGAATATGTATATACGGAAAAAATAATCAAAGTTGTGGGGAAATTTTTACAGTTGGGACTATCACAGAAGGGTGTCCCTACATTTCTTTTTATCATTATTTTCTGTGAGTCTGAAATTATTTCAAACTAAATATTTACTAAATAAACTTCAAAAAGAGGTATAAGTAGTAGTGAAAATAAATGAAATCATGAAAATAATTAATACAAAAAGACATGAAAAAGGATGAAAAAAGTACAAAGAATAGATGGAACAAACAGAGAATAAGGATTAATATAATAGATTGACTAATCATATCCCAGATCAACTTAAACTGAAATGGTCTAAACACCCCAGATAAAATGAAGGGCTTATCAGATTGGATAAAAAACAAGACTGAGCTACGTATGACCTATAAAGAAACTACTTTATTTATAAACGTATATATAGATTAAAACTAAAAAAAGAAGGAAAGAAGAAGTAAAAAAATAAAGATAAGAACAGAAATCATTTAAATTAAAAACAGAAAGACACTAAAGAACACCAATGAAGCAAAAAAGGTGGTTCTTTGAGTAGATCAATACAATTAATAATCCTCGGGCTTCCCTGGTGGCGCAGTGGTTGGGAGTCCGCCTGACGATGCAGGGGACGCAGGTTCGTGCCCCGGTCCGAGAGGATCCCACATGCCGCGGAGCGGCTGGGCCCGTGAGCCATGGCCGCTGAGCCTGCGCTTCCGGAGCCTGTGCTCCGCAACGGGAGAGGCCCGCGTACCGCAAAAAAAAAAATAAATAAATAATCCTCAGCCTGATTGATCACAAAATTGATTAAAAAAAAACAACACAAATTACCAAAATCAGCAATGAAAGAAGTGACATCTCTAGATACTACAGACATCATAGCAAGTATTGGTAATTTCTTTTCTTTATATGGACCAAAAATAAATACTTCAGAATTTCCATGCCACAATACAGCCTCTGTAGCATATTCTTGTTTGTTTGACTCTCTTTGTGACAGTTTAAAAATGTAAAAAACATTTTCACTTCGTGGGGTGTACAAAAACAGGGCCAGATTTGGCTCTCAGGCTATAGTTTGCCAAACCCCAGTTAAAAGGACATTAAGGCAAAATTATGAACAATTTTAAGTCACTAAATTAGTAATTTAAATAAAATGTACAATTTCCTCAAAATATAGAAACTTCCAGTGTTCACTCAGGAAGAAACAGATAACAGGGCTGATTACATGTCTATTAAAGGAATTGAGTTTCTAGTTAAAAACCTCCAAACAAAGAGAACTCCATGCCCAGATAACTTCACTGGCAAATGCAAACAAACATTAAAGGAAGAATGTACCAGTTATACACAAATTCTTCCAGGAAATAGAAGAAAGTTGAGAATTTCCAACTCATTTTATGAGGGGGAAGACAAATCCTACTAAATATCCCTCAAGAATATTGTATTAGTTTCTTCTAGCTGCTATAACAAATTACTACAAATCTGGTGGATTAAAACAAAAGAAATTTATTCTCTCACATTTCTGGAGGCCAAAAGCCTGAAATCAGTATAAGTGGGTGTAAATCATGAGTTGGCAAAGCTGCACTCTCTCCAGAGGCTTTTAGGAACACTTCATTCCTTGTCTTTTCCAAAAAGAATTTGACATTTATGATAAAAACTGTCAGCAAAGGAGGAATAAAAGGGAACATTCTCAACCTGGTTAAAGGCACTTACCAAAAAAAAAAAAGCAGCTGATATCATATATGTATATTCATATGTGTACAGTAATATTGACAAATGCATTCCTGCTAAGATGGAGAGTAAGGCAGTGATGTCCTCTCTAACCATTATTACTCATATCATAACAAAAGTCTTAACCAGTAAAATAAGGCAAAAAAAAAAAAAAAACCAAAACACTAAAAGTATAGAGATGAGAAAGAAATAACTAAAATTTATTTTATTCATACTTTGATATAATTGTCTACATAGAAAAATCCCAAAGAATTTACAAATTTTCTCTAGTACCAATGAATGTATTTAGTAGGGTTGCAGGATACAAGGCCTACTAAAATCATTTTTTATATATACCAGTGATAAAAAATCTCTTAATTTAAATTTTAAGAGACTATTTAAAACAGTATGAAAAATGACATCTATAGGCATAATTTTAACAAAATATAGTCAATTTAAAAAATAAAAACTAAATAAATGGGGAAATAAAAATTATACTTGCAGTAAACAACTGAAAATCAAAATTTTAAAAATTTTATTTATAATAGGATCAAAAAATGTGGAGCACTTAGGGAAAAATCTAACAAAGTCTGTATAAGATGAATATGATGAAAACTAACACATCAATGAGAGAAATCAAAGAAAATTTAACTAAATGAAAAGTTTATTTGGAAGACTCAATATTATTAAAATATCAATTATTCCCAAATTGATTTGTGCATCCAAAGTAATTTCAGACACACTCCCAGCCATTTTTTTTTTTGCTTTTTGTTTTGTTATAGATTAATAAGTTTATTTGAAAGTATTTATGGGCATGTAAAGAACCTAAAGTAGTCAAAACAATTTTGAAAACAAAGAATAAAGTATGAGAACTCCCAATTTCTGATTTCAAGGCTTACAACAAATCTATACTAATCTAGATAGTGTGATATTGGCCTAAGGATCATTGGACCAGAATAGAGTCCAAAAATAGGCTTATATATATAACAGTAATTAATTTTCAACAGAAGTTGACAAGGTAATACAATGGAGAAAGAATAGTCTTCTCAACAAATGGTGATGCACCATTTGGATATCTACATGAACAAAAGGAGACTTTGATGTATACTTTGCACAATACATAAAAATCAACACTAATTGGATCATAGAATTAAACACAAAACACACAACTACAAAACTTTAGAAGAAGTCGTAAGAGAAAATCTTTCCATCTTGGATTAGGAAAAATGCTTTTAGATCATCCCAAGCACAAACCATGAAAGAAACCAAATTGATACCTGTACTTCATCAAAATTAAAAACCTTCTAACCAAGAGAATGAAGACATATGTCCACAAAAGACTGTATACAAAGGTTTATAGCAGCAACTGGAAGCAAGAAAAAGATACGTCAACTGGTGAATGGATAAATAAATCTTGGTACATCCATACAATTAAATATTGTTCCCAATAAAAGGAACATACTATTGATAACATCTAATAGAGCAGAATCTTAAATTTATTATGCTAAATGAAAGACACAAGAACACAAAATTGCATACTTTATGATTCTGTTTATATCATGTTCTGGAAAAGGCAAAGAACAGAGATAGATATCAAGACAGTGATTGCCAGGACTAAGTATGAGATGGATTGACTACAAAGAAGTATGTTGAAAATTTTCGGATAGTAGAAATATTCTGTATCTTCATAGTGACAAGTGTCAAAACCTATGGAATAGTATTCCTAAACAGGGTAAATTTTACCAATTGTAAATTATATCTCAATAATCATGGGATGTAAGCAATGTTGTTTACACTCATTCCTGTTAGGTTTTATCTGTGTCAAGATTTCCCAAAGCTAAATTCTGTCATCCAGCATATAAGTAAGCTTTCTCTTCTAGCTTCCTATTTTTCAGTCTTGCAAAAAATGCCTTTTAATTTTCTTTCAAGGTGACATTGATCAACTAAATCTATTCTGTCCTTGTTTGGTTGACTAACCAACTTTAAATCCACACAGACTACAGCTACTAAACAGACTGAAACAACATGGACCCCAAGGACTTCAAAGCTATGATCCTCCACCATGTCTGTTGGCAGCAAGTTCCTGCAATGTAGTCAACTGAGAGGGTTGATTAAGTTATCTCAAAGCAAAAATATCTGTCTTGAATTCCAAGATGAAAAAAATTAAACCTCTGAGGCTATTCCACATGTATATTAATGTGGAAAAATGACATTATTTGGCTTCTTTTTTTCTGATCTTCCTTTTTATTCTAAGGGTATATAGATTCTTGATAATTGCACTTTGCTTAAAATTTAAATGATGTTAGTTGTGAGCCTGGAGGAAAGAGTATGAATGCAAATCAACAACAATATGAGTAATTTAGGGCAATAGTTCTTAACCTTTGGGGGAGAGAAGAAAGAATCCCTTATAGATAGTCAAATATTTGCTGAATCAATGAGAATGAGATGAAGCTTCTTCTCAGAAAAAAACATGTATATTATTCATGTAAAATGGAGGTCAAAGACTATGAATCCAATTCATCTTTTCATTAAGAGGTCATCAAACCCTAAGAGAAGGATCACCATTATGTTGTCTTATAAATACTTGTAAAGTTCTTGGAAGTATTTTAACATTCTTTGGAATGTGATACGTTTAGCAAAGCTGCAAAGCTGGTCACATATATTCAGTGAGCAAATATGTATTGACTGCATTTTGCCGTTGTATATGGTATCAGTGGTTTCAATGGAAGTCTATATATCATTTGTTTAAGCATCTCCTGAGAAGCTTGTTAAAAATACAAATTTCAGGATTTTACCTACTGAAACTCTGAATAAGGTTGTACAGGGTGGTAGAATTTCTATTTTTAAAGGCTCCACTAGGCCTTTCTGTTCAATAGCCTGGTTTGGAAATATGGTTCAAAAATTACTAAGTCCTGGACTACTTTTCAATGTTTATAGAGACATGAAATTATCTAACATGTTCTTTAAGTTAAACTTCTTCTCAATGAAAACAAATTACTGATGATAACTTTATTCCTAAAGACCATAGCAGTTAATTCCATGCCTTCATAACCATTTCAAACATTTGTTCTGGGCAGAATAATTTATGGATGTTTTTAGCAATAATGAAGGAACCATTACGAAGTGAACTACTGGCTTTGAAGAAATAATACTGTAATTCTAAAATAAAATCCAGTTTTCAGAGAATAGCACACTGATGTTCATAATTCTTCTGATGGGAAAATATGACAGAAGTTAATATTGTAAAGACTTTTAAGAATCAGCTCTACTAATCAAATACTTAGTATTGGGGAAATACAATATTATGCATATGTGTTGTGTAAATTTGTAGATGCTTTCTCCTCTCCATCTATTCCACTTGTAAAATATTTTAATATGAATTTGACGTTGTTTTTATATTCCTCACTTCTCTGCCTCATAATTTGTTTCAAAGATTAATTGTCCATACTCCTGTTCTACCCTGGATATTCGGACAAATATATTCCTCTCTTTTACCCATGAGATATGACATAATTTACCTGATTAACTTTATAAGTCTTGTTTTGATCAGCAAATATTAACTTGCAACAGATCCTTGCACCATCTCAATTTCTGCTGAGAAACCTCTCCCCATATTAACCCTGACATCCCATCCTGTGTACCCAAATTTGTGACAAGTCTTCAATTCTTGATTATGTTTTCATGACTTAAATGCTGGTCTTATTTCTATAGCTAGTTATCTAAATAGACAAACAGACAGACTGACTGACAGATAATTCACAAATTCACTCTTTTTCATCCAACAATTACAGTGTACCTACTATAGCTAGGTATTATTAGGGACACAAAGACAAAAGAGAGAGTCCCAGCTACAGAGAGTATGCCATATGGTGTTATGACAAACACCATAATATAAAATACTTACTGCTATAAATTGAACACATATACAGTGTAGAAATACAGAAAAATAGATGTCAATATCTGATGATGATTGTGTATATGTAGAATCTGTCCACAAAGATTTAATGTAAAAATACATTTTACATTGTGAATCGACATATTAGGCAATATTTATTCCCCCAAATTTAGACACTAATATTCTTGGAGACTTTGTAATTTGGACTTTTCTCAGACCACCCTTTTGTTCAAAATGAGTCAGACTTCTATAGAATTTCATGGGTGGTGGTTGGTGATAAATGGCTATAGGTCAGCAGGGGTAGCAGTTGTGGAGGAAAGCTGTCTGTGAAGGGAGAGAGAGCAAGGAAAAACTAGAAACTGGGGTGTTTCTCACAACCTCCAATCTTGACAACTCAGGTAATTTTCAGAAGAAAATGGCATCCATGGAAGGGTCCAATTCAATCCACCTGCTATCAGGTGGCTAATTAATGCCCTTGTGCAATGGTATCATATTTGGAGCTAAGTGTTAGTATCTGTTATTGACTGGCCGGAAATTTGCCAAGTCAGACCATACTTGGTGAATCTATATTACTGACTCTATGTATAACATTCATCACTTCGTGTAAAAGGACAGTCTATAAGGACATGGGTGGCTGGAGAAAGAGGGTAACTGATAGTCACACAGCACATCATCTTGTTCACTTGAACACAAAGGTCTTGTTCTGGTGAGGCTATCTTTGGTGAGAATCATAGATGGAATGAAAAATATGTCGACATTCTGTGTTTCTTCAGAGAGGTCTATTCAAATATCTCTTCCCCATTCTCTTGCAACCAATTTTCCAAGTGTGTCTCTTCCAAGTCTCTGACCTTTAGACACAGACTATAAATCAATGAAGATTCTACTTCTGACAATCTCTCATTAAAAAAAAAAAATTCAACAAAACAGTTATACTACTCAAAGTTCTGCCTACTGGGAGTTTTCTTCACTTTATTCTGGAGTTCCTGGAGTAAGCTGAAGTTGTCTACTTTTGTCTACAGAATCATTTGTAAATAAGGCCTGATTTTTTTTTTTCATCTTGTTAACTACTCATAGGAAATTCCTAATGAGACTCTAGGGGAAGATTGAGAGAGATGGGCAAAGGAGCTAGAGTAAGGGCCATAGGCATTTTAGCTATTTGTTTGTGTGTCTCAGTCTATGCCTCACTCAAGCCTGATCGCTTATGTGTTGCTATCATTTGACTATGGACTTCTGCCCATGCCAACAATACCAGTTCATGAAGGGTAACTCAGGTTGTATGGTAACTTGGTGGCTCACGTGAAGTGTTCAGTCTCTACTAGAGACCTGTAGCAAGCCAGAATCTATTTCTTAAAAGGAGAATAATAATCTGAAGAGGATGGCACAGCTTTGCTCTAAAATTTTAGAAGTCTTCTTTGTGATTCATTAACAGGAGTCTGTTCATAAGTGCCATACAGCACCCCTATATGCTACAATCATTTCAAACATAATTGGATTAGTATTCTCTTTTGGCCCAAGTGGTAGAGGCTCTTATGCCGTAGTCTAAACCTATCGCACAGTTTTTTTCTTTTTCTGAGGCCTAATAAAAATAATAAAAGCCCTAATAAAAAACAGACTTTAAGGTTACTCAGTAAATAGGTTGGAGTAATAAACCTAAATAAAGGATATGTTGTTTCTACAATCCAAAGAGACATTATGATCCTTCTTTAATGATAGGAAGGACCCGATGCATTAAATTTTCCTTCACCTTCACAGGAATATCTCCACACCCAGGTCACTGAACCCCTAGTAATTTCATCAATGTGTAAACAAGGCCCTGAATTTTTGTGGAATGCTTTCCCCACATTTTGGTATGCGTGTGTCTTACCAAGGTGTCTAGAGTAGTTTCTTCTTCCTGTCCACCAGATCCAATCAGAATGGTGTCATCAACTTAATGGAAAAGCATGATGTCTCATAAAATAAAAAGACAGTCAAGGTCCATTTAGACTAGACTATGTCACTGGCTGGATGTTTGATTTAGCCCTGAGGTAAGTCAGCAACAGTGTATTCTGACCCTCTCCTCTGAAAGTAAACTTCTAATGAGTTTCACCACTGAAATGTTTGCTACGCATCAGGTATCAAGAGACTCTGGAAACTCCAGTAATAAAAACAAATTTGGGATAACAGCTGCAATTGGAATCATTACCTAATTAAATTTTTGATAATCTACTCTTATTCTCTTATACCCATCTGCATTGTGTATAAGCCAAATAGACAAACTAAATGTATCTTTAGTAAGAAGTACCACTCCTTCATCTTTTACGTCATTGATGTGGTAGAGATGCAGCATTACATTTTGTTTATTATATTGGTAGGTAAAGAGAGTCCTGGGGCTTTTCTTGGGTTTTTTCCCACAGGTCAAAGAATTAATTTGGTATTCTACAAGTTGCTGAGTATGTCCCTCACAGCTATGCATTGTATACCTGGGATAAAATCACATGATGGGTTCAGGTGCACATAGGCCTACCTTGGAATTACCCCAAACCATAAATCATCTCATCTCTATAGATGTCTACTATGGCTACGCTGGACCACAGTGGCATTTTGGATCTCCAGGAATTGCTGTAAGTTAAAACCAGGGCCTTATAATCTCAAAGAGCCTGGTTATTCAGCTTCTACAGTCACTCTGAAAAATGGTGGCAGGACTTCTGGGAGGAAGAATAGGACATAAATTTACAGAATAAATTTTTGTCTGCGTAGCTACAATCTTCCTTAAGCAAAACCCATCTCCCCTTCATTAAGAGGGGATGCCCATTGAATACAGAGAATCCCTGAGATCCCATTATCTCCATTGGATTTGGGAATCCAGTTTGATGGCAGCATTTCCCACTATCATCTCTGGCCTAGAGAAAATAGTCACCCAAGAGCTCTTCAAGGCTGCTGGAGCTCCCCTGATGAATACATTAAGGGAGTGTGCTTGGACAAATTTAGGGGCATAGATTGGATTTGGTGAACAGGACAAATCCATGCTAACATCTATTTATTCTTAAAACTTCGGATACCTACTTTTCAGTATCATGGATGTTTTAACTTCATAACTTGCTACTTTGGGGTAAAGGATCAGTCAGTCATTAAAGCAAACTGCTAGAAATACTCTTGATTAAACATATTGAATCCAGAATCTTCACTTAGTGGAATGTACCCATTTCAAAGCAATTTGACCCACCCAGCATTATAATCCTTCTACCCTGATCCAATATACTTAAAATTTATTTTCATAAAGGCTCCCCAGATTTCTGTCAATAAGGACAATTCTTTTGGTGTTCATGGCACCTCCTTGTGGTCTAAAAGGAGACTTGAGGACTATAAATGCTTTTCTGGTACATACATGTTGTCACTGCATACTTTGCTGGACGAAGAGCTATTGTAAGACAAATTAGGGAGGAAATATGCAAGTAGAAGGACGTTCTCTCTCTGTGGAGCTTAAATGGCCGCGGGAAACTATATTATTCTTTAGCTGCTAGTCAAAACCATATAAATAGACATACTGCAGGCTATTAACTAGATAAGTAGGGAGTTAGTTACTAGATAGGACCCATTCAAAGATGCCCTTGGGGCTGGGGCATTTCAATGCCAGTCCTGCTAGTGAGACTTTTTAAAAATAAAATATATTAGGCCATATACAAGGTGAATGAGTAATTGATATAAAGCTCCATCAAGATCTTTAAGGTTTTCATTAAATGTCAGGCTTTGATATATCTCCAAGTGCTGTACCTTTTCCTGTAAGTGTCTCATATTCTGAACAGGACTGTATTCCTTTGAATCACGGCTGCTAAAGGGTCATTCTTCAAAAACTCTTTCCCACCTTCGACATTTTTATGGGATGGCCCTTTAAAGTAAAATATGGAAGGTTTTCATGACAGTGATGCCCTGGTATGTAGTCACTAAAATAACAGTGTTGGTTAACCTGAGGTTGGAAAAGGTGTCCTGGGCAGAAATATAAATTATCTTCTTTAAAGCAGAGATCATGACTCATCTGTCATCGTAAAGACAACATCACGCAGCAGCTCAAACATGGGCTCTGAAAACTGACTCCCTAGATTCAAATCCCAGCTCTGCCATTGACTTGCTGTGTGACCTGGGAAAGTTACTAAATCTACTAGATCAATTTCCTCATCTATAAAATAGATGTGCTGGAAAAGAAATGCTAGAAAAGAAAGCATGAAACATACAAGAAAGAACAGCGATAACCAGTGGCAAAAGGTCAGATTCAGAAACTACTATACAGAAACCCAAAAATGGGATGGACTTAGATGCTTTAGATCCATAGCTGCCTGCCACCAATGATCAGTGCTCCCTCTCTTTGCTGTACTCTAGAGGCCAGGTACAGGATTAAGGAGATTGAACAAAGAAAGGGTGTGTGTCTTCAGTTTTCTGAAATCTCTTTGAGCTGGCCCTCTCTTCTGTTTGATTAAATAATCATCTTATTGCATAAATTAAAGTGCTTGGGTTTGTTAATTTTTATCATGGCAATATGTAAATAGGAAAAATAGTTAATTTCCATGGTGTGATAAGAAGGAATAAGTCAAGCAACAAGGTCTGGATTTTGTCTAATTAGAGATGGGCACTTGGAATCTATGCTGTTGAAAGAGATCCCTTAATGGCTGCAGAATTATATAAAACGAATAAAGCTATGCAAGTGTTTATTTATTTAATTATACACTGAATACTTATTCATTCTACAGATATTTATCGAGTACCTATTACTAGCTAGCCATTGCTTTGGACAAAAGGGGTGAGTGGATGAAAACAAATGAAATCCTTCACTTCACAGAGCTAAATTATAGGGAGAGAAAGGTATTGACCAAATGTACACATAATATTAAATACAGATAAGCTATAATAACATTAAATATATACATAACAATACCAGGTTTGATAAGTACTATAAATTTTTAATATATAAAATTTTAAAACACAGAACTGATAATTTGGGTAGAAATACAGATACTTTTAAAAAATGTGTTATGTTCTATGATACAACTATGAAATGGTTGCTTTAAGTGGAGAGAGTATTACATGCACCTATAATGTAGAACCATTAAGAATAATGCCTAGTGACACATAGAACTCAATAAATATTAACTATTATTATAGGACAGACTGTACCACAGACTAGCATGCAGTGAACAAGCAATAAAGGCTCCTTGGGGGAAAAAAATGACACCTAAACTTAATCAGAAAGAATGAAGAAAGACGAGGCGGATGGAGAAGAGGGAAGGGCCTTCTAAACTGAAGGAATAGCATATGACAGGACAAAACAAACAAACACACAAAAGTATGATATTGAGTGATAAGTTTAGGAACCTACAATTGTGATTTTGACTGAAGTATAGAGTTTGTGGCCATCAGAAGAAAAGTGTACCAGGAGAACTGGAAAATGACTCCAAATGTCCTCTTGCTCTGGAGAAGTCAGGTTTCAGGACAATGTTGAGGGTGGGGTGAGAACATCAGTGTCTCCTAATCTTCTCCATTCTCCCTGTTAGACTGTACATTCTAGAAATTACTACTCTGTGCCAGAGCCTGTAACCAAGCGCTGGAGTGAATGAATTAGATTTGAAACCTACTCTCAACAAGTAAACAACAGTGACAAATAACATTTTTTGAGTAATCTCTATTATCCATGTACTGTTTAAGGCAATCCCCATGTCTTCATGCCTTTGATGCTTAAAACAACTCAGTAAACTAAAAATTCTTATAACCTTTCTATAGATGAAGAAAGCAAGGCAAAAAGTGGTAAGCCTTGGGGCTTCCCTGGTGGCGCAGTGGTTGAGGGTCCGCCTGCCGATGCAGGGGACGCAGGTTCGTGCCCCAGTCCAGGAAGACCCACATGCTGCGGAGCGGCTGGGCCCATGAGCCATGGCCGCTGAGCCTGCACGTCCGGAGCCTGTCCTCCGCAATGGGAGAGGCCACAACAGTGAGAGGTCTGCGTACCGCAAAAAAAAAAAAAAAAAAAAAAAAGTGGTAAGTCTTGTTCACCATTGTATTCTCAGTGCCTGGTACAGTGTCTGACATCATAATTTATTCATAAATATTTGAATGAATACATTAATAATGGACAAGTGAATCATATGGAAATCTAGCTTTGCTAGGCCAGGGTTGCACATTCATAATCAGGTCACTGTCTCACTGGTCATTTTGTGGGACAATTATAGGACAATGGTTTTCAAATGTTTTGATGCATGAGAACCTCCAGAGGTTCTTGCTAAAGATTCTAATTCATTTGGTCTGGGGAGAAGCCCATGTCTTTGCATTTTTAGTAGATACTCCAAGCATTTTATTCTAAGGTGATACTTGGATACATTTTGAAAAAAATGCTGTGAAATATGAGTTGATAATCATCACAACTAGGTATGAAATTAATGAATAATGGTTATGGCTTAGCCTGTCAAAGGAAGGAGAAGGGGTATGGTGACTTCAATGACAATATGAAGAAATCATCAGCTGCAATGGAATCATTCTACTGATCCTTTTCATCCGTATGGCAGGGCTTCTCATTTTGGGCACTATTGAGGGTTCGGACTCGATAATTCTTTGTAGTGGGATGGCTTTCTTTTGCATTTTAGAATGTGTAGCAGCAACTCTGGACTCTACTTACTAGATGCCAGTAGCTCGTCCATCCTCCAAGTTGTGACAACTGAAAACATGACAACTGAAAATATCTCCAGACATTGAAAAATGTCTCATGAGGTCAAATTGCCTAGAATTGGAAGCCACTGCCATAGTGGAAGACAGGGAGCTGTCTCCAGACACTTTCCTACAGCAACTTCTGGCCTTCTAATCTAGATTTGTATACAGTATAAGACACCTGATCTGTTTCTCCATAAGTGTTCCTCTGTGAGACACTATGGTTTGTTTGATGAGCACAGTGTACCTTCTTGGCTTTTTTTCAGAGCTCACACTATGTGTCACCCCTCCTCCCACCATACACAAACACATACATACACACACACACACACACACACACACACACATACACACACACACACACAACTGATTTAGCAAATCAAATGAGACAGACTGTCAGTGTCAAGACATGGCTGATATACAAAACCATCATTCCTTCTTCAGGTTCCAGAGGGCTCAGATCCTTTTAACGTAGTTTACAGGGAATTATAGTTAATTTTGACAGCAGAATAGGATCAGTTTCCCAGAAGACAAATATTATAAGAAGGAAAAATAAATCAAAGGAAGAGACAGAGAAATAAAAAGTCAGATAAAATTTCTTGAAAGAAAGAATTTAAATAAGTTTGAAAAATTTCAGCCCCAAATTGGCAAAAACATATATTTCAGAAAATACAGAAACTTTCCCAGTTTGGAAATTACTCCAGTCCTTTATTTTTACAAGAATAAACAGACAATGTGTAACTGCCTAAGGATATATCCTTCACCTTTTCTCTTCATTAATTTCTCTTAACAGTTCTCAGCATCTTTCAGTTATGTATGAGAACAATAAAAGTAAAACCTTGTTAAGAATTTTTGATGAGAAAACTATAAACTACTGTTGTATAAAAATACGCAATACCATATTGCCACTGATTATATGCAGAAAACTTACCTAATATTAGCAAAATGCAAAGAGTACCTAGACGAGTATTTGTTATTCACTACATACGTCTAGTGAATTCATTCCTAGTTCGCTGGCTAATCAGAATGGTGATTTAGTGTGTGCACACAATGGAACAGTTAAATAGCTATGCAAAGCATATTCTTAATTGGCCAGGAAAAGAAAATAACTACCCAGATTCATATTGAAATCAACTTTAAATTTATTCACTTCAAAATCTATTATAATGAAACTTTATTGTTATACAAATTATTTGGTATGAGCTACCTTGACTAACATACTTTGTGGAAGAGAATAATGCTTCCTAATTAACAAGTAGTAGAAGAAAAACAAGGAAGTCAATACCTATTTTCAGAGAAGACTAGAAAGATGGAGAATCAAAGAGAGGGGAGAAAAGCCCAGCACTGCACCATCTGTTATTCTGGGCAAGAGAATACCTGTAACCTTGTTACCTCCATCCAGTTCCTTTAAGTGATTTCAGACGGCAGGGTAGCAACAGCTACTCATGCACAAACACTGTTACTTCTACCTTGAACTATTTGCTGGGAGACAAATACTCTAAGGTAACTCGGTGGTTAATTGCAGTTCACCCCTGAATCTGGTCAATTCCAGGTGGTTGTGAGGTGATTAATGACAGCCAAAGACCCCAAACCCAGGGCTTCGGTGGGAAGCAGTGATTTAGGAGGGCATAGAGGCGGAAGATGGCTGGGCAGAGCAAACCTGTTTCCACCACCACCACTGTCTTAGCCTTTACAGTTTGTTCGAGCTGCCAGAGGCTTTCTAGTTGCCATGGCAACTGTTGGGCTCTGCTGCAAACTCAAAGCAGAGCCTCTGAAGTTAGGTACCAAACACTGGAGCTCAACAAACGCAAAGGGGAGAACAAGGATTACACATGTAATCGATCTCCAGCTCCTATGAATAAAATAACCTTTTTAAAATCGGATTTTTGTTTATGTCTTTGTAAAAGGAGATTATTCTTGTCTGGTATTGTTCATTAGTATCATCTTCTGGTGCCCGGAGAGAGGAGACTGCAAATCCTCTCTTATAAGGCAGCAGAGGGGGGTGGGTAGGAAACGTGATTACCAGGAATGCACCCAGCCCGCTCATTCATTCATTCAGTTATATATTTCAACATCTCCCGAGGACATATTTGTGCTGGGCCTCGTGCCAGGTGCTGGGTCTGCAAAGAGAAATGAGCCGCTCCCTCCCCCCCAACAAAATTAACAACAATAATTAACAAAAATTAGCAGAATCTTCGCGAGCCTTGGGAAAACCAATTAGGCACGGCAAACTCCCCACGGATCCCTCTTGGAAGACAGATTCAGAATCCAAACACGGGAGAGGAAACAGATCCCCGAAATAGAGTCAGGCAGGAGGGAAGGCTAGAGGGAAGAGGGAAGCCGTCTTTCCCTAGCGAGGGAAATCTGTCAGGGCCACTCAACTGCTTCTCTGAGGCTGCCAGAGAGAAGAGGTTTGTTTTTCTTTCAGAAAGACGGAGCCCTTTTCCCTACTGGGCTCGATTTCTAGTAGGGGAAGCCCCGCCTTTTGGGGCCGTTGATTGGCCCAACTTCTTTTCAGATAATTTATGCCAGCATCCTCTCGGTCTGATTGGCTCCCTTGCTCAATTCCGCTGGGAGTCGCATCCTACCTGGTTGGGAGGTGTACTGCCTTCCCACAGTCTCCCTTCTGTACTCACCAGGCTGCAGCTAAGGTGGGAGAAAAAGTCCTGGCTTGGAGAACTGAGCGGAAAAAGCGATCCCAATGGGTTCTTGGAAAACTCTTCTCTTCTGCCCTTTTCTTCTGTGGAGTCAAAGGAAAGGGTTGAGGTTGATGTTCCTGTTACTGACCCTGCATCTGGGAAACTGGTGAGTAAATTCAAGGACTCAAAACTATTCTTTGGTATCTACCCACTCCCCCCTCATTTCTCTTTTTTTTTTTTTTAAAAAAAAATCATTCTAGGTTAAATAATTTGCATTTCCCTGGGCACATGTGCAACATTTTACCATCAGTTTATTTTTTGATTAGATCTACTCTTTTTCTGATAGAATGAAATTAGCCTATGTGTGAAGCACGGAGATTAGCTCAGTTGAAGCAGAGTAGAAACTAGTAAAGATTCAGTTAC
Organism: Tursiops truncatus; assembly: GCF_011762595.2. NCBI lineage: Eukaryota > Metazoa > Chordata > Mammalia > Artiodactyla > Delphinidae > Tursiops > Tursiops truncatus. The sequence goes on along the minus strand of NC_047038.1, from coordinate 68,965,723 downwards.
TGGAAGTGGGGAGGGGAGTAGAAATGTTTTCGCTACTACATTTAGTCAATGAATGCCACTGATGAACTTTCTGGATGATTCTGCATTTTAAAGACAAAGTTATTTTAGAAACTTGTTACAGAGCATGGCATGTATGATGCTTTTTTATACAGTAATATTGCCTTTTCCCTTACCTTTTTACTATTCTAAAAAAAAAATCAAAGTTTTACATCAAGAAAGATCATAAATATGGCTAAAAATCCATCAGGGTTGAAGCTATGTTACATTTAAGTTAGAAATAACCATGTATATTTTACTGAGCCAGCTTTGAATCATTTTTTTTAACTTGGCTGTGTACAAGTAAATAAATATTGTAGGGTGATGTGATTGTCCTGTGTGTGTGTGTGTGTGTGTGTGTGTGTGTGTATGTGTGTGACAGAGAGGAAGAGAGAGAGGGAGTGCTTAGAACTCAAGAGTAAAATGCAATCACTATAGAGATGGAAAAATGCCTTTTTAAGTACTTGCATCACTGCTAAAATTTATTATTATGATGATTATTTTTAGCATATAGCTAGAGTGGATTTTTACCATTACTAACAGATAGAACAACTGTATTTTCTCTCCAAAAATAGAGAATAAAGTATGCTAAGTAATATTAGACTTGCCAGAATATGTTTGACACTCAATGTTTTTTAAATATTACAGTTTTAGTTTATTTACCCTTTTCCCTTAGAAACATAAATGTTCTGCATGAGCACGAACATACTACTTGATTAATTATTTCTTATATTTAAGTGCCTTGTAATGGTTTATTTCTTTTAATATATTATAAAATTATGGAAGATATTTTGGTAGGCCATGTATTAGTGCTCTCATGCATCTTCATAATATCGCAAATGAATCTGTGTTCTCATAAGTAAAAACAGACTAACCCAGTGATTTTCTGAAATAACAACCTGTAAGCTGATTTATCACTGTAAGTGCAAGTTTCTCTTGCAACCTAACAGACAAGCTGCTTACTAAAGGGCATACTGTCTACTTAAAGAGATGTTTGGTTTTAAATAATACATTTTCTTCTTGAGGATATTTACATTATGAGAATCATGATGGGTTTCGGACTCTCTTCAAGCTGCTCAGAATTAACAAGTTGTGTGGTATAGTGGACAGAGATGGGCTCTGGAAGTCTGGAGACATGATTCTATGTGTCAAGGGTCCTTAACCACTCTGAACACAGTTCCTTCATCTAGGAAATGAAGGGCAGTAGTAGATCATTTATGATTTCTTCAAGTTTTTGTATTCAATATTTCTAAGATTTGAACTGAAACATAAAATAACTCAATAGCTGCATCACTGGCTTTTTGTAGCAGTTTTCAAGAGGAAAATTCTAATTGGGAATGCTGTGTACTTTTGTTTTGGTCATATGTATGAGTGAGAGAGAGAGAGAGAGATGCGTTATGTAGCTAAAATAAATAAATCGTTTTATCGTAGTACTATAGAGAATATGGATTATTCTGGCCAGTGAAAATATACATATTAAAAAATAAAGCTGTATGTTGCTGTTGTAATTAACTCTTAGGGTCTCAGTTATGAGAGTGTATGTCTTCACTTTTCAAAGTAGCTACAGTTGTGATGAACTTTTTATCCTTTTAATATTTAGTTGAAGATAATTGATGTCAACATGTATAAACCATTTACATTCATAATTTCTTCTTCCTTTCTTCTTCTTTTGAGGGACCTTTCTAAAACTAATCACAGATGGTTCTATTTGTAAGAATTTTGATGTCTGATGCCAGTTTCTAATTTAAATTTTCAAAGTCACCTATTTTGGGGTTTACCGAATTGGAGGCTATTATTTTTTGTATCTAATCAAAGACAGTAGCTTGTTTACTCATTATTTTTCATCAAGAGCATAAAGGAGAGGCACTTTATTGATTTTTACATTGCTGAACTATGAAAACCAATCCTGTTGTTGTAATTAAAAGCTGTAGTCATGGTTCCTATGTTTCATTCTTTGTGAGGCTCTATGGCATCTTGGCAAGTTGGTTAAAATCTCTCAAGCTTGAGTTGACTTATTTGTAATGTTGAAAAAAATATAATTATAATCAGACTTTTGAAAAGAATTGAAAAAGTGCTTTGAGATTTTACATAATCTAAAATGTAATTTATGGTAAGCTTTGACTAAGAAGTTATACTTTGAGAGAGCTAAAGAGAGATTGTTTTAGAGATTGTTTCTAAAAACAATCTCATGAGTCAATAATCATACAATTTAGCAGTCAGTTGCCCAAATGACAATATTCAAGTATAATTACATTATAAAATATATTATTTTAAAATAATTTCAGTAATATATTTTGTGGAGATGGTAATGCATGGTTTTTCTTTAGGCATACAGAGCTTTGGCTTCGTTTTCTAATAAAATATAGATGCAAATGAGTACAAAATGACTAATGATGCTCCATGATAATTAAATATTCAAAGAAGAACTGAGAGACAAAATGATTTTGAAGTTAAAATGTAAATGCTATAATTGATAAATCCCCTGTGTATAGAGTCTTTTTGGTATACTCGTCTTCCTTTTTATCCTATTATATACTATGAGTCACATTTTTGGCTTATCAACAAAAGGAAATGTTTGATTTTTTCATCTTAAAAATGAAAGAGACAAATCTAGTATTTTATATTTATATATTTATATAAAGGTGATTAAAATTTGTCTAAGAAAATAATAATGAAGGTGGGGTCCCAAAGAAGAGGAGACAGGCAGGGCGAAAAACTGAAAAAAAGGGCTCTTGAGATATTGTCAAAATATGATGAAATGACTGCCACAGGCCTCAGGAGAATAATTCACATATATGCATGCTACCAACTGAGAATCCTAGACTCGACCATTAGATGTAAATTCTAGTTTCAGCCTCAGCACTTCCCACTAGGCTGAAATCAGGCAAATCTTTGAGGCAGAGACTCCTCGTTTGTGAAAAGTAGAACTGGCATCTACCTTTCCAGCTTGTTTCAAGACCAAGAGAGAAAATTTTTGCAAAGTACATGACAGTTAAAGTTTTAACTGAAAAGTCATAACAACAGATATTCTTGGAATCTCAGTAATTCTAGAATTTTTTATTCTAGTTAAATTTAAGTGCAGTAAACTCCTTGAATTGTTTGTGCATTATTAAATACCTTTTGGATTATGGGAGAGATCATTCAATGAATATTTATTGAATACCTGCTATGTGCTCTACACAGTGCAACTTGCTGGGTTTACAGTGGTGAATAAACTAGACATGAGAACTAACCATATGGATAGTGCTTGTGTCTAGTGTTCTACATGAGTACTACCATTATACACACTGCTGAGGCTGAGGTTTATGGTATTAATCAAAGGAAAACATCTTGTAGTCAAAATAAGGAAATATACCTTCACAACTCCAAAGATAAACAGGAGTCTAAATTTTTAAGGTTAGAGGGTACTGATAGAAAAGATCACAGTCAGGGAAAGAGAATTAGAACATCATGAGATTACTCATCTATAATACCAGAAAACCATGGAGGAAATGTCTCCAAAATTCTAAAGATAAATGTTCAACCTGGAAGGTTATACTTAGCCGAACTACCAATCAAAAATGAAGGGAAAATAAAGCCCAGATACTGTTATTCTCCCCATTTCACAGATGGAAAAACCAGGGCACAGCAATTTTTACAAACTCACTAAAGATCATCTTGCCGATAATGCTGAATCCAAGACTCAGATCCCATGTGCTCTATGCCCAGAGGCTGCATTTTTAATCACCTTTCCTCCAAGATTACAAATGCCATATAAATCAAAGCAATTAACATAACTGTGGATGAGGGGGTTGGAAAGTAAGGGAGGGAGGGATAAAAGGAAGAAAGGAAAGGAAATGAAAAAAAGGAAAGGAAAGGAAAGGAAAGGTGAAAGGAAGAGAGGAGAGGAGAGGAGAGGAGAGAAGAGGAGAGACAGTAAAATTGACACAAGCTGAGTAAGTTACAGTCCGCTGTGTATTTATCACATAATCTAGAATATTATGTGTAGTGCTGGATTAATTATTTTAGGAAAAACTTAAACGAACTGGAGTTCTTGATCTAGAAAAAACACCACTGGATAGAGAGTTAAAAGCAAGAATTTTGAATTCAGGTAAATTTTATTGAGGAATCATATATTCTTAAGGATGCTAGAGAAAATCATTGTTGAATTTATTATGTATAGATGTTACAGACAAACCATAAACAAGTAGTGAAAGCTATGTGAAGCCCGATTTTCATCAGTACAAAAGCACTCTAACAAAATAATGGATGTCTTGTCACTAAACTTCAAGCAGAAGCTTGTTAGAGTTCTTGTACTCTGTGAGAGCCAGATGAAATTTATGTTTTTTTCTACTTTTAAATATCTCAGAATCTAATTCTATCTGTACTAAAATGGTTTAACCAACTGAAGGCCCATGTTTCAGGAAATAGTCTTAGCTATTAATTCATTCAATAAACAGTTATTAAGCATTAGCATTCATTCAACAAATATTTACTCAGTGCCTACCATGTATTAAGCAGGGAACTGGAGACACAGTGGAAAGCAAGACATAATCTTTGCGCTAGTAGTGTTTGTATAGTGTATATAGGACATATATGTGATAGTATACGTGCTGGACAAAGAAGGCAGAGCCCCTGACCCCAGTGAACTTAAACTCTAGTAGTTAATGTTGAGATGGTCTATCAATATAAACAAGTAAAGACAATAAAATGCTATAAAAGCTACTTGCAATTCTAGATGAGCTATAGTGGGGACACTAAGGAGATTGGCATCAATTGTAACTCTGGGAAAAGACTGAATGCCCTTAGCTGTCATAGGCATAAGTTCAGGTCAGTGTTAGTGAAAAATATACATAGGAAGATAACACTAATATTCTGTGGCCAGAGGTATGGTCTCATGCTTTGGTGGGCCTTTTGAAAACTATATTCCTAAGATATCCTTTACTTTGGTCATCTAACATATGACATTAAGATAGCAACGTCCTATTAAAACCTATATAACTTAGTTTAGTAGTAAATTTTTGAACTGTAGGCATTCTCTCCTTACAAATACGAGTCATTTAGAGATTTAACATTTCTCCCTATTTTTAGACAAATATATTGAGTGACAAATATTTTGAGTAACACAGTGGTAGAGACTGTGATAAATATTAGGGATATAGAAAGGAAGTTAACATAGACCCTGCACTCCAACCTGTAGGTAGATGAGCATATCAGAAGATCTATGATTAGAATATAGTAGGTTAAATATGAAAATTTTAATATTGTTGTGATCAGGGTGTGATGTGGTTCTCCACATAGATGTAGGGCTGCTAGAATCAAGGGTTCTGGAAAACAAGTTAATCTTTGGGTAGATTGCTAGGACCATGACTTGTGGTTGCAGAATTTGTGATCCGTTTCAATATAGGCAGGTCATTTACCTCTCAGTCGGCCTAGATGTGTACCACTATTAGAATAATTTTCCAACACATGCAGTAGAGTGTTTCCAGCAGGGATTACTTTTCTACTAAATAGCCACATTGAGTAGAACAATGTAGCCCTATTGGTTGGATTAAATTTAAGTTTTAATCAGACATCTGTGTTCTACAATTTGTTACTCTGTGCAGGTGTCTTATGAGTGTATATTTCTTTCTGTCATTTCCTTAGTACAATTCTTTCTGAAAAACCTGCAAATTATCATAACTGGAGTTGACTAGAAAGAGTGTTTTGTTGCTTCTGTTCTACTCATTTGTATTCTCTCCCTTTTGAAGTGAAAGTTCTGAGAGGATACTTATGTCAATGAAACTATTTTACCTCTCATTTTATGGTCCCAAGACTTAGGGAGAAGGTATATCTTTTTGCATTCAAAAGAATGACTCCCATTTCTTTCTTCCATTTAATTTTAAGATCTTTTCATATCGTTTATAATTTAATAAGCCTCAATATTATGCCTTAATTTTGCAAAAATTTTAGCAGCCTGATAGAATTTATCTGATGCATAAGTGCATCAAAGGCTTAGAGAATGTGAATGTCATGAAGTGTTATATGTTTCTAAGTCTAATTTATGTTCCGTTATGTTGTATGAATATAAAGTGGAACAATGGAAAATTTGGTGTTCAGTTTAATATACTTTCAATCCAGCGGTAATTTTTTAATGGACTGTGAAGAAAATTATGGTTTCTTTCCCTTCCTCCAAAAAATATTCACATGGAACCAGTCTCAAAAGAACATTTATAATCTCTGTGTATTCATCATCCCCCTAAAGACTATTCTTTGGAAGCACGATTCCCAATTTTCTAAACTCTGTTTTAACAAAATAGCATTGGCCTACCAAACAAAGCAAATAAAAAAATCCCAAAACTGGAAAAATATATTGTTTTATTATTAGTACTAGTTGTTATCTTAAGGATCAATCACTAAACTATGAGCAAAGATGTTACAAAAAATAATCTGCTATATTTTATATGTTTTTGTTTTCTTTCTAAAAATACGTCACTATACTAATTTTTAAAAATCAATTCTGATATCAATCTGTCGCTTTTCTCATTAACTAATATAACCCTACACTCCTGTATCTTATCTAACCAGATCAAACTATGTTCTACTAGATTTAGGAATTGGCCATACCCCTTTTGAAACTAACAGTGAAGCTCTCTGTGCCCAAAGTAATCTCTATTGCCTTTAATTTCCTAACATTAGTGTAATTTTAAAGATGCTATGTATTCTACCTTACCAAGGAAACTACATAAAAATCACAGTGGATGAAGATGTCATGTTTTATTTTTTCTCTGAGACTAATATTCCACATCTCAAATTGTAGAATCATTAATATATAATCCAATTTCTGTTCTATTCTGTGGACATAAAATATTTTAAATTTTTTACCACAAATAGTTTAGACCTTATTTTTCTTTACTTGTTTCCTTAAACAAACAATTTAAGCAATCTCTAAGTGATATAAATATATGTTGTTGAAATATATGGGAAAACCAAAAATTTTTTCCCTAATGTCATAATCGTTTTGATCATATAATGTGAATAATAATGGAATAACACTTAGTCCATTCTACTCCTCAAAATTACTTAGCAATTTGGAGCCTATACTTCCAGGTTTTTCCATAAGTTTAAACAAATATGTGTATACACATTTGTATGTACATTTTTTATACAAATGAAATCTAACAGTTGTTTTTGTCACACAGCTAGTATCAAAGATATTTTTGTAGGTTTGTACACATACTTAGTTGTACCTCCTTTTTAATGATAATATGGTATTCTATATTAAGGAAGTATCATAATTTGTTAAATTATTCCATTACAGATTCTCTTTTTTGTTGTTTATTATGAATATTGTTACTGTGTATATATATATATATATATATATATATATATATACACATATGTACATGCTTTTAGTTTCAATATTTCATCAATGTTGCCAAATTACTCAATTTATTCTATTAGAGCAATTTATTCTATTAATGGTTATAAAAATGCCATTTATCTATATTATCAGTGGTACTGAATGTAATGAATCTTTTAATATTTTGCCAATGTGATGGCTAAAATTTGTCACATTTTAAAGTTATTCTCCCTTGCTACCAGTAAATGTTAGCACAGTTTGTTATTTTTATTAGTCTTTTTTTCCCTCTGAAATTTCTGTATACCAGTTATGTTGTAAATATCTTTGTCTCAATCTATCCTTTGTCTCCAGTCTTTGTCTAAACTGTCTTATGTCCTCCATGAGTTATTTTTCCTTTTTTTTTTGTCATTTTTTTTTTTCCTTTCCTGGTTTGGTTACATGTTGCATAGAAAGACCTCCTCATCTCAAAAGTTAAAAAACATTTTCAATATTTTCTTTAATAGTTTTATACTTTATTATATTTTGATCTCTAATATATCTGCAATTTATTGTCTAAGTAGTAATCTAATTTATTTTTTCTAAATGGCTTGATAAACCTTTCAATCCAAGTTACTGAATAATTCATCCTTTCATTTCTAAACTGACTAGTCACGTTTATTGTATACTGAATTTCTAGACACTTGGGATCTGAATTTGAAGGTTTGATTTTGTTTTCACTGATTTCTTTATGTGTTATCACAATATGGTTTTGATTACAGTAACTTTATTTTGTTTTCTTTTTATTCTGGCAAATTTCATCTAACAATCTATTTTTCAATAATTTCTTGTAATTCTTATATTGATTCTTCTACTTAATTACAGTATAATGATTTTAATCTGTTATATAGGAACTGTGGATTTTAATTAAAACTTTATTAAATTTATAAACTAATTTGAGAATTATGTATTAATAATATTGTTTTATAGCCAAAATATTTATTTGCCTTTATTTTGTTCTATTCTTATATTCTTCAATTGGTGTTTTAGTTTCTTCACATAAGACAGATCTTCCCTGCTATATTTTTTGTAATTGTTTTATAGATTGTATTATCATTGTGAAAGAAATCAGTTTTTTTTTAAGTTTATGATGGATGAATACTAGAATCAGAAAGCTACTGCTACTATGTTTTAAAATTTATATTAGGTTAACTACAATCAATTCTCTGATTAAGACCAATAATTACAGTTTTCAGTTGTTTATTTTCTTTATTCACTGTAATTCACTTGTAAACAGCAAGATGATTTCTAATATTCGGTCCATTTATTCATTTACTTAGTGAATTTTTTTTTAATTTTATACCTACTATATGTCAGGCTAAGTGCCAATGGTAACACATTGAAAACCTTAACCCTGGCTTTCAAGGAGCTTACAGAGGGTCATAAATAAATAAAGTAAATAGCTAATTAAGATGCAGTGTGATCAATTTTATGGTAAAGTTAAGCACTGGACAAACTGGAACACACTTATTTAATGTTCTAGGCATGCTTCCCTTCCCCCTCCTCAAATTTTCAAAGCATTCCTCTCTGTGCCTCAAGTGATGGGTCCTAAATTCTTTTGTGTTAAGAGGATAATCACAGAATTGAGTGGACTATCACTTCACCTCTCTAAAACTCTGAAAGTTCAAATCTGTAACTCTATTATCTATCATCTTTTACTTATTTCGCTTCCCTACCAACTTTTATGAGCAATAAAAATGATTCAGCATTACTACCCTAAAAAGAGCTTTGTACAAAAGAATTAAGCAGGTAGAATATAAAGGCAAAAAGAAAATAAGAATTAAAGTTTTTAAATTTTATTTTCTTTGACTTTCAGATCTAAATTCAGTGCCTATACATACTCTTTAAAAGTTAGCTCCTGTAGGCTTTGACATTAAAATATAGTCTACTCAGAAACATTAGAAGAGGTATGTTTCTTCCCTGGAACTTGTCACTTGACTTATAGAAATGTATCTGATGTTCATAAACAAACACTAATTTGTCATGAGCAACAGATCACAGGTGAGGACTTGTTTGGAACTTCATCTGCACTTTTTTAAAAAAAATAACCCATTTTATTTATCCATTCCACTACTGATGCATATTTGGATCTTTTTTCTGAATTGATGGTACATCCACTAATGCTTCTCTGAATATTGTGGAACAAGCATTTTGGTGAACATACTATGCATCTGTGTTGAGTATGTACCTGGGAGTATAATTATTGGGTCATAGAGTGTGTGCACATCCATCTTTAGGGGATAACACCAAGGAGTTTTCTAAGTGGTTTTAACAGTTTGCCCTCACAGTCCTGTACAAGAGTTCCAGTTGTTCCACAACCTCATCAACACTTGGTGTTGTCAAGGTTTTTTATTTTAACCATTGTGGTTTATGTATAGTGGTATCTCATGTTTTTAATTTACATTTTCCTCATGAGTAATGATGTGGAGTGTCTGTTCATGTACTCATTCCCATTTGGTTATCTTTGTTTGTGAAATGCCTAATCAAATCTCTGCCCATTTTTTTTTTCCTGATGGATCATCCATCTTTTTCTAAATAATTTATGGGAGTTTGTTACAATCTTAGAGATGAGTCTTTTTTTTTAAGTTTTGCTATATGATTTAATATTATTTATTGCCTTGTCCTAAACAGCTTGAAATTCAATTTTGTAATCATAGCCTCAGCAATATGTATCGTATTTTTTTTACATCTTTATTGGAGTATAATTGCTTTACAATGTTGTGTTAGTTTCTACTGTATAACAAAGTAAATCAGCTATACGTATACATATATCCCCATATCGCCTCCCTCTTGCGTCTCCCTTCCATGCTCCCTATCCCACCCCTCTATGTGGTCACAAAGCACCGAGCTGATCTCCCTGTGCTATATAGCTGCTTCCCACTAGCTATCTATTTTACATTTGGTAGTGTATATATGTCCATGCCACTCTCTCACTTTGTCTCAGGTTACCCTTCCCCCTCCCAGTGTTCTCAAGTCATTCTCTACATTTGCATCTTTATTCCCATCTTGCCCCTAGTTTCTTCAGAACCATTTTTTTTTTTTTAGGTTCCATATACATGTGTTAGCATACGGTATTTGTTTTTCTCTTTCTGACTTACTTCACTGTGTATGACAGACTCTAGGTCCATCCACCTCACTACAAATAACTCAATTTCATTCCTTTTTATGGCTGAGTAATATTCCATTTTATATATATATATATATATATATGCCACATCTTCTTTATCCATTCATCTGTTGATGGACACCTAGGTTGCTTCCATGTCCTGGCTATTGTAAATAGTGCTGTAATGAACATTGTGGTACATGACTCTTTGAATTATGGTTTTCTCAGGGTATATGCCCAGTAGTGGGATTGCTGGGTCATATGGTATTTCTATTTGTAGTTTTTTAAGGAACCTTCATACTGTTCTCCATAGTGGCTGTACCAATTCACATTCCCATCAGCAGTGCAAGAGTGTTCCCTTTTCTCCACACCCTCTCCAGCATTTATTGTTTCTAGATTTTTTGATGATGCCCATTCTGACTGGTATGAGATGATATCTCACTGTAGTTTTGATTTGCATTTATCTAATGATTAATGATGTTGAGCATCCTTTCATGTGTTTGTTGGCAATCTGTATATCTTCTTTGGAGAAATGTCTATTTAGGTCTTCTGCCCATTTTTGGATTGGGTTGTTTGTTTTCTTGATATTGAGCTGCATGGGCTGCTTGTATATTTTGGAGATTAGTCCTTTGTCAGTTGCTTCATTTGCAAATATTTTCTCCCATTCTGAGGGTTGTCTTTTCATCTTGTTTATGGTTTCCTTTGCTGTCATCTGCACTGTCTTACTAGGTAATGGAAGAGTCTTCCCTAGGTGTCACAACAAGGGCATTTGCATTGCAGTAAACTTTATATGAACTATATCCAGGGTGACTTTACAATTTATCATCCAAATTAGGCCATTTTGTGAGTGAAAGAGGTTACTATTAATATTGTAATTATTCTAGGACAACAGGTGTAAATCAAGATTGTCCTGGGAAAATCTTGATGAATATTTACCCTATGTATGAAAAATAGTTTATATTGATTGATTGACTTGTTATAGACATATATATATATATTTTCTAGCTGTAAAGATGAATTCTCCTCATGATTATATGGCTTAGCATGCCTTGTCTTCACTTAACCTATCTCTCAGTTATCATTAGTTTAAAACTTTTGCTTGTCATATTCAGAAGAGTAATACAATCATTAAAGTACTCTTTTACATACAATAATTTACTATGTAATCAGATGGATTTGTCAAAGTATTAAACTAAGTTAGTAAGACCAAAAAAAACAACACTGATACAGGTGACTCAGAAATTTTCTTTAGTAACAAGTTACAAGTGTCAATTAAAGAATATGAGAAGCAAAAGCCTCAGAGAAACAGATGCCAAGTTGGGATTGGACATGTAAGAGATTTTTGAGAGAAATGCCCGTGCAGGGTAAACGAGAGGAAGTGGAAGTAAGCAGAGAGAGCCTTCAGATAATAACGGAGGTCTGATCCCTGTGCAAGTATAAGGCAAAGAGGATGTTTGGGTTAAAAGAGTCTCAGACTAGAGAGCCCTACTAAACAGGCTTTGGCCAGGCCAGCAGGATTCATCCAACACAAGTTGCCCTTTAGAGGAGGCCCTAGTCTTGCAGGAACGGGTATGTACTACCATTGCCACAATGTTCATTTATTGCCTGAAAGCAGCCCAGGGAAGCTTGGATGTGGTACAGATGCAGTGCTCGTCCAGAGGGCTGGCGCCTGGGCTGTCAGTCAACCATGTTCCTACCCCAGGAGAATCGAGTGGCAACTTTTTAAGGCTGCCAATTTCATTTTCTTGGCAGAGTGTAAAGCTCTACTTGTCTCTATAAAAACCTCTACTTAATTACTTATTTTTTATGATTAGAAATTTATTTCTGGGCACTATCTGGTGTATAGGAAGAAGCAGTTCATTCTTAGGTAGGCATTAATGTCACATCAACTCCTTTTCATATAGTTATATTACAAAATTATGCAGAAAAATTGTAGTATACTATTAATATACAGAACAAAATTAAATTTTGTATAGCTCCACTAGCATAGAATACTTAGTGTATTCATTATACTGCTTTCCAGTTAAATCTTTAGCCATTTTATACCTAGGTTTTGATCAAGGCAAATTATTATATGTTACTTTGCATATAACATTAAATTATGAAAATAATTTAATATTTTTACAGACTTTTCATAATCACCAATTGAATGGATGCATCAATCACACCATATGGACATATAATACTTTACTTAAACCTGCTCTTTTGTTTAAAATTTGTGCTACTATAGATAACACTGTGATAAGCATCTTTGTATATGATGGTTTTTTGTATCATCTGAATAGTTTTCTCCTTCATTAGAAAATAAGATCATATAGATCAAGAATAAAATTTTACTTATCTTTTTGTTTTCAGCAATTAGCATATTTTGTAATACATGGTATTTCCTCTATAAATGAATTAAAGCATTGGACTGAAGACTGAGCACACACTTTAGAAAGTCTTTTTCATCAGAGAGAGTGTGTGTGTGATTCCTTGAAATTATTATTCTAACTTCTCAGAACTCAAAGGCAGAGACTAAGCATTCTACCCATGCACAACCCAAATGCACTTGCTAACTACTTACCATAAATATTGTTGTGTTCTTATAAATTAGAAAACTCAAAATCTAACTACCCTGGATTGTTAAACAAAGATAAAGTAAGATACCATGGAAACTTCAAAGAGAAAAGGAGTCTTCAAGCTAAATCAATCTTGTTTCAAATCCTGGCTCTATTATTTAATAGTGTGGGTCCAGCGAATTCTATAAATCTATTTTTTTCTAATTTGTAAAACAGGAATAGTAATGTTTATTTCACGGGATTACTCTGGATTAAATGACATACCTTAATATGGAAGAAACCTAGCACTCAGTTCATGAAACATGGTAGGAACTTACTCAACAGCTGATAAGAACAATAAAAACATCAATCATCAAAATAAACATTTAGTAAAATTATATACTAAGGAGTATATTTATTTCCAATAATGATAAAATTATACTCATTCAAATTATTTAAGAGAAGTGCTTGCAAATGTCTACAAATTCCCATAATATTATCTACAAAGATAATACTTGTTTCCTCCAAATGAATGTTCATTCAACATAGGTAAATGTTACAAAACTTCCAGTCTATGAATGATAGTGAAACATCAGATATGCTATATGAACTATCTTTAAAATTATAAGTGATTTTTAGTCACCAAAATAATACCAGTGTGAAATTAAGGTAGTTAATGAATATTCTGAAGGTAATTCAGAAAGTGTGGAGGAAAAATGAAGAAAATTAACTATAATGAAATTTCTTTTCTGCTTTGACAAAAATGAGGAAAGTTAGTTTATGATGTCATTGACGTCAATTTTTATATTACCTCTGAGATAGCTGGGAAAAGGGGGATATAAGTCAGTATAAGCATGTGCTTCCTGGATTACCAAGATGTTACTACCCTAAAACACAGGAAAAACATATTTTTTCTGGGAACTTCCATTTGACTACAGTTATATTTCAAAGAAAAATCAAGTTCTTATACGTGCAGTGGTCTGCATCTATCCATCAGATGTTTTATTTTATAAAACTGGGATTTAAAGCTAGATGGATGCCCTAAATTTTGGTTGTTGACAATATCTCAGAAGTTCTAATTAGATAAAATTTTCCTGGAAGACACATGAGCAGGATTCTTAATATTTCAGTACTTTTAAAGCTTTAGTTTATAAATGAATGTATGTATGTACATATGTATATATTTTATTGAGAGAAAATAAGAAATTATTTAAAGGAAATCATACAACTGTATTTCAGTAGTATATATTTTTGAAGTTAAATACAGCAAAACAATTAATATAAATGAGCACTTCATTAAAAATCTGTTAAATAAATGTACTCCAGGAGTTCACATAGGGATAAAATTTGTATACTGTGGTAATAAGCTAAAATCTCTGTGGCTTACAATACTAAATGTTTATTTCTCGCTCAGGCTACATGTCCATTGTAGGTCAACTGTGGCTATGTTCATGTTGCCTTCATCCTGAAAGTGAAGTCATGGAGTAGTGGCCTCTGCCTGAGTATGGCTGGTCTTCTGGCAGAAGGACAGAGATATGGTGAACCATGCACTGACAATAAATCTGCTTGGTAGTGATGTATGTTACATGTATTCCATTAACCAAAGCAAATTGCAGGGCCAAACCTGAGTTTAATGGGACAGGGATGCATTGCAGAAAGGAGTATTTCAGGTCACATGACCAAGTTAGAAGTCAGTGGAATGAAAAGAATAATTCTCTGACATGAAGAAGAGGAAAAATATTGGGAAGAATAATGTACTCCATTATCCGTTAACTCTCCGTTAATAACTATCAATACAATTATTGTAAAGATAAAATGAGGTACAAATACTTACAGGTTAAGTTTTAATTTACAATGTTAATTTATACTCTTTAAAAGGATAAAGAGAGTGGATGTTAACTAAACTTACTGTGGTAATCATTTTACTATATATACATAGATCAAATCATTATGTTGTACACCTTAAACATATTCAATGTTATATGTCAATTATATCTCAATAAAACTGAAAAATAATTTAAAAGGATAAAGGGGGTAAAGGCTGCATTAGCTAAGATGTTTAGGTTCACAGCAAAAGAGATTTGAATGAATAGTGTAGAAATATCAACTAAGGCTGTTAAGATAAACTTGAATATCTACTGTGGGAGGGAAGCTCATCTCTCAAATATATGTAAATAAATAATATAGATTTACCTGATTTTACCAGTATAAAAGTTTATATATACTTTTTCAGTGGAGGACTAATATTTACTAAAGTTGGGTGTAAGTCTAGGTTGATCTCACTCAAATGAAGGTGGGGTTACTTACGGGTAATAAACAAAGTAGTTTGTTACTTTTGGTGAATTATAGATGAATATCTATGTTACTATACGTTTCTACCACAATTCATAAGTAAGCTGAAACTTTATGCTTGTTAAACACACAGGCATAGCAGGAAGCATTAGCTATAGGACCAGGGTTTGAGTCTCAGTTTTGAAAATAAATGAGTTTGTGCTTTGGTTGATTCCCTACTGACTTGTTTCCTCATTCACAAAATAAAGGCAGTGGGTTATTGGATCCCTAAAGTCTATCTTCTAGTCCTAAAATGTGATAATCATGCTTTCCATATATATATACACACATATATATGGAAAGCATGATTATCTATATATGTGTATATATATAGACATGTATATATATACATATGTGTATATATATAATATGTATATATATGTATACGTGATTATATATATATGTATATATATGGAGAGTGAGTCAACCACTCATGATTTGGTAAGACAATCTTTGACAGAGTTCTTGGAATAGATGTCTGGGGTCTCAGTTCTTCTGACTTAAAAGGAAGAAGCATAGGTGTGTTCAATACTTTTTCCTTTTTTCTTTGAATCCTTCTTCACTCATCTTTCCTTAAGTCTTCTTTTCTACACGTGCATTTTAAAATACATTTTACCAGACTAATGATTACAACTTTTCCTGCACTTATTTACCTTTGAATTTTTATTTTAGGGTGTGGTGGTATAGAGTCACTTACGTATGGTTGTGCAGATTGTGTACCGCACAAATCTAGGGCCACTCCTCACATTATCAGTGCATAATCTCTATGGCCTTAAATGACAGTTGTGGGAGTGGCAAAACTTTATTACATTAATATTATACGATATTTTCTTGCACTGGATTCTTCATTTTTGAGTATTATTAAAACAGGAGTTGATATGATGTAGGCCTTAGTCTTACTGAATGTAAAATATTTCGAATGCTTTTTTTCCCCTTATTATTCGCTTACACAATTAGAATAATCTTAAACTATTTTTAAAAATACACTACTTGGTTGAACTTTCTATTATACAATTTTTGTTTTTGAATTCTTTAGTGTTGATAAAGCAGATGATGAAGATGATGAGGATTTAACAGTGAACAAAACTTGGGTCTTGGCACCAAAGATTCATGAAGGAGATATAACACAAATTCTCAACTCCTTGCTTCAAGGCTATGACAATAAACTTCGCCCAGATATAGGAGGTAAGTTCGAGTAATCATTCTTGGATTTTGCTGACTGTGAAAGCCACATTTGCTGATGTTATTTTATCATATTTCATATTCCTTGAGTGTCCGATGTGTGTTAGAGACTGCGGGTTTGGCAATTATTATTTGGAATGGTACTGCTTTGAAAGCTTCACAGTTTGACGTGGGAAGAAAGACATCTAAACATTTTCGATGTAATTATTTTACAATTGCTACAACAGAGCAATTTTTGATAAAACTGCCTGAAAAACTAAGAGATATTTCATAAAAGGGAATATTTGAAAGGTATGTAGGAGTTCCAATTTTTTGCAATGCTGCACTGTTTTAGTTAATGTAGAATTATAAGCCTTGAGAGTATAATTAGTGTAGACAATCCAACATTGTTCTTCTTTGTCAAAATTGTTATTCTCAGTTCTGAGCATTTATGTATACACTTTACAAAATAAATAACCTCTAAGTTTCCCACTGCAACACTTTAAAACAAACAAACAAAATATAAGGCAGCGAGATTTTTATTGGGATTGCATTAAATCTATAATCAATATAGAGAAATTGAAATGTTTACCATACTGAATTTTTACTGTACCAAATTCATGATCATCATATATTCTTCCACATATGTTCAATTTTT
Organism: Tursiops truncatus; assembly: GCF_011762595.2. Classification (NCBI taxonomy): domain Eukaryota; kingdom Metazoa; phylum Chordata; class Mammalia; order Artiodactyla; family Delphinidae; genus Tursiops; species Tursiops truncatus. The sequence goes on along the minus strand of NC_047038.1, from coordinate 68,948,534 downwards.
TATTAATGTCTTCTGTAAAGAAGTGCTGAATATATTTTACTAGATTTAATTTTCTAATTTGAAGTTTTAATGTAAGTATAAATAGATTTAAAAAAATTTTACTTTCTAAGTTTTTATTAGCAGTGTATAGAAATATAATAGATATTTTGCTAATCTACTCTGTCCTCAGCAGCCTTGCTAAATTGATCAACTTTATGTATTGTTATATTAATATAGATTTTCTATAAACACAGAGAGTAATGACTATTACCAATAATGACTACTTTGCCAATAGTGTTTATTTTGCAAATAATGAGCATTCTAATTAATTTTCAAAATTATACTTTTTTCATGACCTATTGCACTAAGACTAGAATCAGTGTTGAATAGTCCTGGTTTGTTCCTGATATCAGGGAAACCAGTCTATATTTCACTATTAATTATGATGTTTGATGTAAGCTTCTTTTTTTTTAAGATGCTCCTTGTAGTTCCTTTATCTTCTTATTTTGCTAGGGTTCTTTTTACCTCCCTACTGGTTCAAATGACTTCTGTGCACCTACTGAAACAATCATATTGATCATATTTTGCCCTTTATTCTACTAATTTTTTTTTCTGTAACTAACTTTGGCTGATTTTTAAAACTTAAACAAAATTTGCATGTCTGTAATAAATGTTACTTAGTTGTGACATGGTAATATTTTTAAAATATCACTAGATTCAGTTTGATAATATTTAGTTTTGGAATTTTATATCTATGTTCATAAAGGGCATTAGCCAGTTATTTTATTTTCTGTAATGTCTTTTTCAGTTTTGGAGTCAATATTATGCTAGCATCTACAAATGAGTTATATTTCCCTCTCTTTTCATCTCTGAAAGAGTTACCTAAAATGAATTCTATTTCTCCCTTCAATATTTGGAAGAATTACTTGGTGAAGTCATGTTGGCCTAGAGTTTGTATTTTGGGAAAAAATTTTAGCAGTTCAATTACTTTATTAGTTTTGGTTAGTTTTCAAGGAGTTTAAATTTTAAAATTTACTTGAGTTAGATTGTTTCATAACATCTTTTACGATATTTTTAATGTTTTTAGGATCTGAGGGCTTTTCTCCTTCACCATTCCTGATATTAGTAATCTATTCTTTCATTTATGAATAAATCTTGAAGGGCTTTAAAGTTTTTTATTAGTTTGTCATAAAATCGAATTTTAGCTTTGTCAAATTTCTTTGTTGAAAATTTTCTTAAATTTTATTATTTTACACTATTTTGTTTATTATTAATCTATTTTCCATGATTTAATTTTCTGTTTTCCTAGATTATTTTAATTATTTTTTCAAAATAAAATTTAGGCTTAATAAAATATTATCTATCCATGAAATTCCCAGAAGTCTTTCAGCCATAATGTTAATATTTATATAATCATAGAACCATTATCTAAATTATTAAATTAATATTGATACAATACTATTAACTAATCTACAGACCTTATTCAAATTGTGGCAGATACCTCACTGATGTCCTTTTTTTCTGTTCAGAATCCCAACCAAGATCACACATTGCATTTTGTTCTCATGCCTCCATACTCTCCTCCAACCTGGTATAGTTTCTCAGTTTTTCTGTTTGTTTCATGAACATGATAATTTTAAAGTATACTGGCCAATGGAACACCCCTAAATTTGTCTGATATTTTCATTATTGGGCTGTGTTTATGCATTTTTGCCAAGAACACCACAAAAGTGATATTTTGTGCTTTCAGTGTATTGTGTTAGGAGGCATGTGATGTTTATATATCTTATTACTGGTGATGTAAACCACACTTTCATTAAGTGTGGTTTCTTCCACGTTTCTTCACCGTGAAGTTATTATCTTTCTTTTTGATTAATAAATATGTTGTGAGGAGATACTGCGCTGGGGAGAACTATGCAGATATTCTCAGCACACTTTTGTCCATTCCTCTGGTCTCTATCAATGATTCTTACCTGCAGGAGCATTACTGTGATGTTTGTCAAGTGGTAAGTCAATATTATCATCATTCCTTCTACACAAATTAATTGTAATTCTGCAGTAACTAGGATCTGTGACTTGTCCAATTGTTTATCTATTCACTTATTTATTTACTCAGTGTAGACCTCTAGATATATGTCTTATCTTATAGTTTATTATCCTTTACCATCGTTTATTTTATTGCTCAAAATGAAAATTTGACAACTGGTATGTCCTATAATTTTATTTCTCTGTTCTTTTATGTTTCTATCATTTTCTGAGCATATCCTTACTTTCTAGCACATAAAATTTTCCAGGCTTCCCTTGATCCAGCAATGGAATTCATCATTTCTCCAAGAACCCTGGTTCCTCTTTTTGTAGAATGGTATTTAGAAACCAAGATGTGAGCACCAGGTGTATTTCTTAATATTGGGTGTCATTGCTTCTTGACCTTCTCATTGGGCAGAAGGAGAAAATATATGTTCTACACACACATTCATAGGCATCTATATTTCTATGTCTATCCTTGTGTATATGTATTATAAACCAGAAGTCAATAGTGACAGCCCTGTTTCCAATCCAAAGACAATAGGGTTCATTCTAACCTTTCCCTTTTCCTTATCTGTAATTTCTTTTTCCATCAGGGAGACACCTGGCTCTCATTTACCCATAGTATATTTTATTATTTGTTCAATTCCAGTAAATACATAAAGTAATTCTATAATTTTAACATGTCTATAAAAATTAACTAGAATTATTAAAAATATTAAAAATATTCATATACAATTTTTTTGCCTTTATCTTTGCAGTATGTAATCAAAATACTGTTCCCAAAAGTAACTTAGGTTAGTTCTTTTCTTCCTTATCCCCATTCAATGTGGTTATGTTAACCATTTTATGACAGTTTCATTTCCACGTTACTGGTTATATTCCACTTTGAATGGAATTCATCTATGTTTACTTTTAGCATTTGTATGATTTTATTTCTTTTACTTAATTCCCTGATGCATTTGAATTTTATTTCTGTGTATGGTGTAAAGTATGAATCTAATTTTTATCTTTTTCAAATGGCTTTTCTGTTGACTCAGCATGATTTATTAAAAAGTCAATCTTTGCTTCCATTATTTGAGATGTCAACTTTATCATATATTACATTTCCTTATGTACTTTTGTGATTTCTGTCCTTTCTATTCCATTCTTTCATTTGTTTTTCTATTTATGTGCCACCACACTATATTAACAGTAGAGATTCAACAGTATTTTGAGACTAAAACATTTAGTATTAATATCTTATAAAGCTGGCCCCACCTCATATTTTCATTTTGTTTTGTTTTTCCTTTTCAGTTTTCCTGGCTATTGCGTGTCATTTAAAAAAAATAGGAGCTTTATTATCAATAAGTTTAGATACATTTAAAAAAGAGCTGTTGGTATTTTTATTGGGATTGCATTAAATTTGTAAATTAACTTTGGGAAAACTAACATCTTTATAACATTGAATCATCTAATATGGGAACATGGGCTGTCTTTCTAAATCTTCATGTTAATTTTGTATCTCTCTGGAATGTTTTAAGATTTACTCATAGATTTTTCATATTTCTTAAATTGAATCCTAAGTATTTAATTTTTTTCTCCTGTAAATATTTCCTCAACTCTAATGTCCTCTACCTGATTTCTGGTTTTGCATATCAATGTCATTAATTTATGAATGTTCATTTTATATCTTACTACCTTCCTGCTGCCTTACAGATTTTTTTTGTTAGTTTAAGCATCATTTGTTTTCAAAATATGCTATCATACCATATACAAAAAAGTATTTATTTTATTTACCAACTCATATGCAACTAATCGAATTATCTTGTCTAAAAGCATTATGTTGTTTCATTGTCTAACATGTCTAATATAATAATGAATAGTAGTGGAGATAATGGGTAATTTTGCCTCGTTTTAGTTCTTATGGAAATGACTCTAGTGTTTCTTCATATGAATATTCACATTAAGAACTTATCCCTTGATTTGCTTGATTTAGTTTTAAAATCAGGAATTGGTACTGAAATTTTTCAAAGACTTTTTCAACATTTCCGGAAATAATTTTGAGTTTTATCCTCTTTAAATCTATTAGTATGGTGTATAGTATTAATTGAAACAATTTGCATTCTGGACTAAAGCTTTCTTGGTCATGATATATTATAAACTTAATGAGGTATTGGATTCTGCTTGGTAATATATTATTTAGTATTTTGTATTGGTATTTATAAGTGATATTCATCTTTTATTTTTGAGTACTGTCTTCATTTGTTTTAGCCATCCTTTTACATTTGTTTCATGAAAAGGTATTTTCCTTCATTCTCAAAGGTCTAGCACTTTATCTGGGTGTTAGCATCATCTGACTTTTGGAAGTTTGATAGAATTCCATTATAAATTCATCCAGGTCTTGTGCTTTTTGGAAATAGTTAATCACTTTGATCACTTTGTTTTCCTATGAAATTTGGTCTGTTTGTGCTTTCTACTCATTTTTGATAATCTGTATTTGCCTAGGAAAACTATCTTTTTTATTTAGGTTTTCAAGTTTATTTGCAAAGAAGTCTTCAAAGTAATTTCTTAGGATTAAAAAAAAACCCTTTTTCTGTTTCAATGTTTAGTTCCCATTTGTTATTTCCTATTTTATATTTTGTATTATTACCCCCTTTTTTCTGATCAAGAAAATTAAGAGAAGTGGATTTTTTCAGAATTTCCATTATTAATGAATGAGCTCTACTGTTTTTCTATTAACTACCTTGTAATTTCTACTTTGTCTTTATTACAACCTTCATTATATTTTATTTTGTTTTGCTTTTTCTTTTGAGTTGGAAATTTAATTATTTATTTTCCCTCTTCAATTTTTGGTGTGTTACTATCTGTATTTCCCTTTTTCTCCTGTAGATTTTGCCTCATAAAGGTAAATGCATTGCTATTTGGTGTATAAATATTTTGTGTTATATCTTCATAATGACTCTCATGGCTTTAAACATTAAAAAGTTGTTGTTTTTATTGAGATGGTTAAATTGATGCCAATTACTTATCACAAGAAACAGAAATCTGTACTTCCATTTTACTCATCATATTTCACTATTATTATTTGACACTCTCTTTTCTTTCAATTAATGTCAACTCCCTGAAGGTAGAAAGCATCCTATCCCTCATTGCTAAAACAATGTCTGAAACATAAATTATGTTCACTTAATATTTACTGAGTGAACTTTTTTGAATAGAACCTAGAGTGTATAATCTTTTAATTTCATGTGTAAGTATTTTGACAGTTGTTCTACTTCATGAATTTAGCATTTTACCTAAATTATTTCAGATCGAGATTTGGACTTTCAAATGCTATATACATCTGTGACATCACATCGTTTAATAGATTAGACGAGACATGTCCTAAGTACCTTGATAATTATACCATGCATAGCAGCATTTGTATCTGTGCATCTCAGATTATACACAATGAATTAGTTAATTGTTCACATGATTTGTAGGCATTCCTTTCTGTCCAAAATTTGTGTTAACATCTTTCTTCTTCATAAATTATGAAAAAAAATTTAATCACTTTACTGAGGACTTATGAAATTAATAACAAATTAACATTAAAAGGCTTTGTAATTCTAGTAAAGCTTTAATTACTTTATGTTGAGTTTTCTTTTTTATTTCTTAACAACTTTTCAGGTAGAGTCTACAGCTTTTCAAACAATTTCAGTGATTTAAAGTTTGATCTAATCTAAAAAATTACTATCCCAATAGATTTAAAGCTATCCCTCTCCCAGGATAGATGATAGACATGTGCCACTAGACAGGGACTTGGGGTGAGAAGGGGAGGATCTGCTTTTTTATTCCATCTGTTTAATTGTTCTAAGTTTCTAGTGATGGGAACATGCAGGAGATATGAGGGGTTAACTGGGTGCAGTTTGAAACTTTTGTCTTCTTAGTTTTCATTTCTTTTTGGGTTAACACCAAATGGCCCCTGGTACACTTGGAGAGGCAAACATATAACTAGTGAGGGTAGGAGGGTAGGAATAGAATAGAAGTGCTTTATGTTGTTGTTCATAGGCGTTTTATACTGTTCAATTCCTTGACCTGGGGAATCTAGAGGCTTCTCTATATCTTCCACCTGCCTTAGTTCCTTTCATCAACAATCTAGTCTGGAGATATGTGCTGCTGTGGCCAAAAAACTGGTAAGATGCCTCTGGTCCAGTTATATTCCTTTGATGTGAATTGTACCCACAAGAAAATAAAATATCCTAGACATTCTAAAGAGTGGGTGTGCAGATACTCCATTGCTTCTCTTTCTTTAAATCTCCTATCCAACTTTCTTTTCCCCTGATCAGGTGTAGGAGTGGAAGCAGGTTGATCAGTCTGCTGTCTAAAGAGACATTAAACTACAGAATAAGAGAGCAGTCTTTCATTCTCCTAAGAAGAAATTCCAAATAATTAAATTTACATATACTTAATATATATTATGTATATTAATAACAGTCATACATTTGTGAGTACTGAATACTTGAAATTGGTTATTGACTATTGAGTACTTGAAATGTGGCTAGTATGGCTAAATTTCAATTAAATTTAATTAATTTCTATTTAAATTTAAGTAGTAATATGTACTGTGCAGAGTAGCATTTTATCTGTTCATCTCAGAGTATACATAATAAATGACTTAAGTCTCTCCAAAAAGTGATGTTGGGAAAGCTGGACAGCTACATGTAAGTCAATGAAATTTGAACACTCCCTCATACCATATACAAAAATAAACTCAAAATGGCTTAAAGACCTAAATATAAGACATGACAACATAAAACTCTTAGAAAAGAACATAGGCAAAACATTCTCTGACATAAATTGTAGCAATATTTTCTTAGATCAGTGTCCCGAGGAAAAATAAATAAAAGCAAAAATAAACAAATGGAACCTAATTAAACTCAAAAGCTTTTGCACAGCAAAGGAAATCATCAACAAAATGAAAAGACAGCTTATGGGATGGGAGAAGGTATTTGCAAACGATGCGACCAACAAGGAGTTAATATCCAAAATATACAAACAGCACATACAACTCAAGATTGAAAAAATAAACAACCCAATCAAAAAATGGGCAGAAGACCTATATAGACATTTTTCCAAAGAAGACATACAGATGGCCAAGAGGCAGATGAAAAGATGCTCATATCACTAATTATTAGAGAAATGCAAATCAAAACCACAAAGAGGTATCACCTCACACTTGTCAGAATGGTTATCATCAAAAAGTCTACAAATAATAAATGCTGGAGAAGGTGTGGAGAAAAGGGATCTCTTGTACACTGTTGTTGAGAATGCAAATTGGTGCCTCCACTATGGAGAACAGTATGGAGGTTCCTTAAAAAAATAAAAATAGAGCTACCATATGATCCAGCAATCCCACTCCCTGGTACATACCCAGAAAAAAAAAAACCTAATTCAAAAAGATACATGTGCCCCAGTGTTCACAGCAGCACTATTTATAATAGCCAAGACATAGATACAACCCAAGTGCCCATCAACAGATCAGTTAAAGAAGATAAGATATATATATATATATATATATATACACATATATGTATATATATATAAATATATATATAAAGGAATATTACTCAGCCATAAAAAGGAACAAAATATTGCCATTTGCAGCAACATGGATGGACCTAGAGAATATTATACTTAGTGAAGTATGTAAGACAGAGAAAGACAAATACTATGTGATATCACTTATATGTGGAATCTAAAAAATAATACAAAGACTCTATATACAAAACAGAAAAAGACTCACAGGCATAGAAAACAAACTTATGGTTATCAAAGGGGAGAGAGAGGGGAGGAGGGACAAATTAGGAGTATGGGATTAACAGATACAAAGTACTATACATAAAATGTATAAAATAGATAAGCAACAAGGATTTACTATATAGCACAGAAAATTGTAATCAATATCTTGTAATAATCTGTAATAGAATATAATCAGAAAAAAATAACTGAATCATTATGCTGAACACCTGAAACTAACACAATAGTATAAATCAAATATACTTCAATAAAAAATTTGAAAACAAACAAATATGAATAATTATTAAAGTGATCTTTGTAGGCATTCTTTTCTGTCCAAAATTTATGTTAGTATCTTTTCTAGCCATCTGTGTTAGTATCTACTAGCTAAGGTATTAGACAGCACAGTCTCAAGTATCTATTTATCCATATCTACCTTTTCTTCCATGTGTATCCAAGTGTCTGTTTGTCCATATGTGACCTAGGGAAGGAGATGGCAAATGTTAGTTGACATTCCTTGTTAGTAAGGGCTGGGAAGAAGCATCTGGACCCAAATATGACATCTTTGTGTTGAGAACCCCTGCTGTCTGTTCTAGGGCAATAAGACATATTAGTCATAGTTCTTTCAAAATCTGTATAACTGCAATATCCAGATCAGTGGGACTATTTCTTTTTTAATACCATTTAGGGGCAGTAAGAAAAGACCATTAATCTTATTTTCCAGGATTAGAGTTTTTGACTGACTTCAATTAATTTTAATATCCAAGGTGACCAAAAAGCTACATATTATGCTAAAGATATCTTGACTATTGGAATACAGCATGGTTAAAAATAAGTATGAAGAAAATATTTTAAAAATTCATTTTAGTTTATATCTTCTGATTGATAACCAATTACCCACCCAGAGTGAGCTCTCTTCAGTTTTGCCTTAACTACGTGGAAACTCGATGTTGAGCTCACTGTTTTTTTCTTTCTTTCTCTTTTCCTTCCTCTTTGTATTTTCTGGATTACTAAGTTGCCTGGAATGTCTATTTCTATATACTCACTTGCACTAGGAGTTTACTTATATTCTGGTGAGATACTTAAAGCAAAGTACTTAGAAGTCACAGCACAGAAAGAGGCCTTGCAAAAATAATTCAGTGTCCTCTTTACCTGTCTTCCCTCTATCTATCAAAAATGTAATTTGCTGTGGCAGTACATGCTTTTCTAAGTCATTGTTGTACTATCACAAAAAACAGATCTTTGATCTCTGTGTGTATTGATGAATTAAACATAGTGTGCCCACTTTCTAAACATCATTTAATAAGCTTGGAATAGCAATTTTCTTTTAGCTTCATTTTCCTACTTTTGAATTGAAGTATGGTGTTTTCCTTTTTAAATATCACTAAAATCCTGCAATTGGACAAACCTTCTACTGAGAAAATCATAAAGCCAAGAAAGTACTTACTCAATTACTAAGAATCCTGTATTTTAAGTGATTTCACCCAAAAGTATTGTTCATAGCATGAATCAATGAAAGCAGTAATAAGTCATTATTAAGGAACAATTACAGATTTCTGTTGTTTTCCTTTTTATATTTTGAAGCATATAAGCACTAGCTGTAGTTTCAAAATTAATCTGAAATATTTTAATTCACTTTCAGGTTTATTCTACGTCGTGTTTCGGGGATGAAGTTTAAAGGATTGGATCAAATGATAGCACCTCAAAGTTATAAAATGATACACATAACAACTCAAAAAATGCTCATAGTTTGCAAATATATGTTCATTGTGTAATTTATTGAATATCTTCTGTGAATAGCAATGTTCTACGCTGGAATTACTGATGTAATATATCTTTTGTCCCATCTCAGAAGAACTTGATGTATGCGCATCATGAAATAGTGTGGCTCAAGCCCTAATGCCAGAGTTAATATTTTTGTAACATACATATATTTGCCTTATAGTTAGCTAAGGAAATGTTGATATCAAGAAACCAGGACAGATCACTCATATCTACATCTTTCTCTACTGTAAAATGTGAAAAGTATGTCCTGTAAATAAAAATGTCCTCAAGAATATTACTCAGCCATAAAAAGAAACAAAATTGAGTTATTTGTAGTGAGGTGGATGAAACTAGAGTCCGTCATACAGAGTGAAGTAAGTCAGAAAGAGAAAAACAAATACCGTATGTTAACACATATATATGGAATCTAAAAAAAACAAAAACAAAAACAAATGGTTCTGGAGAACCTAGGGGCAGAATAGGAATAAAGACTCAGACGTAGAGAATGGACTTGAGGACACGGAGAGGGGGAAAGGTAAGCTGGGACGAAATGAGAGAGTGGCATGGACTTATATATACTACCAAATGTAAAATAGATAGCTAGTGGGAAGCAGCCACATAGCACAGGGAGATCAGCTCAGTGCTTTGTGGATAAGGAGGGTGGGAGGGAGACGCAAGAGGGATATATGTATATGTATAGCTGATTCACTTTGTTATAAAGCAGAAACTAAGACATCATTGTGAAGCAATTATACTCCAATAAAGATGTTAAAAAAAAATCATTTAGTTCTTGTTATAAGCGGTGTTCAGCCCCAAGTATCATGCAATAGAGAGCAGGCACTCAGTTTTTGTTGATTTATCAGATGAACTGAAAAAGTCTAATCAGATAAGACTGGTACATTGCACTTAATTGCTTATAACTGTTAATAAATATACTAAATGAAACTAATAAACCTATTGTTATTAATTGACTTTCATAAAAACCACTCTGTAAATCTAGTTATATTTAGCTTAATTATATGATATTTATTGGTTACAATTCATAGCTAGTCAAACATAAATGGCAAATGATTAAAGCAACTCATCTCAGAAGTCATCAGCTTAGGTTAAGCTATATAAGTTAAGCTATATAACCTTCTATAAGTCATAGAACCTACTTTTATTTAAGAAATCTAATTGTTGGCTACTAGATCGAATTACATTGTCATGTATCATGTAAATCTATAAACCTATAGTTTTGCACACTAAAACTATTTCTAACAAATCCCATTTATTTTTCTAGCTAAGAAAATATGTATGTCATGTAATAAAATATTTGCTTGAGGTAAAACAAACTAAATAAATACTGTATGTTTTTCTAAGTGTAGGGCTTTTTATAATTTCAAAGATTAAAAATAAATATGGTTTTAAAATAATACAGGCACTGTTTTCCAAAATGCCTCAAGTTTTCCATGGAAGCTTACCAGCCTGGAAGCTCTGACAGACTAAAAGTTACTAAGATAGGGAGACTTGAGACAGGATAGGGACTCAGACAGGCAGATTCAGCTATGTACTAGAGGAGGGGGTTCATCCTGTGAGGTCTAATATAGTGCCTGCATTGTAAGAGTGGTAAGTACTGGGCCAGAAAGGGAAATCACATAAACTTATCCAGAAAGGATAACTGAGTATACAGTACTGGAAACATGCTTACTTTAGCATAGAAACTTTTAGGGTACAAGGTGGTTTTTCTGCTTTATTTTATTTGCATTATCTCTATGTAAATCTCCATGAGATCTATGACAGATTTTCTTCTCACAATATCTTTTTCCCTTCCTGTCTTCTTTATGAAACCTTTATATGCATTCCTCAACAAGTATTTGCTGAATCAGTAAATGAACCCTTTATGCTTTATATGGCAGGGGGGGGTAGGGAGTAAAAAGAAACTATGTGAAAATGTTTTTCATAGTGAACAAAAAAATCTCATGAGTATAAGTTATCATCATTATGGTAAATCTCATTATAGCAAGCCAAAAATACCTGTCAAAGGTTCAAAGCCCAAATCACAATCAAATATGCACTATTGCAGATAGTAGTTAATCATATCATTCGATTAACTTTAAAAGGCTGACCTGTGCTGCACATTTTGATAGAATATAAGAATACAGCATATACCATTTAAACACTAACTTGGAAAACACAAATGGTTATGTACAAAACACAACAGATGAAGTCCACAGGGATGGCTGTACAATATATTCTAAGAATTAGATGAAAATACACCTTTCACTGGAACCAGTTATAAACAACCCAAAGGAATTTTGTTAACAAGAGAGGAAGGAGGTGGGAACACATTTAATGAAGCTCCTCACGAGAATCAGACCTGGATGTAGACGCTTCAGATCTATCACCTCCTTTAATCATCATAACTATGCTTCAAGCTCTAGCGTGTGCCGAACTAGCTTATACTGGCTCACAATAACCACTCATTATATATCGTCCCGACTCTGTATTCAGTGACTTCACACTGGTGTCTTTAAATCATTCATTGTGGGAGTATTTACAACATTGAAATCAGCAAAAGGTACAAATCGGGGCTTGTTTTCTCCCAGTCCAAGAAAAAATTTGTTAACATTTGCTAGCACATCATGATATGCACTAAGTAGGATAACATAACAATGTTTAGGCTCTAAAATCCATCTAATCCTAAAATTCTATGACTATTGCAGAGCAAATTACCTAGCATTTTTAACTGAATAAACTTCCTTAGTTTTAATGGATGATTTAGACAGTTTTAGGCTGTACACTGGGAGGTTTTTAGTCAAAAATGGTAATTTTTAGTTACATAATTTATTTGTGAAATGAAAAGGTTGTTGTGTTTATATAATGGGCCATGCTTCCTCATTTAATAATGAGAATGTTTTATTCTTGAAAGCGTAAAATAGTAATAGTTATTAAGATTTATTTAAATAAGATTTATTTAAGACAACCTATGATTATATCTTTGACCATTCTTTTTCTTTTTTTTTAACATCTTTATTGGAGTATAATTGCTTTACAATGGTGTGTTAGTTTCTGCTTTATAACAAAATGAATCAGCCATATGTATACATATATCCCCATATCTCCTCCCTCTTGTGTCTCCCTCCTAGCCTCCCTATCCCACCCCTCTAGGTGGTCACAAAGCACTGAGCTGATCTCCCTGTGCTATGCAGCTGCTTCCCACTAGCTATCTATTTTACATTTGGTAGTATATATAAGTCCATGCCCTCTCTCACTTCGTCCCAGCTTACCCTTCCCCCTCCCTGTGTCCTCAACTCCATTCTCTATGTCTTTATTCCTGTCCTGCCCCTAGGTTCTCCAGAACCATTTGTTTTTGTTTTTGTTTTTTTAGATTCCACTTATATGTGTTAGCATATGGTATTTGTTTTCCTGTTTCTGACTTACTTCACTCTGTATGACAGACTCTAAGTCCATCCACCTCACTATGAATAACTCAATTTCATTTCTTTTTATGGCTGAGTATATGCCACATCTTCTTTATCCATTCATCTGTTGATGGACACTTAGGTTGCTTCCATGTCCTGGCTACTGTAAATAGAGCTGCAGTGAACATTGTGGTACATGACTCTTTCTGAATTATGGTTTTCTCAGGGTATATGCCCAGTAGTGGGATTGCTGGGTCGTATGGTAGTTCTGTTTTCAGTTGACCATTCTTTATATTGGTATTTTGCAGTGAGGCCCACAGTAATTGAAACTGATGTTTACGTAAACAGCATTGGACCAGTTGATCCCATAAATATGGTGAGTAATGAATATTAAAAATAGTTATCTGGCATAGAGTTCTGGAGTATATATATACCACAGTAATAGAAAGAATATGTGAATAATTTCTGATAACTAATTCTGAATGAGTTCAGGGCAACAGATGCAATTAGTGATTCGTTGGTTGTGCATAGGCTGACTCCAAGGTATAGAGATGATTTTGCAGATGGTAGAGTCATTTTTTGAGATAGGGAATATAGCCATATGTGCCCTCAGATGCTGAAGGCACATTCAGGAGGAACCGTCCAGTAATGATTTGGATTTTAATTTCCAGGAAGAAGTTATGACTGGAAATAGATGTAAATTGGGGAGGGAAGAGGGACAAGCAGCATAAAATATAGCTTAAAGCCACAATAAATGATCCAAGAAAGATGCAGATTAAGAGGAACACAGATCTGAGAATCAGATGGTATTTATAATGAGATCAATGCATGTAAAATACAGGTGGAAGAAAGAGAAATGCAGAAAAGGGACATACTCAGAAAAGTCAGAGGGTAGGAGAAGAACCAGGGAGAAGATGATATTGTATAATCTGAGGAAGAAAAGAGAATGGAAAAGAAGGAACTAATAATCAGTTGTCAACATACATGAGAATCCAGTGATAAATGGAATAAATTGGGCCCACTGGTGTTGGTTATATGGTACTGGTTATCTCTGTTAGGTGAAATTCAGTGGAAAAGTGAAAGAAAGAAAAGAATAACAGCTGAATCGTACGTCTCTCCTCCATCCTCAAAATTGGTTTCCTATCCAACTTCTTGTCACAGAGCTAGAAATATGGGTTCTGCAGTGATAGACATGCAATCATGTGTGGATTTCAAGGTGATGGTGAGTAAGTGGGAATGCAGGTTAATTTTATGAACTACTATTTTGAGAAACTTGACTTAGAAGAGAATGAGGTAAGAGTTTGGTGGTAGAGAAGGAAGAGAGTAAAAGAGAAATATGAGCAAGAGAGAATATGAGAAAATGTCAAGGAAAGGTCATTTAGGATGGAAAATGGAAAAGTTTGTAACTATGCTTATACACAGAATAAATAGTTTTCATTACCATTTGAAAGACATAATTAATAACTCCAATATAACCCACAGACATTATTTAAAATAGGTTGAAAATGTGCTGTTCCAAACCCTAATGATCCCATTTCTGTGAGTCAAACTACTTGGTCCCATTCAATGAGCTCAATCATGTTTTACGTTCATCTCCTCTGATTTGGTCACCTGTGTTACTCTCTCAGGCTGCCGTAACAAAGTGCCAGAGACTGCTGGCTGAAACAACAGACATTTCAGACATTTATATCTCCAGTCCTTAAGGACAGAAGTCCAAATCAAGGTGTCAGCAACTTTGCTTTCTTCTCAGGCCTTTCTCCTTGGTTTGCAGATGGCCACCTTCTCACTGTGTCATTACATGGGCTTTCTTCAGTGCATGTGTTTCCCTGGTGCTCTTTGTGTATCCAAATTTTCCCTTCTATAAAGACAGCAGTCAGATTGGATTTGGGTCCACCCTAAAGACCTCATTTTAACTTAATCATCTATTTAAAGGCCCTATCTTCAAATACAGTCACATTCTGAGGTACTGGGAGTTAGGGCTTCAACATATGAATTTTGGGAGGACAGCATTTAGTCCATAACACCATGCAAAGATAATTCTCTAACCCTTTGATGATTTTTCTCCCTAACTTCATTTATTCATTATCACAATAAATTGTCTCTTTATTACTGATCTTAACCACTTTATGCCTGAATAACCATCATTATATACTTGTCTGTGTCTGCTTATTCTTATAGTATTACAGCCGTGCTCAGTTTTTCTCTTACTCAATATGATGTTCACATGATTGTCATTAACTTTCACAGCTGCCTATATTGAGTACCGTACTGACAGCATTTTGGTCACACCATAATGGACATCTGTGTTGCCTTAGTGCAAATAAATACGAACTGGCTTGGGATAAGTTGAATTTGAGAGTCTGAAAATAGGAGCCAACTGTCAGGAGAAAGGGCTGGAGCAACTATTTTCCAGGGATTAGCTAAACCTCCGAGGAATTGGAAAAGCAGTGTTAAAGTAAAGAGAGAAGGAAAAAGAAACAAATATCAGACCTTGAGGAACATATATTGGGTTGGCCAAAATGTTCGTTCGTTTTTTCCTGTAAGATGGTTCTGGTAGCTCTTAGTTGTCTTTAATTTGAAACAATTTTGTTAGATTGTATTGTGACAGCTATCATATCAGCATGCATTTTAAAAAAAAAACTTACCAAATTGATGAATTTTTGTGTAGCCATTTTAATACTGAAGGTGGAAGAAAAAAAGCAACATTTTTGGCATATTATGCTTTATTATTTCAAGAAAGGTAAAAATGCAACTGAAATGCAAGAAAAGATTTGTGCAGTGTATGGAAAAGGTGCTGTGACTGAACAAACCTGTCAAAAGTGGTTTGTGAAGTTTAGTGCTGGAGATTTCTCTCTGGACAATGCCCCACGGTAGGATAGACCAGTTGAAGTTGATAGGGATCAAATCAAGACATTCACTGAGAACAATCAACATTATACCACGTGAGAGATAGCCGACATACTCAAAATATCCAAATCAAGCATTGAAAATCATTTGCACCAGCCTGGTTATGTTAATCACTTTGATGTTTGGGTTCCACATAAGTTAAGTGAAAAAAACCTTCCTGACCATATTTCTGCGTGTGATTCTCTACAGAAACGTAATGAAAACATTCCGTTTTTAAAACAAATTGTTGCGGGCGATGAAAAGTGGATATTGTACAATAATGTGGAACAGAAGAGATGGTGGGGCAAGTGAAATGAACCACCACCAACCACACCAAAGGCCGGTCTTCATCCAAAGAAGGTGATGTTGTGTACATGGTGGGATTGGAATGGAGTCCTCTGTTATGAGCTCCTTCTGGAAAACCAAACAATTAATTCCAACAAGTACTGCTCCCAATTAGATCAACTAAAAGCAGCACTTGACGAAAAGCATCCAGAATTAGTCAACAGAAAATGCATAATCTTCCATCTGGATAACACAAGACCACATGTTTCTTTGATGACCAGGCAAAAACTGTTACAGCTTGGCTGGGAAGTTCTGATTCTTCTGCCATATTCACCAGAGACTGCACCTTCAGATTTGCATTTATTTCGGTCTTTACAAAATTCTGGAAAAAAATTTCAATTCCCTGGAAGACTGTAAAAGGCACCTGGAACAGTTCTTTGCTCAAAAAGATTAAAAGTTTTGGGAAAATGGAATTATAAAGTTGCCTGAAAAATGGCAGAAGGTAGTGGAACAAAAGGGCGAATACATTGTTCAATAAAGTTCTTGGTGAAAATGAAAAATGTGCCTTTTATTTTGACTTAAAAAACCAAAGGCACTTTTTGGCCAACCCAATATATTTAAGGACCTGAAAGATGAAATTGAGGTAGTAAATTAAACAGCATAGTTGGCAAGAAAATGAAGATAAAGCAAGGGAAGAGAAAGTTTCAAAGAGTGTTTTAGTATTACTTCTACCCCAAACAAATTTGTATACAACCTCTTGGTTTTTGTAAAGATAAAACATTCTATATACCTGTGTGTATTGATTTAACATTATGCAAATATAAGATTTCATAAAGTAATGCCTTACTAAAATGTTAATTTTCTCTTTAAAAAAATCATAAAATATTCAGCCTCTAATTAACCAATACTTAGATAAGCCCATTTGGGCATGTGGAAGTCTAAATTTTCCTGCATTGCGTATGTTTTATTTGGGGCTTTTGTTTTCAATTTGAATGAATTCATTAAAGAAAAATGTGGTCATTAAAGAAGAAGTAGAATTCAAGACTGAATTAGTATTCCAGAAATATTTTGACAAGAATGGCTATCAAAAGGCTTCTATGATAATCTTCCTATATAAAAGTTTCATGGTATTAAATATTTAGTTTTCCCAGTGGGGCAAATTAGACACTTGTAACCTTGGACAGTGATAGTTTTTTAAAAAAGCTAATTAAGTGAAATTACTATTAAAATTGGTGATACTAAAGCAGTATAAGAAAAAAAAAACTGTGGAATATTTGATAGTGTTTATTAAAAGAGAAGCATTGTCATACTAGGGATTAAGGAACAGTTTACATAGCAGACTATTTTAACTAAACAATACAGGAAAATTAGAATTCAGTTATTATAAAATGAACAAAATTGCTTTGACTGTGAGTGTAATAAAGCAAGCAGACCTGAGTGTAATTAAGCAAGCAACTGTTTTTTCCCTCTTTACACATACAACTTAAGTTACTGATAAGGAACAAAATTAATACATAGGTTTAATGTTTTTATTTTTTCAAATGAGGCAAAATTTTGTTTGGTGCAAAATGGTTGTTTCATTTTAAGCTTGGCTACATAAAATAGTATCTGTAGATTACTGATAAGACCTAAAGCAATATCATTCTACAATAGGATATGTCTTTCTTTTCTTTTCTTTTTAAATCCAGGGTTAGATTAATGGCTTCAATCCTGGTGCCACTGTCAAAAACTAGATATTTAATAATTGCATGTTGTAAGAATGAATAAATCAATAAATAGATCATTCCTATAATTTCTATTTTGAGAATTTAAGTGCAAAGTGAATAACAGATGCACTAATGAAGATTGAAAAATTAACTTGGAAAGAGGCTGTTCAACTATGCATCTCTATTTAAAACTATCTAATTGTAAACAGAACAGAAATATACAATCAAAACTGAAGGCAAAAAATGTTAATAGAGGTTATTAGACTGGAATTAAAGTATTTAACCTCTTAATTTTTCAGGTTTTGAGAAGATTATGTATTTTCACTCTTTCAAGTAAATGTGTCAGGATAATTAAACAATTGCACTTATCCTCTGGTAGCAAATACAACGTTCAAGGGTTATAGCGATTCTCTGAATCAAGTCAAAATCAATGAAAGCTCCAGGGAATCCAAGATGATATTATAGGTATATAACACAAGGGGAGTAAGTAGAAAACAGTTATAATTGAAAATTCCAGGTATAATTTGGACATGGGTTTATTCATAGGAACTGGTACACCATTATATAGTCCAATATTTAAGAGATTATCAATATACGCATTTTGAAAGTGTCAGACCAGAGAGATTAAACAGCTATAAAAAACCGTTCAAGAACAAGATCCCATTTCATGTCTGTAGAACTTAAGTTTATATCATCCTAACTGCCAGGGTCAGAGGTCACATGGTCTTAGAATATGCTTCCGAAGCTGAATAGATTCTTCCAGCATGAAATTGCGATTGGTTTTGGTAATGGAGACAGGGATGAAGAGTGAAAACACAAGTTATGAGGAAGGCAACTTATAAAGGAGCCAGGGCACAAGCTGGGCTAGACTCCAAAGTAACTACCTGCTGGAGATGACAATGCTGGGGAGAGCAGTACACAAATAGGATTAAATTAATTTATCAAAAGACAAGTTGTTTTCTTTCTGTCCAGTATAGAAATATTTAACAGTAATGCCCCTTTTCAGACTCCTTTTACAAGAAAAGGAAAATCCAACCGCTCCCTATAAAAGAAAAAATATTCTTTAAAAGCGTAGATGGAACTATGAAAGTTATAAACATTAATCATTATTGTATGAAATACAGTACAGGATATAAGAGATTTTCCCAGAAACCAAATTTTGTTCTATCATTCAAATAGAATGGCCAAGCATCAAATGTGTGTATAGGGGGTGAGGTATAGTTAAATAATCTATTTGAGAATGGTGAGAACTGAAGTTTAATATTTTTTATTTTCCCTTATTTTATCAGACTTGTTTTTGACAATAAACTCCCTAGACATATAACTTGGGTTTAAACATTCTAGATATATTGAGAAAGCTGGTGCTCAGAGAGAATTTTTTTCTCCATGAATTTCTTGCAAGGAGCACATTTCTTCAGCATGGTTCATACAATAGGTGCTAATGTTCATAGGTTCATCTTTCCATCTCTCTTTTTCTCTGTCTCTGCCTTTCTCTCTCTCTCTCTCTTCCCTCTCATTCCTCTCCTTCCTTTTCTCTCTTTTTTGTTCCTACTGCTTCCAGATTTAAGGAAATAAAGCCTCAAGCATAGCTTCTACATATCAAATTAACCGTGTTTTTTCCTCTTACTATATTAACAGGAAACGGTCATTCCTTGCCAGCTATATTATTTTTAGGAATTATGAAACAGCAAACACATTAAGTTTATTTGTTTGGTTTGTACAATATTTTAAAGTTTGTTGCCATAGTTTTAATTTCTTTTCTTTTGCATATTATGTTAAGATTTATTGTTTTCATTAAATACTCTAAAACCTATTTCTTTTCACAGGCTTTATTTTAAAATAATATAGAATTTAGGTAAGTTTTGATTCAACACTAGCAGAGGTAAAATTAAAAATTATAAATAAATATTATTTTCAACTCTGTACTTCTTTGATCCAGAATGCTCACTTGCCCCATGAATAGGAAGTTAAAGCTCTTAGAATAAAGAAATTAAAATAACCTCTGAACCTCCAAAAATTATTAAAATAATTTTACTATTTCTTGAGTTGAAAAAAAAAACATTTAAATTTTTATTTTATGGTCTTATTTGTCTTTTATTTATGTAAGACTTGTATTGCGAAAGTTGGTACATTGGCTACTAAGTTAGAATATATATGGCCTCTTTCCTTTGGAGAAGTATAAAACCTAGTGGGGAAGATGTCTAAAAAATAACAAATTAGATCGATACAGAAGAGGAAGGGCCAGGAAAGTTCTGTGTATGAACCCATACATATTTTAAGTTGCAAATGGTGACCCTATGCTATTTTATTTCTAAAAATCTTTCATTAAAATAGGATTTTTTTCCTTATTATAAAAGAAATACATGACCAATATTGGAAAATTAGAAATTCCATTTAGGCAAAAGAAAAAATTAATATTCTAGATTATGATTATCCAGTGGTCACCATTGTTAACTACCATTTTAATAACTTCATGTACATAGTTTTCCCAAATGTTATACTATTAATATTATACATATTTTTATAACATTGTGTCTTTCTACTTATTATATCATGACTGTTATTCCACTTAACTACTTTTTAAAAATATCATTAAATGTTGCATGATATTAGGGGATGTATTTGTACCATAATCTATCTAGTAATACATTATCTAACATCTTGGTCAGATTTTGGAGGTGTCTATATTGAATTCTTTTTTAATGATCTGCCTCCTATATTAGTTACAATTTTGAGTCCTTCATGAATTAGTAGATAGAGAATGTTGTAGAATGGGACTGTACTTCTTGGTTGTTCTGCCCTCAGGCTAGGATTAGGGGGAAAGTTCTGCCAGAATAAGGACCTAATCATACATGTGATTAAAAGGTAGGTAGCCTTGCTTCCTGACTAGCTGATTCAAGGCACTATTTCATTTGTCAAATGTTATAGATGATAATAAATATATCTTATGAGTATACATTTTTCACCTCTTTGTTTAAAATCAAATTATATGAGTTATATGGTACCTACCAAGGGTTTTCAATGATAAACTCAAAGTTATTAGGCAACCGCTTTGATTGCTTCACTTCTTAATAGAAAATTACAAGAGGAGAAAGACAAACGTTAATACATTGCTAATAATACTCTTTTTAAAAAAAAGAAAAACAATGAATATCTAAGAAAAAGCAGTTTAGCACATATGGTGATAATTAACATGGCCTAAGATAACTTCAGAGGGATAATAGTTCACCATTTTTGAAGATTACATTTAAAATTCTGTTGAGGTACGTTTATTAGCTGAATGTTAAAGTTTTCTTAAATACACACACACATAAACACATGTTCTCAAACAGTGTTTATATATAGAAATTTTATTTAAAGAGATGACAGGTTATACTGTACAGTTTGAGGAATTCTGTACAAATCTCATCTATGGATTTCTCTCTCTCTCTCTCTAACTCTCTTTATTTCTTTTACTTTTACCTTTTCTTTTGGTCAGGAAACCTAGTTATTGGATAGAAATGCCTTGAGGAAGTGATAGAATTTTAAGTCGAAATTTTCCAAACTTTTAGAAACCCAAACTGCATTTAAGAAAAATGCAATTTTTCAGTATTGCTTTATGAGATTCTGATTCAGTAATCTGGGATGGGGACCTAGAATCAGAATTTTGAAAATGCTCTTTGGGGACTTTTGGTCAACCAGTTTTGGCAGCCACTGGCTTGAGCCATTTTCAACTATAAATTTAGCAGGAATTAGGCGGGATTAAATTAAAATAACAAAGATGCCTATAGATCAGAAGTATTTTTATGAGAATGGGTCACTGGACAACACCATGTCCACTGTAGCCTTTATTCTTGTTTATGTTTAGAACAAGATCACCAAACCTTAGAGATGGGAAAGATCAGAATGATAATTTCATAGTGCCCTGATTTTTCCAGTGAGAGAGAGTAAAGGACATAGTCGGCACCCTACTCTAAGTCACATAACTGGGACTCTGACATGATTTCCTGACTCCACCCAACCAGTAATTCTTTAGATTACATCATAATGTCTCACTACACACACTAACTACAACACACTTTGGATGTATTAGTATTAGTCATTGTTTATCTGAAAAGTATTTACAATTATGTACATAATTAAAGACAACGCCCTACCTCCTACTCAGTTGTGTTATTTTTATATTTATTTCAGCCCAAAGTCTTTAAATAATGTACTAAAGTTTTAGGTTTTAGATTGGCAGTGAATTTGAACTCACATCAGTTACCCTGCAGTTTAACTAAAATCTGAAATAGAGAAAACTTCTTAAATGTCTCCACTTTTAACATCTTGCTATAATGGAAATCAAGACAAATCTCTATAATGGAAATTGTGCAAATCCTGCCACAGGCTTTGGCTCATCTGAGTAGAGCACTCAGCTTTGTGATATGCACAACTTGATCTAAACTACTGAAGTAAACGTCGGAAGCCAGCACTTCCAATAATAGTGTGAAAAATGCCATCCTAGTAGCATACTGATATGTCAGAAAATCCT